>NC_140588.1:579735786-580935786 GCF_964204655.1 Triturus cristatus
CCATGCCTCCCTTCCCGCTGCTCCAGCGCAATTCGTGAAGGGAGGCGAGGAGCAGCCCTAGGGAAGGAGCCTCCCGAGCGGCTGCCTCGGAGCACCTGGCCACCCTCGCTGGACTGCAAGGGCGAGTGGGCATGGCACCCTCCCAGGCCACCTGGGGCTGGGTCATCCCGGGCCATCTGGTCGCCTGGCTGCGTGACCAGATGGTCCTGCGGGCCGGGTGACCAGATGGCCCTGCGAGCTGAGCGACCAGATGGCCCTGCGGGCTAGGTGACCAGATGGCCCTGCTGGCCGGGTGACCAGATGGCCCTGCGGGCTGGGTGACCAGTAGGCCGGCCTAACTCTAACTTTTGTCCTTCCCCAGAGTTCTGTAAGTAATAGTCAAGAAAAATGGGCTCCCTGGGCAGGCAGTCAGGGAGAAGCTATGGCCTGGGCTTAACCCTCCTTGGTTCCAGCCGAGGGTACGGGTGCTGGGGACAGGGGTTCCACCGGGGGCCCTGGGAGGCTCTCCCCGGCCTCAATAGGGTTCGGAAGCTGGGCCCGGGCCTGGGGCTCGAGCTCTGTCTGGCGGGCCCCGAGGTGCGGGATCCCCCATCCTGCAAGCCAGCCAAGGGTCCGGGCGCTGGGGACGGGGGTTCACCGGGGCCCGGGGAAGCTCTCCCCAGCCTGGCTGCTTTCAGAAGCAGGGACTGGGCCGGGGTCAGGGGTGGCTGGCTTTATCCGCTACGCTGGCGGAGCAGAGTTTTCTGCCCACCCCTAGTATTAGGTGCCACCTATTGCACCGATATATAACATATCCCTTGGTATCATTATTTATCAGGTGCAATAAATAACACCAATTCTCGGAATCAGGCCCTAGCAAAACCTAGACTCACAGAGCACTGCACAGGTCAGTGATATTCTATTGAGTGTGTAGAGGGATCGTTAACATCATCCTATCATCATGGATGGACTTGTTACTAAGTGTCAATTTCCAGACTAACATTTAGGCCTCTTTCTTTGCTATCTCTGCCTTCTCATTGTTGACTTGTATCTCTCCCTCTCGTAGGACTCAGGGCACAATCTAATACCCTTGCGTGTTCACTGTGCCCTCTTGAGATAGCAATATGCCCTCCACGTATTATAGAGCTTTCTTTTGCTTCCTAATGGATTAACATCAGATACATGCTGTCTTCTTTAAGCAGGACACAAAAGAACACATTTTTTATATTCAGTACGCAGACAAAGTGGTCGCCAGGAACAATTGTTATTGTCAATTTTGGGAATGCAGCTGTCGCCAGGGCTACCAGTAGTAACACTTCATTAATTTCCTGAAGTCACAAATCTGCTTACAGAGTGGGTATCTCTCATGTCCTCATTTGGCCTTGCCACAGGACGTTCTTCAAATCAGGCCACACTGTGGCATAGCACTGCACCCCATGCTGTGATCTTAACATAACAACCCTTTCTTAAGACAAGGCACAATTTTGTGGTAGTGGGTATGCCTTGACCATTTAGGATTGGTCTTCCTATCAACTTTACCCACTTGTCTGTGCACTTGAATTCCAGCCTTTTGATGAAAACATCCCTCCTGGTTCCTCAGCGATTGCCAGACAGCTATGGTCAGTGGCGTCTGAGTCTCTGTAACTGCAAGTTTTACTGACTTTGCTGGCACTGTGCTGCCCACAGCCCCCCCACCTGCTACCTGTGATAGTGTCATATTTGGACTGTACCACCAGCCAAGATCCTTCCTAGTTGGTGTTTACAATTTTCCTAACTCTTTCACTCCGAAAAGCACCATTCAGTGTTGAAAATGTCTCTTATCACCCACACTGATTGTGGCAATCAGGTGCCAGGCAGTCAATGGGGCCTCAGTGATCCTAAACAATTGTAGGACCTCATCCGCTGGTAGGCCTGGAAATGCATAGGTTGTAAAAACTATTGCTTTAATGTCACACACAAAATATGTCTATCACATCCCCTGAATGACACTGCACCATTAGCCTTCTCCGTTGGTCTATTCCTAGATCTATTACTTGGCCAATGCCCCCTGGTGAGTTTTCTTTGTCTCTGCGTCCACATAGTGGCCGGTGTGATGTACTGCTGACTTACCAACATCTTACTGCCACCATGTGCTAGGTCCCTATTTGTGTGAGCACACTGCCAATCAGCTTGAGTGTGCATCTTGTAGACTCAGTCACTCAAGTTGAGGTACAATTTCTCTCTTATGAGAAGCAGAGGGTGTTGCAGGCAGAGCAGCTTGTTCTTTTCCCAGGAGATACTCCAGAAGGGATGCTGTGTATCCTGCTCAGCCAATCCCTGGAGAAGACTGAGGATGAATTGAGGATGGTCTAACTGTTGCTTCCTTTGACAACATCAACCTTCTATCTAAGATTCACCTTTTATGCAAAGGGTTGTTTGCAATCATACATTGCTAACCCTGACATATACCCTCCCATAGTGATTTAATTATCCCTTGTCTTCCCTCGCTCCAGTTCTCACAATTAGCATTCTGCTCATATGACTCTAATGTTAGTTGTCACATTTCTCACAAAATAAGGCTCTAGTTACAGGATCTAACTTACATTCACACATGGCCAACAGAGTTCTCCCCACTGTGTATATACTGCAGCCCCAAAGCTATTAATAGCTTGATCTGTTCAGTACCTGTAATAACGGGGTCAAATTGGGTCCCTCCCAGATATAAAAGTAGAGCGGTCAGTTTAGAATTTCTTAGTCTTAATAGTGTCCTGTGAGCAATAAACTGCTATTCAAGGGGTCCCATAGATAAGATACCTCTAAAACAATCAAGGCGACCTTCTAGAGGTAAAGGAAATTGTGAGATTGGACATTTGTGGAGTTTTGTTCTAGTGGTGAGGGCCGCACATTATTCTAGACCAGTAGGCATTGCCAGCAGTCATCTAATTGCACCCTCACTGTCCTTGAAAGTAAATAGAAGGGCAAAAAGCCACATTATGAGGATGAGAAAAAAGCACATCCGGCCTTGCACTTGTTGCCACAAACTCTACATTTAATATACCTTGATTACACCTCTGAGGCCCACACCAGGATATCTTTATATTTTGGAAAGCCTTTGGACTGCCCCGTTGCAACACCACAAAGACTCATTCTATACATCCATTAATACGTCGTAAGAAACATGAAGATAACTCAAAGACAGTGTCGTTATAAGTAGGGATCGCTTTCCTAATAGCTGCAGAGGAACCCAGGTCTAGGATACAGTCCTAACAGATACAGCACCTATACATATACTGTGTGGCTTTCTGAAGAAGTCGGTATGCCGAAACGCGAGTAGAGAAAAGCATATTATTATTTTTGGCCACATCTGAATTATACCAATACTTGCTGTTTTCAAATAATTTTTTTTCTTATTTAACATAATTCAACATAGATGTATATTATATTACAACAATTCATTCTGTGTATTGAAACAATTGAGTGTTGGGTGCGTGACGTGGATGTATGAGAGTGCATGCGTCAGCAGAAGAATGCAATGTAGTATGTACTCTCAGTCTTATTATGATATACCGTGGCATATATGTTGTAAAAGAAAGAGTTGCCTAAGATCTTTTATTAAACTTGTTAGCACTTCATTAAATGTCAGACATTGTAGTGCTGCATGTTTGTTGTTGCAGTGAGCCCCCAAGAGCAGAAGTCTTGTAGATTCACCACCAATCAAACAGGTAACTGGTTGAGTAGTAACACTGCAGACTAGACCACCCTTGCATTACTCTGTGTCGTTTAATGTTGAACTTCTGACAATTCGTTGTCTCTCCAAAATCAATAGAACATTGCGCTTCAACCCAAGAGTCCAGAGTTTGTGTTCCTGTTTAATGTGATCGTAAAAATATATGTTGCTGCTGTCAACTGAATGGAACCTAATAGGTTGTTTACTAATTTGCTGAATTTAGTAATTTTTGATTTCATCTGTTTCAAAAATAGGCAGCTGTTTCCTACGATGCAAGTCATCCTACCTCCACTACAGGTTATTAGCTAGAAGCTATCAGAGTGCAAGTGCTTCGGAAGAGATGTGGGGCAGTATTTGTTTTAGCATTTCTTTGTGAGGTTGTATTTTATGTCACCAGCCAAGGGTGAGTTGTGAGATTAAGTACGGAAAATGACCCTTCCTTGTAGGTACAAACCTTTGACATTCCTTTATTTATCTGGAGTTAGTACTGATAAGAGCGCATTTACTGTTGTGTCAAGTAAGCTGCAGGGCTTGATTACTGTCAAATGCTGTCAGACATGATGGGTGTCATGTTTGTACTGCTGGGAACACTCTGTAAAAATGGTCTGTGAGTCGGTGTGTTTTTACACCATTTTGGATCATTTAATTACATTAAATATGTAGGATCAATTATGTGTTCAACAATGAGTTCAAGATAAAGAATGAAACTGCACTTGACACATCCCAGCCCTTGCCTAAACACAGCATCAAAGTATCTGAATAGTTCAAGAGTGCCCTTTCAAAACCTATGGCTTTTTAGCAAATTTCAGTGAACTCTACACTGTAAAATGCTCCATTTGGCAGCATTTGTTACATTTTTCACAGTTAAGAACCTTCTGTCTCCCTAGTCCCAGTCGAAGAAGCTCGGCTTTCTTATTTCCCTCACTAGCCTGAATTTTTTGTGTGCACATTTTCCAATCAGGCAGCGGGTGCGCCAATGATGGAAATGGGTAGCACTAGTGGGATAACGGGGCGCTAGCATCCATGGAACAATTTTGGGCATTGCACTTATTTTTTCACAAATGATGCACAACATTATTATTACAGTTATAATATTGCATTATTCACTATTATTTTAATTAAAAAATGTAGCACCAGGATATGGAACAAGACCTTTACTGGCAGCTGATGTAAGTAAATGCTTTTAAATATATGTTGTGTCCACGCTTGCAGGTGAGAGTGTGTTTCTGTGAGAGAACATTTGTATGTGAGAGCATGTCCATATGTGAACATGTGTGTGCTTGAGTGGAAGTAACCGAGTGCCAGCCAGTGAGTGAGAATGAGTGAGTTGATTGTCAGTGTATATGAGTAGCTCAGAGTGAGTGAGAATGAGTGAGTGAGTAAGAGTGACTACAAAGTAGAGATTTAGTGACAGAGAATGAATAAGAACTATATGTGAAATGTTAGTGAGTGAGAATTAGCGTGAGAGACAGTGAGTGTATCTGTGAGTGACAATGAGGGAGTCAGAGTGAGTAAGTATAAGTAAGAATGAGTAAGAGCGATTGCGAGCAAGAGAAAAAGTATGAATGGGTCAGAGTGAGAGTGAATGTGATTGAAAGTGAATATAAACAAGTGAGAATGAGTGAGTGAAAATGTGGGATTGAGAATGAGTGAGTGCAAGCAAGTGTGAGGAAGTACGAGTAAATGGAAATGAGTGAGAGTAAATGTGTGCAAATAAGTGAGCATTAGTGAAAATAAGAGTGAGTGTAGGAGCGACTGAGAAATAACAAGTGAGTGCAAGTGAGTGAAAATTCATGAGTGAGACTGATTGCGAGTGAGTGAGAATGAGTATGAGTGAGTGAATGTAAGGGATTGTGAGTGAGAATGTGATTTCATGCTGGTGAGTCTCCCATTAGCCGTGGTATATGGAAGGTAATTCTTGTATAGAGGCACCCATGGCAAAATATTGGCACTGAGATTTCGAAGTCAATGCTTAGCATGACAGGCAGCTCTGAGAAAATACTGGCACTGACATATTGGAGGTAATTCTTGGCATGATGGGCGCCCACTGTAAAATACTGGCACGAGCACATTGGAGGTAACTCTAGCAAGAAGGGAGGACAAACAAGGCATACGGACGGGGGGAACAAGGGCAAAACGTTGTCCTAACAGACTAGAGATCATTTGTTTCACAAATGGGTTACCCATGATATCTAAATAACCTTAATCGCAGAATTCTAGCACCGACATTTTGTATGGAATATTTGGCGTGGGGCACAATGAAGTATATTTTTGACATATAGGGGCACCCATTGCACAATTTTTAAAAAGCAGAGTTCAACTAATGGGGAGCATTAGGTTTCCTTAGCTTGGCACACAATAAAGGACTTGAAAATTTAATGAGCACCCCTTCAGAGCTTAAGCTTTTCAGCAAATTTATGTTAAAATTGTGCTATAAGATGCCTTATTTGACTCAATTTTTTCAGAGTTTTTCAGGGGGTGGACCCCAAACTTCCCATAAAAAAGGCCGGGTTCACTTGCTTCACTCGTTCGCTAGAGGTCAGGGCAAAGATTTTGTCTAAAAGATCTTGTCAGAACCTTAATATTGGTGGTACCAAAAAGAGACATTTGTATGTGTTGTGCTTTATTTTAATCATACCATTCTTATGGCACTTCAGCGATGTTAATTACTGTCATGTCATTAGGATTAAAGTTGTGTGACCTCACTTCCTGGGAATATTCGGCATTAAAGGTTATATGTTGTCACTTCCTTTGACGTTGTTATGGTCAAAGGGCTTGTGATGTCACTTCCGCTATCCCTAGCACTTTGGTGAATCGACTTCTATGTCTGCTCTGCAGAAGGAGAAGGTAATTTTGCAAAGTGACTGCTTTAACATACTTCAACCTGGGTCTTGTACCCTGATATTGGTAAGTGCCCCATGGCCCCGAAACTATTCTGACAGTTGGCATGGCCTCCTGACATTTTATCACGCTGCCCACACTTTCCTGCAAAGCCCTCCACAACACCAGACCCCAATACCTGAATGTCCGAATCTCCTTCCATGCCGCAAAGAGAAACCTCCGCTCAACCGACCTCGCCCTAGCCACCGTCCCTCGTTTCTACAGGACCAAAAGGTGGAAGATCCCTCTCCTACCTCACAACCAAGACCTGGAACAAACTCCCCCTTCATCTCCAACGAAGCCCGACACTGCCCCAATTCAGAAAGGACCTCAAGACCTGGCTCTTCGAATGACCCCAACGGAGGTGCTCACTCCCCCCCCCCCCTCGGCGCCTTGAGACCCGTGCGGGTGAGTAGCACGCCGTACAGAACCCCCATTGAGTATAGGCGGGTGTCTCCAGTGCACAATAAAGATGACATTCTGCTCCATCCTAATAAACCAAGTGACTTATTATGTGAAAGAATAACTGCCAGCGCCCAAGTAGGACAGTGACTGGAGGCTCTGCTATCAAGTACAGCATCCGATCTGACCTCTTCAGCGAGCAACACTGGCTCCCAAATAGAAACTATTTGAGAATCAATGAAAATGATCTCAATTCACTTTTACAGTCTTTTAAATGTTTTTTTCCTGCAGTTATGTATATGATTATGAGAACATCCCGGCGCATGCATAAATCACGGAGCACAGACCAAGAAATATGTTAACAGTCCATTTTATATTTCCATGTGGGATGTTATTTGAATCATCGGGGGACATGTGCAAGCTTGAATGCACTTTCTCTTTAAATGGAGATTGTGTTTTTATCGCAGCCGCGCCGAGAGCGAGGGCACCACGATTCAATAAAATATACATTTTCAATTACACCGAAAGTCTAGAGGGGTCACCGCGAGAGCAGCACAGCTGGCTTTATTGGAAGGCACAGATTGCTCCAACGCTGCTGCTGGAAATCCCCCAAAATGACTTGCGAGAGCAAAGGGTCGTGTTTCAAACAGAGCTTCCTACGCCAGTGCTAAGGAAACAATATTTCTTGCCTTAGCGCTCTCACGCACTAGAACTCTTGTAACCGAGCTGCACCCGCCTTCATTCATGCGCTACTTCCAGCTCCTTTGAAAAGAACCGATGTTTAAGGCTTTTTTCCAGGGGTGGCAGGGCTTACTCTTGAAAGGACACTGAGCGTCAGATATTCAGTTCTGCCCTCAGTGGATACCTTCTGGAGCTTGCATTGTAATACCACCGTGGGCAGATTTAGAGGAAAGGGTGGTGACGGCTACTTTTTGTCCAAGGGTGCAAACAATATCAAGAAATAGTTAAAAGCTATGTTGATTTTTAATGCTCTTTTTTAGATTGATTATGAAAACAAATCAAGATACGCGTAGCAAATATTTGATTACAAAAAGTGTTCATCAGTAGACTGATACATTTGGGACATAGACTCTACAGATAAAACTAAGCACAACAAGTTGGCACAGCAGATGAGAATAACCACGAGCACAGTGCCAGATGTGTGTTGCAGTGTATACATTCGCACACATGTCGACACTTTAGAACAGGAAAGTAGGAGATGTAGAAATGAAATCAGGGACATGTATTTTTCCCATTGACTTCTATCGAAGCCGAGAACTTCAGGGATGAGACCCCTAAAATAAATCAATTTTTTGGCTTCAATAATCGGAAGTCTCCTGCCGAATCAGGTCTGTTGGCATGTGTGACAGTGGTGTCCCAGTGTCATACTATGCAGCCAAAAATGGTGCATCCAGGGCCTCGTTTGCGATCGCTTCAATTTCGTCTGAATTTGACCGGATCTCTGTGTTAGTCCCTGCCCTGTCGGGCAAGGGTCTCAATTACCCTCTAAATTCCCTTCAAACCCTTGGGAATTTCTCACAGTGGGCAAGAACCGGTGCTTAACTTGAGCTGCTGGTTGCCAGTGGGGCCTACAGGCACTCATTTAAAAAAATAAATATTTCCTCACCATTAAAAGCCAACATGATCATCACGAACTGTCTAATTCTGCTCTTGTTTGCCAAACAGTTAATTAATGTGGAGTTTGACCAGCAGCACGAGATAAAGAAAGTCAATAAGTAGCCACAGGTGGCTAACACTGGAGAAAGGTAAGTACATATGTGGGAGAGTTTATTATCAAGAAGTTAAGCACACAAGTCAGGATTCAAGGTCAGGAGCCAGTACTCCACTGCGATCGGACTCTAGACAGCTTCAGGAGATCTAAACTCACACACTCTGACAATCCTAAGATACAACGCTACGACATTGCAGAGGTACTCTGACAGGACACAGCATGAAGCCAATACAAGGAGAGTAGAGATGCAGAATATATCACCTTACACCAATAACATTCATGGGAGTAGCCTCACTGACTCATTGGGTAAAGCAGGGTCAAGAGGCTAGAGTCAGGATATAGACCTCCCAATTCAAACATGTCCTCAAAACCTAAGTTGACTAAAGCTGCGGAACCTGGGTGGCAGTGCGGAAACCAAGCTTGCAGCTCCAGTGAACATCTCATGCAAAGCAAGATAAGAACCTAATCCATGTTAGCTGCATCCAAACAATCAACAACATATTGCAGTTGACCTGCCAGAAATCCACTTTCGTGTCTGGAACCACCGGCCGTCAGTGAAATTGGCTTTGCCGAAGTATATATATTGACTATAGGTTGTCTATGTAGCCAGACGTAACCAGGGCTCTAAGTATTACAAAATAATTTAAATGAAATAAATCTAATGTTTTCTAAATGATAACTTTGGCAGTATCAGCGCTTTTATAATTGCAATGGTGGCAGTTATTGGGGGTTTGTGTCACCTCGTAGCCTTTCCTGTATGCTGCTTCATAGCAGTGTAATAAATATGCCAGATGTTCTGATCTATTGTCCAATAACGTCTTACACCAAAGTATGTGGTTGTGTTTCATTACAATGGAATCTGCCTAGTTTCTTTGGGATCTGGTTTACGTTCCTGTTTAGTGCTGTCATCTTCATACTCCCAACTTTGTTCAATTTATCCTGAGGCCTGATACCTCACTAAAATGATATAAAAGGTACACTGCAGTGTTTCGTTTATTATTATTATGCATGATTGATCAAAACCGTTGCGTACACATAGCAATAACAGTTTCCTATACGTAGTTCAACGGGGTAAAACAGTATTAAAAACCATCATTATGCATCATGTTAACCCCTTCGCTGCTGCGGACATTCCGCTGCAGCGCTGGGGGGGGCAGGGGGGCAGCGCGGTGGGCCTGTGCTCATGACGGAGCCGTTCCGTCATGAGCCACAGTTGAGCTGTGCTCATGACGGAACGGTTCCGTCATGACTCCGCCCATTTGCGTTGTCGCCTCGCACAGGCGGGGAAACAGCGCCGCGCAGGCGGAGCGGCCGCCAACGGGAGTGTCATGACGGAACCGTTCTGTCATGAGCACACGGCAACCGTGGCTCATGACGGAACGGTTCCGTCATGAGCGGGGAAGGGGTTAAAATTCACATTTTGGGGTTTACGCCTTTCATCAGATCAAAAGTGCCTGTGCGTCAAAAAGGTAAACTAGCGAAAGCTTTGCAAAGTTAAACAACAGTGAAAACCCGGCACGGCTGTTTTGTTTATCCAATGTACCCTTGCGAAATATGTTTAAGTCTCTCTGCCACTATGTCAAAAAAAATTGTAAGCCAGCAGTTCAGCTGTGTTTCAGCACAGTTTTCCTGCCTGCCTGCATGTCCTGATGCCGCTCTGCTTGAATATTGGTCGAAGTAGGGTGCCTCTTATATCCTTTAGGTTGAGGCAGATGCAGGTGACGTGCACAAGGTCCTCGTTTCCTCTTTCACATAGACGGCAGGACTGCGAACCTGATCTCCTTTTCCATGACAGGAGGTGTCGGACAATCGATAAAATGCCAAAGGCTTTAGGAATTTTTCTTTTATCCTCATTTTAACTCCTGTTTTCAGATAAGATCGCGGTTTGAGGACTTTGTAGTCACGGAGTATTGTCCAGCCATGAGCCCTTTTAGCCAGTGTTTCCTTATCTTCTAAAACGGATACCATTTTTGTTACCTTTGTAACAATCTTTTTGAAACTCTGGTGGTCTGTGGAGGTCACCCAAAGGTTGGACAATCCTAGTGACTTTAGGGAGTCAAGCAAGTACTCCCTGGCAGGTGATTTTTCATGGCATTACAGCTCATTCCAAAGGTGCGAGTTTAAGGATCCTACCTCGCTGCCTCTGATCTTATGCAAACCTTTTATATATGAGCCCCTCCTTTCCACTGATTGTTTTTGTACCACAGTAGACATTCCACCTATGGGCCTGAGAGACAGAGCTATGGAAGCATGTCGGTGGGATCAATTATTTGTTCCCTATCGCAAACCCTCTTCAAGCCTGGCCATTCACAGAACCTTGCTGAGGAGCTCCAAACCAATGCAAAAAACAAAATGAAGAGCAGGCTGCTAGGGCCTATAGCCCTTTATAGCTAGACCTCAGCTGATGCTGTGCCATTCACGAGCACATTTGTTCAAGGATTGGTGCATAGTAGCTACAGGGGCTTGATAAAGTAATGCCCAGACTGATAGTGCACCAAAATCTGAACGAGAAATGTTCAAGATATGGATTTGAAACCTTTCTCTGCGCCTAGAAAGATCACCAATGCCTGCAAAACTCTAGGCATCTCAGTAATCACCATGGTTCACCATAGGTTTTCACACAAGTGATATTCTGGAGCTGGTGTACACGTAAACTGGGTTAATGTCCATGACTCGAAAGACATTCCAATGCATCTCCACTCATTTTGGATTTCCACTGAAGGTCTAAGCAACCACATCACTTGTTTTGTCACTTCCAGTCTGTTAGTTTTGAGGGTCTCTTGTTGGCACAGGTAGGTACTTGTTGACAAATAGGGACTCTTGCCTCTAGTCAGGGTAAGGGGGTACATCCTACAATAACCCCTGCTCACCCCCTTGGTAGCTTGGCACGAGCAGACAGGCTTATCTCAGAGGCAGTGTGTAAAGCATTTGTGACTACATACAGTAATCCAGTGACAACACTACAAATGGACACCACACAGGTTTGAGATCAAAAATAAGTATACTTTATATAGATTTACCACAAGACCATAAATGACAAAAATACACAATACTATTACTTTAAGATGGTAGTTTTTAGCTTAGTTCAGTTCAATTCTTAAGATGCAACACTTTGCGTCAATGTACCTTACGATGCGTTGCGCTTCCATGACAAGCAATGTCGCACGATGAAAAGGCAGCAAAGTTCTGGTGCAAAGAAATAAAGATGCGTAGATCTTCCAGATGCGGCACGCTTCTGCGGGGATGCGAGAAGTTCTCGGTTCGATGCGTGGACTGCAGCAGCGACACCCTTGTTCATAAGTGCGACGGCAACAGCTTCAGCTGCGACACTCTTCTCCCAGTTGCGTGAAGCTTCCGCACAATGCTACAACTACAGCGGCGACATCCTTTTTCAGAAATGCGACGGCAGCAGCTCAGATGGCGGCGCGCTTCTCTTGGGATGCGAGGTGCTTTCCTCGATGCGGTGCAATGTGACAGTTCCAGCGGCGACACCCTTGTTCAGAAGTGTGACGACAGCAACAGCGACGGCGACACGCTTCCTCTTCGTTGCAAGACACTTCTCTCGATGCGGTGCAGTGCGACAACTCCAGCGGCGACACCCTTGTTCAGAAGTGCGACGGCAGGCAGCAGCAACGGCGACACGCTTCCTCTTCGTTGCAAGACACTTCTTTCGATGCGGTGCAGTGCGACAACTCCAGCGGCGACACCCTTGTTCAGAGATGCGACGGCAGCAGCAGCGATGGCGACATGCTTCTTCTTCGTTGAGTCGCGCTTCCAGCTCATTGCGACACGCAGTCCCTCAGAAGGCCCAAAACAGCAGCAGGCACTTCCAAAAGGACTCTGGGGAGCTGGGGGTTGAAGTCTGTTGTCCCTGAGGCTTCAGCAGGAGTCAAGCTCTTTTCCAAGCCCTTGGAGATCCTTCACGAGTTAAAAGTAAAGCACACAAAGTTCTTTCTCCTCTCTTTGGCAGTCAGGCAACCACTGCAGGCCGATCCCCTAAGCAGCACTTCAGCTTAGGAATAGTCTCTCCTCAGTTTCTTCAGGTTCCGCTCCTCAGTAAAGGTTTGTTCTTGTTCCAAAAGTGATGTAATTTCTTGGGATCAGGGTCCCAATATGTATACCCCAAAATTGTTTGTCATCTGAAGGCCGAGGGGCCTTTGCCTTGTTCAAACTGGTTCTGGTCAGTCCTGGAGCACTTTGTTTACCTGACTCCTTCTTTCTTTTCAGAGTGCAGGGCAGATACATCAGACGCACCACAGGAGGTGGAGCCAGCATTGTGGAGGGAAGGCACAGCCCTATTCAGGTCCCAGGTGCAACTCCTCCCACCCATCTAGATGCAGATCTCTCTATTCACCACTGGGACACCTTACTCTGTCTCCTGGAATTCCCCAGCCCTGTCACTCAAACTCCGGGCAGGGAATTCACAGCCTAGCAGAGGCAGGTTTGAATGGTTAGATAAGAAAATGCCTACTTTCTAAAAGTGGTATTTTCAAACTCAGAATGTTAAAACCAACTTCACTAAAAGATGTATTTTATCATTCTGAGTTCAGGCATACTAAATTCGAATTTCTACCATGTTCCCTGAGTCAGTTAGGATTATAAAATGTAATAACCAAACTGCCCATTCTGGCCTATGGAGAACAGGTAGCCTTGCAATAGTGAAAAATGAAAATTGCTGTAATTCACTATTAGGACATGTCACACACATCAGGGCATGTCCTACCTTATACTTACAATGCACCCTGCCCTTGGGTCTACCATAGGGGTGTCTGATATGAAGAAAAGGGAAGGTGTAGGGACTGGCAAGTGGGTGCACTTGTCCAGTCAGCATGACAGTACCAGACTGCACACAGGCTCGGCAATGGCAGACCGTAGACACATTTTACAGGGCTGCTTCTGTGAGTGGCACAACCAGTGCTGCAAGCCCACCAGCAGCATTTGGATTTACAAGCCCTCGGCACACTCAGTGCTCTATACTAGGGTCTGACAAGTAAACCAAATCAGTCAATCATGGAATCACTAATCAATCATTTACAGTAGGGAGCACTTGCACTGTGGCACTGGACAGCAGTGGCACAGTGCCCAAAGCATCTAACACCAGCAAAAACACATGAGGCAACAGCAAAAATGGAAGGGAGACCCACACTAATGTTGCCAGGTCTAACACGGTCTATGCCAATGAACTATACCATCGCGTATCAAAGTCTACAATGAGAACAATCCATAAAATTCAAAACACATTGACAAGAACTTCTGACCTTAAGATTTCGTGACCATATCCCAAACGTTCTGAATGCTCTGCACTTTCTACCTTTTGCAGGAAGATCTCCCATCATACTCCTATGCATAACATTCAATACAATAAATGAAACAGAACACATATTTTTACAAATGAAACTCTACAAATACTCCCAGAAAAGAACACTATGAGCCAGACTGACTTCACAACTCACAAGGATGTCGTTCTCTGTTCAACCTACTAAACTATGGATATTATTCCCACCAAAGATACAGGCTAACATTAATCAGTTGGAGTGAATAAGGATGCTGAAAATGTGGATTTTCAACTCTTGAACATCAAAGTACAAAATAGAGTAAGCATCCCTCTATCAACAACAAGTGGGGACGTAGTCTAACATTGAGAAACTATAAGGATTACATGCTCATGACCATGACCTAAAAAATATGGGGGATATGTACAACTGAAGTGGCGGAGTGAGGCGTTAGCCGTCATGGCTTAACGCCTCACTCCGCCACTTCAAAACCCAAGGCTGCACCATATTTACGAGAATATGGTGCAGCCTTGCGTTATCCCCTGTACTGGCGCTACACTTAGCAGTATAGCGCAAATACAGGCACCTTTGCACTATAGTGCAAGGGTGTCTGCGTGCAAGGGAAAGATTGTTTATGTACACGAAGGTCACCTTTCTGTACATATACAATCTTTAAATGCCATTTTGTCACTTCTATGTGTGCTGCTTAATGCAGCACACATGGAAGTCACAAAATGTCATTTTTTTAAAGATTGTTTATGTGCAGGAAGGGGGACCTTCATGTACATAAACAATCCGAGGCTTTCTGCTTTTTCCATGTGTGCTGCGCAACATTGTTTTGCCAATTTAAGACCAGGTTTTCCCTGGTCTTAACTTTGGCGCTGCCTCCTATTTACGCTGCCCTTGTAAAAAGGGGGCAGCGTCAAAATCAATGGGTGTTGCAGTGGAACGCCCACCGCAAAACCCACTGCCCTCCCCTTTCATGCTAAGCATTGCGTGAAAGGGGGCCTCATTTACAAGGCAGCGTTAAGCCACATTAAGTGGCTTAACGTTGCCTTGTCAATAAGGCGAGGCCCCTATGGCCACAGAAACGTCACAAAAAGTGACGTTGCCGTGGCGATAGGGGCTTGTACATATGCCCAATGGTGTCCTTGAAAAGTGAAACTAATAAATCATGGACAAAAATGCAATATCATACTGTATCTGAAAACAAGAAAGTCCTGCTTCTATCACACACGTCTACAGACACCCAAATTGCACCAATAAAATTCTAATAGCTTCCACTATTCACTGAATCCGAAGGATACAACTCTATAAGTTACAAATAAAAACGCTTCAATAAAAAAGTCTTCTTATACTTGTACTCCTTGGTTTGACACTGCATGTGAGCCATCACCATAATGTGCATGACTGGCATAACAGGCCTAATTCAAACCCCCATAAACTAAATTCATGTCAGCCCACTCTCCTGTCCTAAAATGTTGACTTTCCAAACTAAACACTACTGAGCTCTTACCACTAGATTCACTGACCCACATTGTGTAGGCATTACCCAAAATATGTTTAATTGTATTTTCTAACAGCGCTACTGGCATCTAATAACACAGTGTATTAGGGCAATAATATAATATACATTATATAATGTATGCCGTCCATTCCCTTTAATCACAGAGGTGCAATTGGGAATGCAAATCAAAACATAACTAAAGCATCAATGACAATTAACTGTCCTGTAAACTAGTATCTGCATGCATCTAATCAATATACCAGTACCAACTCTAAAAATGTTGCTAATATGGGGCCATCTACAATACATACAACTAGCAATAAAAACTAACTCTGGGCCCCATGGATTATGTGTTACCTGTCCACAAAACCCCTTAATACCACAGCAGGGGAAATGAGTGCTATATAAATCTACAATGCTGTACAATGCAATCTATTTTTACACCTCATGTGCCTGGTGGGAACAAAGCCAGCCTGATCAAAATGTACCTATAATCTCAAATGAAGATATCATGAGAGCCAGAATGTTTAATCAATTTGTTATCTAAGTTGATAAGTGACAGGTATCAACACACCTTATGTGGGATTTCTGTTGACATTCAAGAAAAGCACAATACAATGCTCTAACAAAGTTGGTGGTAAACATATTGGGCCTGATTCAGAAAGGTAAACTTGCACCAACAGAGGTAAACTTAGACTTTTGTGTAAGTTTACAACCATTTGCTATTTATAAAGATATATTGCCAGTAGTACCTTTACGACTACAGAGTCTCTGAACATAAAAAGATAGGATAGTATTATCTTTTTATGTGTGGAGACTCCTCATTGGTACAGATACTACTAGTAAAATATGTTTGTGAATAGCAAACAATCGTAAACTTACACAAAAGTGTAAGTTTGCCTTTGTGATTCAGGGCCGTTTTATTGATTGATTCTTCAAAAATATGTAATTCAACAGATTCTTCTCATGAAGAGCAGACCCAAAGTTGGCACATAGACCGGCCGACCTCAACTGCTGCCATATTATTGTCTATGTTGTTAAGGGATGATAATGTGACGGATAACAACATATTTTCTGTACAGCGCTAATGAAGTATTGATTTATATTTGTGCATGTTGTAACAGATGCTGTACAGCGCTCTATTATCTCTGAGTCATGATAACACTTTATAAAACTCTAAATAAAAACAAAATAACTAAATCATACAATTTTAACAGTCTAGGGAATTTTTGTGGAGCATACTGCTTGAGATTTGAGGTGTCAAAGTACAGTGCCTGGAGAAAAGCCCAGAGCTGAGGTCTCTAATGTCTGCTGTTGTTCTTTAAACTGTGATTGATGCATCCATCTTTAACCTTTTGATATCCACCATGTTCCAATATACATGTACCTCATCTGAACATAATTGATAGAACATGAATTTAAGGCAGCGCCTAGAATGGCTTTAAGTGCCTTGCATATGGTTGCACCTTTGGTCTTAGGTATGCCCTCCTTAGGGCCTGTTTCCAATGCGGTTTAGTAATCTTCCCGACCGAACCGGTTTTGGAATGGTTTCCGACCGACTCAGATCGGGAGAGTCTGACCGACCGATTACTATGCATCCAGATGCTTCCAGATACGATTTGGTTGGACTCCCATTGACTTCAATGGGAGCCTATGTTCCAATCAAATGCATAGGCTCCCATTGAAGAAAGGGGTGGCTGTGGAAAATTGGGCATGCGGCCCGTAGAGACGTATGATTCTGCTCCGTATGGTTCAGTCATACCGAATGCCGTCAGTTTCAGATTGGAATATTCCTAACGCCTAACTTGCATCATACTCGGTTGGTCGGAAACCTTTCTGATTTGGTCGGAAAGACACGTTCCCGATGTGATTCGGACGGAGCAAGGCCTTTCAAACCGCATCGGAATTGGTCCCTAAGTAGGACTAGTTTCTACGGGTTCATGTTCACATTCCATCTTCGTGAGGCAGATTTGAGTCCTACTTTGTGGTTGACTTAGGGCAGCCTAATGCGAGCTTTCATGGGCTGAGCTATGATCTGCACATTTCTTAGGTCTGCTTCCTCAAACACGTCTTTCAGGTACTCTCATTAATTGCAATACGCTCCCTGCTTTATCGTCTCATGCTTCACTTCCAGTGTTTTAAGCACCTATTGTACCCTCTCCTAATCTATCAGATGGATCTCTGTCTTTAGATATCCAGCCCCCAGTCAAGAAATGTCTCTCGTAGAGAGCTGATTTTATTAACTGATCCCTCATTTTCTTGGAGAAATTGTCTAATCATGTCAGCTCCTCATGCAGTGAATACCCATCCTGGTTACTGCATCTACCACTGAGGACCACATTAGTAGTACTGGCTAACGGTTCAATAGAATACGGAGCAGCTCATAAATAACATGATCCACCCTAAGGAGGTTCACTAGCGAAATACTTTACTCAAAGGTCATGTGCATTACCTACAATGGTTGGAAGCACATAGTGTTTCTTTAAATACCCCTCACACACCAAAAGGGCCCTTGGTGTCATGCTTCATCATAGGGGTCTTCTCGCCCCGCTGCGGGACGGGGCGTGCTACGACCTACGGGTACGAGGGAGCAGTAGTATTACAAACTATGTGGTGTAGGAATGAGTGAGTGGAAGGGCCAGGGGTCAGTGAAAAGTGAGTAAAAAAACATACATAGCTCCGGTGGAATAGAAAAATGTAATATTCCTTAGAGCCGGTATTGCTAAAAACAGTGGGTCGGAGGTATATTGCTTTTAATGAGCAAACCCTCCTGTGTGTGTCAACATGTGTTGAAGCGTGATGCTTCTTCTTCAGGACAGGTACCTGATCCCTTCTGCTCTCACATAACTATCTTGACTATGTTGATTGTTATGAAAGTGGTACATGTACAGGTAGTGAATACTACGTGAATAATTGACAGACTTGTCTTGCTCAATATACAGTACCAAATGGAATATCCTAAAAGGCAATCTGAATGAGAAACACAACGTTTAAAAATGTGAGGTATGCTATGCATGCCAAGTTCAATGGTGGTGGCCTGTAAAAAAGTGACATCTATAGTGCGTATTGATCCTCTAAGCTCCAAACGTGATGCATTACACTTGTGTCGGGCCCGGCAAATGAATGGACAATACAAGACACACAAACACATAACAAAAAACACACACTCTATATGGAGGGTTCCAGGTGTGACTCTGTAAGGTTGAAGAGCCGTTAGGCGTTTAAAACACATCAAATTCAGAAAAAAATGGGGGGAGAAACGTGCTTTAGATACATACTTGTTTCCTGAAAGGTCAATGCCCCATGAGCCGTAGAACAAGGGGGACAAGTGCCTGTAATCACACTCTGTGGATGAAAGGTGGGATTAGTTCTTAATCGTCACCAAATCCATGGCCTCTGACACCTCTGTATAGGCTGTGCTGTACTTACATGAACCAGGATACTGCCTTGGCCGAATGTCTCCTCCGCGCGGCTATGTCGATACACAGAGACCGCAGGGAGGCACCTATATATGGTGCCCTTAATTGGTCCATCTGCCGCCAAAAACGGGGGTAGTCAGACCGCAGTGACTGAACTGCTCCTACTGACCCGGAAGTGAAAAATGCCAGTGAGAGCTTCCGGTAGTCCCGCTCTGCTACTGGACCGCTAACCTGTTAGAGACGAACGGAAGATTACATTAAAACTCCGGTAGGGATCGCTAGTCCCAGAGGATCCTAAAAGATTACACCAAAAAACAAGAGACGGGAAAAGAATAATAAAAATACAAAAATAAAGAAAATACAAAAATGAAGAGTGATCATCGTGCCAATCACTGTTAATGGCCAGACTGTCCGTTGCTTGTTGCGCAGGACATTATGCTGATTGGGCGTTGTACCCTTTGTTCAATACGCCGACCAATACACAGTGGTTGTCTTTGGCTGTGAGTGTGGCAAGAAAAAGGCGCATAGTGCGCGTGACATCCCTCAGGCAGGCACTTCCCAGAGGCTGCAGGTTGGATGTGGGTAGGCAAAACCCGGTCTTTAGTCGATTAGCGAAAGCACATATTCATTAATCAGTGAGACAACTTTACAATAGTATGCACCCCCATTTATTCTTAAATGGTAAGTGCACTCAAAAATAGGGAACTTAATAGTGATACAAAGAAATATATATGCGTCCTGGTTAGAGTACAGGGTGGCCCACTGGGGTATTCTCTTTCCATAGTTTATATGAAGCGACATTTTGGAAATGCGGTTGGCATTCAGTTGACCTACACAATGGCCAAATGGGGTGTAGCCTAGTTATCATTTTCAGATTTGTGGGTTTATTAGTATATGGCTGTCTTTCGGAAACATTATCCCAGAGGTTGGTCTTCAGGGGGTTATAACTGGCTCAGTGTGTACCATGGAAGGATGTCGCTCACATCTGAAAGGTTCAAGTGAATTGACTCATAGAGGACAGAAGGGGGTTTACTGTTCACCCAGACAGTGAACAATTTTTACATGCATAATCGTGCATTTTTTCTTTATGTTGCTGGTGTGGAACACTTCTTACCACACTGCTACGAACCTTGTACACACCCTAGTCCTCCCTCGCCTTCTCTTCCGAAGCCTTTCTCAAAGCTTACAACTATTTCCCCAGTACATGTAATTGTGTAAAATGTGACCACAAAAGTTTAAAGTGGTAACAAAATTTGACCATGGACATGGACTACATGAATCAACGAATCAGGTAAAGCAACGACACACCGAATCTGATAGCTCACAGGGAGATGATGTGATTTTAAATAAATGCATAGCATGAAAAAAGTCCTCACCAGGCTACATTTCAAAATCAGCAATTCAATATTCAAACCTAGTCATTTAGGTGTCTACATTTTGTTGTGTGTTGCCTGGGTTCACAGCCCTTTTTATTTTCAACACACCTCAGTGCTCCTCCCTGATCCTCATTTTCTCTCCTCACTTGTTAATTCCCCGTTGTCGCTGCTTGTCCTCCCCCTTGCATCATTGCTTTCCAATTGAAGTTGCCTGCCCTGCCCCTCACCCTCCTTGCTGCTTGCCTGTTACTGCCCTGTCCCCCACTCCCAGGCTTCACTCCTCCTGAGATAGCTTAGAGGGCACAGCAGCCGGGATAATGTGCTGCATGGCTAAACACTTATAAGGTCCCAAAGGCGAGACCTATTGGCTATGCCAATACTTGTTGCATTTGTCACCTCGAGTGGGATGGGTATGCCCAGACATGGGTCCAGTGCTCTTCATGCCACTGGAGTCAAGCTATCCTGGCTGATGAGGGCTGAAAGTCCGAAACCGGTCCCAGGATGCTTGTTTCCAGTCCAGGGAGGATCTGGCCTGGCAATTCGGGCTGGCATGTTCCCATTGGGCACAGGGTCAAGACTGATTTGCATATGGCTGGATCCAAACTGGAATGGCATGGTGAGCAAAAAAACGATGGATTTAGGCCGAGATCTCTGTACTGGGGTGAATGTATGACATTGTTCTGCATTCTGTCCATCAATTGTTCTTTTTGCATCTTTTGCAAGGTGCACATGAAACAGGACAAAAGTGACTTCTGGATTGCTCGCAAGACCAACCATTGAGAAGTAGTTTAGCTTCACACAACACCCCAAGACAACATAGAATCCTTACTATGTGTCTTCCCCTTTGGATGATACCACATATAGAGGAGCACAAAACCTGGAGAAGTATTGTTGCATGTATACTACCATGCATGGTACACCTTCTTTAGCAGTTCTCCCACATGTATTAAGACAAGTACAGAATGAACAGGGAGCTGCACCAGCTCTTGAGCTAGGAATACAATTAATGGGGAATTTTGAGACTGTTTCCTCCATCATTCTGTGCAGCATTTGAGGTGAAGACGCAGCGTTGGTCATTCACCGGTCTGGCTGCAGTTCCTATTCACAATGCAAATGGGCGCCACCCAAAAATATATCTGAAACATATATATCTGTGAGCTGTGATACCCTGGATTCATAGCTGTTTAACCACATCTCACAAAGTCAAATGCAAGGAAATTATTACACCTGAATCTAAAAAGAAGGTGAAGCAGAAAACATGGACTGGATCTCTGTCAATGCAGGAGCCCAGCAGGGGTGGTTACAATTTGGGTGACGGTGACAAGTTACTTGATGAAATGTGATTTTTCTCAGCTATGAATTATCCAGTGTGGGCAGGGGGTTGGCACCAAACTTCCTTCAGAGGTATGCTGCCCTTCAACCCTTCGAAAACATTAAGAAAACTACAGACTTTGCTGAATTGTCATAATTTTGGATGTACATACCCGCCAAATTATGCTGAGCAGGTGAAGCCTTTGTATGCTTTAATTTCTCTTATGTTTTCTGGTGGTCAGCGACGTGATGAAGGTGATGTTTGCCGAAAAGCGTTGACGTGCTGTTTTTACTGCCACACTTTTCTGCTCAATAAATAATTGGATATCACTGCCCTGGAGCGCCGTTCTTTCCTTTCACTGTGGAAAGAGGACTTTGGAGACATTGACGTTCGGGCGGAAACTTTGGTACTGAGCACCCATGGGGAGGTAGCCAGCCGGCTGGCATACGCTGTGCACAAGGAGATTCAGAGGGCGGCGTGAACCCCACCCCCCCACCCCGCTGCAGAGATTGAATTCTTCCACGTGAGAAGGGCGTCGCGAGTGTCGGAGGATGCTTCCGCCGCCGAGGCTCTTACGGGGACGGAAGTTATAGGATGCAAACCGGGAACCAGTGTCTGAGCGTCAAACATGCTTTACAGTGTTCCGCAGCGGAAGAGGACATTACAGCCAGACCAAAGGCAACGGAGGATACATTTGCAGACAGTAGTTCTAGGATTAAGAGTTCCAACGTGACCAGTGGGAATATGAACAAAGGTAAAATTAATACCATGCAAAATATGCTGCATAGACTTGAGAAACTAACCAAAATCAGAAATATCGAAATGGTGGGAAATACAGTCTCCAAAGAAATATGTAGAAGTTGGAAGGATTCCCAGACGATTACTAATAATGATTACACCCAGCTATGAGAATCCAGACCCTGTCTTTGTAAGATAATGGGCAGATCTGAATGCAGTCATTCTATGAACATGATCCAGCTGATGATAACATATGCAAAAATTGAAAGGAGACACATCTTGGATCAAATTCAACAAATTAATGAGCTGAATGAAATAAGGATTTGGTGAACCATTTCAGGAAGGAAATGAAGGCAATAATGGGTAAATAAGACAAAACAATTACATTTTAAAAAGCATAAAAATTCCAAAGAGACAGATTGGACAATGAAAGGGTCAAATGTACTAATTGACTAAAAGATTTGATAACATGCACAGACAAAGATTGGGAGAAGTTAATAAAGCGAGGAAAGATGCTCCATTAAGTGTCCTCAAATCTGAAACAGGAATCGGAATGAGAAGGAGAGGAGATAGGTAGGTGGCTCTACATCAGTTCAGAAGGGGTTCTGTTTTTTAAGACTGGACATATGCACAAACCACAGACCAAAATGGGGACAGCAAAAGCTAAAAGGAACAGGAGGTAATAATAATAATAATACTGACATTTATAAAGTCCGAACAGCTACCTCCGGCGGAGGTGTCCCGGTGCTGTAGCAGCAGGTAGCCACCACGGGTGGCACAATAACATAGCCCTCGGGAATTAGTTAAGACTGAAGAGCCACGTTTTCAAAGTTTTCTTAAATACTGGTTCAGAGTCAATGTGACGCATGTGGTTTGGCAGAGAATTCTATAATTTGGCTACCTCCGCCATGAAAGATCTGCTGCTGAGCTTTCCTAACTAGAGGAAGGCAGAGCAGGTTTGAGTATTCAACCTCAGGAAGCGATTGTGCTTATAAGTCCGAAGCCTTTGTTTCAGGCAACTAGGGCAGTTACCGTGGAATGTCCGGAAGGCTATGGGGAGGGCTTTAAACTCAATTCTTTTTTTCACCGGCAGCCAGTACAGTTCTTTAATATGCGGAGAGATATGGTGACGAAATGGAACACGTCTAATCAATCTTGCAGCCGCATTTTGTACCATCTGTAGTTTCCTGACAAGGTACGCTGGCAGGCCTAAATACAGGCTATTGGCATAGTCCAGCCTAGATGTCACCGTGGCATGGACTATGACCCATCGGCATTTCTCCAGCAGCAGATGTAGAAAATTTTGCAAATTTCTCAACTTACTAAAGCAGGAAGCAGTCACCTGCTGAATTTGGGTCGCAAAAGAAAGATCTGCATCCCATTTTACTCCCAGATTTTTAACAGTGCCTGCGGTAAGACCATTTCCGCCGGCCACCACAAATCCGGAGCTGGTGGCAGGGTCTCACCAAAGAACATCACTTCCGTTTCCTCTGCATTAAGCTTGAGTTTGTTGTTATTCATCCAAGAAGCAATGTCTTTCAAACAGCCCTTGAAGCACTTAAAGTTGTCCTCTGAATTATCATTAAAAGAAAACACCAGCTGGGTGTCATCCCGTAAGAGATCGCCTTCACACCCCAGTTTGCTATGAGTGAGAACAGTGGGGCCAGGTAAATATTGAAAAGAAGCGGGCTCAGTGCCGACCCCTGAGGGACCCCAAACCATAAATGCTTACGATTGGAGTGATATGGTTGGAGAGCCACCCTTTGGGTAAGGTTGTTAAGGAATGATGTCAGCCAAGCAAGGGCTGTTCCACTAATACCAATATCCTGGAGTCGATAAACTAATATTAGGTGGTCCACCGTGTCGAATGCTGCTGATAAATCCAGGAGCACCAGCATAGCTGATGCCCCTGAATCTACCACCATCCTCGCTGACTCTGCCACCTCTAATAAAGCCGTCTCTGTGCTAAAACCAGCACGAAAACCAGAATGGGTATTGTGCAAAATATTCTTGCTCTCAATGAACTTGGCCAGTTGTCGTTGCACCACGTTTTCTAACATTTTTGCTGGCGCAGGTAGCAAAGAGATGGGTCTATAGTTGTTCAGTTCACCTGAATCTACATTGGTTTTTTTTAAGAGGCAGAAGTTTGGCGTGTTTCCACAGGTCAGGGAAAATGCCAGAAGCAAGAGAGGTGTTCAAAATGTGAGACAACACATGGAAAGAAGAGGCTGCCAACTCTTTCCACAATTTAGGGGGACAAGGGTCCTACAGTGACCCTGATTTGTATCTCTGAATCTCTACCAGCGCCTCTTGCTGGGAGATAGAAGAGAATTCTGAAAGGAGAGGCTTGGGACTATTTCTATCAGTCACATCTGTTTTAACAGTCTCTACTTCCACTAAGAAAGAATTATAGACTGTTCGAATTTTGCTATAAAAAAAATCTGAGATTCTATCGCATAGTGAAAGAGAAGGCAATGCTTCAATCACTAATTCGTGCGGTTTAAGAAAAGAATTAACAGCCTTAAGAATGTCTTTGCTAGAGTTATCAGCATTGGGGATACTGGTTTAAGATTAAAATCTACTTTTTGCCCAATCCCACATGCGATACTAGTTGATATCATTGCTTTTGAACAAGCTGTGTCCAATGAGACTGATAAAACTGAAGAAAAAGGAACGGACAGCACTGAAAACACTACAATCATGTGACACTATAGTAATTAAACAAGCAGACAATGGGGGAGGAGTGGTTTTACAAAACAAAGACAGAAATACAGAGCAGAATGTAGGCGGGTGCTAAACGATGAATGGAACTATAAAGGGGTTCAAAATGACCCTTCAGGGTAATTGAAAGAAAATATCAGACTATTGGTGGAGGACTCAGGGTTTCATATCAAAACATGAGGCAGATTTTTTATGCACAAGGAATGCAAAACCTCCTTACTTCTATACATTTCCTAAGATTCATAAAAATAGGACCACACCGCCTGGTCATCCTGTTGTGTCAGGAATTGGTTCCCTCCTTGAACCCTTATATCTCTTCTGTAATTTCTTTCTTAACCCTATATCACAGAACGTCACCACTTATTTAAAAGACACAAAACATTTGCTTAACTTACTTAAAAATATAAGTTTTGTACCAGAAACTAGTGTCTTAGTCAGTCTAAACATAAAAAAAGTCTTTATACCAGTTTCCCCCAAGACGATACTGTCAAGGTCATTGAAAATTAACTGGATTGAATCACATAGGATTTCAAAACCTCCAAAGAATTTGTGGTTGGATGCACTAAGCTAGCTCTGAAAGAAAATGTTTTTGAATTTGAAGAGAAGTTGTACCGCTAAACATTCGGGACTTCCATGGCAACACTTTTGCTCCAAGTGTAGCTGGATTATATGTGTATGAATTTGAAAAGATACATATTTTTAACACCAACAATCCATTTAAGGAATGGACAAAATTTGGAAAAATATATTATGATGATAACTTGATGATTTGACAGGGGAAAGAAGAGAGTCTCTCTCTCCTTTCCTAGAGTGGCTAAATAATCGGGATAACAACTTGAGATTCACACACTCTGTGGGTGAAAAAAAGACGATTACCTTCTTGGACATTAGTATCACGGCTGATGAGGTAAGATTAAGAACTAAAACCTACTACAAGCCAACAGCAAAGAATACCTTATTGAAATTTGATAGTTTCCATCCTAGGGCATTAGAAGAGAATTTACCATATGGACAATTTCTTCGACTGAGAAGAAACTGTAGCCAAGTGGAAGACTATCATGGCCCTATCAAGGAAATTAAGAGATCGAGAATACCCAGAGAAAATCATAAAAGCTTCTTTGACCAGAGCACACAATAAAAATAGAGATGCCTTACTAGATGAAACCCTGCAGACAAATACAATCATACCCCTTACTTGTGTTACAACATATAACACTATTTCAAACAAAAGGACAAAAATTATCAAGAAACATTGGGAAAAAGGAAAAAACAGGTGGGAAAACCCCTTTTTCTTTGAAAAGGGCTTGAAGCCTATAGGACCATTTAGTGTCTACATGATCCAAAAAAGCTCATGCACACTCTGGTAACACAGGAGTCAATGCCTGGGGCCTACCAAATGTAACAGGACACTATCCTTGCAGCAATTGCAGTGTGTGCCATTTGACTGATAGCACCAAGACATTAAATTTAGAACCAGGTAAAACCTAATTGGAAATCTTTCAATTTTATATATTTGATTACATGCCCTTGTGGTCTACAGTATATTGGCATGACCAGCAGAAACATCAAGGTGAGGATCTGCGAACATCGCAGTAACATACAATGGAACTGTAACACTACAAAAATGACTGATCATTTTCTACAAGCAGGTTATACCACCAGTTACTTGAAATGAGTTATCATTGAGCAAATAGAAAATACCCAAGAAAACTTACAGAACCGACTCCTTAAAAACGAACAACGTTGGCTTTACCGATTATCCACTCACAAAAAGGGTTTAAATGATAGCATCTCATGGAATGCAATCAATAATGGTTGATCCCCAATTTTTAACAATGATAAATCAGTTTATATGTAATGCTTTGCATAATGTCTGTTCTCCTTATTACATAGGATAACTGTTACATGGAAATAAAAAGGGATATTCGTAAGAGGTCATGCGGAATGTTTTGCCCACTTCCCTGTCAACTATATGCTCCAAAAGAGACCATTAGGACTATATATTCAAAAATATAAATTTTCGCAAAGCAAGCAACTTCAAATTAACTAAGGTAAATAACTTCTACCGCTCATATATAGTAATCACACATGTTATAAATTTGATAAAAGTAAGGGGGCTAGTCTGTTTTTTGCTGAATTTGAAGTATTTTCAGATTGTCTTGGAATAAAGTTGCAGGTCGGTTTTGCCCAATGTGAAGCGGTTCAATCCGTCACTAGGCAAATGAGTGCGTGTGACGTTGAACGCGTGCGCTTTGACATATTTGAAAAGCTGAGGATGCCGGCTGGTGGGCATCTTCGGGGTCCTGTGCAAGGGCAGAATAGGTGCGAAAAACGGGCAGTGTACCTTGACGAAGTATGTGGGAAGAGAGGGAAGAAAAAAGCCTTTCTGATAATTTGAAAAAAAAAGCCATTTTACATCACCTTGACCAATTAATACCTTTCCTTGTAGAGTGTGACTACAGGCACTGCCCCCCACCAGGAACCATGATGCCCAATCCTAGAGTGACATAAGTAAGGCTCAGACCAATTTGGAATTTTATTTTGATCTATTTGCCTCACTAATTTAAATTGGGCACCATCAATTATTATTAACAATACCTTGACTATTCTCTGCCATATGTTTTGTTAGTGTTACAATCAATGATAGAAACCTTTTTAAGTTTAATAAAAACAATAATCACTGGGCTACTTATGGTGTGTAGTTGTATATTTCAACAATACACATGCCTTTATGATTGTATGCCATTTCTCATCCTGAAAACCAATGAATGCCAAAAAACCATGGTGTTCTCCACACAATAAAGAAAACAAGCATTGGCATAGCCACTAGGTCTCGCCTTTGGGACCTTATAAGTGTTTAGCCATGCAACAGTTGCATAACCAAATACTTATAAGGTCCCAAAAGCGAGACCTATTGGCTATGCCAAACGGCCGTGAAAGTGATCGCGATCAAACATCAAAGGGGCAGCGAAAGTGAAAGTAATCGCGGTCACATTTCTTTCTTTTTAATCCTGCCACAGGACCCACAAATAAAGCACTCCTGGCTAGTTGGAGGATCCTGTAGACAGTTTTAAGTCACTATCTTCACAACTGTCATCAACAAACACCAGCTCCGCTGTAATCAGGCATAAAAGCACACCTAGGATGCACTTGGCATCCTAGGTGGGAACCTATGATAAAGCATGCCACCACCTAGGTTGGTGGGTGAGGGTTCTTTTTACAAACCTATTGGGTGGTTTGCACACATTGCTTTGAATGCAGAATTACCTTTGTGAGCCTGTTCTTTTCGGTTGATTGCACATTTGCTTTGGGGAAAGGGACAAATCACTTCCATTTCCTTGCTCTTTTTATGATTAATAATAATGAGTCTCCCAATGTGCCTGCATCAACTGAACTGATGTCAATACAAGAAATAACATTGTATGAAAATGACTCTGACTTTGCCACAGATGATTTGCCTGCACACTCCACAGTCACTCAACGCCACCAATTGCATCTTGCTTATCATTGGCTCCATGACTGGTATCTACTCCCACTGTGGTCCTACTTTAGGATTGCTACAGGAGCATTCTTTTTGCTAATGTGGTTCATTATGTTAATCTTTGTTGCACTGTCATTAAATGGACATTACATTCCTGATGAAACTGTGCCATCTCCTGTGGTCCCAGAATTGCATTCCTCCCCTCACCAAGCACAACAACAACATTATGATTTTAAAATCAGTGCATACCCTCTACCTAATGGCATGATTTGGGAAATAGTTCCTTATTAGATAGTGGGATCCACTGAAGTTGTTTAAATACCTTATGTGTTAAAGATTACACATGATGACATAATAACACCAGGTTCATTTTCGTATGAGTGGAGCTCTACGACTGTCAAACAAACAATTGCTTATCTTCAGGCTTATAAAACCCTTGATGATGAGGATCCTTATTGTAAATATAAACAATCACAAATAAATGTTTTGCTTCCACTGCAATGCACACCATTTCATACACAGGACTAGGTATTCGAGAGAAATATATAATCACACACAGTGGAACATTGCCAGACAGCACAGTTGAACACTCACTGAAATTTCTTAAATACATTTCTTTGCTTTAATAGTGCTGATAGAGGAGACCCTTCAGCCTTCTATTATTTACAAATACCCTAGAAGTTCCCAAAAAATGTCCTTAATAGTAGTAAACTGATTTACTCCTGTACATTTTTGAAATCCTTGCCATAAAAGGCTATGGGTATTGAAAATAAATATTGATGAAATAAGTATTTGGGGAACATCATTTTGGCAAATTGAGATTACAGAATTGCTACTTAGAGCTTGTATAATGCCTAGAGAAATTAAATTCCTGAACAAAACAATCCAGCAGACAATTTGGCTGGGATTCAGGTCCAATAGAGATCTTAAAACAAACTCAATTCCAAAAGCAGAGTCAAAATTGTCGAAAGAAAGAAAACATTTTTGATACTGATTTAAATGATATGATCCAGAATGTAACTTATAATTCAACAATGTTACACCATGTGACACCTATGTGTGAATCGCAGGTTTCTTTCTAAAACTCCTTGTCCTTTAGCTAAGCACCTGGACCCTAGTTATTATAGATTTACACCTGTAACTGTTACCACATATAATATAGGTGAACTATGCCAGCGATAGTTAATACACTTAATTCTCACAGCTGTTAAGAAACATCTTTCCAGAAATAATGCACGCCAGGATTTCTCTGATTTCCTTCTTGGCTCTAACCCTGTAAAAACCAAATGATTTGGATCTCCACTGGGATTCACATTTTATAATAAATGCAAAGATATTTTGTAAAAGAAGCTGCTGTGAGAATCAGAGAAATTGAGAGGAAAAACATGTAAACAATGTTTAAAGTACCTAGTGTCAGAACTGGGTGTTGTGAGGTATCAAGCACTCATATAGTCTTCACATATATGTATTATAGAACAGGGTTTTCGCCCGTGGTGCATTCAACGATGGGAAGATGCACCCCCCTTTCCCTGGAACAATCCTGAAATTGATAGACAATGATTAATAGTATGAAGCACACACCATTCAAATCAGTTACAATTTTGTAGAAAAACAGTTCAAATTAGTAATAAGTGAAATAATTTTCTTTGTCTTGTCTGCAATGGTTGTGTTTATTTTCGTCAGATGACCTTCCTTTAGCCAACATGTGTTTCGTCATTTCTAGGAGATATCCCTACGACTTCGTCAGAGCTAAAAGTAATACAGATACCACCATTGTTTTGCGATATTTTGGCACAATATACATATAGAGGATTACAATGCATGTTTTTTTGCAATTTAAAAGTACTTAGAGCACCATCATTCTCAGTGTGTATCCTGGTTAACATTACAGTGTGTTGGGGGTGCTAGAGGGCACACGGCAAGATGGCTGCCTATTAGTGAAGCTCACCTGGCCGATCCAAAATCCGTCAACTATCCACCCGGAATATGGTGCATCCATACTGAAAAAAGGGACTCAATCCCAAAATATACAGCCCTGAACAGTTTTGAGGCATTTTGCAGCTGCTGCTGACCGATATAATGCAAGAATCCTGAGGTGATGGGTGCTGATCCCTCAAGAGTAAACCGTTTCCACCTGGGAGACACCGTACGTGTATTGCTGAGGGGCTCTCTGCTGGGAAAAAGGCGCAAAAGAGAGCAGTGGAAAACCGGTGGATCCAGCAAGTGGCAAGAGAAGAGCCACAACATAAAGCTCACTGGGACTTACTTCAGCAATGTCCAATCTAGCCCAGTGCAATAATTTCTGAAGAGAGATTAGATTCCTCCAAGTCAGGTACCCAGACATTGTCATTCATCACTCCTGTCGTGGGTCCTGTCTTTTCCATCTCTGCACCCTTCTCCCCTTCTGTTTCGTGTGTATGTTGTTGAACTCTGACGCCACCACTTTTGACTCCCAGGTTGGTTGGCGCGTGTACCTACGGCTAAATTAGCCCAGGACAGAATTGGTAACAATTTTACCCTAGATTGATAAGTGCCTCTTCTCTTGCCACTTTGTTTAACTATAAAAGTGTCACACTTGCGTGGAGGACAGTTTACTCCAGGGTTGTTAAGATGTGGTATAAACCAAGCCTGTACTTTTTTCTTGTCTTTTTCTGCCCTAGGTTCCATTGATGAGGTCTACTGGACACAACCATTCTGGTTCAGTACAGGATACAGAGGCACCTTCACATTTTTTGTTGTGCACCTTCACACTAGTTGCAGTAGCTGCTCACTAACCGATCCTGATGAAAGCCTTCTGGCTGAAACATGTTGATCAAGTATATGTGGCTGTCTCTAATGGTGGTCAGCTCCTTAACCCAGCTTATTGCTTTTTAATCCTGTCGCTCGGTAGCTAAATAAAATCTGTTGCCAGCTTGCCTCACAGGCAGTTTTAAACTCACTATCACCTCATTCCAGCACTGCACATTTTTTCATGATTTCTTCATACACCTAGCTCACATAGGGTTTTTGTACAACCCATTTGCCCACTTAAAACATCCCTGAGCACCTCCCTCGTAGAGAGGGGGTTGTAGCCCGTGTATAACTAGGTCTTGACGCCAGGAGGCACCCCTATGATGAAGCATGACACTAATGGTGTGTGAGGGGAAACGTCCTGAAAAGGGATATCCCCTACATTGGGCTTGGGTTTCTCAAGTCCACCTTCTTCTCAGCCACTCAGTTTGGACCCGTGGGCTCATTGTGTATAGTTGTTGATAAGTGGGGAGTGTGCCCACGCAGGTCCTTAAATCTCCTCCAGGCCCTCTTTGTGTGTACACATACTAAATGCTGACAAAACACTGGAAGGGTCGATCACCTCGAGACCACACGTTACCTTTCGTTGGGCACCAGCGTCAGTGGCTGTCACAGTATACTCATGGTTTCTTTAAATGTGGGCATTGAAGAATGTGCAAGTGGGCCCAGGACAAAACCAAGGAATTTGGAACTGATGCTAATAATTTGTATGCAAATTGCACTAATATCAACTGTAATACCAAATACTTTGTATACGTGATTGCATGTAAATGCGACAAGATTTATGTGAGCAGTACAATCAGACCTCTCAAGGAACGAGTAAGCAAACACAAGAGTAGGCAACAAGAGAAATCTGAATGCTGCACACACACGTAACTGTAATGCACAAGAACCCACCAAAAGTTTCACATTTTATGGAATTGAACAAGTCACAAGAGATCCTTGTGGGGGGCAAAGAGAACTGACACTCAGAAGACATGAGCCTATGTGGATTATGCGTCTTAGAGAAGTGGAGGAGGGACTTAACATTGACTATGAATTACTGTATTTCTTATTTTTTTGGGTGATTGATCTCTCTTTTTGCTATTGATTGCACTTTAATTTAGCCAACTCTTGATGAGTCATACTTTCTTCCCATCTGTTAGCTCTTCAGGATTCATGTATGTTATGGGGTTCCTACCTACCATTCCCCATGCAATTGGTTGCTTTACTTATCCTGAAATCAAAAGCCTATTAAATGACCTGACTTAGGACTCTTGATTAGGCTCTGATCTTACAGGTATCAAACGCTTCTCTTAGAGCATTCAAATTCTAAATTTCATCGGTGGAGAAAAAAATGTGCTGCCTTCCTATCATGTCTGTGTATATTTTCACTGCATATCTTTCACCTCACATTCTTAATATGTGCCATCCATTCTAGCTAAATTCTCTATAATTTTTGTCCAATTTATGTTTTTTATGACCCCTGTTAGAGTCGGGGATCTCTGGTTGGCGCAAGGTTGCCCTTGTGTCAAGCAGGAACCCTCTCCTCCACGTCAGGGCGCAGGATAACCCCTCGCGAATGACCCTTGCTCACCCTCTAGGTGCGTGGCGTGAGCAGCCAAGGCGATTCCTCAGGCGTTGTTGGTTAAGCACTTACAATCGTACACACAGTAAATACATCAATCCCCCCAGAAACGGACACCAGACTTGGATATATATAAAAATACGATTCTTTATGTAAAAATAAGGTATATATATCTCCACAGACTTATCACAAGACCAATAACGTTTTCGCTATGCCACCAGGTTATACAGCAGGCAAATGTTCTTGGTTCGTAGTTTCTTTACTTGTAGTTCCAGTACTCACAGAGATCGACTCCTGCGAACGGGGAAATAAGGCGTTGCGGGCCCCGAGCCCGATACTGGACTTCTTTCGTGATTAGGAGAGTCGGCACAGGTCGGTGCGACTCTCAACTTGGGAAGTGTTCTTGGGTCCTCAATCAGCAGGTGTGGGCACGTAGGCAGGCGCGGCCAGCGACCCTTTAGCACGGCGGTGCAGGAGGGTCTCCACAGCGGGGGCGGCGCGGCCTGAGATGTCCGGGGATAGCGAAGCGGGGTCACAGGGCACAGTCAGTGCAGCTGGATGACCCGGCGTAGATCACAGTCGTCGGACGGCTTCCGGCAGGAGGGGTGATAGCGCGTTCAGCGCGCTCCAGTAGCAGGCGGTGACAGGGATGCAGGCGGCCTGGCCCGGGGACAGAGAGCGGCTCAGGACGGAGCGGGGCTCTCACGGGATTGAGGCAGGCGAGCTTCTGAGTGTCACGGCCCTAGGAGGGGCGATGAGGGGCGCAGTCTCTTTTCCAGCGGGATGCACACACGGCTCGAATTGGAGGACGAGCAAGAAGCACAAAGAACCCACTGTTCCTGGGGTTCAGTTCAGGGGGCAAGCTCAGATCAAGCCCTTGGAGAATGTTCAAGCACAAAGTAGCAAAGTCTTTTCAGTAAGTCTCTTCCTCTCCTCTCTCAGCAAGGCAAGCAGCAGGCCAGCTCCTCCGGCGTCTTCTTCTCCTTCTAGTCGGGCAGAGGTTCTTTGTGGTAAACAGGATTCTGATTTCTTAGGAGCCAGGCTCCTACTTTTATACCATGATTCTTTTGTTCTTTAGCGCCAGGGGGCCTAGGCCTGGCTCAGTCCAGTTCTGGAGCACTTTGTTATGGTGCCTCTGCTCTTTCCTTTCAGCAGCAGGGCAGAGACATCAGCCGCCCCACAGGGGGTGGCGCCGGCTTTGTGGTGGCAGAGCACAGGTCTATTCAAGAGTCAAGGTGTACTCCTCCCACCTATCCAGGTGTAATCTCTCTACCCACCACCTGGCAGCCAACCTGTCTCTGGGGATTCCCCAACCCTGCTCCTTACTGTTGCTGGGCAGAACACACACACACACAGCAGAGGCGGACTGAGATGGTCAGGTCAGTAAATACTAACTTTCTAAAAGTAGTATTTACAAACCCAGGATATTAAAATAAACTTGACTACAAGAAGTATTTTATTATTCTGAGTTCAGGCATACCAAACTTGACACTCTACCATGCTCTCTGAGTCCACCGGGGTCGCAGCGTTGGCGCGCTCCCGGCAGCCCATTCTGGCCTATGGAGAGCAGGTAGCCTTCAATAGTGAAAAACGACAAGGGCTGTAATTCACTACTAAGACATGCCACACACATCAGGGCATGTCCTACCTTATGCCTACAATGCACCCTGCCCTTGGGCCTACCAGAGGGGTGGCTAATATGTAGGTAAGGGAAGGTTTAGGGACTGGCAAGTGGGGGCACTTGCGCAGTCAGCGCGACGGTCCCGGACCGCGCACAGGGTCTGCGGTGGCAGACCCTAGACACACTTTACAAGGCCGCTTCCGTGGGTGGCGCAACCAGCGCTGCAAGCCCACCAGCAGCATTGGCATTCACAAGCCCTGGCACCCCTGGTGCACTTTACTGTGGACTGACAGTGAATCCAATAACCCAATCATGGACATCAATTACAGGTACACTTTACTTAGGGAGCACTTGCACTGCGGCACGGATTAGCCGTGGCGCAGTGCCCTGAGCGGACAACACCAGCAAAACAGTCGAGGCACACCATCAAAAAGTGGAAGGGAAACTCACGCCAAGGTGCCAGGTCTAACACGTGTCCCCTCCAGCTGAAATGTGGGGAGAACTACCCTTGCCCAGGGGGTTCCTCGTCACTAAGGCGGAAATACCTGGACAGACCGTCAGCGTTGGCGTGATCTGTACCAGGACGGTGTTCCACCGTAAAGTCCATACCCTGTAGGGAGATGGACCACCTCAACAGCTTCGGGTTTTCACCCCTCATTTGCATCAACCATCTGAGGGGCCTGTGGTCCGTCTGAACCCGGAAGTGAGACCCAAACAAGTAGGGTCTTAGCTTCTTCAGCGCCCAGACCACAGCAAATGCTTCTCGCTCAATTGCACTCCACCTACTTTCCCGTGGGAGTAACCTCCTACTGATGAAGGCTACGGGTTGGTCCCAGCCCTCCTCAGTCATCTGTGAAAGAACAGCCCCTACACCATGCTCTGAAGCGTCTGTCTGGACTAGGAATTCCTTGGAGAAGTCAGGGGCCAAGAGCACGGGCGCCGTGCACATGGCCGTCTTCAGGGTGTCGAAAGCTTTCTGACAGGTGTCAGTCCAAATCACGTTCCTGGGCTGCTTCTTCGAAGTCAGCTCTGTCAAGGGGGCAACGATCGTTCCATAGCCCTTGACAAACCTCCTGTAGTACCCAGTGAGCCCCAGGAAGGCCCTCACTGCGGTCTGCGTCTTGGGGGGTTCCCAAGCCAGGATGGTTTCGATTTTGGGTTGCAAGGGTGCCACCTTGCCACTCCCCACTTGGTGTCCCAAGTACACCACGGAACCCTGCCCGATCTGGCACTTGCTGGCCTTGATCGTGAGGCCTGCTCGGCGCAGCGCCATCAACACTTCCCAGAGGTGGCGCAGGTGTTCAGGCCAGGTGGCACTGAACACCGCGATGTCATCCAGGTAGGCGGCACTGAACGCATCCAGCCCAACCAGTACCTGGTTGACCAACCTCTGGAAGGTGGCAGGGGCATTCTTCATCCCAAATGGCATGACTCGGAACTGGAAGTGCCCATCTGGGGTAGAGAATGCTGACCTCTCTTTGGCCCCATCGGTCAAGGCGATCTGCCAGTACCCAGACGTTAGATCAAATGTACTGAGGAACCGGGCAGCCCCCAGCCGATCAATGAGCTCATCAGCTCTGGGGATGGGGTGCGCGTCAGTCTTCGTGACTGAATTGAGTCCTCTGTAGTCCACACAGAACCGGAGCTCAGGTGTGGCTCCCGGCGCAGCAGCCTTTGGGACCAAGACCACGGGGCTGGACCAAGGACTGCGGGAGGACTCAATCACCCCTAGCGCAAGCATTTTGGAGACCTCCTCCTTAATGCAAGCTCTGACCCTGTCAGTTACCCTGTAAGCCTTGTGCTTCACAGGTAAGCTGTCTCCTGTGTCCACATCATGGACGCACCAATCTGTGACACCAGGAACCAGGGAGAATCGGTCGGAAAATTGTCCCAGCAAGTGGCGGCAATCTTCCTGTTGTTCGGGCGTCAGGGTGGGTGAGAGGTTAACTCCATCCACTGACCCATCTTTCTCAGAGGCCACTAAGAGGTCAGGAAGAGGCTCTGTCTCCTCTTCCATTCCATCATCTGTGGCCAGCAGCATGCCCACTTCGGTCCTCTCTAAGTGGGGCTTAAGGCGGTTAACATGTAGGACCCTCAAAGGGTTCCTGGGAGTCTGCATGTCCACCAAGTAGGTGATAGGACTTTTGCGCTCCACAACCTCAAATGGACCTGTCCACTTATCCTGAAGTGCACACGGCTCCACTGGGGCCAAGACCCACACCTTTTGTCCAGGTTGAAGCTCTACCAGAGTGGCATTCCGGTCGTACCACCGCTTCATCTCCTCCTGGCTGGCTTCCAGATTTGCCTCAGCAAGTTGCCTGAAACGCCGAGTCTGGTTTCGGAAGGCCAGCATGTAACTATATACATTCTGGGGAGGTTTCCTGGGAGATTGCTCCCAGCCTTCCTTTACCAAACTCAGAGGTCCTCTTACCGGGTGACCATACAGAAGCTCAAAGGGGCTGAACCCTAGAGACTTCTGTGGCACCTCTCGGTAAGCGAAGAGCAGGCATGGCAAGAGGACGTCCCACTTACGCCTCATTGGACCGTCCAGGCCCATGATCATGCCTTTGAGGGTTCGGTTGAATCTCTCAACCAACCCATTTCCTTGGGGATGGTAAGGAGTGGTGAACTTGTACGTTACCCCACACTCCTTCCACAGGGATTTCATATATGTGGATATGAAATTGGTCCCCCTGTCGCTCACCACCTCTAGAGGGAATCCCACTCGGGAGAAGATTCCCATCAGTGCCCGTCCCACCACGGGGGCCGTCACTGTCCTCAGAGGGATGGCTTCAGGGTACCGGGTGGCATGGTCCACCAAGACCAGGATGAACCTGTTGCCCAGGGCTGTCTTGGGGTCCAGAGGCCCCACAATATCAATACCCACTCGTTGGAATGGCGTACCGACCACAGGGAAAGGTTGCAGAGGAGCCTTGTGCTTCCCTCCGCTCTTACCACTTGCCTGGCAAGTCTGACAGGTTCTGCAGTAGGAATCGGAATTCTTATGCATTTGGGGCCAGTAAAAGTGGGTGACAAGCCTGTCATAGGTCTTGTCCATCCCCAAATGTCCTGCTAACGGCACATCATGAGCCAGCCCCAGTAGGAAGGTTCTGAACTTCTGGGGTACCACCAGCACACGGGCTGACCCAGGTTCAGCAGCCTTAGGCTCGGAATACAGGAGGTCACTCTCCCAGTACACGTAGTGTGTTTTGGCCTGAACACCGTTGGCCTGGTCTGCAGCCTGTTGCCGCATACCCACGAGGGAAGGGCATTCTTTCTGCTCCCTGCAGAATTCCTCCCTGGAGGGACCTCCTTCCTGCTGCCAATGGGTCAGCTCAGGCAGATCTCCCAGTTCGGCAATCTGTTCCCCGGTAGGCTCCAGAGCATCCCCCTCAGGGTCTACTTCCTCCTGGGCCGTGGGAACTTCGGGGGCCGGTTTCCCGCGCCTCCTGCGCCTTCTCCCTAAGGCCGGTTCCTGGACCTCTCCCTCAGGCTCCAGGACCCTCTCAACACCCCTACTGGCGGCCATGGACCGGGTGGTCACGCACGCCCAGTCGGGTAGACCCACCATCCTCAGATGCGTGGTCTTCTCCACCTTTTCCCAAGGGGAACTCTCCAGGTCGTTCCCTAGCAGACAGTCTACAGGCATGTCAGTTCTCACAGCGACTTGTAGAGTACCAGAGACCTCCCCCCACTCAAAGGGAACTTGAGCCATTGGACAACGACTCTCTACGTTGTCAGCATTGACAACCCTACAGTAGGCATTGGGTACAATTTGCTCTTGAGACACCAGGTGTTGCCTCACCGAGGTCACGCTGGCTCCTGTATCTCTAAGAGCCTCCACCTTCTTTCCATTGATGGTCACCACCTGCCCATATTTCTTAGTGTTAGAGGGCAGGTAGGTTACAGGGACCATCTCACTGTCTCCTAGCGAGACTAGGGTCATCTGCCCGGGACCCCCACCCTCCTGGACTGCTACTTCCTCCCCAAAGTTAACACTAGCTACTTGCCGGGGGGGAGCACCAGTGGGTGCGGTCTTACCGAACAGGCGACACTTAGGATCAGAGGCAATGTGACCCGGATCACCACACTTATAACAATTGAAGGGCCCCTTTGGAACAGGTCTACCTGTCGGGGCCCCGTTCTGCTGCGGGGTTGGGGGAGGCTGAGAACCCTTCTGCTGGTTCCCTTGGGAATTACTTTGGGGGCCTTTTTGGAACCCCTTCTGTTTACCCTTGTCCCCCCCACTCTTCTGCTGGGGACCCTGCCCACCTTTGGCGGAGTCTCCCACTTGACCCTTGTGGACCCTGGTGCTGAGCCAGCGGTCCGCCTCCTCAGCAAGCTTCCTCGGGTTGGACAGCTTGCTATCAATCAGGTGCTGGCGTAGCTCAGGAAAACATTGACTGGACAAGTGCTCCCATGCAATTAAATCAAGCAGCCCTTGATAATCATTCACTTTGCTACCCTTCACCCAACCATCCAGCGCTCTGCAGAAAAAGGTCACATATTCCACATACGTACTCTCAGGGATCTTCTTGGTCTCCCTGAACCTCTGTCGATATAGCTCCGGAGTTAACCCATACCTGGTCATTAAAGCTTCCTTCATATGGGGGTATGAGGTTTGGAGATCTAAGGGTAAATCTAACAGTGTGTCACGCCCTTCAGCAAGGAACCTTCCCCACAACCCCGCTCCCCAGTCTTTCTCAGGGACCCGGTGTGAGGACATGGCCACCTCGTAGGCCCTAAACCACTGCCCTATGTCATCCTTTCTGAAATACTCCTTTACTACATCTTTGGGGATGTACACCTTGGACTCTACCTGCGCTGGTGGAGTGCTGCCACCAGAAGGAGCGGTGTCCAAACTTTTCGCCTTCAGCTCCAACTCCTTCAATCTGATATCATGATCCATTTGGCGTTGTTGTGCCTCCAGGGCCAACTTCTGCTTTTCCATTTCCATTTGTCCTGCCAACTTTGCCATCTCCATTGCATGCGCCCTGTCTGCTGCCCTGTCTGCCAGCTCCTCTGGCGACCGGACTCTGCTGGGCTCCTCAAGGTTGTCGGGTGGAACGATGTCCCCCGCATTCCGTAGGTCTCGTGACTCCTTCCAGGCTCTCAACGCCTTGGTGTACTGGGTCTTCCTCTTGCATCCAGCATGGGGGACTCTGAATTGTACACTGTAGCCTTTCAATTGCTCCATCGTGTAGCCTTCCAGTCTCTCCCAATCCACCTCATCGATTCCAGAAATCACAGAGAGTGCTCTCCCAGCGGAGTGTGAGCCAGGCATGGTCGCAGTAATGGCAGATGTCTCAACAAAGTTCAACAATTACAAACCTGTGGCTGCGTTACTTGGTCTGCTCTCACTATCTGGTGATTAATAATTCACTGTATGCAAATTACAAGTGCAAATCCGGAATCCCAACCGCTGCCAACAATGTTAGAGTCGGGGATCTCTGGTTGGCGCAAGGTTGCCCTTGTGTCAAGCAGGAACCCTCTCCTCCACGTCAGGGCGCAGGATAACCCCTCGCGAATGACCCTTGCTCACCCTCTAGGTGCGTGGCGTGAGCAGCCAAGGCGATTCCTCAGGCGTTGTTGGTTAAGCACTTACAATCGTACACACAGTAAATACATCAATCCCCCCAGAAACGGACACCAGACTTGGATATATATAAAAATACGATTCTTTATGTAAAAATAAGGTATATATATCTCCACAGACTTATCACAAGACCAATAACGTTTTCGCTATGCCACCAGGTTATACAGCAGGCAAATGTTCTTGGTTCGTAGTTTCTTTACTTGTAGTTCCAGTACTCACAGAGATCGACTCCTGCGAACGGGGAAATAAGGCGTTGCGGGCCCCGAGCCCGATACTGGACTTCTTTCGTGATTAGGAGAGTCGGCACAGGTCGGTGCGACTCTCAACTTGGGAAGTGTTCTTGGGTCCTCAATCAGCAGGTGTGGGCACGTAGGCAGGCGCGGCCAGCGACCCTTTAGCACGGCGGTGCAGGAGGGTCTCCACAGCGGGGGCGGCGCGGCCTGAGATGTCCGGGGATAGCGAAGCGGGGTCACAGGGCACAGTCAGTGCAGCTGGATGACCCGGCGTAGATCACAGTCGTCGGACGGCTTCCGGCAGGAGGGGTGATAGCGCGTTCAGCGCGCTCCAGTAGCAGGCGGTGACAGGGATGCAGGCGGCCTGGCCCGGGGACAGAGAGCGGCTCGGGACGGAGCGGGGCTCTCACGGGATTGAGGCAGGCGAGCTTCTGAGTGTCACGGCCCTAGGAGGGGCGATGAGGGGCGCAGTCTCTTTTTCAGCGGGATGCACACACGGCTCGAATTGGAGGACGAGCAAGAAGCACAAAGAACCCACTGTTCCTGGGGTTCAGTTCAGGGGGCAAGCTCAGATCAAGCCCTTGGAGAATGTTCAAGCACAAAGTAGCAAAGTCTTTTCAGTAAGTCTCTTCCTCTCCTCTCTCAGCAAGGCAAGCAGCAGGCCAGCTCCTCCGGCGTCTTCTTCTCCTTCTAGTCGGGCAGAGGTTCTTTGTGGTAAACAGGATTCTGATTTCTTAGGAGCCAGGCTCCTACTTTTATACCATGATTCTTTTGTTCTTTAGCGCCAGGGGGCCTAGGCCTGGCTCAGTCCAGTTCTGGAGCACTTTGTTATGGTGCCTCTGCTCTTTCCTTTCAGCAGCAGGGCAGAGACATCAGCCGCACCACAGGGGGTGGCGCCGGCTTTGTGGTGGCAGAGCACAGGTCTATTCAAGAGTCAAGGTGTACTCCTCCCACCTATCCAGGTGTAATCTCTCTACCCACCACCTGGCAGCCAACCTGTCTCTGGGGATTCCCCAACCCTGCTCCTTACTGTTGCTGGGCAGAACACACACACACACAGCAGAGGCGGACTGAGATGGTCAGGTCAGTAAATACTAACTTTCTAAAAGTAGTATTTACAAACCCAGGATATTAAAATAAACTTGACTACAAGAAGTATTTTATTATTCTGAGTTCAGGCATACCAAACTTGACACTCTACCATGCTCTCTGAGTCCACCGGGGTCGCAGCGTTGGCGCGCTCCCGGCAGCCCATTCTGGCCTATGGAGAGCAGGTAGCCTTCAATAGTGAAAAACGACAAGGGCTGTAATTCACTACTAAGACATGCCACACACATCAGGGCATGTCCTACCTTATGCCTACAATGCACCCTGCCCTTGGGCCTACCAGAGGGGTGGCTAATATGTAGGTAAGGGAAGGTTTAGGGACTGGCAAGTGGGGGCACTTGCGCAGTCAGCGCGACGGTCCCGGACCGCGCACAGGGTCTGCGGTGGCAGACCCTAGACACACTTTACAAGGCCGCTTCCGTGGGTGGCGCAACCAGCGCTGCAAGCCCACCAGCAGCATTGGCATTCACAAGCCCTGGCACCCCTGGTGCACTTTACTGTGGACTGACAGTGAATCCAATAACCCAATCATGGACATCAATTACAGGTACACTTTACTTAGGGAGCACTTGCACTGCGGCACGGATTAGCCGTGGCGCAGTGCCCTGAGCGGACAACACCAGCAAAACAGTCGAGGCACACCATCAAAAAGTGGAAGGGAAACTCACGCCAAGGTGCCAGGTCTAACAACCCCACACACGGATTGCTTTATTTGTCCATTACTTTCTATTTACTTTATTTATCTTTTATCTATTCCTTCATTGTTTCCTGTAGGCAATTTGATTTAATGGCATGGCAGCATCCATAAGGGTTAGGTGCTTATTCTCCACACTGAGTGTAGAAGCTTTTCTCATCTGCCCCTCTCTATTTAAAAAGGGCGCCACCTTTCTATCTTCTACTTGCCAAGGTTACATATAGTTCATCAATACTTCTACTCACTTCATTTCTATTTAATGTGTTTCCCACACAATTATACCCATACGCGATTGGATAGAATTTCACCGTAGCTTTCACAAAGGCTAAGTAACTATTCCCCATAACAGGAGTGGAGTCCTTTGATTTCGGCCCCTCTACATTCCATAAGGGCACCACTTTTCCACCGATCCATTTACCACCGTCATGTGAAGTACGTTGTCACTTTCTGGCATTTATTGCTGGTGTCCTCGAGGTCAGATTTCGTGGACGTATACTCGCTACGGAACAGGTAAGAGACCTTGTGGCATATATTTTCTCACATTTACATTAATGTGAAGTTGATTGGCAAGATGGTCTAATACTTTACCTTAAGCTTTGGAGTTTATCCTGCCTTTGGGAAAGATTTCCCTTTTATTACACATGCTCACGTCATAGTGACATTTACAGTGGCCACAATTCTTTCCAGGCCAACCAGCATTTCCGAGACACAAATCCTATAAACATCCCAACGTTTCTTGCCATGGGTTTCCACGCTGTAATGTTAACTAGGATACACACCGAGAATGATGGTGCTCCAAGTACTTTTAAATTGCAAAAAACCATGCATTGTAATCCTCTATATGTAAATTGTGTCAAAATATCGTAAAACAATGGTGGTATCTGTATTACGTTTAGCCCTGACGAAGTCGTAGAGATATCTCCCAGAAACGCAGAAACACGTGTTGGCTAAAGGAAGGTCATCTGAAGAAAATAAACACAATCATTGCAGACAAGACAAATAAATGTCTTTCACTTATTACCAATTATAACTGTTTTCAATTAAATTGTAACTGATTTGAATGGTGTGTCCTTCATACTATTAAGAAATGTTTGAAGTAATTGACAATGGCATGCATAGTCTATCTAAAAGAGTGTACTCTTTCAATAACATAATGGCTTCCGCCCTGAATGAATTGAAAGAAGATTTAACTTTCCTCTAACATGGGCAGTCTCAGTTACAAGCATTCACTCAAACTGGGTACTGCAAGTCCTCAAGGTTGGAAAAGTCCCCTAGCAACACTTGAATGCCAGTGAAATTCTCTGTAGTCACAATTTGAATCCTACTTAAAAAGGAGAGGCTATGACAAAAGCTATATGCACATTATTAACCATAAAGCAGATGGAAAAACCTTTTTTTTCTGCATCAGAAAATTTGTCTCTAACATGACATCTGCATGGAGTAATACCCCTTTCCATTCCAACCTTCCATTTTCATGAATGTCCAAAGTACAAGCTTTTGACCTTTTATGAAAACCCTCATCAGTCCTTGCCCCAACGTTCTAGGTGATTCCCTCCTCTGCGAATCCATTACATTGCAATGTGTCTGTAATCCTTTGATGCTAGGGATTAATTGATTTTTTCAGTTGCACCTTTTTTTATACATCTCTTCCCAACATGCACTACTGAGAAATTAATCTTATTCTAAGTCAAAAAGTGAAACTTCTTGTAGGACGAATTAAGGTTAGAATTATGTACTAACTATATCAGAGATAGTTAAAATCTGTGAAATAACTCTGTATTGTCCTCCTAGGAGGATATGTGGAAGTGTCCCTTGGCCTTGAGTCGAGAACGATAAAATGTTTTTTTTGATAAACTGAGTAAACAGTGGCTGTTTAAAATGAGAATGCGGTCCCTTTGACAGGATCGGTTGAGATCTTTGACTTGCAGGCCACCCACTCTGCCTTGGTGATTCAAAAACTCCTGTAGACATTAGAATCCTACATGCAGACCATTTTCAACTCATCCAACACCATTGGTGTAGTGCACCTCTTCAGAAATCTGGGCTAATTACTGGTTTGGAAGCTGTGTTTGGACTTTATCCCCTCACTCTTCCATTCCCTGTTCTCAAGTTTATTTGGTGGATTTCCTACAAATTTTCTAATCATTGGCTGTGACATTCTCGTTTTTCTTCTAATAAAGAAATAAACAGCGGCGGCTGGCACAGGTAAGCACAGTTGGGGCAGGTTGGGAGGGAGGCAAGCTGACAGGCGACAGTATAGGTATATTTAAATAAATAAAGAACACCTAGTCTTTCGGCTTGCCCCCTTGCGCTCCCTGCTTCGCCCCACCACGCTTACCTGTGCCGGCCGCTGCTGATGGAAATAAACCAGTCCAACAGAACAACATGAAATATGAATATCTAACAGAGAGTCAATGCAAAGAGACCCTAGTGTTCTATTTGGGTTTTGAATGGCTATCCGTATTTAGCTAATACTGGACAATTTCATTTAGCCAACTAAGCACTTCACAAGTGAGACCCCTTTTCTGGTGCACTGACTGATTGGAGGAGTCACTACTTGATCTACCACTAGAGTTGCCCCCATGGCATCAATCAACATGCAACAGCTTCTAAAACCTGTGAGACGGGGGGCGTGGCCAAGATGGCGAGGTAGACGGACGCCTTCCCCGCCGGCTCCCGCTCCGTGGAGCCCCTAACCTCGTTTTTTTCGCTGAATCTCCCCCCATTCAGTGAGAGAACCTGCAGCGGAAGCAGCGGCGCTCGAGAGCAAGCCGGCGAGAGGCTTACAGCACCCGGGACATCCCGGTGGCGGGCAGTGCGCGGACGGAGCCGAGGCGCCGTGAGGAGGCGGAGCATCGCGCCGAGCCGGACGAGACTGCAGTCGGCTGGTGCATCACGCGAGGGCCCTGGCTCGCTGGAGGGGCCCGCGGACACGCAGCGGCGGGACACGGTCCCTTGCAGTGGGGACTGGAGGCCGACCTGGGGGACGGACTGTTGGCCAGTGACCGACAGAGGTGTGTCCTGACCTGGCAGGCGGTTGGACTCCTTCGCCGGCGGCGGCGAGGGACGGCGGAGTGGACGATCTCCCCCGGAGGCCCAGAGCGACCAGGTGCAGCCGCGGCAAGTACAGATTCCGGCGCTGGGCTCTACCAGAGAGACTGATGCGGTACGGGCGTGGGGAGAACCCTCACCCGCCTGGGACATAACAGACCCGCCCCCAGTGCATAGAGACGCGGCCCCCGGCAGGAGATCCTGCGAGTAACTGGAAGCACCGCTGTGAAGACGAGGAGGGCCCACATGGAGGGTAGTGGGCAGGACTTTGAAAGGCCCCGATGGAGACCCGGCCGCCCAGGGCTTAAGTGAGTGGCCCCTACTGCCAGAGACGAGGAGGGAGTGCAACTGAGGCGGCCAACAGCCCAGCAGGAAAGGCGACAGAGGGGGGGTTCCCCCCCTCACCCATCTGCGGCATTTCTCTCTCGGAGCCCGCAGAGCGTGGTGGTGCAGGGGAGCGATTGGAGACCGGAGGCCCCGCTCCGCGGGGGAGAGAGGCAGAGCGGAGAGTATTGCGGCCCAACAGCCCCGGCATTGGCACTACGACACAGTCGGAGGTGGAGGCAGGGGTGCCATCCGTGGGAGAGTCTGGAAGAGGTGGGAAGCAGCCTCGAGCACGAAACGGGGTGGCCTTAACGCCGGAGGTGCGGAGTGGCCTTGCGGAGGAGTCGGAACCAGCGCCGAGTGGAGACGTGAGGGGCCCCCGCCGCGCCGCAGGGACGAAGACTGCGGGACGTGGACCCGTGGCGGAGAGGGTCTAGGCGACGCTGTGTCCCGGCGACCATGGCCGGCAGTAGAGGAGGGAGGAAGGGAGAGCGCACCCTCCCGGAACTACTAGGAAGACATCAACAACGAGCGGATCGGGCGCAGCAGTCTCCCGGCTCCTCCGGAGGAGCACAGGACGCCGGAAGCGAAGAACCCCCCCTCACCAGGTCCTTTATGGAGTCTCTCTTCAGCACCCTTAGGGAGGATTTCCAAACCCTGAAGAGTGAAGTGGCAGGTGAGGTGCGGGAGATGCGCCGGGAGGTAGATGGCCTGGGAGAGCTGGTGGCCGCGGTGGAGGACGCCGGCCACAGAAGAGACGAGGAGTTCGAACAAATGCAACAAGAAGTGCTGCGCCTCAGGGATCAGCAGATTGACCTCCAGGCACACGCGGAGGACCTTGAAAATAGGTCTCGGCGGAACAACATTAGGGTTCGCGGACTTCCACCCACGGCCGAAGGGACAGACGTAGCAGGATATATGCAAGCCCTGTTCCGAGAGATATTGGGAGAAGCGGAAGGGTTTCCTATCCGGATTGACAGAGCGCATAGAGTGGGACCCCAACGCAGAGCATCGGCGCCGCCCCCGGACATTCTGGCTTTCCTCCCGGATTTCCCTCTCAAGGAACGCATCATGGTAGAGGCACGGAAGAAGCAGCCCCTGACTTTCCGAAGCCATCAGGTGGCCCTCTACCAAGACCTGTCAGCCATCACGCTGCAGAAGCGAAAGGCGTTTAAGGCAGCTACGGATTTCCTAAGAGCACAAGGCACGCCCTATACCTGGGGACACCCTTTTCGACTAATTTTTCGCTGGAATGGTACTATGCACCAGCTACGCTCCCTGCGGGAGACCTGTGGGGTCCTAGGCATCGATGCACCAGACACAGAGGTGGCCGCGCAGCGGCCGGGGCGCTCCCAGGAGGATGGCTGGCGGAGAGTGTCGGGGCGTCGGCCCCGTGGGCGACCTGCACGACCGGACTCACCCGCCATCAGAGCCGGCATGGACGATGCGGTAATGGAGGTGGCCGGGAACACTGGCGTCAGTGACATCGCATTGACTGCATGAGGCAGCTCCGGGGGGAGATCAACACAGCTTTCTCTGCTATGCAGGTTTGGGGTCCGGGGCGGGGTGGGGGTGGGCAGGGAGGGAGTGGTGGCTAGACGTCCACTAGTATACTTCACCAAAGACCTGCTTCCTAGGGAGCGGGACTTGGACATTGATGTTTCCAGACTTGGGGGTGAAGAGAGAGGTGTTGTGTGCATGTTGTCAAGGGAGAGGTGGGCGGGGGATCAGGGAGTTTTGAGGGGAGTTTGGGGGAATGGGTGGGGCGGGAGGGGGCTTTGGGGGACACCGGGAGGGGGAGGGGGGAACCAGGGACACAGGGGGGGCAGTCCAGTGCGTGTCCGTAGATGCAGCTACCATAGTGGCGTACATACCACAATCCGTAGATTTTCAGGGGACAGGGCGGTCTTGACGACCCTCCCACATGACACATACAACATTTAAAATTGTCACGCTTAATGTCAGGGGCCTTAATAACCCGATCAAACGGCGTGCCGTTCTGTCCCTCCTAGAAAACACCCGAGCAGATATCTGCCTGCTCCAGGAGACTCACCTCTTACCCCGGGACTGCTCTAGGCTGCGATCTTCCGTATTCCCTACACAATTCTTTTCATCCAACAACACTAAAACCGCGGGGTGGCGATCCTGGTAGCCCGGCACTTTAGCGGGGAGGTACTCCACAAACATGCAGAACTGAAAGGCAGGCTCCTGGTTTACAGAGTCCGGGTGGCAGGTCTCACGTTCGCCATCGGGTCCATTTATAGCCCGAACGACCGGCAAGAACGATTTCTCGGCGCTGGAGGAGACCGCGACTGCACAGGACAGGCATATAATCTTAGGGGGCGACCTTAACATGGTCTTTGACGGTGCCACCGATAGGTCCGCCCATCGTTCCCCACAGGCGGGGGAATTCTCGGCAGGATGTAGGGATCTGCTGGCGGAGATGGATGTCGGAGACCTCTGGCGTCACATGCACCCTACAGAACGGAGCTATTCGTTCTACTCGCACACGCACAAGACGTATGCATGGCTGGACCACCTTTTGGTCTCCGGGCCGGTGCGCGCGCTAGCCACGGCGGCAGACATAGGAGTGATCTCGGTGTCGGACCACGCCCCGGTGACGGCTACCTTCTGTCTCCCGCCGACCTCCTGTCCCCCACGGGTCTGGAGACTGCGGGACGCACTACTCAGTAGATGAGACGTGGTCGAGCAGGTAACGGCGGCGGTACGGGACTACTTGTCCCATAATGAGAACTCAGACACGTCTCGGGCAACCCAATGGGTGGCTCTGAAAGCGGTGCTCCGGGGGGTATTTATTGCGATTTCCTCGGTGGACAATGCCAACAGGAGGGAGAAGCGCGAGGAGCTCACGCAAAAGGTCCGTGAATTGGAGCACATGCACAGCCGGACGGGAGCCCCCAGGATCTGGCGGCAACTCCAGGGGGCGAGAAAACTCCTGACGGCCTTGGATATGGATCGCGCGGAATACGCGGCACTGCGCCTCAAACATGCCTATTACAGAGGGGAGACAAATGTGGCAGATTGTTAGCGAGTAAGCTTAGGGTCACTCGTCAGAAACACACGGTGCAAGCGATCTCTGACCTCACGGGGTCCACGGTCACAGAGGATGCTCACATAGCGGAACGTTTTTGCAGGTATTATGCAGACCTGTACGCTGGAGATCCCCCGGATGCTCTCGCAACACGGGGGTACCTGGACTCGGTCTCCCTACCGTCCTTAATGCTCTCCCAGGCAGAGGCACTTGAGAGGGAAATTAGACCTGAGGAAGTGATATCCGCGATAGCCCGCCTCAAACATGGGAAATCCCCGGGCCCGGACGGCTTTACGCCACTCTTTTATTAAACGTTCTGTGCACTACTGGCGCCAATCCTCACGCGTCTGTTTAATACCTTTGCGACGCCGGGCGCAATCCGCCGTACTTGTTGCAAGCGTCCCTGGCGGTCATCCCCAAGCCGGGTAAGGACAGATCACACTGCGGCTCCTATCAGCCAATATCTCTCCTTAATATCGATCTCAAATTATATACGGGGATCTTAGCAGCACGTCTTGCCCCTCTCTTGCCAGGGCTTATCGACCCAGATCAGGCGGGGTTTATCCCCGGGTGACAAACGGTCGATAACACCAAGAGGATCACTCATCTCATTGAGAAAGCGTCGCGAATCCGGGGAGAGAGGATGTTGCTATTGGTGGACGCCGAAAAAGCGTTTGATCGCGTACATTGGCCGTACCTAGAACAGGTGTTGGAGAAGATAGGGGTGAGAGATAAATTTCGCCACATGATTTTTAATTGCTATAGATCCCCAACGGCCATCGTAAGAGTCACTGGGTACAGTTCAAAGAGCTTTGACATCGAAAGAGGCACGAGACAGGGATGCCCGCTGTCACCCTTACTCTTTGCATTATATATGGAACCCTTTGCACAACGAATCCGGGATAACCCGGCGGTGAAAGGGGTGAAGTTTGGTGGCTTTAGTCATGCCGTCAGTCTATACGCTGATGACGTGATACTCTCCTTAGACGACCCGCTCTCGGCCTTGCCGGCTTGCATTGAAGAATTGACCTCCTTTGCCGAGGTGGCAGGATTTAAAATGAATATGGGCAAGTCGGTCGCCCTAGATCTCTCCCTGGCGCCGGCAACCCGGACCCTTTTACAACACCGGGTCCCAATAGTCTGGTCCCGGGACCCGGTGTCCTACCTGGGAGTCCTCCTGGCTCCGACCCTGCCCACGATGGTATTGGCCAATTACACCGCCTTGGGCCGGAAAGTAAGGGATGAGTTAGCACGCTGGGGTCGTGGCACCCTGTCATTGCTAGGCAGGGTGGCAGCGGTCAAGATGACGATTCTGCCTCAGGTCCTCTATTTGTTTCGGGCACTTCCGCTGCGCCCGCCTGCGGGTTGGCTCCGGCAGATGCAGTCGGATCTGGGACGCTTCATTTGGCAGGGCAAGACTCCCAGGATGCGGAGAGCACTTTCATTACTGGCACCGGAGGCGGGGGGGCTCGGAGTCCCGGACCTCCGCAAATACTTTCACGCGGCGCAGTTGCGGTACCTGGTGGAGTGGAGTAGATGGGAGTCGGATAAACACTGGCTCTTCCAGGATCAGGCGGTGGCGGGGCGACCCCTACAGGAGGTACCGTTTTTACGCAGAGCTCACCGCCCCGCTAACTTATATGCCTCCTTTATCACCAGAGTGCATCTCCAAGTATGGGATGCCACGAATCTCGCACACGGGTTGACCACGTTCCCCTACCCACTGACGCCTTTGGCGGATAATCCGGAGTTTGCCCCGGGGATGGAGAGGGGCGCATTCGGGCGCTGGCGAGAGGCGGGATGCAGAGCCCTGTGCCACCTGTACGATGCAGAGGGGATTATCCCCTTTGAGGACCTCCGACGAGACTACACATTGCCGGAAACCGAGAGATTACGGTATTTGCAGGTTCGCCACTGGGCGTTACACCCCCAGGTGCGCGAAACAGCGAACAGACGACTCCTCCCTTACGAACGCTGGCTGTTAACGCGCACGTTCGACACCAAACTCATCAGCGACCTGTACCGATTCCTCCAGGTGCCCCCCTCGCACTTTTATAACCCGGGACGGGAGCGATGGGAGGGGGAGCTGGGTAGGACCCTGAGTCACGAGGAATGGGGACAAATAGCTTACAGAGCCAGGCACTCGGCATATCACGCGGGCCTTACTGAAACCTTCACTAAGGTCTCCACATATTGGTATTACACGCCAGCACGTATACATGCCATGGACAGTAGTAAAGAAGACACCTGTTGGAGGGGTTGTGGACAGGTGGGTACACTGACGCATATCTTGTGGGACTGCCCCTTGCTTGCAGTTTACTGGAAGGAGGTGATCGATGAGGTTGACTCCCACTTTAAGACTGAGTTGCCGCGATTCCCAGCTCATATAGTACTGGGCCTCCCTAACGACCTGATGTATCCCTTGAAATCCCGCAGAGGCAGGCAGATCGCCATAGCGCTGTGGTCTGCCATTCAGAATATCCTGGTGCACTGGCGCTCACCCACACCCCCCACGGTCGTGGGCTGGCTGCATAGATTATGGCATGTGTTAGGCATGGAGAAACTGTCACTGACAGTGAAAGGGGACACAGAGACGTTTAATGACCTTTGGCAGCCATTTCGGTCCCTCCTGGTCACAGAATTCAGGGAACTGACCTGTCCCAGATACCTACGCCTCTTGAGGCTCACTACACAGGAGGACCCCGCCCCTTGACGGGGCTTGATGTCGGAGCATGATGAGGTCCTCGGATGAAGCGATAACGCCTAGCGGGATACACTGGACGCACGCACTGGACGGGGGTGGGGGGAGGTAGGGGTAGGGGAGGCGTGGGTGGGGGGACGGGGAGAGGGAGTGGGGAGTTGAGACGGGATTGAGTTGGGTTCTTTTAATTGTCGGAGTGTCATGGCAGATAGCAGTCCTGCTGGTCCAGTCTTAGTCATAATGCCTGCTGCGGGGACAGGGCCCTTACTCGCCAAATTAGGGCGATTCGTCGAGGGGTGACCCGCGGGTCTGATTACACAGGACACGCGCTACACTGATTGCAGCCTACAGCACTCCCTTTAGTATGAAACGCGGCCGGTCCTGAGGGGTTGTAGGCGACATGCTGTGTTAACACTGACCTACACACGGGGCTAGATGGGAGTGAAGGTATACCGCTCCTCCGACGCAGTAATGAGCCGGCCCGCAGGGTTGTAGGCGGAAGCTGCTGATGCTGCCAATGACACTTTGTTCATGTTACCACCAACAAAAGATTTAAACATAAAACCTGTGAGACTACGCCAGTCCTACTGCAAAGCGATGCATCTACTGATTGGGAAATATGTTTGTTATGAAGACAACCTTCCCAGTTCAAGCCAACTACATCTTCGAGCTTGAGCCTATGAAGCAGCTTTGATATCAATTCTAGGCACTGCCGGACTACAGGATCTGTTTGACTGCATCTGCCCTCCCAAATCATCTTCTCTAGCAGTGGGATTGGATGTAAGGAAATGAATTATCGCATTGATCATGACTATGTGAATCTATCTAAAGAACTCAAGATGCGCTTCATTGATGAAGTCAAAGAAGATAGAAATCAATCTGGGGTTGCTTGCATTCCTATTTAGAAGGGACTTTGCCTTGCTGTTTGAGCTGGATCATCCTTTTTGGGGGGAACTGAATAGCATCTGATTTGTTCCTATTTACAATGGCACAGAGGAGCTAAACATTTTGGTGTGATATACGGCTCAGAACAAGTAAGAGTCGCTGAGATTATTTCAGGCATTCTATCCTTCACTTTTTATGCTATTAAGGTGAACCTTCATAAGTGGGAGAGTTTCCCTCAAATGGGAGTCCTGAGATCGCTGTGCCAAGAACTTAATCTACTCTTCACTTTAGTGTTCTAGAGTTCTAACTAGGTCGAAGCAAGCCAGGCTTACTTGTTCTCCCATTCTGAGGGGACAAGGTTCAGCAGTACAGACAGAACTATCTCTTTTTGGGATGGACAAGACTGATGTACACATGGTTGGACTCTGAATGAATTGCCACCAACAGGATAAAAATAATGGAATGGGTTGCATCCCAGGTTAATTACCAGTGGCTGAGAAGTATTCAGGTTGTCCATAAGTCTATTTCTGAACATGCCTTGCCATGGCTCTCTAACCACCCCACACTGCATAACGTTCATATATTGAGACAATAACACAGGATAGTCCAAAGCTATTTCATTAGTGATTTCCTAGTCTGTCCTTCCAGCAGGCCAGTTACTTTTATGTAGTCCAGTGTGAGTATACGGTCAGTGAAGAAATGTGCTTTGTCCCCTAATATGATTTAGAGTGTAGATGGGTGGCACATTGTGCACCTTAAAAAATCAATAACAGTAAGCCATTCTTCAGCACATGGAATGTGAAACAATATATTGGCTGGATTCGGTACCACAGGACAACATGGAAAAGTTATGCTATTAATCTCCTGCACTATTCTGTTCTTTTCATTTAGTTTCTGTGAACCTATGTTCAATAAGTTACATAAACTTCCAATAAATTCCATGAAAAATCTTTTACTCAGTTTATCTCTAATTATTGGTAACATTTCTGCAACTGATGGTGTTCTTGAATACATGTCATCTGGTTCTAATTTTATTAAGACATGTTCTGCACATTTTATTAATCTGGCATCCTTCTTTGTAAACTCTCTAAATTCTATGTTTATTATTTCTTTCAAATCTGAAGGTAATTTTTCAACTGTCTTTTCTGAAAACAATGCTACAGCTGTCTCTTGTTGGGCCATTTTAAAATGAACATCCTCATCAGGAATCTGAAAATTAACATTATCTGGTACAGTATTGTAATCTGTGCTGTTTAATTTGCAAAGCAATTGTTTTCCTGTCAGGCCTGAGTCACAAACAATAAATTGTCAACTTTCCTCAAATGGGTCTATTTGTGGTGCAAATATTTCTAAAATTGGGTTTGTAATTTCTCTGTTTAAAACTCCAACTAAGTCTGGACCTTCCACTGCTTTCACAGTGGACTTGGTAAATTCTGAATTGTTAGGGTTAAAACTCTCATTTTCAAATACAGTAACCTGTTGAACTGGGTTCTGATTTTGTTTCTGGAAATAATTCACATTTGCTCTGGACAACTTATTTAAATTAATTTTATGATTTTCCATGTTTTGTGGGACCATTTGGGCTTGAAAAACTCCTGCCATTGGTACCTGTTTCTGAACTGACATTTGCTTGGCTGACACCTCTTGCACCTGCAGTTCTCTCTGTTCTAGCACATTTCCAACTGCTGCATCATGTTTAAATTTAAATTTCTTCTTCCAATGCTCAAATCCGTTATAAATATGGCAAGAGAAGACTTTTTCCAGCAGTGCAACATCCATACCTGCATTTTCACAAAGCAATTCATTCATGCAAACCCTTTTCATTGTCTCCTCACCTGGCCTTTGCACAACAACTTTAGATTCAAACCACAATTCAGTCTGCATGGCAATGTCGAAGAGCATTTCAAAATTAATGCATAACTCCTCTAAAATTATAACAAATCCATCAATTTGTGGGTACCACAGCATAAGATTGTCTCTCAATTTTGGGAATGTTTTCAGAAATGCTGCAAGTTCACCTTTGTTCCATGGCACATGCACTTCTCCCAGCTTTTCTCTCAATGAGTAAGCAAAAGCTTCTCCCTCATTCTGCTTATTATTTTCCTCAACTAGATCTGATGGTTTCTTTTTCTTATCCAGTTTCCTTGCTAGGTCTGGTGGTTTATTTTTCTTTTCATGTTTTCTTGTCCACTTGTATCCTAATTTCTCAAACCCATTGTATTTAAAAAAATATTTCATTTCTGCAATGTGCAATTGCATTTCTGAAGAACACATTGTCTTATTTGCCTCATCATTCATATGTACACTAAAACTTTTCTGAAATGGAAAGCTTCCTGAAACATCAATTTCATATTTTTGAGCCAAATCACTCAGTATATCATGAGTAGTTACTGCATATGTAGCTATTTCCTTACTCAGGGAAATGAATTATTTCTCCTGACACTGGTTCACATTTTCATGATTTAAACAGCAGGGACTGTTAATTTCTTCATGTTCAAATTTTAAATTTAAAACATTAAGCTGCCTCTCTTTTTCAGGGTCTGGGTTAATTTGTTCCCCCATGCTCTCTATCCTTTGTAATCTCTGCTTCTTCCTCAAAGCAGGTTTGAAAAATCCCATCTCCAAATATATTCATTTAATCCTGCACTGTGGGTGTTGTAAAAACATTTTTGCCCCACCTTTCAATGCTTGGACTGTCTGGGGTAGTTTCTGTTCAATAATCTGTGAATTCTGAGTTTCTGAAATAAACCCTGACATAATTACTCCTTCTGCAGCTTCTTGAACTTTTTGAGTAGGGACCATATTAATTGGGACAGTCATAATTTTTCTAGACATTGCCTGTGCATCTGCAGTTTGTAATTCTTGGACTGAACCAGTCATATTTGAAGCAGTAACACCTGGAGATGTCCCTGTCAGTGCTGAATCAACAGAGATTGGGTCAATCTGAAATGTCTGCACAATTCTCTCAATCTGTGTTTCTCTCTGTTCAACAGAAGCAGTAGCCACTGTAGCACTTTCTGGTACACTATTTCTAATGGGAACCACATAAAGTGGCAGACACTCAGTTAATAATGCATCCATTATTTCATCCCCTGAATCTTTATTTATTTGAAGCTTTTTTCATAATTAATTCCCTTCTCCTGCATCTGGTGCTTTATATTTTTATCCTTACTTACTTTGTCTCTTGCTGTCTTTTCCCACATGCTTAAGGCCTCAAATTGTGCAGCTCTAGATCATGTCTTTATTTCACATACCACTTCCCTTAATTTGTCAATAACTTGCAATTCAAAAGTACCATCCTTTGGAAACATCAAAGGACCTTCTTTTTCAGTAATCTTGCACCATTGGTGAACCCACATACATGAATTGTGTCCCAAATTGGTAGACATAAAATGCACAGGTGTTCCTTTAGGAGCATCACCAAGTAAAAACAAATGTTTCACTTTTTCATTTCTGCAACAGTTCAATTCAATTTCTTTTCTTCAATGCTGTCAGTTTCAATTACAGTCAGTTTAACCCCTACTACTGACCCTCTCAAACAAAATCTTACTGCAATATTTTTCTGAGTTTTCTTAGTCAAAATTATGTTAATAACAACATAAAAACATTTGCTACTCTGTCTGTTACACTACACAAAGTATAGTTTTCTTTTCACTGCGAGTAACACATTCCGCTTACTCTTCACAAAGTAACAACTTCTGTTTACTCTTCAAATACTGCAAGTAAATCCCTTCCGCTTACCCTTCACTCAAGCTCCAGATAAGACCTGTTACTTGGATACCCCTTTTGGGAAGTAGAGCCAGTGACTTCTCAGGAAAAATCCTTACGCTACCATTCACACTAACTTTCACCATCACCTTCCAGTACTGCCTTGCCAGTCTTCAGGTTCTGAGCATTGGAGTCAGGAATCAGGACTTGGGCATTTATCCATCTTGGGTAGTTATTTTCTAGAACTAATTTTCACAGATCAACTCTCCTCCTAAGGTCAATGGACCATTAGTCAAATAGTTGATGGTGATATTAATAATCCTTAATCACCAAACTAATTGATAATAACCTTCCTCTTGCTACCAAAAACTGATGCAGCGGTAATTTCACGGTAATTTCTCAATGTAAAACCTCATTTACCTCTAATTTACCACTGTAAGGGTACTGTACCCTTGCCACTGTATATTACCTTCAGGAGACTTTACATAAACATGAAAAATAAAAAAACAATTATTATTTAAGCCAATAAAGAGAGTTGGTGAGTATTTTAAAGGGTTTTATTTCCTAGTTAAAAGTGAAGTTTACAGAATTTGGAAATTAGGAAAAATAGCATTAATACAGAACATATTACAGTCTGCATATAAGCATCACATGTAGAAAAGAAAATGTGGCGCAAAATGTCAATCAAAACTCTTTCAGAGTTTCTAAGAAAAAGAGTGAGTCTTGCAAGGCTAATCAATAATGAATAATGGCAAAAATCTCCATAAAGAGAAATAAATGCATAGGACAAATACATCTTTTCAAAAGCAGTTAGTCAAAGCATGAAATGTAAAGTTTAGCACCGAAAATCTAAACCTGTTCTGATCCTCTCAGCCTCACTGTGCTGTTCATCTGTCTCTCTGTCTCAGGAGCTGCAAAAATAGCCCCCACAGACGCAGCCCCTCCTTCTCCCGCTAAGGCTTCCAGTTATCTCTTTAGTGTCCTGCCTGGCGTTCAGGAAAAAATGAGCAAAAAGCCGCCCCTCCCACTTATAAGCCATATTTCAAGCAAAAGTCCATGTGCATGGTCCTCATAGCTGATTCAATCAGAACTTCAAGACACATCGTCTCCCCATGGGGTGACTGGATACGTCATTAATCAGGCGTGTTCCTCATTACATGACTTCACATCCTTTTACATTTTAAAACAATTACATTTTCTGTAACAAAAAGTATTAATTGTGAGTTTTTCTCTTCACTCCACTGTTTAAAAAAATATGCAACATAGTGAAGGTTGAAGAGACTGAAACAGGAGGACGTGATTTATTAACAAAGCCCTTTCATTGAAAATTGGTAGGGAAGAGGAGCACATTTCATTCTAATCTTCAAGGGCAAAAACTGCAGTAAGCTGAGTCCACTAAAGCAAACTGAAATCACATGGTTTTCTACAGTGCAAAATACATTTCAGCACATTTCTACTCTTGCAAAAATACATGTTAATTCAGTACAATTACATGCTATTTTGAAAGTATAAATATATTTTCTAAATTAATGAGCATTCAATAGTGAGATTACATATTGATTAATCACATTTAAACATGGCTGTTTAATTAATTGAGCATGTCTTTTACATGAAAGCACTTTTAAACTGAAAGCATTCTGACCAGGCCTTATTTCATATTTTCACTTGTGGATACCAAAAGTGTTATCCTTTAAAAGCATCTGATTCATGTTTTCACTTTTCATGCACCAAAATCTGACACTTAAAAAAGAGTACATTTGACCAGCCCTTATGTCATGTTTTCATTTTGCTTGCGCCAAAATCTGTGTCATGTTAAATGCAGTCTGTCTGAAGTACAAAAATAAAGCAATGCCTGACTCCAGATGAAATCGGAGCTACATCAATGTGACCCTTGCTCCACCAAAGCGTCACTTTTTAAGACACTTTGAGGCACAAACGTTGAAATCATATCTACGAGGCCATGCAAAACAACTTTGAATGGCTTTGAATGTCCTCATAGATATGGAGGAAGGCAAGGGGGCACAAATAACTGCAGTGCCTTAGTCTGTGCTTGGGAGGCGTTCCATGGGCGTTGCAGTTGGTGTTCCCATGCAGCACCCATGGATTTTGATGCTTCCCCAGATTTACAAAACCATGTAAACCCGAGATGTGCCAAAACCTTACGCCTCCCAAGATGATGCATAACAAGGAGAATTAACTTTATTTCTCCATGTTTATTACTCTTTCCCTATAAGCAGCACACAAAGAAAGAGGAAAAGCCTCCCAGGATTGTATTTTTTGCAGGAAGGTGCCCCTTCCTACACAAAAACAATCTTGCCGACAACACAGGCACCCTTGCACCATGATGCAAGGTTGCCTGTGTTGGCGCTAGGCAGTCAAAACAGTGCCAGCACAGGGGGAAAGGACAGAAATGCACTGTATTGGATACATTTGGTGCATTTCTGCCCGATCACTTTGACGTAGGGCATAGCAGCAAGGTGACTTGCTGCGCTGCCCTATGCCAAAACCCCATCAAATGAGGTACTCAATGTGCAGTGGTATTATAGGAGCAGAAGAAAAAAGTGAAGAAAAGGTGACCAACATCATTCTATACAACTCAAGTTAAAGATCAACGGGAGAAGGAGGCGGATCCACAAGAAACAACACCAAAGGGCCAAAGAATTGAACCACGGGGCATATTTACGAGTTTCCGACACAGCGCTGCGCAGAACGTCACCTTGCTGCGCCAGTGGGAAAGGGCAGGATTGCACTGTATTTAAACAATGTGGGGCATCCCTGTCCTTTCCCCTTGTGCTGGCATCGTTTTGCAGAATGCAGCACATGTAGAAAGAGGAAATAAATAGGAGAAATAAAGATATTTCTCCTTGTTAAGCCTCTCCTGGGGTAGCATAAGATTTTGGAGCATTCCCAAGTTTACAAGTCCTTGTTAATCTGGGCATGTGTCAAAAACCATGGGGGTTGCATAGGAACACCCACGCAATGCCCATAGACTGCCTCCATTGTGCAGAGAAAGGCAATTTGCGCTGTGTTGCCTTACTCCTGTTTTATGAAGCCATTCAAAGCCATGCAATGTGGCTTTGTGTGGTTTCATAAATCGGACTTAGATGCTTGCATCATGCAATGACTACTTTGCATTGTGTAAACGTGATGCAAGCCTTCCATAAATATGGCCCTACAAGACCAGGAGGCAAGAGCACAATACATCATGGGCCTCATTCACAATAAATTGGCATAGGGCAGCGCTGCATGTCTTTTTGCACGCTGCCCTACGCCAATTTGAAAGTGCAGGAATGCACCGTATTTACAGGATACAGTGCATTTTTGTCCTTTCTGTCTGTACCAATGCACAATTTGGTGCCTATCGCCAATGCAGGCACGACTGCATCAGGTGTTTGCATTGTTGGCAGGATTGTTTTTGTGCAGGAAGGAAGAACTCCTTCCACAAAAACAATCCATGGAGGCTTTTTCCTCATTCGATGTGCTTCAGTTTTAAAGAGGAAAAAACTGGGAGAAATTAAAACGTATGTCCTTGTAACGCCTCCCCTGGGGAGGGGAGGTGCCCAGTTTTGGTGCATTCCCAGGTTAACAGATCCTTGTAAATCTGGGAATGTGTCAAAGCCCATGGGTGTTGCATGGGAAAACCCACTGCAATGCCCACGGAATGCCCCCCTGAAGCAGTGTAAGGCAAAGCAGAGGCTCACAGTTGGTTGTCTTAAACCATAACTACGAGTCCATGAAAAGCCATGCAAACTGGCTTTGCGTGGCCTTGTAGTGATGGGTCTGCACTCTACGCCGCCGGAGCATCATAAAAAGTGATGCTCCAGTGGCACAAAGACCTTGTAAATAACCCCCCACGGGAGCAGGCATCCAACAAACAAAGGATACAAGCCCCCCAACTCAAAGAATGAGGGCATTCATGCACAGGCCAGTGAAGAGTTTGAAGAGAGACCAAGCATGAAGCCCACAGCCGAGACCCAGGCAGTGTCCTGCAAGACCATTAGGAGCACACAAGGAGTCCCACAAGATAAGCAGCATCTCCCTGCAGAGAGAGGAAATGGCTTTTGGCAATTAGACTCCATCTTTTTTGGCTGACACAAACATATGATAAAGCTGGATTCTTATCTGTCTTACCATCACCAAGAATCCTCTCAGGTCGCCAGGATCTTTCTTTCTGCTGAATAGTGTAAAGGGGAGAAAATCCAACTTCAGCATATAATTAAACGAATCGAGTTTGAGCTCTAAAGGACCACTGACTCTGAATCTCAAAAATTTAAGGATTTATTACAAAGCCAAAAATAATTGCACATACAAGCACCTCATCACGAGGTTAAGAAAATAAATGGGCACTAATACAAAGAAGATTCTATGCAAGAGTCTCATCCGACTCAGAATAAGAAGAATAGTCAGTTCCAGAAGTATTAGGCAACTAATAACTGCTCCAATCACTATATTAGAAGTCATTAACCTAAAAGAAAGTCAGTTAGTCTATCCCTACTCTGCCTCTAAGTTGACATCCCTACTTAGCATTTTCCCCAGGCAAGAGAATAGAAAAAGGTGTCAGAAGTGAAGACTTCCTTAAAAGTGCACTCACTTTACTCAAAGCTCATTCTAAGAGGTTCCTTCTAGCTCTCCATCTAATCCTCAACTGCTCAACCCACAGGGCACTGTCCCTAATTCCAAATCCCAAAATCGTAGAACACGCCCTTTGTCACACCTTTCCAGCCAGGTCTTCCTCCGGTACTTTTCCACTGAAACTTGTGGAAGAGGTGTGGCGCCGCGGTCGGGGCAACTGACCCCGGAATCTGGGGCTCACGGTTCAATCACCGGCGGCAGATTAGCCCAGCACCATGTGACTCTGGGCAACAGCTTGCTTAATCTTCCCGATGGCCCCCAGCGCCTCGAGACCCTTACGGGTGATTGTTTGCGCTTTAAAATTTGGATTATTATTATTATAAACTTGTATTCCATCCAAAGACGGTTAGCTTGACCTTGGGTCCCAGGCACCTTCTCCGCCAAAAGTATCATCCCTGCATTCCAGTATACTCCCATGTTGGCTTCTCATGCCATCCTAACTCCTAAAACAAAAGTGTTAGTCTCCCTAACAAGCTAGGTGTCCTTGCACCTGTTACAGAAACATGGGAATGAGAAACTTTCCACTTCACTGAGATTTTCTAACATCTCTGAAACCCAGAGCCTTTCCAAGGGAAACAATTTTCGGCCTACAATATTCAGCTAACATAAGAAATGAATAGGCCTTTCTCTTAAACGTAGATGCGGTCAGGCCTTCACACATTTCAAACACACATTTCTAAAATCATACTATAAACGTTGATATTCATTAAATTGCATACATGAATAAGCAATCTACATGTGCAGACTTTGATATGGTGCACGTTTGAATCCTAATACATCACATTATACGTGGACTAAGTCGTTCTGCATTTTCTAACAAATATTCTCTACTAAACATTGCATTAAACTCCATAAATGACTTAGTTACATTTCTATTCGAACTAACACATGCTGCTTTCAATACTATGTTTCTAAGCCACACGTTAATATAATACCACTAAATATATGGGTGCAGACTACCAGTGATTATGGTGCGCCACTACATATTTCAGAACAACATGGCGCTCTATCACATACATTAAAATATATTAGCACCCAGAAATGTATGTTAGTAGAAAAGGTTTCGCTATGTTTTAAATGTTTGTGAATATTGTAGTTTTTGTTATTTTCATTCCTTTATTTCTTTTTTTATACCTCCCGGCTACCACATCACAGGAAAGTTGGTTTGTTACTGATAAATAAAAACACAACTATTTATTTTCATGTTTTGCTTGGCCAACGCTCACATCTGCCACACAGTGGCGCTGCACACTGCAGAATGAGGCAGTGCCGTCCTTAAATCCATGAACATGCTGCAAAACAATCCTGTGCGGTAAATTGTAGAACAGGTCATGTAGTTAAGAAAATGTTTTATTCGGGAACTATCCAACACTATAAGGCAACTCTAATAGCCTTTATATAATCTTAATGCTCCCTACTGTTTGTACAATTACTCTGCAAGCCAAAGTGCCTTTAAAACGTCAATTTTGAGTGGAAGTGCAGCCAGAACTCTCCATTATGTGTTCCCGCAGCCGGCCATATTTTAAGTCATGAGAGGTGAAGTAACCTGTTCATCTTCCGAGGGCAGTTAAAAAATGAAGATACACAAAATATGCATTGATTTAATATTCGTGCTTCCCTGTCGCCGGAAAAAGCTTACAATTAAACAGCTCCAACCAAAGGAGTAAGAGAAAAGAAACAGTGGGCTTTAATTGCATACATTTCTCAATAAATGCTTCTAAATAATGTTCGAAAATATGTGATTGAGAAACATGCAGCCCTCCTGAGAACAGGCATGTCCTAAGACTGCCGCTGCCCACCGAGTAAAATCGCTCAAGTAACCTTTCCTCCCAGACGCCCCCACACTTTTCCTCCTAGACGATCCCACCGGATTAGCAGCCGACAGAGGAATTAACTGCCCCCAGAAAACACTAGGCAAAGCAACATTTGTGCATTTTAGTAAGGTGGTAAAAATCAAGGGAAGGGGGAATGGTGTAGGACGTTCCATAGATATAAGGGATAAAGTACCCCCTGCCGTACATTGTAAGGATATTACAAGTCACCAAGGAGTTCCAAAACCATCCAGACGGCCGAGTTCCTTTATAAGGTTATGGAAGTTTAAGGTGACTTGCAACAGTGCTGGCCTTATGGATGTGTGAACCGTGGGGTCACACAGGGCCTGTGACTTAGGTGGGCTTGAAAATGTCTGAACATTTCACAGAGATTTAACATGGATGTTCAACGCACACAGCTGAAGCGATGGAGGCAAAAAACAGAACAATTGTGGAGGAGGCAGAAGGGAGTGAGTGTGTGCGCCTCAGAAGCCCTGTAAACTGACGCGTCCCACAGAAGGCGGAGGCTTTTTGTGGTTTCTGTAAACACTGGCTGGCAGATTTACAAGCCCCTTGCGCCACTTTTAGGTAACTTTTTCCCATGTTAAAAGTGACACACTTGTGGCACAAGGGGCTTGTAAATAAGCCCCTGGCTATGCCACTGCTAGCTCCGAGATCGCAGATCGGTGGCAGCTAAGGGTACAATGAATGCCCTGTGGATTACTGTTGAAGCGTGCGCTGCGTGTGACATCATTATCTGCTGCACCGCATGAAGGGCGGTGCCTCCCCTACATTGGTCTGTGTGAGTTTTCAAATGCGCACAGCAGGAAAAACACACAGCCGTGTGCGGTACATTGTGTATGATGCCTTGCTACGGGGCAAAGCCATTTCCGAACGCATTTCTCACTTCATTCATCCTACCCAATAATATTTCCCCATTATCTATCTGCAATGCGAGAAGTTCAAACAACTTGTTTTAACGTGCATCAGGGATGACGCAGCAGATTTAGTTGTTTCAACTTGTATCCTGGGTGTCGCTCATTTCAAAGCGCAGGCACTGTCAGCCCCAGCACCGGGACCGCGCCAGCTGCACGGGCCACCCGGAGCGCGCGCCTCGCCCGCCCCTACCGACCTCCGGCGTCATCCCCGGCCCCAGGTACATCTATGTAAAGGAGAGAAATGAAAGTTTGTTTTATAGCCTGCCCCAGGACGACATTGAGCGATTGATGCCTATAGTGTACACTCCAACGGTTGGTCTCGCCTGCTCACAGTAAGGACACATCTTCAGAAGACCAAAAGGATTATTCATTTCAATTTTAGACAGAGGTTTTATCAGATCAATTTTGGACTATTGGCCTGAAACTGATGTTAAGGCTGTTTTAGTAACTGACGGAGAAAGAATATTGGTGCTTGGAGACCTGGGTGTGAATGGGATGGGGATTCCTGTGGGCAGACTCTGCCTATATACCGCGTGTGCTCGCATACGCCCACAGAAGGGCCTCCCTGTGGGCATCGATGTGGGAACTGACAATCTAGCATTATTGAAAGATCCATTTTATATGGGTCTGTACCAGAAGAGGGATGGCACCCAGCTGTATGATGACCTGATCGATGAATTTATGGATGCCATTACTGACAGGTATGGCCAAAACACTCTGATCCAGTTTGAAGACTTTGGGAACCATAATGCTTCAAGGTATTTAAGAAAGTACAGTGAGAAATATTGCACCTTCAATGATGATTTTCAAGGAACGGCATCTGTGGCTTTATTGCAGCTCAGAGGGTTATTGGCAAACCCATCACAGAACATAATGTGCTGTTTTGTGGAGCAGGGGAGGCTGCTCTTGGAATCGCAAACCCAATAGTCATGTCCATGATGGAAAAAGGTTTGTGTGCAGAAGAGGCACGCAAGAAAGTATGGATGTTTGATAAATATTGCTTGTTGGGTCAGGGTCGGGAAGAAGGCGTTGATGTCAACCAGGAGTCATGTGCTCACCAGGACCCCGGACCGACCGTTTCAAACTTTTTAGATGCTGTTAATGTCATTAGGCCCTCAGCGATTATTGGTGTTGCAGGTGCCCGAAGGTTTTTTACTCCCGATGTTATCAAAGCGATAGGATCCATAAATGAGAGACCTGTCATTTTTAGGTCTCGGCCTGACGTAGGCAGCGCATGCGCTGTCTCGTCATACGAGGCTTCTTGGAATCGATACGATCCCAGAAGCCTCCTCCCAGCTCCGCCTTAAGTTTTGATTTGTGCGCGTCCTTTTGCGTCAGGAATTATGCCAAAGGCAGTGCAATGATTGCACTGAAGGCATGCCACTCGCTGATTGTTGCCACCCTGCCTCCTTTAATCCACGCCCTGCGGGATTGGATCTCTCACCAGCGGCGTGACACAGTAGGTTTATTGTAAGCTTGCTGCACTTTTTTTTTTAAGACCGCATGCGTTTGTTATCACTGGCAGCTTCAACTAGCCGTTTCGCTTGCTGTAAGCTTTACTTCATGGCGCTTTGTTTTCCGGCGGTTTCCCTTATGTTTCAAGCTAATAAGTAAGTGTTAGATTCAATATGAGGACTCATGGAGAGAGCATGCTAAGCAGTAGGTGAATTCATGGTTCGCGAACACAACTCAGGTTGCAAAGTAAAAGATGTTCCTTGTATGCTCAGTTTTCAGTGTGACTTATCAGTTGCGAATTCATCACACACCTGAAGCTGCAATACCCAGAGATAAACTGTACCTTTTATGAAAATGCTCAAAGTCAATGCATGCATTGGCCAGAAGCAGTGTGGCTCCATATCTGAAATAAGTGTTTGAAATTGAGCAGAAGTGCAGAAGACAGCTTCAGGTGTAGTTCAGTTTGCGTCAACGGGGAAGTACTCTTCTGCTGCTCGTATTGCGCTTTGTGTGTTAACCAGTGGGTGTGTTTGCGTAATTGGGTGTGGTAATGGGTGAGTGAATAAATTGCTGCTGGTGTTCTCACTCTGTAATCACTCTCTACTCACTCTCTACTACTCTCTCTCTACTACTCCCTACTCTCTACTACTCACTCTCTACTACTCACTCTCTGCTACTCTCTACTACTCACTCTCTACTACTCACTCTCTACTACTCTCTCTCTACAACTCTGTACTACTCACTCTCTACTACACTCTACTCTCTACTACTCACTCTCTACTACTCTCTACTACTCACTCTCTACTACTCACTCTCTACTCCTCACTCTCTACTACTCTCTACTCCTCACTCTCTACTACGCTCTACTCTTCTACTCTCTATTACTGTCTACTACTCTCTACTCTTCTACTCTCTACTACTCTCTACTACTCTCTACTACTCACTCTCTACTACTCACTACTACTCACTCTTTACTACTCACTCTCTACTACTCTCTACTACTCACTCTCTACTACTCACTCTACTACTCACTTTCTACTACACTCTACTCTCTGCTCTCTACTACTCACTCTCTACCACTCTCTCTCTACTACTCACTACTACTCTCTACTACTCACTCTCTACTACTCATTCTCTACTACTCACTCTACTACTCACTCTCTACTACACTCTACTCTCTACTACTCACTCTCTACTCACTCTCTACTACTCACTCTCTACTACTCACTCTCTAGTACTCACTCTCTACTACACTCTACTCTCTACTACTCACTCTGTACTACTCAATCTCTACTCACTCTCTACTACTCTCTACTACTCACTCTCTACTCTCTACTGTTCTACCTCTCTACCTCTCTATCTCTCTCTCTACCTCTCTACCTCTCTCTCTACCTCTCTACCTCTCTACCTCTCTACCCCTCTACCTCTCCACCCCTCTACCTCTCTACCTCTCTACCTCTCTCTACCTCTCTCTACCTCTACCTCTCTCTACCTCTACCTCTACCTCTCTCTACCTCTGTACGCGCACACATATGCACATATATATGTATATATATGCATATATATGTATGTGTGTATATATACATACATACATATATAAACATATATATACATTTGCATATCTATATAAATACAAATATAAATACATGCATACATATACATATATGCATACATATGCATGTTATGTTCATGGAAGTTTGAAAAACACTAATAAAAGCAAAGCTAAAAAGCCACCTAATTACAAACAGAATTGCTTTAACTTGAACGAGAGCGAGACCTATTGAATTTTCAATGCTTGTTGCACTAAGTAATCCTACAGCGAAAGCAGAATGCACCGCTGAAGAGGCATACACATTAACGGAGGGCCGTTGTCTTTTTGCCGGTGGTAGTCCCTTTGGGACTTATTGGGGTTGGAATACGCGCTACTAAATTTTTTTGTTACTTGAATCCTTAATGTTGTTGTGGTTGTAATGTTTGTTCTGTGCACCCAGGGCGGCGTCTTCAATCGTGACGTCTATATAACAAATAGCAAATGTTGCACTCCCAATCTTGGGACTGCCACTCTAAGTGATGGGCGAACTTTCACACCAGGCCAGGGAAACAATGCATATATTTTTCCAGGTGTGGCTCTTGCAGTAATACTTAGTGGTGTGAGGCGCATCAGTGACCAGGTGTTTCTAGAAGCTGCTAAGGCCTTGACGGAGCACTTAACCAATGAAGAATTAACTCAAGGTGGGCTTCACCCACCATTGTCCAATATCAGAGAAGTCTCAATCTGCATAGAATTTGTGTATCCAAATGGCATGGCATTCCACTACCCAGAACCCCTGGGCAAGAATAAATACGCTAGGTCAAAGGTTTGGCGCACTGAATACGACTCCTTCCTGCTGACACTTGTGACTGGCCTGAATCTGCACCGAAGCCGCACACCGTGAAATGACACCCAAGGGTGGTTGTGAGTTTTATTTACATTGGGGTTTCATTTCCAGATAAATACAGAATTATGTGTATGAGATTTTCAAGCACTTTTTTTTTAACCGATTTCTTTATTCTGATGAAGAATTCTTCTCAAAAATGGAAAAAGCAAATTTAATGGGGCTATACAAGACTATATATGTTATTTATCATGACCCTCCAACTGAATTCTGCAAAATACTAATTTGAAGATCTATACAGTTTTATTCTGTGTAGCAACCAAATAAACTATTTAAAACAAAGTGCAGGCTGCGAGTGGGCAGCTGTTTTCCTCTTTAGATTAGAAGCTCGAGCTGTCGAATGTTGTCAGATCACCGATCCATCATGGCCTCAATCAAACCATACAATTCTCTGTCCGGTGCAGCAAAAGGGAAAGCCAAGACTGCTACAAAGGCTGCAACAGAAAGGCAAAGAGGAGCAATAGAAAGAAAGCCTTGTGAAAAAAACTCTACATATAGAAAATAAGACATCAGACTGGCAGAGTAACGTAAACTGAAAGTCAGGAGAAACTGGCACTTGCTCTATGGAAGAAGATGTTCAAGAGCAGATTGGTTCCAATTCTCAGGCAGAAGATGAAACTGAGAATACAAGAACGATTTTGACTTCTGATAAATCTACACAGCCTGATCTACGTACATGGCAAAAACATTGAGTCAGCATAATATGGACAAGCTGATTTTAGCTGGGCCATTCAGAGACACAGAGAGAGACAAGAAAACCTATCCCAAACATTATGACCAACAATTCACACCTGTGTATTTCTATAGAACCCTTACAAACAATAAATGGATTGAGAGACAGTGGCTAGTATACTCCAACACAGGTGATGCAGTATATTGTTTCTGCTCCAAATTGTTTGGTAAAGGGTCATGCAAGCTCTCTACTACAGGATTCAGTGACTGGGCACATGTTGGAGAATACCTGCATTCACATGAAAAGTCTGCTGCTCTGGACTTCAGTGAATTAATAAAAGCATTTGCAGGACAGAAAGCAAGGAAAGTTCCCTTTTTGTGAAGAAGTAGCATTATATATTATTCCATTACAGGTGCACTTGTATGGTTAAATTGTATTTGTTGTACTTGTTAACAATCTACAAAAATAAAATGATTAGCAATGAAAAACAATTTGACTTGTGTCATGGTGGACCCATACTGTATACTCTGCACAGGGCCCGAAATATCCTAAAGTTGGCACTGCTTGCAATAATCTTATCATGTACGCCGGGGGTACTTTATCCCATATAATTTATGATCACACCATCACCTTTCCCACAAACCACTTAAATCCTCGTTACATATGAAAGATTTCTTCATGTTTGCTAACATGAAGAAAATAAAACCTCTAGTGCAATATTAAAAGCATCAAAAACCTGTTAGATATTTGTTGCAAACAGATATAAGAAATAGTTCAATACAAGTCAGTTTAAAAAAAAGAAAAAGCTTCAGTTGCTCTGAACATTTAGAAACCTGTAGAAAAAAGCTAGCTTTTCCAATCTATGGCGTGTAGGAAACTGGCTTTTTATGCGGTAGTGCCAATGTAAGGGAACACCATGCAAACTGTACAAAATACCCTTATTAATTCACAGGGCTGAAATTAATAATTCCAAGTGCTCTATTTATGTCAGTGTGGTTGAGCAGCCTAGATTTAGGATTTTTCAGTAAAGCCACATTGCAGCAAAATAACGTTTTTGAGGTATGAGCCTCGAGCGCGCTTATGTTATCCCATGGGAGAAACATACACTGTATACATATACTTGCGAGTGCTTCTGAAGGGTGCCTTTTGGGATTTAAGGTGCTTAGGGACCAAGGTCCAAGAAACCACCAGCAGTTTGGCTTTACCTGCCCTGGTGAGTCGGGGTGCAGAGGTGCTGGTCACGTTGGTAGCCTCAAGCGCTAAGGGTTAAAGCCAATGGAAGCTTACCTGTAAAAGAAAGGCTGCAATTAGGGGCTTGGGAACAAGTCTGGTGAAACCCAAAAGGCGTCTTGGCTCTTGAGGGTCTCTAGGGAAAGAGAACACAGTTGGTATACTTTAACTCGGGCTGTGTGGCTTGGAGGCCAAGATGTTTTGTCCCGCAGGTGGCTTGTGTTGGAGGCTCTCACATTACTTGGGTGTCCGGGAGAGGGGAAGAAAACAGGACAGCAGGGCCACTATCAGTGCAAGCCTCATTGATCCTGAAGTCCCTTGTCTGCAGGCTTGCTTTGGAGTCAGTGGTGCCTGGGCTGGAGACTCAACAAGCCTTGGTTGCAGCAAATACACTGGTACCCAGGGTATTGGTGCTACGTGGATCAGGGAGGACCTGACGTCTCTAAATTCGACAGGGAGACAGAATTCACCTCTGGTATAACTTTCTCATTTTACAAGCCCTCTCAAAGTCTGTAAACCACTTTGTGATGTCATCACCCTTGAGATATTTTGGGGACAAACCCTTTGGGAATTTTCTGGTTGTACTTTTCTTCTCTCTCCCTATTTAGTTTACTGCTGTCACCAATTATGCGTGCTAGGCCCATCTCAGCCGCCTCTCTCTTTCTATAGCCAGGACTTTTGCTTCAAAGGCTGCTCTTCTGGCTAGTCTCTCAAGGAATACTTCCTCTTCCATTAGTTCTTCTTTCTGTTCTGAGTTGCTTGACCTACCCCTAGTAGGGGAAGGCACTCAAGATACAGTTTTAGGGTAGATGCAGTGATTAATTTGAGCTGGTGGTTACTGGTGCTCATCGCCAACACTTAATTGGTTTCCGTTGCTTGGCACCGGCACTTAATTGTCAACACCACACTTAGGACAGTCAGCCACATGGTGGCGCTGTTCGTCAAGTTTAGAGAGGAGCAGCAAACGGTTGTTTATGATACAATATACATTCAAAATTTGTAATACCTGCCTCCCCAGCCATTCCTTTACCTTTAGGGACCTGGAATAATCTGCACTAGCAGGCGAGAGAGAGATGATTAGCAGTTGTTTTGGCAGTGATGACAGAGGCGATGGGTGGTGCAAACATCAGTGGCCTCCTGGTCAGGGCGCTGGCACTTATTATTTAAAAATGAAGCACTGGGTAGATGTGAGGGGGAACCTCATCACCTTGTCTAGTTAGGTTAGGGGGACTACTGTCTCCAGACTCATGATCACTGCCCGCCTCTTTCTCTATAGGGGTGTCAGGATCTTCTTTTAAATGGGTTGCAACAAACTCTGCAAGGAGCTCCTGGAGCTGTGTTTTTGTAGGGTGATAGCCGGTTTTGATTTTGCTGGCTGTACAGAGGTTCCTTAACTGCTTCATACTATGAATCATATAAAGGGTCAGGTTGAGTTCCTGAACTATCTCCTCTGTGCTAGACATTTTTAGTACGGTTGGGACCTTTTAAAAAAATAGACAGAAAAACATTAAAATGTTATGTTATGTTAAATCCTTTTATAACACGCAATAGCTACTCCAAAGAGTGTCCCAGCGTGGAGCCAAGAGTAGTTTCTAACATAGTGGCCAGCAATTACGGGAACAGGTGAGTTTTTAATAGTTTCTTAAATACGAGCGGGTCTTGAGTGTTATGCAAAAAGAATGGAAGAGCATTCCAAGCCTGAGAGGCCTTAACCGCAAGAGAGAAACCACCCAATTTGAAGCGGGAGAAGCGAGGCACCGTCACCAACAAAAGGGCAGAAGAACGCAATAGTCTGGGCGGGACATAAAAAGAGAACCGTTTATGGAGATAGATGGGCCCATGATCATAAAGTGCACGGTGAGCAATAGCTGCAAAATCAGCCCTGTAGCAAAACCATCCAAAATCCTGGCCCTGGCAAAGAGCTCGGCGCCCCCCCTACCCCCGCGCAGGGGGGGGCGGCCGAGCACTTGCCAGGGCCGGTTGTGGTTCCCAGTCTGGCCCTGAGTGTAGGGCGCGTAGATGAGCGCGCACACTACTCCCCCTAGCGACTCCCAAAAGCAGCCTGGCAGCCGCGTTCTGGATCACCTGAAGTTTATTCATAGAGTAGCCAGGGATGCCGATATAGAGGGCATTAGCCTAACCGAATAGCTGTCTCTTTGGCAGACCTAGGGAGGAGAGGGAGAAAACTCCTGAGTGTTTTAAGGAGGCCAAAACAGCAGCCTGAGATCTTATTCACCTGAACAGAAAAGCAGAGGTTATCCTCAAACCATACTCCTAGATTTTTAGCGGATTTCCCATTAGAAGACGGAAAGGGAAATCCAGGAGGCCAAATCATATTTCTGAAATCAGGGGGAAAGTTGCCGTAGAGAAGGATCTCAGATTTGTCTTCGTTACACTTGAGTTGAGCCCTTGCAAGCCACCCGAATACCGAAGACAAACACTTCTATACGGGCAGTACTGAGTCTGCATCCTTACCCCATGTGAAGAGAAGCTGGGTGTCATCAGCATATGCTATCACCTTAGCCCCCAGCTACTCAGCCAAAGAGACCAGAGGAGTAACATAGATATTAAAAAGAAGGGGGCTAAGGGAAGACCCCTGAGGAACACCCGTAGTCACCACCTGCGAAGAAGAGGCAGCCGGTGGCAGCCAAACCTGTTGGGCCCGCCCTTCCAGGAAGGACCTCAGCCAAGCCAAAACCAAACCAGAGACACCAATCTCCGTGAGGCGGGTGAGCAGCTTGGAGCGCGGGACCGTGTCGAAAGCAGCTGACAGATCGAGCATAACCAAAGCTGCTCTACCACCAGCATCTAAGCAGTCACGGATGGCTTCAGAGATCTCAACCAGCACTGTCTCCGTGCTGCAAGAGGCTCGAAACCCAGCATCAGATTTATCCACAAATTCAGTGAGTTGTCTGGTGACCACTTTCTTACAGACTTTGGCTAGGCTGGGGAGGAGAGAAATCGGGCGATAGTTCCCAGGAGTCAGAGGGTCGAGAGTAGGCTTCTTCAGAAGGGGAAGAATTTTGGCCTGTTTCCACTCCAACGGAACCCGGGCCTCACCAAGGGAGGCGTTGATAATGGCATTAATACTTTTTAAGGCCTAACTGAGTAGTACACTTTTTACATTTCTAAAGCAATGGACTGGAGGAATTTACACAATGCCTTATCATTTCAGATTAGAAAATGTAGAAACAAATGTAAAATTCAAAAACTTGTGATTTGTTTTTTTTATAATGTCAATTGTGGATTTTTTTGTGGAATCACATATTGACCAAGTGGTATCAGCAAATGCAAAATCTTGTACCCCACAGCTTATCCACCAGTGTAGGAAGTGTAGGAAGCTGGATTTGTATGTTGCAATGCCAATGTAAGGGCACACCATGCAATAAGTACAGACGACCCTTATTGGTTAACAAGGTTTAAAGTAATAATCCCAAGTGCTCTGTTTGTGTTAGTGTGGTCGAGCAGTTTAGGCTTATCAGAGGCTTAGGAGAGTATGGTCTCGTCTTCTTCAGGGACCAAACCACAGCAACGTCTTCCCTCTCCCCTCTCAATGGCACTCCAACGCTGTTCTCTGGGGAGTACACTTATACTAATAAAAGCAACATGCACTTTTATGGTCGCACAACCGAAATAAAGTTATTTAAGCATATAAAAATAAAAGCAACGTGTTGGTCCTGAACATCATCGTTGGTCTGGAATGGAACTGCCGCTATCCCATGCTCAGACGCATCCATCTGCACAATGAACTGCTTTGTATAATCTGGAGCTTTTAAAATGGTTGCTGAGCATATTGCTTCCTTCAGAGTCTCAAAAGCCTTTTGAAGCTCACTGTCCAGTTTACTTTTTCGGGTTGTTTCTTGGAGGTCAGTTCTGTGAGGGGGTGCCACAATAGTACCATACCCCTTCACAAACCTCCTATAGTACCCAGTCAAGCTAAGGAATGCCCTGACTTGAGTCTGGGTAGTTTGGAGCCTTGCAGTCCAGAATATTCTGGATCGTGGGCCATAAGGGTTGAACTTGGCCTCCTACAAAAAACCTTTACTTTTTGGGACTTACCTGGCCAGTAGAAGTGATTGACTAACCTACTCCAAGTTTTAGTCTGGCCAAGAGCCCCAGCTAGAGGGGGTTTCATGTGCTAAGGTGAGTAAGTACTTTCTGTACTGCTGAGGCACTACCACTCTCCTAGTGGCACCAGATTTGGGGTCTCTGGCCTCAGTATACAGGGGTCCCCCCTCCCAATAGGTCCTGTGTGAGCCACTGACCTCTCCCTTCCTCTGGTCAGCAGCTTGCTGTCCCGGGCTCTCAAGAGTGGGGCAGGTAATTTTTCCCTGAAAAATATCTTTTCTAGAAGGGTCCTCCTGGGCCTAGGAGCTCTGCCATGTAAGGCCCAAGTTCCTGGGTTGAGTTCCCTGAAGGGCTGACAGGTCTTCTCTCTTAGGAGAGGGGTCCTGAAGTTATGTCTCATCAGAAGTAAGTTTCCCAGCCGTCTTGCCATTTCTCTTGGATGATTGTGCCATTATTACAGGTTCCAATACCTCTTTTTCACCTTGGGCTTTGCTTTGTGCTCTTGTTTTTACACACACACATTCAGGTATTCACAGCATGCTGCATGGGTTCTCTACTTTAGCCCATGCTGAGGACTCCAGATCGTTACTTAGCAGAAATTCTACTGGAATTGCAGAGAACACAGCCACCTTATTTTGGACAGTAATCTCTGCCAATTCCAAGGTCACCCTAGCCATGGGATGTACCTTGACAATGTTATCAGTACTGATAACTGGATATGTCTGTCCAGTTAAGTACTGTTCTGCAGATATCAGTTTTTCAGTCAATATGATTACACTTGGCCCTGCGTCCCTCAGTGCTTCTATTTTGAGCCCATTGATATGTGGCTTTAGTCTATATTTCTCCATGTTACTGGGCCAGAAAGCCAGGGTAGCCATATCCACCCCTCCTGAGAATAAAGTAGCTTTAATGGGCTCTCTGACCTGGTCAGCGCACACCATGTATCCAATCTGGAGACTAACAACCCCTGAAGGTGTTTGACTAGTGGAAACCTTTTTGCTAGGAAGTGTCTCCAGTTTTGTGACCATGCTACTTATGGAGACTGCACCAAGCTTTTTTGGGATCCCCGTTCTTACCCTGGTATCCACCTTTTGATTGGGAAGAGTCTTGGGCCCACCCTCATGAACAGGTTTTTGACCTTTGGAAGACTCTTTAGGTCCGATTACGAGTCTGGTGGTCTGAGGAAAAGCAGACTCATGGGGGCACTGTAATGGTGGTGCGACCACCCCATTATGAGTTGGGCAGTGGTACTGCTCTGCGACAGCCAATGCCACCAGGGAGCCACAGTCCCCTGGAGGTGGAGCGGCAGTCAGAGGCTGCAAAATGCTTGGCGGGACCTCCGCGGTCCAGCCAAGCATATTCCGTTTTTCTCTCTGCCGGTGGTATCATGTAGGTTCCTCCTCCATGTAAAACCTGGCTGAGAAGTAACAAAGGGGGCCCTACTGTGTCCCATGTACCTCCACCGCATGTGGATGAACACACGTGGCATAACATGTCATGTGACCCTTTGTGTGCATGCACACCAGTCCCTGCACAGCATGGACTTTCAAGTCCATGCCGTGTAGGAACCTTGTTGTGGGGTCACATTGAGGTGTCTTTTTAAAAGGCACCGCCACCTTTGAAGGAAGCACCCCCATAGGACCACCCCCCCACTAGATCACTTTAAAGTCATATTCTCGCAGGCGGGCAGCAGCGAGTCTCGGGGAGCGGCGGTGGCATACAGCTCGCTCCCGCACCGCCGAAACTCGTAATCATCCCCTTTGGATTTTTTTCCTTTGTGTCCCACATCTTTCTTTGGGGGGGGGGGAGGGGGTGATGCAGTAACGCTTTTCTTTTGGTCACCCTCACCATGGGCCTTTCTGGACACCCTTGTTTTGACCCAGTAGTCAACCTTCTTCACAAGCTCTTGTGGAGAGACTAAACATAAGACCACTAGGTACTGATGCAGCTTTTCATACAATTACTTAACAGATGCTCTTTCAATATAAAATTATATAGCCCTTCACAATCTTGGGCTTTGCTGCCTTTTAACCGGCCTCCCACTGTTTTGACTGAGAAGTCAACAAAATCTACCCAGGACTGACTCGAGATTTTGTGAGTCTCCCTGAACTTAATCCTGTTCTCCTCAGTGGCGAGTCCAAGCTCTGAATTAGTGGGTCCTTCATGAGGTCATAGGAATCAGGAGTTTTCCCCTGCACTTTACTGAGAACAACTCCCAGAGTAGAGATATTTTGGATGGACTTGGTCAGTGCAATTGCTGAGGTACCAACAGCAAGGCAGGTATCGCGCCTAGCTCAGAATAAGTCGTCAGTTATCATGGTGATGGCTCTTTTCTGTCTTTCTTCTGTTCCCCGGTAGACAAATGTGAGTTCCTGGTGTCAGGGGAACCCATCAATACTGAATTTAGGGGCATTTAGGGGAATGTATGGTAGTAGTAACTGGGTTACTTACCCCTGGGTGACTACACCCCCTAAATGACCCCTTCTTGAGGAGATTGGACATATTACTGACCCAGTGTTCGTAGAAACCCTTTCGCAGCTGACCACTTCAGGTGGCCCTCCTGAAGGGTGTGCCTACCCTGAAAGTGCAACACGCTCCTGGATTTCTAATGTTCCCGACTGCTCTGGTGCCAAAAGAGCCTCAGGACAGGAGGTGGCACTCCCCAGGTCTGGAGGAAGCCAGGGTCGCATTTCAAAGGCAGCAGAGGCTTTGAAGCCTATGTCCATGATATGCAAAATCACTAGCCATCCTGCTAGAGGAGGTTTGAACACCTCCCTTCAGAGCAGGCATTGATTCTGACCTCTGAGAGCATAGGCTTTCCCATACAGGGGGTCAGAAACATGTCTGTGGTGGCAGGCTAAATGATGCCAGTCCGCTAGTACATTAGGGTACTGGTAGGTTTTCAGAGGGCACCTCTAAGGTGTCCTTGGGGTGCATGCCACAATAAATCTGATAATGCCATCAGTATCGATTTTTTGAGATGAGGTGTCTGATACCAAACAGCATTGTTTTCAGTGCAACGATTATGTAGAGGGGTAACTAGTAATGACCAGTTCCCAGGACATACCTTTAACATAGCTGCTTGATCACTTGCAATGCCGTAGCAAGGGAACTACGTATCACAAAGTATACCTTCTCATGCAGATAGTCCCTCATATGTATTGTAATGCACCTGCCTTAGGGCTCTTAAGGCCTGCCATAGGGGTGAGTTACATATAATGCATGCAGCGTGTGGGCATTACACTCAGGGAGGGGACAATGCCATGTTGTCAGAAGGGCTTGCGCCCTTTCGCACATCCTGCAATGACTGTCTGCATGCAGTTTTTGTTGGGGTCCATTTGGGTGGTGTTAGAACTGGGGGTCTCTAGTTGCCAATGGTTTGCACCTTTGTCCAAATAGGGACCCTTGCTTCTAGTCAGGGAAAGGGGGATACACTCCTAAAATAACTGATGCTCACCCCCTTGGTAGCTTGACATGAGCATTCCAATGTAAAGGGGGACCCCTGAGGAACAGATGAGTAGGCAGGTGGTGCAGGGGAAAGTTAAACCACACTATCAACATGAGATACCAGCTGCCTACAACGTAGGGATATAAGTAAGCCCAAAATTGGGTCAGGACTGAATATGCGACCACACACCGAGACTGACAATGAGATGATTACACAAGAAGGAGTGAAATACAAAGTATCAATTAATTTTAATACAGAAAATCAGGATAATGATCAATAGAAAACAATTATTTCACAAACTAGAAATATATAGGTCCCACACTAAATAAAACAGTCATACTAGCATTCATTCCCACAGCATACTCATATATTCAACAGACACATGATCAAAACACATTAGTTCATAGATAAATTAAAACAATCGGACTTCAGGGAATAACGATTCCAAGGAGTAACAGTTCCAAGACTCATGTTCTCCCAGTCATATAGGGAGACGGGGTATATAGGTAAACACGAGACAAAAAGACCCAACGCACGTTTCGGTGTTGGGCCCACAAGGGGCTACACCTTTGTCAGGGCAGTGGTTGTTACAATCGTGTGGGACACACAAATAGTACCTAAAACACAATAAAGGTATAAAAGAGAAAGAGGCTTAGATAGCACATTGATTTTATATACATACTTTGATAAATCACTAGTCATAGTCTAACATATCAAACAGTAATTACATTGGTGGGCTAGAGATCCCAAAAGTTTTATTATATTTGTCTTGAATCAATGTCAGTCAAGGTAAGGTCCAAATGCGTAGGAATGATAGAAGGAGAAATTACCAATATTAAATAAAACAAAGTGCACCAAGGGCGACCTACACATAGATAGAAGGCCAAGATGAAAGGAGAGAAGATAAAGTCCAGCGTAACACCCGTGATACATGGAAAAAATAAATAAAAGAGTGCAGAAAATACCAGTGAAGAACATAGAGTGATAAAAAGGAATTCCAACTATTTCCAATGGAAGAAAAGACTCAATACCTTGTTGGGGTATATGGCCTTGCTATCAACCTCTATAGGTAGAGGGAGTCAGGGCCTCAGGAGACTTGTGGAAATAAATTCTATAACAGTAATGAAAATACAAGGAAAGGGGAATGAGGATGGAAATCATAAAATACATACAGCATATATCACGATAGATATTTTGTTAAGTAGCGCTTACCCAAGGAATTAATAGTACAACAGGCTCATAACTCATTCACCATATAGATGGCCAGGCCGTATGTAAAGATTAAAAGAGGAGCGCCAAGATGTAGCTCCAGTAAAAGATTTCAACAGGCGCGTCAAGTCCGCCGATCAGTAAATGTTTAGCTGATTACTACACAAAACGGAATAACACGATAAGAAAATAGCGGAGAGTAAAGAAAAAAAGGGGTGCATAGTTGCATAGATACATGTTTATAGCACTGACAATCTGCTAAGATCAACAGATCTAAAGCACGAGTGGCGCGAAGAAAAGATGTGTAGGTTTAGGATAAACTGAGGGACATACAAAAGAAATACCACTGGAGTCGATAGCATGCACTAAGATAATTAGGTTGGCCTCCCTGGCAGTAGATTAACAAAAAGACATATATAAAAAATTATTAAATGGGTAGAAGGGGGGAAAAACTGGGCCAGCCCAGGGATTCAATACAAGCAGCCAGATTGTGAGGACAGAGGATTCTTACCGTTAGTCGTCTAGACTCGGGACGCAGGATAAGAGCGGCCGGGTAGCCGAGTCAGGCACGAGTGATTGCCGCAAGTACAACTTTGGACGCCAACAGTTAATTGTTACTAGGAGTTTTTAAACAGGCCGATAGAGAGTCTAGCGAGACCTCATTGGTAACGCGAGATAGAAATAAAGATAAGGCATCCCCACCGTGCGCCTGATAGAAACAAGGGCGGCGGCCATATTGGAACGGAGAACACGGAATGGCTAGTCATAGGGAATAGGGAGGAAGTTAACCTATGTTAAAGGAATAACATCAAAAACCATAGATAAAAACTGGGATTTATTAACCAAAAGTTCAGATGTCTTTTTTTTATAATTGGCGACTCAGTGCATCAAAATTTGCTGATTATAAAGATATTAGTGACTACAGTTTATACAGGGGTTGCTAACACTCTTGACAACATAGAATAGGATCTGATGAAGGATTAGAGAAACACAACGTTAGAAAGAGGGAATTAGAGAACGAACAACAGAGACAGAAAAAATGAGATCCAGAGAGATGGAGAAGGACACAATAAGAGATTGAAGAAAATAAAGAGAAATGAAGGAAGACCAAAACAAACCAAGGAAGAAAAGCAAGTAACTTTGTGTTAATCTTGCCAAAATATCTCAAAAAGGCAGAATAAGCAGTTTTTCGTCACACCTCAAATTTCTGGTGAAAACGTACACCGGATCACAGCTCAAATTTCTGAGGTAAATGTACATCTGATAAGACTAGGATATTCAAAAGAAAAAATTATTTTACGTTGTGTAAGCATATGCCCTCCCACCAAGTCTGAACATCTCATACACACAGAGACCTTCTCTCTCTCTCTACAGTTTTTACTCACATCATTTCAAGCCAGGGAAATGCCTGTAAAAGGTTTGTAAATACCCAGCAACATGTGAGTTAGTGGGCGTTCATTGACTTTTGCAGGTAGGCTCCAATCTTACCATGACGTTTTGTTACACTGGTCATAATAACTTGTTTTCCTACTGCATTGCCCACCACTCTCATGACGTTTGCAAGCACTGGTGTTAATATTACCTATTATCTGAAATAGGGTTATTTATTTGGAAGCAAGTAACCTCTACCGATGTATCAAACAAGATCTGATGTGCTCAAAACTTAACCCTTAGAGAATCTCTGTTCAACCCTTGTAAGCTTTATCATAAGCAACAGACAACCCCCAGGAACTGTTTTGAAGATTCAAACAGTATCTACACTTTTAAAGTCAACTAAAAAACACAATAAAGTTCCCAAACCAATTTGAAACATAGGGCAAAATGTTATGAGCAAAGGACACCAAGATCATTAAATAGGATAAGGAGAAACTGGGGATGTGAATCTTCAAAGTTGATAACAAAAAATGCCTAGAAAAAGTAAAGCACCACTGGAAAGCAACAGTTCTTGGTTGAACGGGACCTTGCACAATTTGAGGCTGACTTCGATACATCACGAAGTCAAAAATCTTATCTTCTGACTAAGGGCCTGATTTAGCATTTGATAGATGGTACTCCATCGGCCAGGGTGGCAGCGGACATGACCTCTGCCATCCTGATGGACTTCTGTCTAGCAAATGTAGCAATGAACGCTGCCCAATGGTCATCTCTGTACATTAAATGGAACCGCTGTCAAATGTTTTGTGTACAATTGTCATCAGTTTTGATGGTGGTTCCCTACACTTTCCAAAAGTTTTAGTTTTTGTGCAACAAATTCCCAAAGTAGGAGTTTGTTTCAAGAAAACAGGGTTTTGGGAATGGGCATTTTTTTCTATCCCAAACTAGCAGTGACAGACAGGAGAAAAAAAGACATTACATCAACCTAAATAGGGCTGAGGGGAAAATATCATTCCTTTGACGGCCCCATACCATTTGGCCATCAGAGGAAGTTTTCCATTGATGGAGCCAATGTGGTTGTAATTGACTGAAAATTTAAGGTATGTCCATCACTAAATCTGGTGAGCAGACCTATGGTTTGGAGGATATGGTACTCTCCCATGATTGCAATGGAGTATCCTGTCTGCTATCATCTAAATTGGGCCTTGGTCTCCATCTGCTGGGAAATGTCCTTCTGGTCAGTCCTACAACCCCTCGTTCCTCAGGGCAGACTTTTGGGTACCAGGTTTCTTTCCTGCCAGGACCCTGCAGGGTCGTGTCCTCTATGGTCAGTTAAGTCCTTTTGGAGTCAGGAGTCCTTCTGTCTGTAAGTAAACAGGAGGCCAACCACCCTGCCTCTGGAGAGCAGTCACTCTGTGCCTGCAGGAGTTCTCAAGCGAGTCCTCTTCTTCCAGTTATAGTCAAGAGTCTTCTTTGTTCTAGCAGCATTTTCTTCTTCAAATGGAGTATTCCAAGATCTGGGAATGTTTTGAGGAGGTGGTGGTTGAGGTGCCCGATTTATCATGTGCACTATCCAGTTTTTGGAGAATATTTTGCCATTCAATACTAACTGTTTTCGTGTAGACACCCCACCTCCTTTTGCTGCACTTGTCTAAGATGGCAGAGATTGCGGATGAGCTTTGCTGAGCTCTGTGCACGGCTGGCCGAATAATCCTGTTTTCACCTAACCACAAGCCACTCAATTGGAGCTAAATGTGCAGCGGAGGCTCCCTGCATGTATACTGGCCCCCAAACGAAGATCGGAAACGGATCGAGAGCGACGCTCTAGTAGCGGCGCCATGCTTGCTGGTGGCCGTGGAACTCAGCTGCGATGGTGCTGCCAAGCTCCGCTGGATGGAGAGGGGGCTGTGCGATCCCTGGGCGAAGACGGTGGAAGGAACGATGCTCTCTCCCACCTAGAGCTGACTTCGGTGCCGGCTTTCTGCCTCGGAGGTGAGCGCTGCGAGTGCCCGAATGCACAGTCGGTGCGATCTTTGCAGCTGGCACCCGATCCGTCCCGCGAGTGTCTGGGTCCGGGCCAGGATTGCGTCTCTGCTCTCTTCCCCCACCTGCCTCTGGCAACCCAGCAGCTGACAGCCCGGGGAGTATTGGCTGTGAATCATAGCCCTCTCCCTACGGTTGGGGACCCGAGGACTGATCACGGCAGTGGAGCTGCGCAGCGGGCGAGGGGAGGCCTAGTGAATATAAAGCATTGAAACGGCTATCTGGGGGCGGCGGCAGGCACAAAAATGGGCAAGACATGCAGGGCAATGTTTATATACCAACTCCCCTGAACTCTGAGTCAAACTGGAATCGGCGCTGCCTGACCTCAAAATGGCGTCTGTGGAGGACATAATGCCTTGTGATAACTCCGGGCCATCTCAAACAACCAGACCCTCACCAGGGTATCCTTTCCTATGCTGGGCCCACCCTCTGACTCTACTCAATAGAATCCTGCTCTCTGTGTTCTTCTGGATTCTTGACTTTGGTGACTTTTGTGCACCACGCCATTTTTTGGGGGAGATGGTCTCCTTCTATACCAACTACCCGGACCCGCGATTTTGTCTGACCTTTGTTCTGTTCCTTTTTCCCTCCCGACTCCTCCTGATGACCCTTGATCAATTTTCTCTTTTTGCTGGACTGCCTTAATATATATATATATATATATATATATATATATATATATATATATATATTCACTGAAAAAACCATAGGTTTCACACATGTTATAGTTAGCGGAAATTTTACTGATAAAAAACCAATGAAATTGCCCCGTTATAGTTAGTGCTGGCAACTATAACTCACGCGACCGCAATCCTCTGCTGATGCTAATACTGTATTTAGACACTTATTTGCCCATGTCTTCTTCCATACATTTTTAGCTATACATATATTACAAATTTTTTTTTTCATAAAGACACATATGTCATCAGCAGAAGATTGCGGTCGCGTGAGTTATAGTTGCCAGCACTAACTATAACGGGGCAATTTCATTGGTTTTTTATCAGTAAAATTTCCGCTAACTATAACATGTGTGAAACCTATGGTTTTTTCAGTGAATTTGCAAGGTTTTTTAAATGCTAATTCCTAACTATAACGTGTGTGAAACCTATGGTTTTTTCAGTGAATTTGTACGGTTTTTTAAATGCTAAGTGACTTTACGCCATTCGTGGCGTGCGCGCCCACTTAACGCAGTTCGTTCCGTGCGCGCACGGTGCGCTTCGCGCACCGTGCGCGCACAGGGAGCACGCGGTGCGCTTCGCGCACCGCGCACCCACTTTACGCAGTTAGTGCCGTGCCCACGTTACGCTAGATGGGCCATGTACGCACGATGCGCTTCGCGCACCGTGCGCACATGGAGGACATATTATGCGCTTCCTTGTGATAGGTAATCTGTTGAAATTTTTTGGGAAATTTATGTGCTCTGATAAGCCATGCACAAATGGTGGCCTTCGGCCACCATTTGCACAAGGGGTGGAGAAAGTGTGGATAGTGTTTTTTTTATTTTTATTTTTTTACCGTACGCTTACGGTAAGCGTACGGTAAGCGTACCCCGCGAAATTGCCGAAAAAAAAATAATGCCGTTTTTGCTCTTGGGGGATGTTTGGGGACTCCCTCAACATGACTATGTGAGAGGGAGTTGTCAAAACATCCCCGTAACATGTTTTTGGCCATCATGTTTGATACATAACACTCAGTGCGGTAGACAAAATGGCGGACGCCGCTTCCTGGTTTCTGCCGATTCGAATGTTTACTAAGATCTAAGAGCCAATCAGAATCGCGCTCGCGCACGCCACCGTACGCTTACCGTAAGCGTACGGTAAGCGTACCGTAAGCGGGCTCAGATATATATATTGATTTAAAGGCTATTTTCTCAGAATCTACTGAACAGATTTACACCAAACCTACAAAAGGCACTTCCTTGACCTAGGGACTACCTCTCTGCCAAATTTCTAGTAATTCTGTTCAGCCGTTCGGGCTGTAGCTCGTTCTAAAGGTCCTATGGAAAAATGCATGGGAAAAACGCGTTTTGGGACCCCCCTTTTATCTCAGCCCCCGCTTGACGAATCCCCCCGAGACTTTCAGGGTAGGAGCGGAGCGTAGCGCCCCACCTATTTTGAGAAATTCGCGAGGATTCGTCGACCGGCGCCAAAGTTATTCAAAATAGAATGTTGAGGTTTTCCTATGGAAACGTGGTCCTAACTATAACTACCTACTGGCGACCGCCAGTAGGTAATATATATATATATATATATATATATATTCACTGAAAAAACACGTTATAGTTACGAATTAGCATTTAAAAAACCTTGCAAATTCACTTAAAAAACCATAGGTTTCACACATGTTATAGTTAGCTGGACATTTCACTCGTAAAAAACCAATGAAATTCCCCCGTTATAGTTAGTGCAGGCAACTATAACTCACGCGACCGCAGTCCTCTGCTGATGACGTCAGATATTACATCACTGTATTTAGACACTTATTTACCCATGTCTTCTTCCATTAATCTTTAGCTATACATATATTACAAATATTTATTTTTCATAAAGACACATATGAACTATTCAGCAGCCCGAACTGCTGAACGGAATTACACCAAATTTGGCAAAGAGGTAGTCCTTAGTTCAGACTCGTGCCTTTTGCTTAAATGGTGTAAATCTGTTCAGTAGTTCCTGAGAAAATGACATTTAAAAGTACATATATATCTATGGCCTCGGAGGATCCGCGCACCCTATGCGCACCCAGCGCGCACCCTGCCCTGCACGAGCTGTATTCTAATTGGCTGTCAACACTCCAAATCAGGAAGTGTTGGCAGCCATCTTGTGCCTCGGTAGAACCGAGGCACAAGAAACCTAAGAAACAAACGCGCAAAACGCAAAAAGGGGGCAGGGTAGAAACACCCTGACTCCCTAGGCCTGCTCAGGGTGTCCCACAAGGACCCCCAGGGCCAAAAAAAGCATTTTTTAAAAAAAATAATCGGCGAGATTCGCGCACCCAGCGCGAATTTCGGCTGAAAAAAAATAAAAAATTAAGCGCGGGAAAGAAAAAAAAGAAATGCAGAAAGAAGCAACAGAAGTCCTCAAAGATGAAGAAAAGTGCAGGAAGAAGGATAACGTGCAGAAAGAACAAACAGAAGAGCAGAAAGAAGCCTTGTTGCAAAATCATCCTGTACCCTAAACGTTTTCAGACGGATACTGGTGGTAACTGAGTCTGACTAACCAGTCCTAGAGCCAGTGCTTTGTTAAAAGACACTCAGAATACAGTGAAAACACCTACATACACTAGGGAACACTATGCGTCCCCCTGTGATTAGCATGACCTCCTCTGTAAGCCCCTAGTATATAATAGGGCAGGGGATTAAAACTACCTCTTAAAACGCGCCACAGGGCGTGTTTGCACATGTCACCTCAGGCCCCGTCCCCTCCCTTCCCCACTGTGTTAACATGCCCTGTGGCCATTTTTAGTTGGGAGATTAAGTTAATTTGAATCCTGAGGGTCCCTAGGGTCCAACTAGCCCACTAGGTACCTCCAGTAAGCGCCACAGAGTTGCGTTGCAGAGAGGTGTAAAAAGTGGCACAGCCTGGACCACCTCTCTGCAACGCAGCTCAGTGGCGCTTACTGGAAGCACCTGGTGGGCTAGTTAGCCCCCAGGGGCCCTCAGGATTGAAGGGAAATTATTTCCCAAACTTAAAATGCGCCATAGGGCGTGTTTGCACACGTCACCTCAGGCCCGTCCCATCCCTTCACCACTGTGTAAACGCACCCTGTGGCCGTTCTAAATTGAGAGATTAAGTCCCCTTGAATCCTGAGGGTCCCTAGGGGCAAAATAGCCCACTAGGTACGTCCAGTAAGCGCCATTGCAGAGAGGTGTTAAGAGGGGCACGGCCTGCACCACCTCTCTGCAACGCAGAGCAGTGGCGCTTACTGGAAGCACCTGGTGGGCTAGTTGGCCCCCAGGGTCCCTCAGGATTGAAAGGGAATTATTTCCCCATCTTAAAATGCGCCACAGGGCGTGTTTGCACACGTCACCTCAGGCCCTGTCCCCTCCCTTCACCACTGTGTAAACGCGCCCTGTGGCCGTTCTAAGTGAAGAGATTAAGTCCCCTTGAATACTAAGGGTCCCTAGGGTCAAACTAGCCCACTAGGTACCTCCAGTAAGCGCCACAGAGCTGCATTGCATAGAGGTTTAAAAAGGGGCGTGGCCTCAGAACACCTGTCTGCAACGCAGCTCCCTGGCACATACTGGAGATACCTGTTGGGCTAGTTGGCCCTCAGGGACCCTCAGTATTGAAGGGGAATTAATTCCCCAACTTACAACTGGCCAGGGGGCGCGTTTGCAGAGTGCTGCAAGGAGGGGGCGTGGCCTCCGGCACAATGCCGGTCTTTTAATTATTTAATTTTTTTAAGAAGGAGGCCTGTGTTCCCCCCCTTCTTTTTCTAATTTATTGGCCCTGGGGACCCCATCCCCCAGGGCATGCACCCTAATTTTTTTTGTTGAACAAAATTAAGTTGGCCCTCCCAAGGCCTTAATCGGCCCCGGGGACCCCAACCCCCGGGTCATGGGCTCTTTTTTTTTTTATTCTTTAGGAGGGGGGCTGCGTTGCCCCCCTCCTCAGGCCACTTATGGCCCCGGGGACTCCATCCCCCGGGGCCGGCCTTTGTTTTTTATTATTTAAAAAAAATATATATTTATAGAAACACCTAGGACATGCTGGACACCTATCACCATGATGATTTGCGTGATATTCATTAAAAGGCGACTATGCATACAATGAATCCACGTGGAATGTATTTACACCGCTAGTGAAGCTCTGACGTGTCTGACGCCCTACCGTGCCTAATCCCGGCGCCCCCGCCGGTGGGTACTCTCCAAGTAGACACCCTTGTCGCTTATTTATACAAACATGGGTAGCTATTGACGGGCACATTTAATACACACGCACACCAAGCCATTCAAAGGGGATTCAACAAAAATTCGACCAAACTATGCAAGAAACCCTCCTCATGGTTAATAAAACACACATCCACCGCCGGATGTGTAATACTTTTTATTTTATTTTCTGGAAAGGAGACGAACCTCACTTGAGTGTCACAGCGTGCTCCTGGCTGAGCCCAATGCTGTGTTACACCCACCGGTGCCTGCCGAGTGCCACACCCTCTGTGTTGTATTCCACCTGCTAGTGCGTATGCTATGACACTCTCTAGCCCATGTGCACTGTAACACCACCCCGTGAATATGTCATGCCACACTTGCCTTCGCACGGTTTATATGGCCCCATCTAACGTGCCTTCCTCGATGCCTATGTTATAACGCACAGCGCTATGCCATACATATTACAATCTGGGATCTATATCTTTGTCACAGTGCATATGCAACGTTACACTCCCCAGCACATATTTTATATTACAACTTTAGAGACTAGTTAGGCTACACAACACTGCCCTGTGCATATTACACTCCAAGGCGCATATCGCATAGCACGCGCTAGTGCCTGTGCTATCTCGCGCTCTCCAATTAATCTGTCATTGCGCACAATGTATTGCATATTATATTTCACGCCCCGGTTCATCTTATATCACACTTTTTGGTGCATAGTTTATCCCATATACTATATCTAGTTTTCATTTTCAATCGTGCTCTCAGGACTATGTTCTATATAACACTGCGTCCACCTACCCTTTTCACGGGCATTAAATTTTGCGATGGGGGTGGAGGCTCAGGGGGTGTTTCTGCCAAGTGAGCCCGGAGTCACAGTCACAAACGTCCTCTTCTTCCTGAATAAAAGTGAGATTATGCGGCATACTTGTTCATATTTTAAGTAGTTCGCACAGACACACATTTTAAAAACAATAAAGTTCCTAATACCCACCTTCTCTGAACAGTTAGCTTGCTGCCCCATCCAACTCCTCCCTATCCTCTGTTGTCTGAATCCATGGGCTAGCCTCCTCCCTCCTACTGTCAGGAACCTAGTGAACGTCATTTCTGTAATGGAGAATCAGAATTGCAATCGTAGGGTTATTGTGAAGCCCTCTAGTTGCAATTGTTGGGTAAACGTCTAGGCAGAATTGACCCCTTTAAGATGGCCGCCCTATTTGCTAATTCTTCTGATGTACTTGTGCTAAGGCATGGATATCGCGTGATCCGAGATTTCATCCTCGGCGCGCGCGCATTCCATTGCGCACTTCAATTTGAGTCTTGACAGGAGTAGAAGTTTATTTTCGTGTCGCGCTACAGTTTTTGTCAAAACTGGTAGCGTCCCTCATAGTTAATGCACATTCTCTTCAGAAGAGTAGAGTAGCATTCAGACTAGTACGTCCTCATCACAGCTCCTCGTTTTGGGCAGTTGGTCAACTGTGCTGCCCCTTCCGCTGAGAAGTTCAAAGCTTCCCTCTGCTCGTCGAATTCCTGAGAAGCTCCCTACTGTTTCACGGCTCCGGTAGGCTACCGTCCAATACGAGGTGAGCCAGTGGAATACCGTTGTGACCAGAGACAAGTAAGAGCTAGACTTTGTAAAGACTGCGTCGTGAACACAGCAAGTTACAACTCTGTGATAATAAATGCTCAGTCTCCTTTTTTCCCCCGCCTTTCATGCGTGCTTCCCTTTTCTTACCTCCACCCTTTTTTCCTACCCGGCTTCCTTTTTGCGCGTACAGTCCTAGGAGCTGAGCATAAGGAAATCTGCTTTCATTCCAAGGCTTCGCCTTCCCTCCCAGAGATTTGGAATGCAATGAGAAGTACTGACTATCGTTTCATCAAGAAGACTACTCAAACTGCTGTATGTTGTAAATCAGACTCCTCCATTGGGTAGTCGCAGAATTAGCGAGAAGGTAGGAAGAGAGGCCCATAGAAGAATTAGAGAAGTAGGTTAGGAAGGGAGTTTAACTGTTACTTTTCTCTCCCATGTGCACTAGGAAGTAGCTGTCCCTCAATCCCAGCTGCAATCTTCTGAATATACAGAAAAAGAAAGAAGAGAAGCAATACTCACGCAGAACCTGGTAGGATTCAAAAGAGAGAGAGAGAGAGAGCTCGATAAGGAGGAAGAAGTCAGAAGTAGGTACAAGTGTAGTATTGAAGTGTTGTCTCCCTCTGTGCATTAGGTGCTCCCGTATCATCTAAGAAAGGCGACGAAGGAGTTCAGGTCCAGCACGAGTGTCTCTTCTCTGTCCACTTCCCCTTTCCCCCGGCCTGGAGAAGCTGCTTAACGCAGTGAGCTCCGGGAGGCGGGCATTGGGAAAAAGCAACATTCTGCCTCCGTGGAGATTCCAGCGCACCCCTGACAGATTGAAGTGCCCACGAATTTCCTTCACCCAGGCAGAATGGCTGAGGGATTTAGCTTAAAGGCTTTAGGAGAAATGTTAGAGGGAATTCAGCGAGAAATGGGGACACTTAGTGAAGACAACAAAAATTTAAGGCAGGATATATTAGCTTCCCGTCAAGAGACTATGTTACTCTCTAAGAGGGTTAGTGAAATCACGACAGGAGTTCCCATGTCCCAGTCCTTGTCTAGTAACATTCCAGCTGACCAAGACCAACGCACAGTAGCACAGGTAGTGCATTCAGTTTCTCCACTCATTCCTTTGGCCCCCCCAGAAAGATTTAGTGGAGATCCACAAAAGGCCCAGCTTTTTCTCACGCAGTGCTCCTTACATTTTATGTGTCGTTCTACTCTCTTTCCTGATGCTCAGTCACGAGTAGCCTTTATATTATCCTATCTGAGTGGGGATGCTGCAAACTGGGCCATGCCTTTAGTTTCACGGGATGATCCTTTTTTGTATGACTTTGAACGTTTTAAGGCTGAATTTTTGAGGATCTTTGATAGACGCAGAATCTCCCAAGCTACAGATAATGAATTGTTAGAGTTGCGTCAGGGATCCAAAGACCTTATAACATATTTGACTCATTTTAATAAACTTTTAGTAGAAACAAACTGGCCAGAGGAAAAAAGATCTGCCCTATTCTATCGGGGATTACGTGATGACATCAAAGATACATTGGCACAGATTCCGAATCGGCCTACAGAGTTTTCAGAACTGGTGGACCTGGTGTTGGAGATTGATTTCCGAAGTTCAGAGAGAAAAGGAGAAAAGAGGTCACGAGATATACGATGGAATATTCCACGATTCGATAGAGCAAGAGCTGATCAGAGTAAGAGTTCAGGAACTTCCATGGAAGGTGAACCCATGCAGATAGGATCTGTTCTCGGTCCCTTGACCCGAGAAGAGAAAGAACAAAGAAGACAAAAGAAGCTCTGTATGTATTGTGGGAGTGCTGGACATTTTGTGAAGGAGTGTCCTAAGAGACCTAAGACCGTAGCTTCGGGAAACTCCCAAAACCATCTGTAGGCGGAGTCGCTCAGGTGGTGCAACAAGGGAATCAGACTCCTGTGAGCCATCAAATTATGAATACCCTTCAAACTCTAAGTCCACATTTAACTTTGCAAATGACTGTACGATTCAGCAAGAAAGAAATTACAGGAGTGGTCATCATGATTGATTCTGGGGCCACTGGCAACTTTTGCGATATTAAATATGCCAGAAAGATGGGAATCCAAGCGGTGCTTAAGGATCGTAAGGAATCAGTTAGAGCAGTTGACGGAACCAACCTCTCTTCGGGCCCTATTACACATCATACAGAATTGGTGGAACTCATTCAGTCCAACGGCCACCGAGAGAATATCCAATTCAATTTAATTGATGCCCCGCAATTTCAAATTATCCTAGGTATTCCGTGGCTCTCCTTGCATAACCCTAATATTGATTGGGAAAATCGGACAGTCAACATGGATTCATCCTTTTGCTCAGAACATTGTTTCCCTCAAGCTGAAGAGATTTTGGAGCCCTCGCTAGCAACTCTGTTGTCCTATGGGGGAGGATCCATTGGAGTTATCGATACCCTGGAAATTCCAAAGGAATATGAAGAATACAAGGAGGTATTCAGTGAACAAGAGGCTGAGAAGTTGCCACCACATCGTTCTTATGACTGTGCCATTGACTTGGAACCAGGAGTTGCGCTGCCTTGCAGTAGAATTTTTGCTTTGACCGAAGCAGAGAACGGCTACCTTAAGGAATATCTCGATAGATACCTTGCCAACGGCTTCATTAGACCGTCTCAGTCGCCGGTCTCTTCTCCGCTGTTCTTCATTCCGAAGAAAGAAGGTTCCTTAAGAACGTGCATAGACTATCGTGCAATTAATCGAGCAACTATTAAGAACCGTTATCCACTACCATTGATCTCTGTTCTTCTTGATCAGATTAAAGATGCTCAGATATTCACCAAACTAGATTTGAGAGGGGCCTATCACCTTATTCGTATGAAGGAGGGGCATGAATGGAAAACTGCCTTCAGAACCAAATATGGATTGTTTGAATATCAGGTTATGCCATTTGGTCTCTGCAATGCCCCAGCGGCCTTCCAACATTTTATCAACGACGTCATGGGAGATTTGTTGGATAAGATTGCTGTCATCTATTTGGATGACATTTTAATCTTCTCCAAGAATCCTCAAGAACATTCTGGTCATGTTAAGGCTGTACTAGAGAGGCTACGTCAACATCAACTGTATGTCAAATTAGAAAAATGTGCTTTCAGTGTACAGTCAGTAGAATTTCTGGGATTCTTAGTGTCTCCTGGTGGAATCACAATGGACGCTAAGAAAGTTCAAGCTGTAATAGAATGGCCTCCACCTAAGAATGTAAGAGAGATCCAGAGTTTTTTGGGGTTTGCCAATTTCTATCGCCGGTTTATTCAAGGATTTTCGCAAAAGATTGTCCCGATTACTCGATTGCTCAAGAAGGGTGTAAAGTTCCAGTGGTCAGTTGAGGCGGAACAAGCTTTTGAGTACCTCAAGAAGAGTTTCACTTCAGCCCCAATCTTGCTTCATGCGGATGCAGCCGAGCCATTCTATGTGGAAGCAGACGCTTCAGATCAAGCTATTGGAGGAGTCTTGTCCCAAAGGCACAAAACTACTGGGCAATTGCATCCTGTGGCATATCACTCAAGAAAACTTAGTCAAGCTGAGATCAATTACACTATTGCTGAGAAGGAGTTATTGGCAGTCAAAGATGCTTTCGCCGAATGGATACATTATTTGCTTGGAGCTCGACATACGGTTACAGTATTCACCGATCACAAGAATTTGCAATTCCTCAAGTCCGCACGAACTTTAACTCCTCGCCAATTGCGATGGTCCCTTTATTTTGCAGATTTTGATTTTGTAATTACTTATCGTCCAGGAAACAAGAATGGCAAGGCGGATGCCTTATCGCGAATTCAGACAGAAGCCACAGAACACCCAATAGATCCACAGCCGATCATTCCAGAATCAAAGATTGTATGTACTCTCTCTTTGACCGACTACAAAGAAGAAATTGGAAAACACATGTCTCCTTCTGAAATGACAGAATGGGCAAGTCAGGAAAAGGGAAGAGAGATCGTGGATTCTTTACCATACTTTAATGGAACCCTCTATGTGCCTACTGAGGAGATTCGAGAACATGTTATGAAAGATTGTCACGATCACCCTTTGGCTGGCCATAAGGGCACCCTGAAAACTACCGATCTAATTCAACGTTACTTCTGGTGGCCCCACATGAAAACCCAGATTAAACAATATGTAGATTCTTGTGAGTTATGTGCCCGAGGGAAATCCACTAGACAGGCTCCCCAGGGGTTTTTGCAACCATTACCCATCCCAAAGCACCCTTGGCATACTGTCACATTAGACCTGATAGTGGACCTACCATTGAGTAGAGGTTACAACACAGTATTGGTAGTAGTAGACACCTACACTAAGATGAGCCACTTTATCCCAGTAAAAGGGGTTCCTTCGGCTCCAGAGTTAGCTAAGATTTTTAGTGAACATATAGTAAAGATACATGGGATTCCCAAGATTCTAATTTCTGACAGAGGTCCCCAATTTGTGTCCCACTTCTGGAGAGCTTTTATGAAAGGTTTAGGAGTAGAGGTCAGACTCTCCACTAGTTACCACCCTGAGACAGATGGTCAGACCGAGAGGATGAATCAAGAGTTGGAACAGTACCTTCGGCTGTTCCTTCTGGATCAGGGAGGCGATTGGTCCGACCTGTTGTGGATGGCTGAATTTGCACAAAACAACGCAAAGAATGTCTCCACAGGGTTTTCCCCATTCTTTTTGAATTTTGGGAGACATCCAAATCCTTTTACCACTCAAGGAGATTTTGGGGTGCCTTCAGTTAAGGATCTATTTACAGAGTTATCCTCAGCTCATAGGTCAGCGGAATCTAACCTACTCAAGGCAAAAGAAAGCTATAAGAAGCAAGCAGACAAACATAGGAAGAGAGCAAGAAAGTATCAAGTGGGAGATTCAGTTTGGTTGTCCTCACGTCACCTCAGATTGAAAGGCAATCGAAAATTTCAGCCTCGTTTTGTGGGTCCTTTTCCTATAGAACAGGTCTTGGGTCCAGTGACTGTTAAATTGAAACTACCTGCTCATTTGGGTATCCATCCTGTCTTTCACGTTTCCCTTTTAAAGGCTGTGGCATCAAATCTTAGGAAAAGTAAGACACCCCCCCCTTTAAAGATTGAAGAACATTTAGAGTACGAAGTTAAAGGGATCTTAGATTCTAAAAAGATTAGAGGAAAACTATTTTATCTAATTGACTGGAAGGGGTATGGTCCTGAAGAAAGATCCTGGGAACCTGCAGAAGAGGTTCATGCTCCATTACATATAAAACGTTTTCATTTGCAACACCCCTTCAAACCAAGACCGATCAATCGGTCATTGAGAGGGGGTACTGTCAGGAACCTAGTGAACGTCATTTCTGTAATGGAGAATCAGAATTGCAATCGTAGGGTTATTGTGAAGCCCTCTAGTTGCAATTGTTGGGTAAACGTCTAGGCGGAATTGACCCCTTTAAGATGGCCGCCCTATTTGCTAATTCTTCTGATGTACTTGTGCTAAGGCATGGATATCGCGGGATCCGAGATTTCATCCTCGGCGCGCGCGCATTCCATTGCGCACTTCAATTTGAGTCTTGACAGGAGTAGAAGTTAATTTTCGTGTCGCGCTACAGTTTTTGTCAAAACTGGTAGCGTCCCTCATAGTTAATGCACATTCTCTTCAGAAGAGTAGAGTAGCATTCAGACTAGTACGTCCTCATCACAGCTCCTCGTTTTGGGCAGTTGGTCAACTGTGCTGCCCCTTCCGCTGAGAAGTTCAAAGCTTCCCTCTGCTCGTCGAATTCCTGAGAAGCTCCCTACTGTTTCACGGCTCCGGTAGGCTACCGTCCAATACGAGGTCAGCCAGTGGAATACCGTTGTGACCAGAGACAAGTAAGAGCTAGACTTTGTAAAGACTGTGTCGTGAACACAGCAAGTTACAACTCTGTGATAATAAATGCTCAGTCTCCTTTTTTCCCCCGCCTTTCATGCGTGCTTCCCTTTTCTTACCTCCACCCTTTTTTCCTACCCGGCTTCCTTTTTGCGCGTACAGTCCTAGGAGCTGAGCATAAGGAAATCTGCTTTCATTCCAAGGCTTCGCCTTCCCTCCCAGAGATTTGGAATGCAATGAGAAGTACTGACTATCGTTTCATCAAGAAGACTACTCAAACTGCTGTATGTTGTAAATCAGACTCCTCCATTGGGTAGTCGCAGAATTAGCGAGAAGGTAGGAAGAGAGGCCCATAGAAGAATTAGAGAAGTAGGTTAGGAAGGGAGTTTAACTGTTACTTTTCTCTCCCATGTGCACTAGGAAGTAGCTGTCCCTCAATCCCAGCTGCAATCTTCTGAATATACAGAAAAAGAAAGAAGAGAAGCAATACTCACGCAGAACCTGGTAGGATTCAAAAGAGAGAGAGAGAGAGAGAGAGAGCTCGATAAGGAGGAAGAAGTCAGAAGTAGGTACAAGTGTAGTATTGAAGTGTTGTCTCCCTCTGTGCATTAGGTGCTCCCGTATCATCTAAGAAAGGCGACGAAGGAGTTCAGGTCCAGCACGAGTGTCTCTTCTCTGTCCACTTCCCCTTTCCCCCGGCCTGGAGAAGCTGCTTAACGCAGTGAGCTCGGGGAGGCGGGCATTGGGAAAAAGCAACATTCTGCCTCCGTGGAGATTCCAGCGCACCCCTGACACCTGCCATGCATGGTCTGATGTGCTGCCACTGCCCTCCATTTAGCATGATGTACCAGTCCACTCCTCCTGCCCTCCATTGCCCAATTCTATGGCCCATCATTGACCTCCTGCTTAGCCTCTGTGCTTAGCTTGCTGCCCCTATTCTCCTTCCCTCTGCTCTCCGATGTCTTTGTGCATGCCCCTGCTCCATCCTTTTTGCCCACCATGTTCCATGGACCTGCCACTCCTATCTACTCTGAGTGTTCTGTTGAGCTGCCACTCCCCTCCCACCTGCCTAGCATTGTCAGATGACTGTAACCTGTCCCTGCCACCTCCACCCTGCCTGTCCACATGCCATGCCCCTATCCCCTTCCTCCTGTCCTCCATGGTCCATTTTACTGCCACACCCTTCTGCCCTCCCTGGTCTGTTGTGCTGCAACTGCTCCTCCTGCCTGCCCCACGTGGTCTGTTGTGAGGCCCCTTCCCTTGAACTCTCTTGTCTGTGCCCAGGTCCTGACCCTCCCTTCTATCCTCCATGGTCCTTTGTGCATGCCCCTGCACCCTCCTTCTTGCCCATCATAGCCATTGTGCTGCCACTAACCCTCCCGCTTGCCATGCATGGCCTTCTGTGCTGCCATGGCCCCTCCCACCTTCACTGTGTCGTCAGCTAGCTGACCCTGACCCCCTCCCACCTTCCCTCCATGGTCTGTGTGTATGCCATCATAGTCTCACTGTTGCTCTCCATGGTGTGTCTTGTTTCTAGTGCCCATCCTGCCTGACCTCCATGGTCATCTTGCTGCTCCTGCCCTGCCCCCTTGCCCCCAGCCCTGTGTTTCCATGTGCAGACCCCTATTCCCTCCCTCCTGGCTTGTCTGTTCCATTGTAATGCCCCTGACCCGTCCCTCCTGCCCTTTATGGTCTGTTATGCTGCAGCTTTCTCACCTGTCTGTCCATTATGGTCAGCTAGCTACCATTGCCTCTTTCCCCTCTGTTCTCTGTTGTCCATGTGCATGGTCCTGTCCCCTCCCTATTGCTTTCTATGGATTGGTGTGCTGCACTCCCATCCCGCATGCCCTGTGTGGTGTATTGTGCTGCTGCAAACCCTGATGCCTGCCCTGTAGGGTCAGTTTGGTGCACCTCTCCATGTCCCTCCTGTCCTCTGTTATCCGAGTTCATGTCCCTACCCCAATTCCTCCTGCCTACCATGATCCAATGTACCATACTTGTGAACATTTTGAACTTGGTAAGAGGGAGATTTTGAAAAAAAAATGGGGTATTGATTTTCCCCTTTGAGTTACATTGAAAAAGAGGACATTGTAGACAGGAGACAGATCAAATAAAGCCCATTTGAGCTTAAAAACATTGGACGTTTCCTGGCTGAAACGGGTCTGTTGGCATGTATGGTTGTACTACCACTGCCTCTTCCGTCTGCCCACAATGGTCTATTATATTGCCACAGCCTCTCTTGCCAGTCCTGTATTGTTGGTTTGTTGCCCCTGCCCCCCTTTCCACTGCCCTCCATAGTCTGTTGTGCTGCCACTGCCCTCCCTGCCTGCCCAGTGTGGTCAAATTGTTGCCTCTGCACTCTCCTACCTGCCTTCAATTTTCAGAGTCCGTGCCCCTGGCCTCTGCCTCTCAATAGTATCCCAATGAACAACTAGATTGCTAACATTCTATATTTATTAGAAAAGTGTGGAACGCCTGACGTCATCTTGATGTAATCAAAACTGTAATACCTAGAACATTTCCATTAGAAATAACATATATGAGAGGGTCTTATTTGCATCAGAATTATGGTTAGTGCTCTTAAAAACTAAAATGAGGACATATTTTCGGAGTTTTCAAATAGCGATAAAGAACTTTTAAATTATTTGTAATCTTTATGTTTTTTTATCCAGTTGACCACTTGATTAAATGTTGCACCTAGGGGAGAGGATGTGGTGTTACTCCCAGAGCTGCAGACTTTGCAACTGGGGAACCAGGTTGGAGTTTCTGCTTCAGCTCAACATTCTGTGATTCTGGTCAAATCACTTAATCTCCCCATGTCTACAACCAAAATGAATTTGATCTTGTGTGATGTAACCAATGCTCATGTAAAGCACTCCAATACCTGACAAGTCTGCACTATATAAGACTGCAAATACACAAAAAATAAGTGTTTTGCACACTTCTGTCATTGGGCTACATGTGAGCTACATCTGGGTGATATTTGTGCTGCATTTGGGCTCTTTTGTCTCTGATGGCCATCTTGGGAGATTTATTTGTTATGAAGTTTCCTAATTTCCTCATTTACTGCAGTCTCCTCAGTAGGAAATGCTTTCAGTTTTTTACTTTGATTCCATCAAGAAGGTATTCAGATATGTCACACATTTGCCATAAATGCTGAATGCTAGCACTCTAGTTGCTCATTAGATCACTGTAGTAAAGCTACTGCTCACCACGGAAGTCTGCTGCTGGTATTAAAAGTGCATGTTTCAGTCTGCATATCAGAATTTTTTAATGAAATAGAAGAGGATTTGGGAAGTCACTCAAAATGTGCCCTAATTTTTCTTTCTTCAGCACTAATCATAATTTCTATGGCAAAATGAACCCCCTCATTGTGTTCCTTTTTAAATTAAATGTTTTAAGTGTTACCAGTTTATTCCAATCATGATGGCTTCAGGTGTGCCATACTTTTGTCATAAGTAAGACAGTAAGCGCTCTAGTTGTTCTTAAGAACACTCTGGGGCATTCTGTCATTGGGCTATACTTGGCTTACATCTGGGTGATATTTGGGCTACATTTGGGCTCCTTTGTCTCTGGTGGCCATCTTGGGAGATTTATTTGTTATGAAGTTTCCTAATTTCCGCATTTACTGCAGTCTCCTCAGTAGGAAATACTTTCAGTTTTTTACTTTGGTTCCATCAAGAAGGCATTCAGATGTGTCACACATTTGCCATAAATTCTGAAGGTTAGCACTCTAGTTGCTCATTAGATCACTGTAGTAAAGCTACTGCTCACCAGGGAAGTCTGCTGCTGGTATTCAAAGTGCATGTTTCAGTCTGCATGTCAGAATTTTTTTATGAAATAGACGAGGATTTGATAAGTCAAAATGTGCCCTAATTTTTCTTTCTGCAGCACTAATCATAATTTCTATGGCAAAATGCACCCTAATTTTGTTTCTTTGTAAATTAAATGTTTTAAGTGTTACCACTTTATTCCAATCAAGATGGCTTCAGGTGTGCCATACTTTTGTCATAAGTAAGACTGTTAGCGCGCATAAATTTGCCATTTTGCTATCACCCTCCACCACAGAGAGTATTTATTCCACATTTTTTTTTAAACAATATAGAAATTATTTATTTATCAACTTCCCCGCACCATTCCGGGTTACCCCATCGTTTTTTTTCCTTGGGACCGCCAGGCTCACCATGCCTAACTTTCCCTTTTTCCACTTTGCTGTTTACCAGCACCCAATACTAGGCAAAGATGGCCGCCCCTCTGGCTCTCAATCTTCCCTGAGGTGGTGACCGAGACCAAACCGTTAATCTTAATCTCGCTAAGATTAACGCTTTGGTCACGGTCACCACGAGCAGCATTTATTTTGTTTGAGTCACTTTAATTCTTTTTCTTTTTCTTCTGGTTCATTATCGATTCTTACCACAGATATGATTTCACGAGGGGTCACATTCGGTCTCATTTTTCAAGATTCTATTAAGCACCATCTATTTTTCCTAAAGTATCACTCAACGTTACTTGGCATGTTTTACTTTGAACGTGTACAGCAGTTTATTTCACTGAATGGCCCCCTGTTTTCATTTCTCATAGAAACGCAGGATATGACCCCTGAAGAAGGGTCAATTTACGAACCGAAATGCATTGGGTTCACTGCTAAACCATGTTCTTGAAAGAATTACGTTGTGATATGCATGATGGTTAATGCATCTCAGGAATAAAACAACGTTGCATTGAAGAAACTATCGGTATAAGACTGTTCTTCATGTTAAGGGATTAATACCCCGTGGTATAGTTAATCAGTGCTCCCACCAGCACGAAGGTGTCTTCCTTCCTGCACTCTCACTCAGCTTTGATATTCACAACTCGATATTCTGTCTGTGCACCATTTTAGGTGTCAGGATGCCATATTACACAAGGTATAATAGACACTGGAAAATCCATCTCGCATACAACATGCACTCCACAACCCGGGTAGTTTTGATTTTGCCCCTATTATGGCCAGTTCTTTTATTAAAAGCTCCAAGTAGCCAGGATAGGTGAAACAGAAGTTATGTTTGTGCTGCTGCTGCTCGACAATGAACTCACAAAGAGTACCAAAATTTTGATGGCTACTTACCACTGTTGTTAATGTTTTAATGGTGCCCCTTGTGCTTACTGTATTCCCTCCTTGCAGTACATCCCACCACCCAGACTCCCGAAATAGTGAGATCTCGTGAGAGTTGACAAAATCTTTGGTGGCCATTTTTGAAACAGGACAGATCACGCCTGAGGCAAATTGCTTGTTTTTCCAGTACATTCAAGGATCACACAGAGAGGAGGGCAGTATCCAGAGTGACGAGTCATACTAAAGTTATTCAAAGAATTCCATAATATGGGGGCGTGGCCACTGCCCAAGGAAGATGGCCACCCAGATTGCGAGCTCCGCCGTGCCTGAAAACATTTAGTGCCTTATAAACCGCTAGAGTATCACCATCGACCCACCAAGATGAGTCTTGGGTATTTTAAAATGCAGTGCTGCTAGCGATCCAGCTTTCGTACTGCAAACAGTAACAAAGCACCTTTAACCAAGCACAGTTCTCCTGAGCTAATCGCGCTCCGCCTGACCACAAAATGGCCGATAGAGGACAGCGTGAGGACAAGGTGCTTCGCAGACAGCTCTGCCCTTCTACTGGGGCCTCAAGTTCATGTAGATTGGTACATACTACCCCCAAAACACATCAATTGCATGGTAAGTGCCTTGTGTTTTCCCATGCAGTTATGCGCACCACTTGTTAAAGGCTGCAAGGGACCTTCAACCATTGCCTGATCCCCAGATGGCCGCCAATGCAGTTCCATGCATCTTCTAGAAGCTTCCCTTGTGATTTAAACTGAATAAAGCTCTAACCCCCTTTAAAAATATTGCAGGCTCCACAGAGGGCTCTGGGGAGTTCTTTATCAGCTGTAGGCAAGGATAGTGGCTGAGAGGGGTGTCTAGGGCAAGAACTGTGTGTATGAATTATGACAAAATGTGACAGACGTTTAAGGGAGGTCTAGAGGTGACCCCGAGTTCCACCAACCATCCCTCATAAGCTCTTTCTACTCATAACAATTTTCAACATTTGATTCTAATCCTTCAACTCGCACAACAAACACACAGGGCAACTTAAGGAGAATCTCAGAAGAGACATCAATAAGGTCTTCTTTCAAAGATCGTCTCATAAGTCCTTCATACTGCCTCAAAATGGCAGCCCTTAAGTCACACAACACCAAAGAAGCAAGGAAGGGCTCGAAAGATCCGAAACTGGCACATAAAAGATCCAAACAGGATCCCCCATCCTAGACTCCACCATCAAGCCCAAAGCCGCCAATTCTGCAACACTAGACTCAATCATGCAGAAAATGCACATGCTGTATGTGCTTGTACAATTGACAAAAACAACCACGGAATCCATGCAGGGCGATCTCATATCCCTAAAACAGGAAATTCTTTCACTGGAGGCAGAGTCACTGAAGTGGAATTACAGATAAACCTCCTGGAAGACAATAAGAATAAATCCACTAAGACTTTATCAACAACCACAGCAAGACTAGCCTGGCCGGAAAGGAGCATCACGGCGTTGAAGGACAGGAATAGAAGGGGCAACCTGCGCATTTTTGAGCACCTAGAAGGTTTGTAAAGTAAGGTTCCTTCCTATGCCGCATTAGTAGAACAATGGATCCACCAAGTGCTAGGAATAAACTTTACCAAAGAGTTTGAAATAACACACACTCACAGAGTCCCAACATTCAGCACCAAAAACAGTGACATTCCAAGAGCTCTTATCTTCAGGCCTCTCCCCTACTCACACACAGAGGCTATCCTTCATTCTGCTACACAGATAAGGAAGGTGCAAACAATAAAATGGCAAGGCTCATCCATTGGGATTTCCCAAGACTACTATAAAGACATCATTAACAATAGGAAAGTATTCTAATCCCAGCGTCAAGCTCTCAAAGACTTATCAGTGCAATTTTCTTTCATTGGTCCAGTGCGACTGAAGACAACCCTCAACTGAAAAGTATCCCTCTTTGAGGATCCCAAAGACTTGGACTCCTTCATTGCGAACATTCAAGGCTTGAAAATGAGCTCCTAAAGATCCGGCAGAATGTTCTGTAACTAAGCTATCCGCTAACTAACTCTAACCAATGATCCACTCAAATGGATCAATCTAACTTCCTTGACGCCCTCTCCCTAATAAAGCTCCCAGAAAGTCAGCCTTGGTATGGGCTGGTATTGCTTTTGGTTCAAATTATTGTCAATACAAGTTTCTTGCTTACTACTAACAACAGTATGTCCCAGTTTAACTGCAATCCCGCAGCCCCCTACTAGGGGGCCGATTCTGATCTGGGTCGGAAAGCACTCCGATCCGGGTCGGAAAGCACTCTGACCGAGTCGGATCCGGAGTGTTTTCCGACCGAGCCGGACCCCTACAGTCCGACCGAGCGAGTACGATGCGCACGTATGCTGTCGGACTCGGTTCGGTCGGACTCCCATAGAAGTCAATGGGAGCCGGTCGTACGATGCGCACATGGGCTCCCATTGACTGAATGGGTACGTCTCAAACAAGTACACCCCCTACAGTGGGTACGCGTCGGTGCCATCCGCACCGTACATGCCTGTGTTGGGTCTCCCCCTGTGTCCGAGTCGCAGGGTTGCGGGTGTTAGGGGGTCCGACACGGACCCCCGAAGTCCGACTCTGGGAGCTTTTGCGAACCGGACACTCCGGCTCACACAGGCTGTCCGACGCGTGCATCGTACTGGCTCGGTTGTAAATCGCATCCATTGCATGCTACGGTTAGCGGTTCGGACCCGGAAACGGCTCGGTCGGTGAATTTCATGTAACTCGCATTGTACTTGCTCGCTCGTACAGCTGTACGAGTCAGCCGGAAAACACGGTTACGGCTCGTAGTTTTTCCGGTCGGATCACGTTCGGTGCCCTTCCGACCCGGATCGGAATCGGCCCCTAGGTTGTATGCCTCCAACGATGCATGACACGCTAGCATACGAGAATCAGCTTCCACAGATTACTAACTATTAATAACCCCAAACGGTTAATCTCTGCTCGTTGACCTTTGTTTCTACCTCATTTCAGCCTTATTTTTTTTATGCAAATTATTTGTTTCTCTTTTTTTTGGTCATAATAAGGGCATACTCCTAATTTACACCCACCCTGTTTGACATTTGGAACACTCTTGGACAACTCTCAGCTAGCAGTTAACCTTTGTTCTTAGACCTTAGGTTTTATTATGGGTATTGATGCAAATAGTTCCTTATGGCCATATTAAGTGTATGTTCCTAGTTTAAATGTTGTCTGTCACTTAGAACACTCCTGGATAACGCTCAGTTAAATCGTGTTTTAACCTTGTTTACACCCCAGTTCACCCAATGTCGTCTATTTGACGAGCAAATCACCACTCTCACTACACAAGGGCACTTGGCCTGCTTTATTCTTTAAGAGAGATCACACTCGTCACAACATCTTCCTAAGTCAAACAGACCACACTTGGACAAAGTTGTACTCATCTATAATTTATCTTAAAACTATTCTATGGGCGCGGCCTCCTTGCCTCTTGTTCACAGGCTTGACTGCTCATGGCCTCCGCCGCCCACCCTCAGATTGGTTATCCTATGTACCCCCTTCAGGTATACAAACACATGCTCACACTCTCTAAACTTACTCTTTGCTACCTATTTATTCCCCTCTGTACGCTCTCTATACCTCTATCTTCTTCTATATCCTATTTAACCTTCTATCATCTTCATACCCACCACCCCCTTCCCTGGTTCCCCTCCCTTGCCCCCCTCGCAACCCCTCTCAACCCCTCCCCAATAAATCTCCGTTCCCCTCCTCCTCCTCCTCTCACCCCCATTACCGTCTCTCCACCTAACAACCGCTGGCAACCCTCCAGGGACACTGTTGGTATGGTCCTTTCCTCACTCCTATGCAAAATAAAAAGGTACTCTCCCTTAAAGTTAAGGGATTAAATCACCCAACAAAATGCCCAAAAATCATGGACCACATGTGTAAACTAAAGGGAGATCTCATACTCCTACAGGAAACCAAAGTTGCTATGAAAGAGGCCAATCTCTGAAAGAAAGCATTGGTTGCTGACCTCTTAAATGCCCCAGCCATCAACAAAAATAAATGGTTTAATCACCCTTATTTCCAAATCCTCCGACCTCCTTATTACCTCCCCAGAAACAGATACTGAAAACAGGTGGCTCTTCACCAAACAACAGATAGACAGCACTGAAATTATAGCGGTGAACATTCACACCCCAATAATTAAAACCCGACTTCCTGAGTGTACCTCAACAAAAAATGGTCACTCCTGCCGCCTCATTTCAGAATCATCGTCGGTGGGGATTTTAACCTCCCGTGGGACGACATCCTAGACAAACACTGTGCACGACCCTTCAAATCCAACAAGTCTCAAAAACAGATCCTGAATTTGTGCAACAGTCTCAAACTAAAAGATGTTTAGAGACTGTTCAACCCCATGGGCAAGGATTACTCGTTCTTCTTCCACCCCCACAATTCTTTCTCCCATAGTTATTACATCCAAGTTGAGGAATCGCACATCCCAGCCACATCTGTCTCCACCATTGAACCAATCCTGGAGTCAGGTTACATCTGTATCTGCCTCCTATACGACACATCTTGACAACATCAAAAACCATAACTTGGAGAATGAACAACCTCCTTACTGAGAACCGTACCTTTAAAGAAATAATCAGGAAAGAAACTGACCAATCATAGAATTCAACAGATCTTCCGGCCCTAACCTCAAAATGATATGGGATGCTTTGAAATTATGGGAACACATGATTAAACTTGCAACAAGGAAAAACTAACAAGACAATAAAGCCCACGACCAACTCAAACTCAAAATAAAAACGCTGTAAAAAGACCTCAAACACACCAGAGACAAAACACAGTTAAACTTGCTAACCAAGATAAAATACAGATACAATAAGATTTTAAGTAACAAAGTCCATCTAATAGTCCAGAGATATAAAGGCAGTAACCTCTGCAGACAAAACAAAGCTAGTAGACTCCTAGCCTGTTATTTAAAACAGAATCACCAGAAAGAAAGAATAACTTCCATCACTAACAAACATGACATCACCGCGATGAATGAAAAAGATATCATGTCCACCTTTGAAAACTTCTATTGCACCCTCTACTCAAAAAGTAACAATACTCCCTATGAAACCTGCCTGGAATACCTCAACAGAGTTCAAATCACCAAGTTAGATAATACTACAAAACAGTCATTAGAAAATACGTTCTCTCATGATGAAATCATAAAGGCACTTAAAGAAATGAAAGACAGGAAGGCACCGGGACTGGGCGGCTTCCCAGCCTCCTTCTACCAAACCTAGGACACGTCGGTAATCACTCCCCTAGAAGACCTATTTGCCCACTTCTCCTCTACAGGCACAGTCGAGGGAAACAACTGCAGAGGCAACTATAATAGTCATGCTTAAAGAAGGAAAAGACCCATCCAAACCCAAAAATTACTGCCCCATCTCCCTAATAAATATTGATTGCAAAATCTTTGCAAAAACCCTGGCACTTAGACTGGATCCTATCCTCAAACAAATAATACACCCTTCGCAATCTGGCTCCATCAAAGGAAAATTCAGTGCAGATAACATCAGACTCTTCAGTCACCTTGTCGAAAAGCCCACCATCTCAACCACCCTGTGGAGCAATAGCACTAGAGGCGGAGTAGGCTTTCAATAAGGTTTTGCGGGCCTTCCTCCACGCCACTCTTACCTCCTTCAACCTAGATCCCTCCTTATCCAGGATGAATCTTGCTTTATACAAAGAACCTTAAGCTAGATTAAACTCCAATGGGGCCTTATCCAACTCCTTTAACCTCCAACAGGGCACCAGACAAGGATGCCCAATTTCCTCCCTATTATTCTTACTAACTCTAGAACCTCTACTCATACTAATTAGAGAAAATCCCCTTATCCCTGGCATACCCTTCTCTGCGGCACAGCAGAAACTGACCGCCTACGTGGACGACATCCTCCTCTTCACCACCCAAGCAGAATCAGCTCTCCCTCGCATCATTTCCATTATCAATGAATACTTTAATGTATCAGGATACTATCTCCATAAAGATAAAACAGAAGTTCTCCCACTTAATGTGCATTGTAACAGCTCTTTCATCAGCGATTACGGCCTCAAATGGCAAGATATGACAATGATAAGATAAAATATTTGGAGATCTGGTTCACCCAAAATCTCAGACTCCACTTATCTCAATGAAACAATTATACTAGACAAAGCTAGAGACAACTTAGACATGTGGTCCTCCAGATTCTTCACATGGTGGGGAAGAATAGAATCCATCAAAATGATGATTACTCAACTTTTTAATCAGTATTTCCCCCATTTACCTTTCAGACAGCTTCTTTGTGAAAATAGATGCGATGCTCACTGAGTTCCTATGGTGCGCCAAAAAAACGAGAATTGCACTGAAGAAATTAAGACTACCAAAAAAACTTGGTGGCCTAAATTTACCAGACTACAGGAGATACCAACATGCTTTCCTAGCAAAACAGGGCCACTGGCTCCTACCTGCTTCCAACTCCTCCCCATCATGGCTCGCTATTCAAAAAGTACTTGTAAAATCACTCTCCCTTAACTGCCTTGTAACTATTTAAAACAATTAAATGGACCATTCAGCAAACATCCTTTCTAGCACAGAACAGACCCTACGCAAAGTCGACAACAAACTCACTAACAAAATGCGACACTCACACTTAGCCTCCCTATGGTTCAATGAAAGCCTGAAATTAGAAGGCAAAACTCTGTTTTTGGAGGAATGGGCACAGAAAGGCATATTAACAGCAGAAGATCTCGGTACTCCCTCCAAGCCCAAACCCTTCTCCCAACTCAAAACTAACTTCGACTTAGATGATCTAGACTTTTTCCACTTCCTAAAGATCAAGACAGTCATAGCCAGAAACAAACCATCAACTCTCCCTGACCTACCGCACACGCTACAAACACATACCAAAGGTGGACCCTTAGCGTCCAAACTATACTCACTCCTCTCCCCTACAAATTCTACTCTAACCAGATCTATACAAAATAAATGGGAATCCTTACTCTTCGACTCAAACTGTACCCTGGTGGAACCACTAGACTGTCCATCCACATGGTGGAACAGAACTTCTAACAAAATTACTAGCGCAATGTAGATATTGAATCGCTTATATTGCCCACTGGACCACTGCCAGACTTTGCAAACCTCAGACTCCGGCCCTCTGACACCTGCAGGAGTTGCGAGAAAGAAGCTGGTGACTTGAGGCTCTTTTTACTAGAATGTACCTTCGCTAAGAAATTCTGGTCGGACATTAACAATACCAGCTCACAAATTCTACACACTAAATGTACTCCTAACCTAACTTCCATCACACTGGAATCCTCCCCCAGTACATTAAATATGCGCTGAACAAAGAGGACTACCTCTTATGGGACATCATGGTCTCAATCGGTCTCAAAGTCATCCTCTCCAAGTGGAAGGACTCATCCAAACTTTCCTCCCATACCTGGGGTGAATGGGTTCAGTTCAATAGAGAGACAATTAACTCACTAAACTCATACTTAAGGACACCATCAATGAATAGTGGCAACATCTAGCTCAAATTGGACACCTTTATTTCAAACATGTCCCTAAACTAGTAGTAGTAGTAGTTGACACTCCTTTCCCCCTCCTTCCCCTTCCTTAGCATTAACCTCCCCCTCCACATCCATCCTCTCATCTATATCCTGCCCCTCTGCAACAACCCCTCCACTCCAACTCCAGCCTATTTCACTTCGCCTTCTTCTTCTCTCTCTCTTTCTTTTTTCATTTCTGGCTCTACCGCTCACCACCCATCACGCTACCAACCAGGGTACCCCACATACCTTCTTCACTAAACAACTTCACTGGCTTACCACACAAACATCAAATTAATATACTTCATTTTCCCACACATATACTATTACACATGTCCTCCGTTATCTGAAGCTCATCCATTGTGTATTATACTGTTGTATCCAAACGACCTGTTGGTACCCCATTATGGGATGCTTTTTCTATATGTTTTCAGCTGTACTTTCCTGCTCGTACAAAATCCTAATAAAAACTTCTTTGAAAATAATAAAAAAAAGAATTCTATAATATACCACAGAGATTGGTCACGAACCAAAGCCTACGAGGGTAATAGCAGGAAGATCTTCCCAATCATTTGAGTTGAGATCCGGAGGAAATCTTTGTGCCAGTTTGAGCAAACTGTATCCAAAGGCTGGTGCACATGGTTTCAGATCATTTAGGTTTTTGTGAGAACTGAGTTTGTTTAATTTTTTCTAAACCAAGGAAAGACTTCATGAATTACCTGTTTGTGAGTTACAACAAATAACAAAGTGATACCCTGAAGTAAGAGAGTGCACAAACTCATCCCTTTAAACTTACCTATGACCGAATTACCAAAATGATAAGTAAATGTATGTATTGTTATTAAACCCTTAGGTAAAAGCGGCTTCTGTTCCACTCTGCCTACGAGAGTGAGACTTTTGATGGGAAAAGCCTTTGGAGAGTGATCTTATAATTATAGGTAGGGATTTATTAACTCTGCATTTTCCTTTTCAGATAAGATAAAAAATACAACATAACAACATCAATTTTACAGTGTTTGACAGGGAGCCCCAGAAAGGGTACTTAACAACCTCTACCATCTGGTGCCAGATCTCCTTACCGGCAGCACCCTACTAATTCCCATCCCCAGGTTTTGCCACTCCCTACCTCTAAACTCATTAGTAGCAGAGTCGGTGCTGTCAGAAGGTGGGCTTTTGAAGGTGCTGCTCCCAAGGAACTGCGATCTCCCTGTCAGTTAGGTGTGGACCACATTTTTCTATTATTGACCATTTCAGACTCATTCTAAGAGTGTCGGGTATCAAATAAATGCTTTGTAAGTTTTGAAATGACTCGTTTTCACCTATTTAAACTCCTGTGTCCATTAAACCCTGTTCTTACTTTCCTAGTGGTCATCCCGCGATATTTCAAGTTACATGGGCAAGATATAATATTGATGAGATTGCTCGAATTGCAATTGATATTACTTTTTTGTTTCCAGTGCATTCAGAGGCCTAAATCCAGTTCCATAGTTTTCTGTATAAGGGTTGATGTTGCAGTTCCCACATGGGTAATGGTCTGTGACCCGTGGAAAGTTTCATAGTGGTCTGTCCTATGGTCTCTGCCACTGCTGTTTTGGTTTAGTTTGTATGATCAAATCTCTAATTGATCTACTCAATTTAAAAGAGAACATTGTTTTTTTCATATTTTTGGAATCCAGAGATGAGAATCCTCCAGTGTTTGTTAATGATGCTTTTCAGGTTGCTGGACTCTGAACTCTGGACACTGTATGTGGTTATTTATATTAGCCTGTCCTATTCTATTTTCTCAAATGTTTGTACCAATGATTCACAAGTATTATGTTGTTTTGTCTCTGGATAGCAGAGCCCCCAAACCAGTAAGGCTGGCATCTAGGGACACTTCAGGGGTTGAAATACACCAGGGTGGTATGCACAGACAGTGCATCTTTAAAGCACTAGAAAACAGACTTGTGTGTCGTTCTAGACCCCTGAATAGATGTTTTTGTGAGGGCTGGTGAGAAATGTCAAGCCTTAAAAGAATTTGCCACAATACTTGACCATCCCCAGGTAACTCTTAGTTCTGAAGTAGGAGGAGCTGTACTGATGTCCCATTACTTTCTTAGGATCAGGGGCTACGCTTCTGGCAAAGAAGCAATACCCAGAAATTCTCTTTTGGGTTTGTAGGAATTTGCACGTCACCTTGTGCAGTGAGACTAAAACCACTGCAACACTTTTCAGGGTCAGATATTATGGTTTTCCAGTGATGAGTCATACACCAGAATATCATCATGTCAATGATGGCTCTCGCATGCTGGATTTTACAAAATGGGAGTTTGTAGTGGTGTAGGATCATGTGTTAAGAATGGCATCTGAGGCCCATCTTTGAGAACCAGCAAGCTCCAAGTAGATTGTTTGCAGTATCATCAGCTGTAGGCGTAATATGTTTCTACCACCTGATTGCGATGCTCATGTCCATGTACAATCGCTTTTCACCTGGCTGTTTTGTTTCCCCTGCTATTATAATGGAGATACCCAATGGAAGGTCTTTCCACCTTATCAATGAAATCAGCCGCTTCCTGCTTGTGCAGTTCAGCCTCAACTTTTAGCCGCAGATGGAATGTTAATCTCCAGTGCCAAAGATCAATGGGCTGTACACAATTGATATATGTAGTATGTGCAAGTAATCAGGCGAGTAAAAAAAGACGCTGATGGTTCATATATATTCTTTTTTTTATTGTTGATACCCCTGATGAAGGGAAGTGTCCCGAAATGCATTGGGTAACTTTTTAAATAAAGACTAAACATGTGGAAACGGACTTGAGTAAAATGAATCGAGTACACATGAACAAAACAAAGAGAGAAGCAAACGAGAAAACTGGGATAAAAGCGAAGATAAACAAATACATTTCGATGTATTGGATTCATTCAGTGATGAACTTGGTTGTGCTGCTTGAACAGGGATCAAATCAGGTTCCTTCGCATTCGTTAGGCTTGACTATTCCACCAGTTCACCAAAGGGAATTAAAACATTACTTTGAAAACAGTCTCCTAGGGTCACCAACCCTGCCTCTGTCCAGGGATCTATCTGCCTTGAAATAAATAATGTCAATGGATCGCCATGAGGAAGGCCCACGAACAGGAGCTTGGGGGCGTAAGTAGACACCATACCAGTACTTTTCAGCCCACATCACCAGCAATGCATAGCAGTAGCCAAAAGGATACCAGGACAGGAAATCTGGAGTGTCAGACGTAACAGTTTTGCCAGCACGAGTCCCTGGTTGGGTTCATTGCCCAACAGACTAAGTTCCGCTAACTTCACACCATCAAGTCATCTTGTGATCCACTGAAGCTGAGCTACAAAATCTGGTACTCCCAGGCCACCCTTAAGTAGGTGGCGATGGAGGATAGCTAATGCAACTCTCCAGCACCTGCTATCCCAAATCGGTCTCCGGAACCAGGGAAATTGGGATTTTCACAGGGAGATTTACAAAAAAGTAGAGTAGCCTTGGGAGCATTTCCATTTTGGAAAGTGCAGCACGTGCCATGGTTGGTAGCTTGAGCGTGTGACAAAAAGACATGCAGGATTTAAGTGTTTGAATGCCTCCCCTCAGATTCCCCTTGCGCTGCTTGTCAAGATCATGGAAGACCTGGATGCCCAAATTTGAAGGTTTGTGGAGTCCAGAGTGTATCAGATAGACAAGAAACAAGGGGATCAAAACCAGCAACCACCATAAACACACAAGCCTTACTCCTATTTACCTGGAGACCCGAGCACTCACCAAACTTCACCAGGAGTCGCAGACCCTGGGAAATATGTGTTGCGCCATTCCAAAGGTAAATTAGCAGATCATCCGGGAATAAAGAAATAACATGGACAGAACCAACTTGTTTAATCCCTCAATCCATTTCCTCCACTCAAAACCTTTCTGCTAATGGCTCTATGGCCAGAGCAAATAAGAGGGGAGACCGGGGGCAACCCTGCCTAGTTCCCCAAAACACTTCATAGGCTTCCGAGAAAGTGCACCCTATTTTAACCGTAGCCATTGGGTGAGTCTAGAGCAGCCTGACCCATCTCACCCAATTAGCACCGAGGCCCATACAATACATAGAGGTTTCTAGGAAGTTTCACAGCACTGTGGACTTAGGCTGGGGCATACCAGCGTCTCTCTTGTTGTTACAGGGAGGATACCCTTTTCAAAGGCTTCTGCATACATTTCTTCCAATTTAGGCACCAGATCGCTTGAAAATGCCTTGTAAAATGCCATGGGTAGCCCATCCGTGACAGGAGTCTTACCTTTTGCCATGTCTTTTATAGCTTCCCTCACCTCCACGTCTGATACTGGACCACCTAATCATTTTTGTTCCGCCCGCAGGAGGGTCTGGAGCAGACGTCCCTCCAAATAGGATTCCAATGCTGTTGGAAGCTCTAGCTATGGCAATCAATAGAAGGACACATAGTAAGACATGAATGCCTCATTTGTACCCCTACTATCCGACCGTACCAACCAGTCAAGGAGCTGTCCCAATCGTCCCTCCTCCTCATATACGCAGTTTAAGCAACTTTTGTAATCTTGGCATCACAGCCGCGCCAAAGCCATGTTGTACCGTTCGCATATTTCCAGCAATCGCGGAAGGGCTCCCTGCCTACTACCCTGCAACTACTGGAGTCTCTCTCCAACTCAAATAGGATACCCACTGATTGTCCCAAGCAGTGTCTCTGCACCATTACCTTAAAAGACTCCCAATCGACACCAAGGCTTGAAGAGGGCCTGAGTTAGAAGCAAAGAATTCAGTAGTGGTGGTGTAAGCGAGGGCCACTTGATGGCACGGATATAACTGGAACTCTGGATGTTTGGGGCCAGCACCATTTATTACTTCAGAAACATCACACTCAGCTTCCACCAACTGGTCTTGTACCATAGGGAAAACTTGGGACACAGAATTCCAAGTGATATGACCTTCTGGGGCACACAAGAATAGCACACCTCTGACGGTAAAGAGCTGAACTACAAGGTACCTGGCTAAGGGATGTCAAAATCTCAGGCAAGTCCAGGCTTTTGAATTGTGGTTCTTTATAATACTTCTAGGATGTCGTATGCACAGATGCTTGATGTAGAGTTGCAAAGTAATGTGATTATTACTGAATAGGTACAGTTTATATATCAGCCAGGCCCAAGATGGCAATTGTATTCGTGCCAGATAGAGAAATTCAGGTAATCTCGTGAAAAAAAACATGTTACCCCACAATCATGAAAATCCTGGCTTTTAATAACTTCTGCACACAATGATCTATTTGGGCCATGGACGGTTTTGTTAAATGTTGGTGCATCTCAAACTCCGAGCCCAGAGGAACCCGATTGTCCCCAGCAGTTATCATGCTTGGAAGGATGATCTTGGGGATAATTTTGGGCAAATGGTGGCAAGGATGGACTGTATCTTGACACCAATGTCATCATCATCATGGGCATCAGACATTCAAAATAATTATATTTCATCATGAAAACAGCACCATGTTTCAACCCCATCTCCAGTATGATGAGAGAGGTTGTGGCATTTCAGCAAAGAGGAGGCCTAATCCTAGATATGGAGAACACAAGTTGGAAGAACTGGATGGGTCAAAAACAAAACCTGTAATATGCAGAAAATGTTCTGTGACCACCGTCTCTGCCCATGCAGCACCAGATGACATGATCGATGGATAGGCTAGTGCAACAAACTAAAGAGGGAAAATTTGCTCTGAGAAGGGATATTATGAAAGTAAACTGCAGAAGAAAGTGACACTGGATTAATCGGGTCATGTTGGTAGGCGGTGGGCAAGATTGACAATTTGTCAATGTAGATTGTGTGGGTACGCCAGATGCCTAACTAAATAGTAATGGCAATATCAGAGGGCAAGAGTCATGTGAAAGAGAAAGATACTTATGGAAAAAAACTCAAACCCTCTTATGAAATATTGCTAGCCTTGTTATGAAGCACACGAAAGCTGGCTTTACATAATTTATAAATTGTTGAATCATTATGGAAATATGATCACAATTTGACTGGCAGATTAATACACATTTGAATCATAATTTAACAGCAAGGATCAACAGTGAATCTAGAAACATGGGAAAACAGAACCTTTCATATTGAGGTTCAGTGTGTTGGGAAACAAATAACTATGAGCTTGGTTAAGGTGAAGTTTCAGTGTTAGACATTAAAACAAGGACTACATTTCTTTGCAAGTAATCAAAATAAATTCAGTCTTAGCCGAAAGCAAGTGAGGGTAAAGCTTCTTAGACATGTGAAACGATTGATGTTAATTGGCTTAGATCTTGCATCCCATTATAGCTGTCAAAGAAACGGATGCCAAACACTCTCCATGTCTCTTTCCACCTCTATGGCCTTAGTTGGGTTCCATCTTGGATCACTGACACTGATAAAAATCAGAGGGGTTGTGAGCCGGTCCATGTCACTACCCCAACCCATAAGTATAATTCCTAGCTCTTTTTGGTAAGCAGATGGCTTGACAATGCTGAAGCCTGTTCAGATCATTATCTAAATTGCTTTACTGGGAGTTACATGCACACTGCTCGTGTGTGTTTTGAAGGCACATCAATCAATCAGCCACCATCAACTTCAGTAGTGTGTATGTAAGTGCTGGGACAAAGGCTAGATATCATGCAAGATATCACAGTGATCTGAAAAGAGGGCATTGAATGTCTGTTTCCTCTTCATAGACAAAACTGTCCCACTTCTCCCCCTCCTCATTCCATTGGCTAAGTAAGACAGAGTGCTTGTTAGTCTCAGCCACTGAGGAGAGGGCATGGAAACATGGGCCGGAAAGAGTTGAAACACACTTGCCTCTTTCTCTCGCCTGCAGCCTTAAGCCTCTCGCAGCTCCTTGTGGGCTTTGCTGCTGGGCTGGTCTGAAGACTTGGGACTCTTTGGTGCTGATTACAAGTTTCGGTGTTATTTATCGCATGTGATAAATAACAATACCATAGGGTATGTCAACTGTATTTCGTTGACTTGGCTGCATACTGTACTCACCTGTCAGAGTGAGACATGATCAGCTGCCATATTGGGAGACGGTTTAGTCGTCCTCGAGGAGGAGAAAGGTGAGCCAAAGGCAATCCCGTCTGTGCCCATCCATGCACCGACTGTGCACAGTGCCAGCTATACCGCTGGATGTCCTACCAAGCCCCGGGTGCATTCCAATGTTAGAGTGAGTTACACTAAAGACCAACTACTGCAACTTGGCAAGCAGGCTGACAACCCAATATTGACTTCCATGTACACTAAAACTAAGTCAAGTCCCCCTTATATCATAAGCACTGCAAAGTCTGAGATTAAGATGAGGCTTACTTAATGCAAGGTCTCTCGTTAAGCATTCAACGGAAATTAACATGATGCTACAGACTGATAATTGGGATGCACTATTTATAACTGAAACATGGACCACTCCTGAGTCAGTCATAGACCTGGGCCTGGCATGTCTTCCGGGAATTAAAATCCTTCACATGCCACACATTACTAGGAAGGGGGGAGGAGCAGGAATAATCTTTAATGAAAGATGGAATTTCATATCCCTCGCTTTAGATTAACTCACGGGTCCCGAATTGTTGGGCTTTACTCTGAAAGCTGAAAAAGTTTGTATCCTTTCTGGTATTTTATGCTATCCTTCTCCAAGCCTTTCAAGTACGTGTCTGCTACCTTTCATAGAAGTGATCTATAATGTGGTCCTCGCCCATTCAAACTTTTTCATCTATGGAGACTTTAACATGTGGGCTGAGGGGGGCCTATCACTTCCTTTCAAGGTACTGCAAGGTTCCTGTGAAATTCTGTGCTTGTGGCAGTTAGTACAGGGCCCCACCCATCAAGGAGAGCATACCCTTGATCTGATCTTTGCCCCTGAGGGGTTAGTCACTATGAAAGACTCCCTACCCCTCTGCTGGACTGATCATGCATTAGTAACCTTTCTTCTTCATGTAAGGGAACGTAGTACCCCGAAGTCAGTGGTAGCCAGTCTGCAATCTGGCAGGGCATTGCATAAACTGAACAAGCCAACGCAAGGCTGGCTATTTAACCTACCGTAGTGGATTCTGGCAAAAGAGTGAAAGAAAACTACAAAGCTCTGGAGGGAAGAATTCTAGAAACCCTAGATGTAGAAATACCCACGAAAAATGAGAACATCTGTAGTAGACCCTCTGCCCCTCGATACAGTGCATCCCTAAAAACGTTCAAACAAGCATGTAAGAAATTTGAGAGAAAGTAGCATATCTCATACAAAGAGGAGGACAAAAAGTGTTTAAAGAATTCTCTAAATGAATTCAAAAGTGAGATCGACAGAGCAAAAGCAGATTACTACACCAATGCCATTCTTTCTCCTCCGAATAATGTCAAAAAGGTATTTGAAATTATGTGAGAAGTATCAAACCCTGAGAGCATGAAACAGGATATCACACTGTCACAGGCACTCTGTGACAATCTTGCTGAGATGTTTGAGGAAAAGATCAGCAAGACTCTGGAGGATATCAGAAACTTTCATCAGTTGAGAAATTCCAGTTTAATTGCCACACGGCCAGAAGGAAGTGCAGACACCTATCCTTCCCCAGACTGAAACAGCTATACTGGGAAACCCATCTGACAGTCACTGGAGCAAGTTTGAATACTTTGAATCTTTAACGGAGGCCTGTGTACCTTGCTCCCTACCCTCGTTGCTGCTGCGAGTTCGAGGCCCTCCTCCACCCGCAGGCTACCACCTGCGCCTCATACCTGGTGGCCAGTGGGGAATCGTAAGTCTCTTTGTGCCCCCTGTGCCCCCTTATGATTGACTGTCTGCCTTCTGTTTTTTCTTCTGTATCTTCGTTGCCAGTGTAATCTCGTTTTGCCCCCTGTGCCCCTTTTTCACTGTCTGCCTTCTGTTTTTTCTTCTGTACCTTTGTTGCCAGTGTACTCTCGTTTTGCCCCCTGTGCCCCTTTTTCACTGTCTGCCTTCTGTTTTTAGGTCTCGCCTGAGCCAGCGCATGCGCTGTTCGGAGAGACATTTATTAACTGGCTTTTCAAAGTGCTACCAAGGGGTTTTCCCGGCCTCCAGCTTGCGGTTACACGCACAATGACGAGCAGAGGCGACATATGGCTTTCCTCTCTCGCCATGGTGCGTGCACACCACTCGCCTCGCCTCCTCTCGCTCTTCCTGTGCGCGCGTGCACAACTCGCGTGTTTTTTTTTGTTTTTTTGCTCGTGCGCGCGCACACAACTCCCGGTCGCATCCTTTTCGTTCCTTCTCGGTTGATTGGAGTTGGTAGTTGCTTTGCTGTGACAAATTAGAATTGCTTCAGGCACTTGAGATGAGCTCAACATTTTTATCGGTAACGCTTACCTTGTGTTTCTTTTCAACTTTAAAGTATTTTATTGTCCATGTTTCAGTGTGATTATAGCCGTTGAAATGTTCCACAAGGACATACGGGTCTCAGATCCCATCCCGCCATTCGACATTTTTATTCCTGACTCACCACTTGTCAGAGAAGCGAATGAAATAAAGTTCTGAAAGTCTTTTTGTTTTTAACGGACAAACAGAGATTCCTTTCTTTTCAATTGTCTCACTGCAAGGCTCTGGGTCCGGAAACGTTTCCAGCAGTTGCTCCTGTGTGGCGGTGGTGGCGCAGTCAAACTCTGCAGCGATCACCTGACTTCCCCTCGCCTCTGGAAGTGACAGCGCAGAGTCCTATGTATGCATCACCACCGTCTGCTGACTTAGGTTTCTTTTTCTACTCCAGAATTTTAATAAGTTCTTTAAGGACTTCCAAAATGTTTTGTACTCTGGCTGTGTTAGAGATATCTTCACCGAAGCATACCGGTATCAGTCATAGCTGCGCCTGCGTACAAGCATGTGTCTGTAACAGACCTGCAGATATTTGTCTTTGGTGTTCAGGGTCCAAATATGATTTAAAGTCGGGCCAGTGCACTGTACCACACCTTTGTGCAGTCAGGCACCCGGGGGGTACGTTGTCAAGTCATTGCTTACAACCAGTCTTGACATTACTTATAGCTAGCTATGACACTTTAATTACGAGCCATGACTAATCACTATACCACTAGTGGATTTCAAAATGGAATATAGGAGAGCAGAACCAGAACAGTGGGTATGAATGGGAGGTCCTCATGGTAGCACAGAACCTCATTGCATGTGTAGTGGACAGCGGCAATTATTTTGCCCTCATACATCCAAAGTGAAACAAGCATTGGCATAGCCAATAGGTCTCGCCTTTGGGACCTTATAAGTGTTTAACCATGCAACAATTAATGTTGTTGCACCAAGGATATTGTGCTGCATACCTAAATACTTATAAGGTCCCAAAAGCGAGCCCTATTGGCTATGCCAATGCTTGTTTCTTCTGTACCTTTGTTGCCAGTGTAATCTCGTTTTGCTCCATGTGCCCCTTTTTTCACTGTCTGCCTTCTATTTTTTCTTCTGTACCCTCATTGCCAGTGTAATTTCGTTTTGCCCACTGTGCCCCCTTCTGCTTGATTTTGTTGTATTGTTCTTTTTCCATTTTTGCCTGTATTGTGCCCCGCGTTTTTCCGCCCGTCTCCACTCTCCCTTCCCGCCACTGCATCCCCTGCGGCTCTGCCCCCCGCATGCCCATTCGTCCTGCTCTACCTCCCAGCTGCTCCTCCCTCCCACCTCCCCTTCTTATGGCGGCCGCTGTGCGGCCGCGTCACTGGCGCGCCTAGGGCAAGCCCGTCCGCGCCTGGACCGCGCCCAGCACCAGACCCCCTGGTCCCCACAACCACCACGACGACCGACGCCACTACAATGCCAGAACCCTCCACGCACGCAACACCGGAAGATCACACACCTGCTTCCTGGCCGCCCCGTAGCACACCCAAGGACCCTTCCCCTGCGGAACTGCAGCTTCACCAGCCTCCGAGCCGCCAAACCACCTGCCAAGAAAGGATGCAACCACCTCAGCTGCATCCTACTCAACACCCACTCCGCATTCCAACACCCGTTCAAATCTGGGATCTGATCGACACGTCCACCCCGGACATCGCCGTCCTGACGGAGACCTGGATGAACACCTCCTCCGCGCCCGACATCACCATAGCCATCCCAGATGGCTACAAGATCACCTGCAGGGACTGCACCAACGGAGTAGGAGGTGGAATCGCCATTGTCCCCAAGAACACCCTCAGGGTCTCGACCAGCACCGACGACACCCTCAGCACCGCCGAACAACTGCACTTCCAGATCCACACGGACCCCAACACCCCCCTCAGAGGAACGCTCATCTACAGACCGCCCGGAACCTGGCCTCAGTTCAGTGACTCCATCGCCGACTTTGTCAGCACACACGCCATGGCCCCCACAGACTACATCCTCCTCGGAGACCTGAACTTCCACTTCGAGAACACCAACGACACCAACTCCACCACCCTGATCGACAACCTCATCAACCTCGGACTCAGACAGCTCGTCACAACGCCCACCCACTCCGCCGGCCACACGCTCGACCCCATCTTCTCCGCTTGCTCCCACGTCTCTTTCAGTCACACCAACGAACTCCACTGGACTGACCATCGCTGCATCCACTTCACCTTCCGGAAACCCACCACCGCACTCGACAGATCCCCCGCTGGAGCAAAGTCACTGATGTCCAGCTTAACACCACCCTCGCCCGGTGCCCACCCACCGACCCTACCGACACCGACCCTGCCGCCCGCGACTTCAGGCGATGGATCGACAAATGCACCAACACTCTTGCCCTGATCAAGAAACCCTTCAACAGACACACCGACAAGAAAGCCAGCTGGTTCACCGTGGACCTCCAGGCCTCCAAGCAAATCTGCCGGAAACTAGAGAAGAAATGGCACCATGAACAGACTCCGGACAGCCATGAGGCCCACAAGAACGACATCTGAAGACACCATCACCTCAAACAGAACCGCCAAAAGGGCCTCCTTCAAGAACCACCTCGACAACAACGCACACAACAGCAAAGAGCTCTTCAACATCGTGAAGGAACTCTCCAACCCCAGCTCCAACGCCAACGACATCCCACCATCACAAGACCTGTGCGACTCCCTTGCCACCTTCTTCCACCGCAAGATCGCAGACATCCATGACAGCTTCAACAACCTGACCGCCTTGACATCCAGTGACACCTCGGACCCCCCGGCTACCATCTGCATCGACCCCATGCTCACCTGGACCAACGTGAAAGACAACAACACCATCAAAATCATGAACATCATCCACTCCGGCTCTCCGTCAGACCCGTGCCCTCACCACATCTTCAACAAAGCTAGCGCCACCATCGCACCCCATCTCCGCAAAGTCATCAACATCTCCTTCGAGACCGCGACCTTCCCGGAGAGCTGGATACTAGCACTTACTAGGAAGTTACGATTTCGCCCGCAACACGGCAACGACCATATACCCGTTTGAGTCCTCGGCAACCTTTATTACCTTGAGGATCCATACCTTCACTTTGCTAAGCCTTGAAAAAGTTACGGTTGTACCGAAACACATGTCGGCTGCTACGTTTCTTCATCATCAGGCTGTGTTGTTTTTCCATTGACAAGAATTGGACTATCACTGTTACAGTGCATTATATCTGATTGTCGAATGATAATAACAAATGCATGTATAAAAGAGGTTGTATTAAAGAAAGTGTATACAATTAGATACTGTACAACAGCCAAGCAATATATGAACTATTAAATTTAAGAAAATCCCAGTACGTTACAAACTATGTTTCCTGTGATTTGAGCTACCTTAAATGTATATGGAATTTGTGCCTCAAATACAATTGAAAAATGAGAGGATAAATATTAGGAGCGCCGGGGTACAATTGTTTTATTGTGTTACTACAGTATGACTAATGGTGTTTCTCATCAGGATCACAACATTGTGGTTTTTTCCAGAGCACTTAACACACTAGTTCTGTATACCCATGTCCACATCAGACAGCAATTGGACATAAATAGTGTGTTTCATTGTATGGTTTAGCACACTTTTTCCTGTCTGCCTGAGATCACCACGTATAGATGAGTGCAGCCAATTGACATAGTATATAAAGAAAGTCTGCTGTAGCACAGGTGTTTGCTTAGCTGGCATTAGCTGTGTGGGTGTCCAAGGGGAACTGTAAGCTGCTCACTCACTCTCCATAAAGTATCCTTTGCTTAGCAGAGAATTTTTTTACAAAGGTTGCCTGAAAAATGCCACACACCAAACCTACTGCCTACTGTGTGGTGCCTGTTGCAAAGAATTCTAGTGCTTCTAGCATTCTCAGCAAGGGGGAAAGACAGTGAATCCCTATGTTGGGCTCCAGGGAATCAGTAATAATCAAAATATGTTTTGTATGGTGCCATATCAAGTCTGTCTCTTCTCTATGTCAAAAGTGGACTCGTGTTTATGAGTTCCAGCCTTACTCTGTCAATCCAGGCTCTTATCCTGTGTCCTGGGCAGATCCTTCTCCTACATCACAGCCAGGACCTGAAGTGAACTCCTGTCAGCATCTGACGAGGTCCTACACTGCAAGCCTTCAGAAAGGACCTCAAGTTCTGGCTCTTCGGAAGACCTCAGAGTTGCCCAAACCCCCCCCCCCCCAGCGCCATGGGACCCAAACGGGTGAGTAGTGCGCTCCGTAAATCCCTGATTGATTGATAGAGCATGTGTTAAATAGCACACATGGACTCCAGACATGCAGTATTTAGCACATGTGCTAAATAACACATGCATTTTTGAACTCGTGATCAGACGATTCGTTAGTCATGTGCTATTTACACTGCATGCGGTAATTACCACCACGCCTAACTCATAATCAGGGCCTAGGTGGCAGTTCTCTGTCTCCTTACCTGCCAGACAAGACTGGCACTGGTACCATGTTTCCCTGCCTTCTGACTCCACCCCATCATGACCTGGACAGCAGACTGGGAATAGACACCTCCAACCTATCAGCATGGCACATGGGAAGGGGTGAATGCAAGTGGGATTGTGTCTATGCATGCATATGTGCATGTAGGAGCAGATATGTTTGCATCAAGGCAGGTGTGTGTGTAAACATGTGGACTCTTTCATGTGAATGGGAGCATGTGGATACATGCATGTATGCGCAAGTGTTTGTAAACATGTGTATGGATGCTATGCGAGTTCTCTGGTATATAGTACCATTGAGTTACATAAGACTATACCAAACACATGTTGTGGTATAGGCTCCCATTTCGAGGATCGCTGAGGTGCATAAATGCGAAGGATGGTTTATGACGAGGCACCTTGGCGTATAGAGGCAATTGCTGGTGTATAATTGGTTTATACATAGTGGCATTAACTGACATGCAGTGAGACATACAAAGGCACATTGCGCAATTGACTGGCACATAATTAGTACCAGAAACATGGTAGTATTAACTGGCCTACGGGGATGCATCTCTGGGCACGCTCTGGTGACCCAGCAGTGTACAGAAGTTGGGAGGCTGGCATTGAGGCGTCAGGTGTCCATGGCGCTCCTCCTGTCACGCGGTAAATCTCTCTGTGAATCCGGCAGCAGGTCTTGGGCGCTTCTGGGTTCGGATCATTGAACTGTTCCTTACTCCATGAGTCATGGCCCAATCCACTTCTGTAGATAATGTAGACCAAACTCGTACCAACCCTAGCCTATGGCAGCGAGGCCCTAGGGGGAGAGACGCCCCCACCTAGACCTGATCGTAATTAGTCTCTTCGGTCGGTATTCCACCTACCACGGCACACCTCACCGGCTCAGCTGAGACTGGAGGTCAGCCTTACGAAACAAACCTTCGCCAGGCAAGGGGCTTTCACCAAATGTTGTTACAAACTAAAAAATGCTGCCCCAAAAACACTCAATCACGACGTATGGGAGGAAATTGTCTCAAGGGACAACTCCCCAGGCAGGAGTTACCGCTTCTTGTCCTCAGCATCTCTCGAACCGAATCAACTATGTGACTCAACTGCCAGCTGCTCTCATTTCAAGAGTACAACAAGTAAACAAAACAATCACGCGGGCCTCACTGCTGGCAGAGAGAGAGGTATTCTCAAGACGACGCCATTTCTGGCTACCTATAAAACTCGTTTTGAAGAACAAAGGTCCTTAGCTTAAAGATAGATAAAGAAAACATTTCGACATAGACTTCAATAAGCGCTGTGGATAGTCTTCCAATGTCCAGCCGGACAGAGGAGCATTTATTCAGAGCAATACACAGGGATTAAACAAAGTAAAGGAAACAAAAAGGATGAGACAAGGGCACAATCCTGTACCAAGCTTTAAAAGAGAAGACATTTTGAAAATAAGAAGAAGACAAAATAGCAGGCAAAAACTTTGGGAGCAAATGGTGGCTTACAGTACAGAACAATCTTAAGTAAGCTCTAGCCAACAGTGAACCACAATATAATTTACACAATGGATCAGTTGCGGTACTGTTAGAAAAGTCGACGTTTCGATCCCTAGCTCCTAATACAATGGGATCATCTTCAGGACTAATTAATAAACAATTGCCTGATTTGATTTAGACGCCTGTAGGATTAAAACAGGAGAAAATAAGGCAAAAAAAGAAAACATAATAAGGTACACCATTAGATTTCGAGGCAGCGTGTCAGCGACATTGCAAGTTGTAGAGAGAATATATGAGGTCAGTGACTGAGAAAGTGGTTGTATAGGCAATAAGTGAAGTGAGCAAGGCACAGTGATGCATGCAGTAGCGATTAAGTGCAGCAATTGCATCAAGGGCCAAACGAAGTGAAGAACGAAGGTGACATAAAAGAACAAAGTTCTTACAGAGGGCTATAATAAGATGGAGATGACTGACGGCGCAGTGAAAGTTAGCAAAATACTGCCACGTCGCATGTGCATTTAAAGGACTGGTCAGGCATCGAAGTTGCGCTGTTAATAATGCCGTCATGCCAAGTGAGACCATGTCGATTGAAGCTTGAAGAAACGCACGAGGGGTGAGGACAACGGAACATAGCGGCGCAAGAATGGGGTTTTGAGAGGGGCAGGTTAATCTAATTAAGGGATGTGGAGCGATGAGTTATAAACGGCGCAGTGAAGGTGTTAACGGCATGTATATTGTAAATGAGGGCTGACCTTCGGCGGTGGCTCCTGGAGTGCCAATTACAGGAATGCGGGCACGTGGATGACTATTGGATCACCTGGGGATAACGGAAAGGGTAGGGGAGAGCGGTTTAGTAAATACTTCGTGGGCCCTGAGATGGAAGAATACGGAGGCGGGCGGTGGGTTACCTTGATTTACGGTGAATGGATCCAAGTATGGGAGGTTTTGGAAATTCAAGGCCCAGATGGGCGTTGCGTCTGCGGGATTAGTGCAGGATGTCAAGCAGCAAACAATGGCTGCTGGTAAAACGGGAGCTGTGGAAGCGGAGGAGGGTGTTGGTTAGGGAATACAGAAGGCTAAGGCAATCCCTTGAATTAAGGGGTCAGTCGCATTGGCTTACCTCACGAAAGTCTCTTGAAGCCGGCGGGAGCGTACGGTCTTCTATTCCTTAAAGCATAGTAGCTGGAACAGACTAGAGAACCAGACATGTTGTATATGTAGGAGCGACCGCCTCTAACACTGTGAGGAAATAAACGAGGGACTGTGCAGCCGGTGTCAGTGCAGGAGCCGATATGGGGGCCATTTTGAAAAGGGGCGCTAGGTTGGCAGACAACTTAGAGTGGTAAGAAGGAATTACAGTGAATATCGTACATTGTGTTAATACAAGAGCAGTTTGTGGAAACAGGGATGGCCTAGGGAATTGCAGAGAATTGCATGCGTAACAACCTACTCTTGGGATGGCCTATGTCCGGTTTTTACAAGGAACAATGTTTCATGCTTACAACAGGGTTGTCCAGTCCTCTGTTCTATTCAGCCCATTATGTATTGAATCAAAGAGGATAATCGATTTTAGTTCCTCTCTGTTGAGCAATTGTGCCATGTTGCCGCCCCTTTGAGGTAATTTCAAGACTTTGAGAACTGTCCAACGTATGTCATCCGCGCTGTGATTAGCATCAGAGAAATGGTCAACAAGGGGCGCATTTGGTGTCCTACATCGGATGCGGCTTCTGTGTTGACAGATCCTGGTCTTGACTCTTTGCGTTGTTTGTCCGATGTATACTTTCTGACATGGACAATGGATGAGATAGATCACATTGGACGTGTTGCAGTTGGAGAAGGATTGGCAGTGCACTGTAGTGTTCTTAAACGTAAAGCTTTTACCCTCGATAGTGAACAAACAAACATTGCAACCACCACATTTAGAATGACCAATGATGGGGGACAGACCCCAAACAACACCAAGAGTAGTAGCGTTAGAGGTGACAGGTAATGCAGCTCTAACTAGGCGATCCTTCAAGTTTTTACTTTTTTTAAATGCGAATAGAGGTTTGTCAATGTTAAGACTGCCTGCATTCAGAATGGGCCAATGGTGCAATATCATTTTCCTCAACTTGTTGGACACAGGGGAGAAGGTTGTTACGCATGCAATTCTCTGCAATTCCCTAGGCCATCCCTGTTTCCACCTTCGCTGACACTTGGTAATTATGATTGTCATTCATGGTACAAACTGCTCTTGTATTAACACAATTACAAATATGTACAAAAAAAGATCAACTGTACAGATTACTGGACAACCCTACTTTCAGCATTAACACTGATTCTTATTGAAATCGGTCTCATAGTTAACCCAGTGTTTTTATTTTTACTGATACTGATAATATATGAATGTAATATTCCTCTTTTTCATTGTGTGAACTGCTTTTGTACTTAAGACTGTAAATATGTACGAAATTATAAACACACAGCAAAATGTTTCCTGACACCTTGAGAACTAAGCACATAGGCACCACTGCACTTACAATGAAATTCTTTTAGTAAGCACTCGGCAATATTCACTGTAATTCCTTCTTACCACTCTAAGTTGTCTGCCAACCTAGCACCCCTTTTCAAAATGGCCCCCATATCGGCTCCTGCACTGACACCGGCTGCACAGTCCCTCGTTTATTTCCTCACAGTGTTAGAGGCGGTCGCTCCTACATATACAACATGTCTGGTTCTCTAGTCTGTTCCAGCTACTATGCTTTAAGGAATAGAAGACCGTACGCTCCCGCCGGCTTCAAGAGACTCTCGTGAGGTAAGCCAATGCGACTGACCCCTTAATTCAAGGGATTGCCTTAGCCTTCTGTATTCCCTAACCAACACCCTCCTCCGCTTCCACAGCTCCCGTTTTACCAGCAGCCATTGTTTGCTGCTTGACATCCTGCGCTAATCCCGCAGACGCAACGCCCATCTGGGCCTTGAATTTCCAAAACCTCCCATACTTGGATCCATTCACCGTAAATCAAGGTAACCCACCGCCCGCCTCCGTATTCTTCCATCTTAGGGCCCACGAAGTATTTACTAAACCGGTCTCCCCTACCCTTTCCGTTATCCCCAGGTGATTCAATAGTCATCCACGTGCCCGCATTCCTGTAATTGGCACTCCAGGAGCCACCGCCGAAGGTCAGCCCTCATTTACAATATACATGCCGTTAACACCTTCACTGCGCCGTTTATAACTCATCGCTCCACATCCCTTAATTAGATTAACCTGCCCCTCTCAAAACCCCATTCTTGCGCCGCTATGTTCCGTTGTCCTCACCCCTCGTGCGTTTCTTCAAGCTTCAATCGACATGGTCTCATTTGGCATGACGGCATTATTAACAGAGCAACTTCGATGCCTGACCAGTCCTTTAAATGCACATGCGATGTGGCAGTATTTTGCTATCTTTCACTGCGCCGTCAGTCATCTCCATCTTATTATAGCCCTCTGTAAGAACTTAGTTATTTCATGTCACCTTCGTTCTTCACTTCGTTTGGCCCTTGATGCAATTGCTGCACTTAATCGCTACTGCTTGCATCACTGTGCCTTGTTCACTTCACTTATTGCCTATACAACCACTTTCTCAGTCATTGACCTCACATATTCTCTCTACAACTTGCAATGTCACTGACACGCTGCCTCGAAATCTAATGGTGTACCTTATTATGTTTTCTTTTTTTCCCTTATTTTCTCCTGTTTTAATCCTACAGGCGTCTAAATCAAATCAGGCAATTGTTTATTAATTAGTCCTGAAGATGATCCCATTGTATTAGGAGCTAGGGATCGAAACGTCGACTTTTCTAACAGTACCGCAACTGATCCATTGTGTAAATTATATTGTGGTTCACTGTTGGCTAGAGCTTACTTAAGATTGTTCTGTACTGTAAGCCACCATTTGCTCCCAAAGTTTTTGCCTGATATTTTGTCTTCTTCTTATTTTCTAAATTTCTACTCTTTTAAAGCTTGGTACAGGATTGTGCCCTTGTCTCATCCTTTTTGTTTCCTTTACTTTGTTTAATCCCTGTGTATTGCTCTGAATAAATGTTCCTCTGTCCGGCTGGACATTGGAAGACTATCCATAGCGCTTATTGAAGTCTATGTCGAAATGTATTCTTTATCTATCTTTAAGCTAAGGACCTTTGTTCTTCAAAATAAGTAATCACCCAAGGTCCTAAGCTACCTGATCGGGTCCCCTTGTTATTTACACTGTGACCTATAAAACTCGAACACTGCAACCGTATCTAGGAGCCTGCACCAGTGCTCACATTAAAAGAAGCTTCCTGCAATATCGCCTGGGCTGCCTATCTTGCTCTTATATGTGCCCCCGACCGCACAGGGTCTCATGCCTAGAAAACAAATCTGCATATGCAGTTCAACACTGGAGGATCGAAAAGCCGTACTAAAACCATCATTTACAATCAGGGGGCTACGCCATTACAGAAAGGCCGTTATAGCCTGTTTCAGCCCTGCTCATATACGTTGAATTGCAGATAAGTGAAATACCTGGAAAGGGTTGGGCGAAAACTCAGAAACCTGACAACTGAAAATGAACACAGTCCCAGGCTGAAAAGGGAATCTTGGCCTCTTTTCGTTATACAAACAGTTAAGTACCGTCCCTATATTCCATTTTTGCACATAAAGAACAGTTTAGCACGGCTACTTTACGCACCTGTCCTTGATCACAACAGACATTTCACAACCGGACGCTGGGGGTAGCTGTCCTGAAGGCTTACCTTCTGGCATCCACTGTGTACCGATCAGCCACGGGCCCTGATCCTTCAGTGTACCCAGGACTGAAACTCCATACTCAGGATTACCAGCGCTGACCACTGCCGGCCAGGAGCGCGTGGAGCACCATACCGGTAGGGAACTTTGCAAAAAAAAAAATTGGTCGATACCATAGTCTATTCGTACTTATGAATTGTATTCGAAGAAATCAAAAAACGGGGGCTGATTATGAAGAGTGTTGGAAAGCTTCCGACCTCAGGTCAGCGACTTTCCAACACTCATCATCGGTTTCAATTCCGACTGGCTGATTATGTTACAGCCGGTCAAAATTGAAACTGGCCTGTCATGGGAGCCCATCTGCCAGTCAGAGACTGGCCCTTAATCCAAAAGGAAGGCGTGTCCGCCTTCTGGATTACAATACATGGTTTCTGTCAGCGTTTTCATTGGAAAACATGTTTGGGGGCCCCTAGCAGGGCCCCCTTCTGTTTTCGGCCTTTCTGTTATGGGCCGAGAGGGCGCCATAGGTGATCACATGTTGATCCCTGCACCTTGTAGCAGGCACCTTGAGGTGCCTGCACAGGGTGCAGGAATGAACACAGACTCCCATTCCTCTATGGGAGCTTGTGTTACAGCCGGTTTACTGCCATAACACGCGCTCCCATAGAGGAAAGGGAGTATGCGACCGCACCATGTGCGGTCCTATTATGATTAGGCGTTTGGGACCGGGGACCAGAGGTCGGTCGGTCCCATTTCCATGGCAGTGTCCGATACTGAAATAAGCCCTTAAATGTTTTAGGACCGGGCCATTTTTCCAGCTTTAAGCGATTTGGAACTACCTCAGGCCTTGGCACTTACAATTATACAAATTAAGCACTGAGAAGATATTGCCCAACTATATAATTCAGAAAGGAGGTATGCGTGGATTTGTTTATTCTCACTTCTTCGTAGCGCCTCATGCTTATGTGTAGTGATGCAAGCCGCACAATGTTTGAAGTTTGCATCCCTGTGAATGCTTCCTGTGTAGTAGATACTAAACCCAACAATCTTTAAATACACTCCGAAAGGGCTCCCAAGAAACCACATGGAAATCAGGGCACTATGTGGTTTCTTGAGAGGGAGAAAGCGCTATGAAAATTCTGCAACATAAAAACACCCAGGCAATGCAGAGACTACAATGCTTATGCTGGCCTGTGAAACTAACCCAGCTTTGCAATGAGCACATTATTTTCAGAGTGGTAGTTATGATCTTTAACCAGTGTAGCTGCCGAGGCTCCTTAGCTCTTTTTCTTGCTATCACAAGTACACTCTGATGGCTTCAGGCCTTGGGATGTCAGATGACTAAAGATGGCTTTCTCGTGTCCGGGAAGGTAACATGCTGAGCCTAGCTTATATGTGGTTCTTAATTTGTTCTTTCCTGTAACCCTTGCTCATTTCACCATGTCGTACATCGCCTTTCAAGTCCACTTATTACTGTTTAGGAAGTCTCACTTGTGTCCATGAAAGCCTTGTAGGCAGGATGGATGTCCTGCAGTTCATATAGGAAGCTGCAAACCTCTCTTACAAGGGAGGGGGTCGGCGGGTGGGGAGGGGGCGTGCACAGCTCTTCTCCACCTCAGCAGGCTCTGTTTTTTTAAGAACTGTTTGTTTTTCCACCCCACAGCAGTCATTTTCATGAAGGATCCCATCTTTATCGGTTCCACCCCCTCGGCCTGGGACGACTCATGGAGGCCGCCCGCACTGGGTGCAGCACCGACACCCATTGACCACGCCACGCAACCTGGGAGTCATCCTGGACTCAGCATTGTCAATGACCCAGCAAGTAAGCGCCGTCTCCTCCTCCTACTTCAACACCCTCCGCATGCTCTGCAAGGTCTACAGATGGATCCCCACCGGAACTAGAAGGACGGTCACCCAGGCCCTCATCAGCAGCAGGCTGGACTACGGCAATGCTCTCTATGCAGGAACCTCAGCCAAACTCCAGAAACGACTACAACGCATACAGAACGCCTCTGCACGCCTCATCCTCGACATCCCCCGCCACAGCCAAATCACAGCCCACCTGAAAGACCTGCACTGGCTCCCCGTCAACAAGAATCACCTTCAAGCTCCTCACCCACACCCACAAAGCACTCCACAACACCAGACCAGCGTACTTCAATGAACGACTCACCTTCTACACCCCAAACTGCCAGCTTCGCTCCGCTGACCTCGCCCTCGCCACCGTCCACCGCATCCAGCGAGTGACCGCCGGCAGCAGATCATTCTCCCACCTCGCCGCAAAAACCTGGAACACCCTCCCCATCCATCTGCCACAGACCCAGGACCTGCTGGCCTTCAGGAGACCCCTCAAGACCTTGCTGTTCGGGCAGTAGCAGCACCCCCGCCCCCCCAGCGCCTTGAGATCCTCATGGGTGAGTAGTGCGCTCTGCAAATGGATTGATTGATTGATTGAATGCTGTTGATAGAGTGTGTGTCTGTCATGTATCCTGGATGGTAATGTTTTGATGCCATCCATGAGAACCAGGGTTGTGGTCTCATTTTGTTTTGTGTCTGCACCTTTGCATGAATTTGGGAATTTGGAACAAAAAGGAGTGAGCGATAGGATTCTAAAGCATTTGGGTCTAGTGTATGGATGTATAGAAGGTGTGAATGCAGTGAGTGGCTACGTGTAACATGTTTGGAAGCCTTCTACTCCAGATGTTCTGGAGCCCGACCAACTTTGGATCCTGAACAGCTGGGCCAAGTACCCCTTCAGCACTTGACTCTGACTGGTAGAGCAGGTCACGCAGTCCAAGTCATCTGGGGGGGGGGGGGGGAGGAACACTCATTCATAAATATCCACTTCACTGAACATTCCTCCTCTTTTAATTGCTACTCCAGGAGATATAAGTACCTTTCAGGTTTATTCAACCGGTATATGTATTAAGTCTGAGTCTAATGTAGAAGTATTTATATATGAGTAGGCACGATATGATAATTGCATGTGTGAACCTAAGCTTCTACTTCATGAAAGTGTGGGTGGTTTGTTAGTTCATGTTAATTTAATTTTTTAGTAAAGTTAAAGGAAATGGCGGGAATGAATGTAGATCAAATGCGAAACATTAGGGTGCAGTTTACTTGAAGTAGAGTGTTGCTTAATTTCTGCTTACCTTTCTGTTGGAGCCACATCAGCCGCTGCTTGTGGCAGGCAGAGAGGGTGCGTTTAAAAAAAGAGAGAAAAGGAGGCAGACGCTTTTGTACTCGACTCAGCAAGTGTTGGTTTGAACAGTTGCCGGGCAGCTGCTTGTGCATGCGGTTCATAAATTCAGATGTTCTCACAGTTTATTCAGGTAACATGATTTGATACATAATACGTGAAGTGGACCAGGACATCCAGGTTGTCCTTCATTAGGTACAATGCGTTCATTGTGACTGAGAAAACCTCAGTCTGTCAATGCAAACTCACAATTCTTTATTACAGCTAAGAAGTCAACAATGGTAGTGATCAAGTGGTGTACACCATCATTCCAAGATGGAAGAAAGCATAACATTGGCTTATGTTAGCTTAAGCTCGATTTCTAATATGCTAAACATTGCATTTCAATAAAGCGAATTACACAACTCCCCACTGATGATTTCGAAATCATCATCACACACACATCCTTTTTTGCAATACAGCTTTTATCAGTTTCAGATTCTGTTCTTTGGATCCCTCAAAATCCTTCATGGTATCATAGAGTTCGCTCTGCATTTCCTCAAACTTTACATCAATTCTCTTTCCTGTTCTTCCTCTCAATTCTGACAGTTTCTTGATTTTACATTTTAACACACCACTTGATTAAATTGCTTAGCAAAATTTTAGAAAGAAAAGCCCACATGCGATACAGATTAGTATAACCAAAAGAGGGGTCAAAAGCAATTTTAGTATCCCTCCACCTATGCGCCCTAGCCATTTGTCTATCATAGCGAATCCCGTTTCAATAGACCCAAATACAGAACCTGTTCCTTTCCAGGCACCTGCCTTTTCCAACTCTGTTAATTTATTGTCGATGTTAGTATCGCAACGTCGTGGTTAAGTTGGTTATCTATATTGGGTATGTAAGTGCAGCATTCTCTAGCATAAATTACTTTGCAAACTCTGCCTTCTTTTGCAAGTAGCATGTCTAATGCACGCCTGTTTTGAATATTCATAGCTCTTCCCGAAAGCAATTCTTTGTTAATTACTGTCAGTGCATCTGCACTGATGGAGGCAAGCTTGTCTACTAGGGTTAATAATTTCCTGATCTTTAAATTATTTAATGCAACTTCTGCTGACTGGATTATTGCTCTAAAAATGTTGCTAAGTATGTGCTCAAGTCTGCGCTTGCTGTTTTTATATAGCGGTCGAGCTATAAATCTATCTCAGTTGTATGGTAGATTCTGGGAAAGTTGCATAGCAACTACCTACCAAGTTGTGCGGCAGCTGGAAGTAAGCTGATTTGCCACACAAATAGTATATGCCATTAATACTTACCTCTAATTCAGCAAATATATTCCCTTTAACTAAATAACTATGCTAACAACATCACCCACCAACCACGCACGCAACCTAGGATCATATTAGATGAAACACCCAAGATGATAGCTCAAGTGAATGCAGTCAGCTCCTCCTGCTTTCACATGCTACGCATCCTCAAAAAAACCTTCAAATGGATTCCCAAGAGCACTAGACATACCGTCACTGAAGCCCTTATCACCAGCAGAATTAACTAGGCAAGGCACACAATGTCAGAATACCCAACTTCCTCCTCCATCGTCTTAAGACTATCTAGAACGCTGTTGCCAGACTCGTTCTGGACCTCCCCTGGCGTAGCCACATCACACCTCACCTCAGGGATCTGCACTGACTACCAATACACAAACACTGTCAATTCAAACTCCTCACACATCCATACAAGGAAATGCACAACTTTGGACCAGCATACCTCAACTCCTGCCTCCACTTCCACCAGGCACCTACGCTTTTCCTCTCTCGCTCTCACACACACACACCCTGCATCCACAGAAGCAGAACAGGAGGGCTAGCCTTCTAATACTTAGTACTCAAAACATGGAATGACCTCCCACTACACATAAGGGCCTCCTCCACACTTCCAGAATTCCACAAGAAGCTGAAGACCTGGCTCTTCAACTAAGTCCTTGCATAGGACCTACCACCAGCTCCAGTGACTGGCTATCCCTTGGGCGCTAAGTATCGCTTTACAAATCCATGTAACATAACATAGCATAACATCACGTAACATAACATAACTCTCCCATCTTTACTAATCTTGCAGGTTAAATCATGCAGGCTTTGGTTAGCAAAGCTCGAGTTAGTCAAGGGTATAAAGAATTTTATCATATACTCACACTGATCCTTTCATTTGAATTCCTCAGAGAAACGACATGCATGTTTAGTAGACCACAAATACATGTTTGCATCCATCACAAAGGGTACATTTTCTTAAGGCTTTTCATAATCAGTATAAAATAGCTTAATAGAGTGCTGCTGACGGAAAAGATAAAAAACTACATTACAAGAGAAAAAGTAGAATAAAGGAAAGTGAGAGGATGCTGATTCCTCTGCAGCAGATGCTGGACAATGACGAGGAATGAAACAATTCTATACCAGCATTATTTTGACATATTCAACTAGCATTTGAAAATGCACATTATAGCTATAAACACTTTAAGAATGAGGGGTATGTGAAATTATACCTTTATGCTTTTGCTTATTACTAACAGGTTTAATAGTTAGGTTTGTTGACAGGTGGGAAATATTTCCCTCCTGTAAATAGACGTCTATCATCCACCTAACTAGATACACAGAAATAGCAATTGCCAAAGCTACAAGCACAATTTTGCAGCATTGCTGCACCATGCCAGCTCAAATCAGATTAAAGAACAAGATTGTTTTTGTTGTTTGAAGAGGTTAGTCATTTTACAACTCCCCTATTGTCACTACCCTATCTCGAAATTTAAAGTGATATTTATTCTGCATAGACTTGAGTCCTGATCGCTCTGTAGTTCTCTGATCGTTACCTTATCTATCTATTTATTCCGTTTACTTTGTCAAGAGTTTGCTCATGTTTAACCCTTTTTATTTTTCTACTTGAACTCCAGGTGGCTCATTAACGTCAGTCAGAGATTAGTTAGATTCAATGTAAGTTTCTGGCAAAGTATGTCCAATCGGTACCTGAATTTTTGCGGTTATCTTTACTCTCTCTTCTGGGTCGTTTTAGGACTGTCAAATCCATGTTCTCATTGACAGAGTCTTGTTGTTTTAGACATTACTGTTCTTCGAACTCACTAACTTCCATTATTATTTCTGGTCTCTTACTAGTTGTTAACAGTCTCTTTTATCTAGTCCTTGTTTTTTGCCTGGCCTCTACCGTTACAGGCACACTCTTGGATGTACTTGTGATTTCTGGTTTGGATGAAACTGATTCATTCTCAAAGGCAGAACTTCCTGTTTCTGCATCACTCTCTGGTTTGTGTGCAATTTATCCAGGGCAATTTAATTCAGCTCGCCATGAGTTCTCGCTCTCTCATTGAAGACGCAACCTTAGCCCGGAGTGAGGCTTCTCAGTTGTACCGTCATTCTGCTCTCTCCACTCTCGGGATCGGACTGCAAGGGGTTGCGGGTTTTCAGGCTGCTCTTCTTCTCCCTCTTCAGATGCCTCGGAAATCTCAAACCAAGGTGGACTTGAGGAGTTAGTGGATGTTGACTCCCTTCTTCCTCTTCTCGTCTCAGCCTCTTTGTGTGTGAGGTTTATATCCAGTTCGGCAGCCAGAGACACTTCACTGCAGTGTTGGTAACTTGGATCACCCGGTACGGACGTCTCCAGCATTCTTCCAAACACGACTTGCGAACATGCTTCTTTATGTGAACCAAACCACTGGGTTTCAGGTCATTACATGGAGATTCTGGTCCAGCTGGAGTAGCAGGGTCATTCTGATGAGCGATAAAACATACCACATGAGCCAATCCCTTGCAGTATTCAAGAACCAGATCATCTGTGATATTCACAAGACCAGCAGGTGGAACAGAAGGAATTTGCATGGCTCTTCCCATCAACACTTCATGAGGAGACAATCCTGTTCGCTTGCATGGAGTGCTTTGAATGCTCATCAATACCAGGGGAGTGCATTGGGCCATTTGAGAGATGTGGAAGCACAAGTGTTGGTCAATATTGGTTTGAGAGTCCCATTTAGTCTTTCAACAATGCCTGAAACCTCAGGTGTGTGATAACAATGGAATCACTGATCTATCCCTATGGTTATACATATCAACTGTATCATATCATTCTTGAAGGGACTTCCTTGATTGAATTCAAGATGAACTCGTATCCCAAAACCTGGAATTAATTCCTGCAACAGTAGTTTGGCGACTGTCAGATTTCCTGGTGGGATACTCCTTCATCCAATGAGAAAACAGGCATACAATCACAAGGATACACCTTAACCGGTTGCATCGGGCATCACCACAAAATCAATGTGGAGATGGTTAAAGAGGGTCATCAGACTTCTCTATGTGACTCATGGTCACTACAACCTTTTTGTCAAATTTTGTTTGTGGCAAATTACACAGCACTGGCATAGATTTTCTGCCATTGCACGAAAGTGTGGATTAAACCAGCACTGACTAAGTGTCAACACCATCCCTTCTCTTCCCCAGTGTATTTCCATGTATGTGTCTAACCATAGCAAGTAGCATAGTTGAAAGCACAGGCTTCCCATCACTGGATACCCAAATGTCACTAGCATCCTTCACACATTCCATTGTTCCCCACTTTGCCTTCTTAGTTTCTGGGGCATTGTACTGCAGTTCTCTCAGCTCATTGAAAGTTTGTACAGTTTTGCAAAACTTGTTTGGTTCAATTTCTCCCTCTGCATGGCATGGCTTATCCATGTGAATGGTGCTAGAGCCAAAAGTACAATATAATACAATCTCATCTGCATAGCGGTTGCCTCTTGTAACAAAATTATTTCTGCTCTTGTGTGCAGCACACTTTACCACAGAGATCTCCTTTGGCAATTGAAGGGATTCCAGTAAGTTGGAGACATACAGACTTTTTCTGATTGATGAGTCAGCAGAGGTCATAAACCCTCTCCGGCACCATAGCTGACCAAAGCCATGCACAACATCGATCCCTTACTGGCTGTCAGTATAAATGGTAAGTCGCAAGCCTTCTGATGTGCAACAGGCTTGGGTAAGGGCAATTAATTCTGCTACTTGTGCTGAGGTTACATGGCACAGGTAGGATGCTTCCACAACCCCACTTAGCAGGCAGCATATGTGGCTCTCAAAATGATGTGTCGGTCTCTCAAACAAGGGCTATTGACAAACATGGTACGGTTAGTTTCAGGAAGGGAAACATCCAGTGTGCCTGGTCTTGGTTTTGAGCATAACTTGGTAACACTCAAACAATCATGGTCAAAATCACCCTCTTCATCCCTGTCTTGGGTGGGCAACAAAAAAAGCGTGCTTTAGAGTGTTGCACCTTCTTATGAACACATTTCTTGCAGCCAAAATGGTTCTCTTGTAGCGAGTTAAGTGGCTTTTAGTCAAATGCTATGTGCAGGTACAAGTCATGAGAATTTCAATTGAGTGCTTCCCCATCACAATGAGTGGATAACCCATCACAATCCTCTCAGTTTGTTGAATACTTAGGCTCACCACTGCAACCACTTTGAGACAATAAGGCAATGCTGTGGCTACAGGATCAAGGTTTGCTGGAAAGTAGACGTTTGCTTTCTCCATGTCAACACAGAAAAAAAAGCACACCTACCTCATTCATGACAAAAGAGTATGAACTCTTATGTGTAGTCTGGCATTCCAAGAGTGGGTACACTACCAAGGAAGGGCCTTATTCATAAAGGTAAACATACATTTTTGGTGTAAGTTTACTAGTTTTTTGCCATTCACAAACTAGGAATGTAGTTTTACGTATAGTTTTTTTATGACTGCAGAGTTGTCTTATTTTTAATGTGAGGAGTTCTCCTCAGTCGTAAAGATACAACATGTAAAACTACACTCAGTTTCTGAATAGCAAAAAATTTGTAAACTTAAACGAAAAGTGTACGTTTTCCTTTGTGAATAAAGTCTGACGTTTTTAAGCTCCTGGAAGCCTTTCATGCTCTTATCATCCCTTGGTACCGGGTCTTCAACATCAGTGTGCTTAGTAAAAGGAAAAGTTTGAAATCCACTTAACACAGTAGCTGGCCATGCCCAAAAACATTCCTATTTCTCTCTGTGTGGTTGAGAACTTCATTTTAAGGATTGTTTCAATGCGCTTGTGGGACACTCTCATAGCTCCCTTCTCAATTTGATGTCCAAGATGATTTCCTTCTGACAGTACTACATCTTCTCGGGGGTAAACTTTATGTCTGTTCTCAGTTAAATGGTTGAGCAGGGTGATGGTGTCTTTCCTACAAGCTTCTTTTGTCATCGATGGAATTAGCAAATCCTCAATGTACCATATTAGGGTCGAACTGCAAGGCAGTTGTAAGGTCTCTAGATTCTTTTTAAGTATCTGTTTGAAATATGATGGGCTGTCTGTGAACCCTTGAGGAGCACAACACCACATGAGAGTTTTCTCCTGGAACCAAAATGCAAAGAGAATCTGTCTCTCCCCATGAAGGGGAACCGAGACAAATGCCTGGCAAAGGTTAATGACCATGAACTATTCCCCTTCTGGGGTAATTCAGAATAAAATCACAGCAGGGTTCAGGACCATGGGCTAGCGTGGAATGATTATTTTGTTTATGTTCCTTAAATCCTGCACTTTCCTCCATTTCTTGTTAGCTTTTTGCAAAGCCATAATCAAGGGGGGTGCATGGACTCCCATGACCTCCTTCAAAATGCCTCAATCAATACCCATATTCAATCTATCGGATCACGTCCTGTCTCATGATGAGACCCAACTCCTCAGCAGAGGCCTGAGTTTTGTACCCACAGAACGGACAAACTTTTTAGACCTCCAATCCAATCTACTCATGTTCTTCTGACGCATCCGACTGAGACAATTCTTCTCTGACAAACCCAGATCCATCCAACCATCTGGACCACGTTTCCATCCACCCTCCACCTTCAACCCCCCTTCATCTTCCATGCCACCTGAAATATTGGCTTTTGAACACTTGGTCTTGCGGGATCTCGCAGACCTCCAGGCTCAATTTGAATATGTCCCCTACAACGTACCCCTCTCTGAAAAACAAGCCTTGATTGAACTAAAAAACAAGCCCGAACTCATAATCAAGCCAGCAGACAAAGGCGGCGGAATCGTGGTCATCGACACTGACAAATATGACCTAGAAGTGAAACGACAACTATCCAATCTCAACCACTACTGCCCACTTACCAAAGACCCCTTACCAGAGATCAAAACCAAAATACAACAAACCACTGGACAGGCCAGATCCCTCAACATTATATCTCAAAAAGAATTCAACTTCCTCAATAATCAACATCCACGTACACCTGTACTATATGTACTGCCCAAGATCCACAAAGACAGCAATAACCCCCCAGGCCGCCCCATCGTCTCAGGATGCGGTTCCATTCTGGAACCACTGGGTAAATATATTGATGCCATCATAAAAGAATGTGTCCCTTCCACGTACACATTCATCAGAGACACCATGGACCTCATCCTTACCATTGAAGATAGACCCTTTAACACAAATACCGACCTGATGGTTGGACTGGACATTGAATCATTGTACACTAACATACCACACAGCGAAGGACTTGAAGTCATTCAGTCACTACTTGAAACCAGGCCAAGACCCACCTTAATTCCAACAGAATTCATTATAGATCTATTACATATTGACCTGGAAAACAACTATTTTCTCTACCGTGACACCTTTTACCTACAAATCAAGGGTGTCTCCATGGGTGCTTGATTTGCCCCGAATTTTGCTATCCTTTTCGTCCATAACCTAGAGAAGACCCACATACTCACCACCAACAATCCATTTCTGAGCAATATCAATCTATGGTGACGCTACATTGATGATATCCTCCTATTATGGAATGGCACTACTGAGACCCTGAACCCTTTCATCAAATGGCTCAACCAATCACAATGCCACCTCAAATTCACTAGTGATTCAAAACCGAACGACTTACCATTCCTAGATGTCATGATACATGCTGAGGATGACAAAATTGGGACCTGCCTCTATCGTAAACCGACCGAAAGAAATACTCTCCTTCAATACTCAAGCTACCACCCACGAGGCCTCCGCGATGGCCTACCCTTCGGTCAATTCTTACGCATCCGAAGGAACTGCAAATGGCGAAAAGATTACTTCCGTGAATCCGACATACTCAGTAACAGAGGATACCCCAAACGTCTCATTACAAGAGCACGCAAAAGGGCTTGGTACTGCCACCGTGAACATCTTCTTACACCCCAACCCAAAAAAACCATGACGAGGATACCATTTGTTTCTAAATTTAGCCCATGCAGTAACAAAGTTTCTAAAATCATCAAACGCAACTGGCCACTACTATGTTCTTTCGAAACTTTCAGAGAACCACCTCTCTTCTTGTACCAACGTGGCAACAATCTAGCCACACACCTTGTGCATGCTATTACATGGCCTACTAACACTGCAGACAAGAACACCATTACTGCCGCATGGGGTTTACCCCCTGTCATTGGACACTACAAATACCAAAACTGCGTCGTATGTGATCTCACAGTGAATACCAAGGATTTCCACATCAACAACAAATCCCACAAACTGAAGACCCTCACCAACTGTAGATCACAACACGTCATCTACGCCATCCGCTGTCCCTGCGACCTCCTCTACATCGGCCAAACCACCCAAATGGTAAAACAGAGGATAATCCAACACAGAAGCAGAATCCACTGTAAAGTCCTCACTGCACCATTGGTTGCACACTACACTGAAAAAAATCAAGACGAGTCAGACATCACCTGGCAGGTGATAGACCAACCGACCCTACCCACCAGAGGTGACAATATCCAAGCCCTCTTGAACAGATGTGAGTGCAAATGTATCACCACTTGTAACTCGGTCAACAACGGCCTGAACATTATTGATGAATGGAACAGCACCATTTCAATCTGACACTCCTACTGCTCCTCCCCTACCTCTCACACTACAGCGTTCTCCTAGATAGCCCCCCCTTCCCTGCAACTGTACCCTTTCAGTTTCCTTACTCCTGTCTCACTGCTCTTCCTTTCACTGATTCATACAGTTTGCCATCCTTTGCTCGGCTCTGTCCACAAGCTTTATTTATACCATGAAGTGCACTCAGACAGGTGCACCTTCTTAAAAGCTATTCTCTAACGCGTTCGGATATTCCTTTCTGACTAGCCCCCATTGCACTTCAATTCATGCAAGTTTTTTATTAATTGTTTATTAATTACTTGTTGTTAAATTGCATTGATTATTTGCCATGTCTCCACTTTTAATGATCTCTGAATTGCCGGGTCTATAGTGCTAACTACAGCCCTCGGATCTCTTCCCCGACTTTCTATCGGCTTCCGACTCTTAAATCCCGCCATTTTTCCTGTAGGTCTCCCTGCCACAGTGCCCTTCACAAGGGACACCAAGGAGCCGCAATTAATTACCCCGCCAATGCTCTCTCTCACACGGCATACAAATTTAACTATGTCCTGAAGTTTTCTGCAAACAGGTAATTTTGGCGAATGCTCGCTCTTCACTTGTTGCATCCGGGAGCTAAGGACCGCTAGCTCATTCTTACCCCTTATCCCCGCTGGATCCGTATCCTTCTCTCACGCGTCACTCCCTCAATTGCCATACTTGTGGTTTAATATCACCTCGTTCTCCCCACAAGTTCCTCGAGGGTCTACATAGTCACTGCTTTGACGCTGTACCAATTACTTATGATACATTACCGATGCCCTCAACCCCCGTGCCATTGTACTTACTAACAGTGCTACAGTGCTACTGCCCTGCATTAATGGACACAGCATGCACAACATCCTCGGGTCCACCGCTACTCTCACGCCCCGCCACATTACTGGTTCCTCCCACGCCCTCATTGTTCACACGCGCCCCTCTCCTCCTTCCTTCCTTTACCCATCTCCTTTGCCTCCTTGTACAGCACCGCAATTACTCACAACCCGGTCCTGAAGATGATCCTGATTGATAGGATCGAAACGTCGTCGACCCCTCAGCGCAAGTGATGGCACACTTCCTTGTTGCATCCGGGAGCTAAGGACCGCTAGCTCATTCTTACCCCTTATCCCCGCTGGATCCGTATCCTTCTCTCACGCGTCACTCCCTCAATTGCCATACTTGTGGTTTAATATCACCTCGTTCTCCCCACAAGTTCCTCGAGGGTCTACATAGTCACTGCTTTGACGCTGTACCAATTACTTATGATACATTACCGATGCCCTCAACCCCCGTGCCATTGTACTTACTAACAGTGCTACAGTGCTACTGCCCTGCATTAATGGACACAGCATGCACAACATCCTCGGGTCCACCGCTACTCTCACGCCCCGCCACATTACTGGTTCCTCCCACGCCCTCATTGTTCACACGCGCCCCTCTCCTCCTTCCTTCCTTTACCCATCTCCTTTGCCTCCTTGTACAGCACCGCAATTACTCACAACCCGGTCCTGAAGATGATCCTGATTGATAGGATCGAAACGTCGTCGACCCCTCAGCGCAAGTGATGGCACACTTCCTTGTTGCATCCGGGAGCTAAGGACCGCTAGCTCATTCTTACCCCTTATCCCCGCTGGATCCGTATCCTTCTCTCACGCGTCACTCCCTCAATTGCCATACTTGTGGTTTAATATCACCTCGTTCTCCCCACAAGTTCCTCGAGGGTCTACATAGTCACTGCTTTGACGCTGTACCAATTACTTATGATACATTACCGATGCCCTCAACCCCCGTGCCATTGTACTTACTAACAGTGCTACAGTGCTACTGCCCTGCATTAATGGACACAGCATGCACAACATCCTCGGGTCCACCGCTACTCTCACGCCCCGCCACATTACTGGTTCCTCCCACGCCCTCATTGTTCACACGCGCCCCTCTCCTCCTTCCTTCCTTTACCCATCTCCTTTGCCTCCTTGTACAGCACCGCAATTACTCACAACCCGGTCCTGAAGATGATCCTGATTGATAGGATCGAAACGTCGTCGACCCCTCAGCGCAAGTGATGGCACACTTCCTTCTGTGGCTCTACTGAAATTACTCTCAATCGTTCATATTCAAAATTGTAAATCATTGCCTAGAGCCTCAACTTTCACTGTATATATTTATCCACATCTGCACCATGCGCCGTTTTTGCTGACTTCACAATTGTCACTTGCGTCGCCACCTTTTGTGTCACGTACACATTTCGAGCACCAAGTCCAATTCGGTTTGTTTTCTCATTTATTTGCCTACAGTGCTGCTACAACTGTATCTTTCAAATTTTGAATTTTCGTTCACAATTATATGATGTCATGTGCACATTTCAAAATCATTCCAGAGTCTCCCGTTTTCTTTTCACGTAATGTTTTATACATACATGTGTAATTGTCCTTTAGAGTGATACCAGTTAAGATATTGTTATTTTGTCTTCATGTACCTACCCTAATCTCAACATGGTTTATGGGTTATACTCCTGTGGTTAAATACAATGCAATTTAAACTCAGCATCTGCTGCTTGGGTTTCCAAACCCACTTCATCTGATGTACAATATATAAAGCAATTAAGTTTACAGAGCAGGTCCCTTCCCAGCAAGTTCACAGGACTCATATCACATACAATGAACTGATGGTGCTCTTTGATGTCTCCAATCTTTACTGGGACTGGGGCAGTAACTCGATTGGTACGCTGCTGATTTGCTATGCCAACAACTTGAACTTCTTTTCCCAACAGGGGTAGGTTCAGGACCTCAACTGTTCTAACAGCAGAATGAGTGGCTTCGTTGTCTATCAGTAAGGATACAGGATGTGTGTTATCCTCTCCACCTTTGTATAGGCCGCTCTTGAACACTTCTAGAACTGAGCCAAGCACGCACCCCCCCCCGTGGAGGTTTCAAACATGATAGGAATAGGGCCAGTCTGAGTTGCAAATAGGTCATGTGGGACTCAGTTGCCCGGTTGGAAATGGTAATTCCCTCCTTGCATTTGGATGGGCTTTAGGGAATTCCGTGATAGACCTGGTTTTGGGATCTTTGGAGTTGCTATGAAGGATCCTGAGTACTTGGGGAAGCTCTCCCTGCTGAGCAAAATTGGCGGCATGGGCGTTGATCATTGCTATATCAGGATTTTAATGGCATTCTCTCTTCCAGTGGCCTACCTTGTAACAGATGTGACAAGGGGTGACCTTCTTTAAAGCACTTATGCTGTTCCCTGACATACCTCCTAAACTCTTCCTGTTCCTTAGCTATTCCCTCCGTACTACATAGAGACTCCTTGCATGTTTACTCCTGCATCTGGATAAAGGTCTAACCTTACACTAAGCAATGTTGGCACTCTCGCAACTCCACTCTGCCCTAGCTGAGTTTGCACAGTCATGCACTTTTCTTTCAAACCCTTTTGTTTAGCCTTCAGCATGTAGCTGCCATATTTGGCATACTGCAGAATTTAATCTGTGGGCGTGCTCTGCCAGCAATGAACACCGTGTATGATTTGATTACTAATTTCAGGTTTTAGCCCTTGCACAAAGGAGGCAAGAAATCCTCCTGTAGTGCCTCCCAGCAGGTCATTTACACCACTATGCTCCCTTTACAGCTGCATTTGCCTATAGTATGCACAGATTCTTAGAGCTGTTGGGATGTTTGGACAATCTTGAGCCAATTCATCTGCTTTAGGGGAACTTTGGTCTTTAAGTGGGAAATAACTGCATTGTATTTAGTTTTTACCAATGGTGATGGTGCATTTGTCTTCCCTACTCTAGGGAGTTCCTCTGTCGAGCAATTAATTGCTCTCTTACGTTCTGCCCAAAGGTCTTTTGGAAACGCAACCTCAAACAGCACATCGAGGCCTTCCCACAAAACCTTTGAAATGGTCACTTTCTGCACTATACAGGTGTGCCATTTGTCTGGAATTTCCCTCAATCTCAGGGGAAGAATATGTGAAGTTGAAAAGATCTGCCCAGGACCAGGGGATATGTACATAAGTTCCTCCCTGTACCTCTTTCAAGGGGAATTCCTTTATTGCACTCTCAGTGCCTTCTCCCTCATCTGTCCTTTCGGACTTTCTTCCCCCACACTTTCACTCTTTCTTTCTTAGATCACAGCACCCTGTATTTCTCCACCTCATTGTAATCCTTGATGTTCACTATTAATTCCTTCACATGCGTCTTCAGTCTTCGACTCTTTAGCATTTTCAATTTCTTGTCAACCATCATCATTCCCACACTCTTCCACAACTTCTTCCTCTATGTAAAATAAAATCCATACTCATTCACCACCTTTTCATTTTTTCCATTTGCCTGTGCGCCACTCTAGCAGCGTTTTCATGTAAAGTAATTACCTTTCGCTGTAGTGTCCTAAGAAGTCCATCCTCAAGTTACCTTTTGCAACTTCTTCGAATTCTGCTTTTAATTGGCTACATCGGCCTTTAAGGGGTCTGCCCTTTAACCTGTGAAGTGGTTTGTGGAGTTGGAACAGGTGGCTCATCTCCTGGAACAAGAGTTCCTGCAGCCTGTGAACGGCTCAACTTGGTTGGTTGTACTTGGGTTAACTGATGGTTGTTATCCTAATGAAGTAGGTGCCGAAGCCATGGAGTAGCAGTCTCGATGTAACTTGGGGGTGAGCTAGTTTCTGAAGGGCTCACGTTGACCGCTTCATTACCGGCAGCCACCGGAGCTGTATCGTCCAATGCTGGTGCTGCATTATACGAGGGTGGTCTTATTCTAAGGAGCTCGTCTTTGAAGGTGTCCTCCTTCTCATTCTCTACTTCTGCATCAGCCTTTGTTTTTTTGTTCTCCATAGGTTTTTACTTCTTTGTGTCATTGCTCCCTATCAACAGGTAAACTCCCATCATCTCAATCACTTCCTCTGTCCATTTCTTCTGCCTCTCATTGTCCTGCATGCTTATCCACAAATAAGCCTTATTGCAGACCTTTAATGCAAACATCTTTCTTTTCTTTTTGTTTGAAACCTGCTCCCAAAGATTTAGAGCCTCAAACTGTGTCGGTCTGGGCTCGGGCCTCACATTTTGCATTGTCCTTCTCAGATTTTCTATTCTCGGTATGTGGAAAGTACAGCTATATGAGAATTGTAATACTCCATCTTTGGCTGTATTTTCGTACCACTGGCTAAGCCACATTCACGTGTGTAACCCTTTCCTCACCGCCATATCCCTAGCTGGTGTGCCTTCAGGTGCGAATTTATCTTTGTTATTTATGTTTTTCTGCTTTTTCAAAAAGGGATTTTCCATCTTGTCAGTGTTCTCCGTCACTTCTTGTCCTAATCGCATGCACTCTACATACTATTGAATTCACAATCTGCTTAAAAATACCAGCATGAATATGTCAAAGATCACCCTATCACAGCGTGGCTTCAGCATTTACCAGCCAATCCCAACGCGACACCTTACGATGTAAGCTCCCGTATACAGCCAGGTTCTCCTGCACTACTTTTCTCATGGTCAACGTTTGTCTGCTTCTTCTAAACAGAAATGTCTACAAATAAAGAATGCTACAGTCTTTAGCACTGCAACAAACTCTCGACCTGCAGGAGCTTGCTGCACCCAGTGTGCACTAAGGAGTGAGCGACTACTGAGCTGATTCATACACTTGCGCAATGGAAAGATTACATGCCTACCTTGGTGTGATAGCGCCTCACAGTACACCTCACCTGCAGATGAATTTAACAATTCAACAAATGTAACTGAGGTTCCTCTCTCCAACTTTAATCCCATATGCACACACACTTCACACACTGTCATCTTCAGAAATTGAAATACATGGCCAGAAAGTCAATAAATGCTTGCCCCACATGTCCAAGACCTAATGCCACTTAGTAGTTACACTCAAAATCCATCCATTGCATTTCAACACACTTTTCTGACTACAACCCCAAAATGCACCAACTTGCACCTTACTTTTCATTCGTCTTTGCAATTGCATACATCTCTATTGATACTCACGTCGCCTTCTGCTAGTTACTGCAACAGCTACCTCATCTTTGGGAAACAGGATGAAGTTGGGGCTGGGCCAATATGAATTTCGAGGCAAAACCGCCTGCACCATGAAGGTACAGTAATCGATCTGTCGCCAATTTACATTATACAAATAGGTTCTTTCAGTGTCGACTGAATCCTGTCAGAACCATCAGCTCTGCTACCAGATCTGTCTGCACGCAAATCCATCTCTCTTTTGCTTCACCAATTCGCACCAGTGCTCAAACTGGGAGTGGGGTGTAGCCCAGATACGGACTTTGGTCCTCTGCGACTGGACCATCTCTATTTGTCAGTTCTTAAGCATTGAAACCACGCTGTAACATTCTCTATTAGAATGACAGACACGGGCTAAAGTTTGAGTGTTTACTTACAGAATATAAAACAAAAATACATAAGCTTAGCCATTAATCAGTTCATAAAATAGTATGTTGTTAGAAACTGGGTTATCGGTTGACAGGGGTCTGAGCCCTGGTCAAGCAGCAACCACAGTCTTAGCCAGGGTAAGGCGAACCCCAATTAACCTGAGCTCACCCCCTGGTAGCTTGGCACAGAGCAGTCCGGGTTAACTTAGAGGCAATGTGTAAAGTATTTGTGCAACTCTTCACACAGTAAAACAGGGAAAAAGCCACACAAAAAGATCCCACACCAGGTTAGAAATATAGAGCTCAAGTTAATAAATAAAACAATACCAGAATGACAAAAATTTAATCAGTAGAAGCGGACTTATGCATTATTAAAGAATACACTGAAAAATAGTGCCTAAAAGCATAAAGCACCAGCAGAGGATATCTGGTCACTCTGGACTGGAATTCAAAAGTTCAAGCAGTCTGTGATGGAGGCCAGGTCAGATATAGTCCCAGATTATTCCAGCTGAAGGTTTACCTTCTCAAAGTTTGTGCCAAGAGTCCCCTTTGCGTGGAAGTTTGCTGGGAGCAAGGAAAGCATTGCTGGTGGTGGCCGGCATGGTGCGAGGACCAGACTGGATGTCACGGATGGGCGGACTGATGCTATACTTTTGTGGTCCACGTGGGCGACTGATGCTTGCTGTTCGAAGAGCTGTACTTGCTGCCACTTGTGCTGACATTCAATGCGAATGGCACAGTTCAATTGCGAACAGGCCTCATTGAAGATGGGTCCAGTAGCTGTTGAGGAACCTGTTATGTCCCCGAGTCTCAGATCTGGAGGCCAGCAGACTAGCCCTTTGAGTCACTTTGGGGTCCTGGTTTCAAGGTGGCGTTGCAGGTCCAGTCCTTCTTCCCCAGACAGGAGGGCAGCAGGCAGCAGGTCACCACAGCAAGGAAGCATTTCCTTCAGAGTAGAAGTCCAGCAGAGTTACAATCCATTCAGCAGCACAGCATTCCTTCTTCCTGGCAGAGTATCCACAGGTCCAGAAATGTACTGAAGTGGTAGGTAGTGTCTGAGGTCCTTGTTTCATACACAATTATGCCTCTGAAGTGGGGAGTAGCCTCTATAGGCTTACCTTTAGAAGTGCACAGATGCCATGCCTACCCTGCCCTGGCTCCAAGCTGGCTGAAGTGACAATGTAGGGTTGTTAGGCCCTTTCTGTGGAGAGAGGACACAACCCATTCCAGTGTAAAGGAGGTTGAGCCCAGTTGCTCCCTTCCATCCTGCCAATGATGACCCATCCAGTCACACTCAAGCTCTTATTTGGTCTGGCTGGCTAGGAGGAATACACAAAGTCCAACTGCAACCACACCCATTCATGTGACCAGAGACAGGCTGCAGGCACCAAATTGCTAAGGCAAGAAAATACCAACTTTATCAGAATTGAAATTTAAAATCCGACTTCACCATAAGTTAGATTAATAAATTAGGTTTCCAGAGACACCAAACATGAACCATTCATCTCTTTCCATTTGGGAATTACATTTATAACATGTAATAAGGCAACTCCAATGTTATCCTAATGGAGAGATAGGCCTTGTGGTAGTGAAAAACTATTTAAAGAGTTTTTTACTACCCAGACATGTAAAACTTAAAAGTACATGTCCAACTTTTAAAATGCACTACATCCTGCCCTTGGAGCTGTCAAGGGCCTACCTTGGGGTGACTTATTGTATTAAAAAGGAAGGTTTGGACATGAAAAAAAGTTTATTTTCATCACAAATTGGCAGAATGCACACCAAATTAGTTGTTGTTGCTTGCGACCCTGGTTAAGCGCGCTCCGTCTGTGCGCGTAAAGTTCATTACAAATAAGTGGAGCCTCATCAGATTCCAACCCAGGATGCACAGTATAAAGTGAGTACACAAACAGATCAAGTTCCAACAAATCTTTTTCTTATTTCCTTTTATTTCATCTCATTATTGGTCCTCCATTTTAATCTAACATCTTCATTTCATCAATAGGTTCAACGAATGGCTATCCAGGCTTTTCTTTACACATGGGGATTCACCATTACTCTTAGTGGAATCTGACGAGTCTCCACTTATTTGTGAAAAGTTTATTTTGCCAGGTCGACGTAGCAGATTAAAACTGCACAAACAGGCTCTGTAATGACAGACCTGAAACATGTTTTTTTTTTTATACACAATTTTATTGGTTTCATGAACAACAAAGTGAACAGTACAGCACTGTGACATACAAGAGAGCTGAATACATTCTTATAACATTCCCCTAAGGGCCATGCAGTACGTAGGAACAATACTGCCCCTCGGAGCCTGCTTACCGTAAGCTTTGGAACCTCAGCCTGTCAAGCCCAGCCACTTGCCCCATATGCATTTTTGTTTGGCCGGGCAGCCTCTGGCCTCATATACAGTTTTTTGTTGGATGGCGCACCAACTGAGACATGTTTAAAGGGCTTCTTAAGAGGGTGGCACAATCAGTGCTGCAGGCCTCCAGTAACATTTAATTACCAGTCCCTGGGCACATGTAGTGCCTATTTACTAGGGACTTATAAGTAAATTAAATATGTTAATTGGGTATAAACCAATTCTACCATCTTTTAAGGAGAGAGCACAAGCAATTTAGCACTAATTAGTAGTGGTAAAGTGCACAGAGTTCTAAGGCCAACAAAAATTAATACAGCAAAATGTAGGAGGAGCAAGGCAAAATGTTTGGGGGTGAGCTTGTAGAGAGGGCCAGGTCCAATATACAAAAATCATGAGTACAAAGAACTCTGTAAAAGTCGATAGAAAATCTGCCGTAGATTCGCCTTCTAAGGTGGGGAAAAGGGGCTCCAACAGCAATGAAAAAGCAGGTCCATTTATAGGACTTTAGGCAAAGGATTTCATACATTCACTACACAAGAACAAGGTTCCCAGGATGTGCAATAATGGGGAATGAGCAAGAAAAAACATTTTACTAAAAAATGCATTTGAAGATTCTCTCATAATGCTGTTACATTAAATTCAGATGTTCTCAGAGTTTATCCTCATAACATGAGTTGATACATAATATGGGAAGCACAATGGGACAGTCAGGTTGTCCTTGATTAGGTACACCTCATTTGATGTGACTGAAAAAGTCTCAGTCTTTCAATGCAAAGCTCACATTTCTTTAATACAGCAAATAAATCAACAGTGGTAGCCATCACGTGGTGCAGTAGACCATCATTCCAAGATGGAAGAAAGCATAACATTGTCTTATGTTAGCATAAGCTCGATTTTTAATACGTTAAACCCTACATTTTAATAAAATGAATTCCACACGTGTTGCATCTTTCTCCTCCCTCATGCACCTAACAATCACGTTCCCTTGAACCCCATCCCTGATGGTACTGATCGTTTTGCATTTTGTATGGTGAAAAGTGAAGGGCCAGGTTTCAACATCATTAAAGATGAATACAACATAGAAAACTGCAGTGCTAGCTTCAACAGAACAAAGAAGAGTTACTGGACCATGGCAAAAAGGCATGCCTCGACACACAATGAGAACAAGCACATGTGTATAAGCAGTTCAAGATGCCATGTGTGTTGGAAATAAGCATCCTCTATGGCTTCCTATGTCTTACTTCCGTATTAGTCAAGACTGAAACATCTCCATAATACAGATAATTAAAAAGCGATTCACATTCTTTATTATCATTGTTATTGTCCAGTGTTACCTGCAGAAATGGGTGAGTTATACCAAGCACAGAAGGAGGGAGGGGACTTTGGCTCTCTGAACATTTAACACGTCTGAATTGCAGAAATACCTTTCATGTTGACCGCCCTTGTAAGTATTTGTTTTAAAATCCCCAACCCCTATAATATTTAGCTAGTCATACCACTGCCCTGGGCCCCTATGATAATGTGCATCTCATTAAACTCTCCTCCCATATGAGATACTGAAGATGGCTATGAAGTTTTGACAGAAGCAGCAATATAACCACTTTCAAACCTCTCTCCCTGACATGGAGCGATCATCCTGCAATTCCTTTTGTCATCACAGTACCAGCAATTGCATATCTACAGAGCAACAATAAAAAAAGGCAGACTAAAAATAGTGTTCCTCTCATCTTTCTTTGACATGATGTCCTACAAAGGAGGTTTCAAGAACCATTTCAAACATTTCATAAACATGTGCTTGCTCAGATGTGCATAACCCACAGGTACATGTTTTCCTGGGCGTACCTTGGTTCTGATTAACAAATGTTTATTGTTACCTGTTGGACCTGGCCCTTTTTGCAGGGTTACCCCCAAACATTTTGCCTTCTTCCTCCTATTTTTCTGACCCTATTTCTGTTGGTTTTAGGACTCGGGGCACTTTACCAGTGCTAACATGCATATGCTCTCTGTCTAATTTGCATTGGTGATTGGTTTATCCATGATTGGTGTAGTAGTGTGACTTTGCCTCTTCTTTCTGTGCTCTCGCTTTCCCCTTGCTGTTCAGCCTGAGCATGTGTGGAATGTTGATGATGCCTTGGAATGTTGGGTGCCAGATCTGAGTCAGTTGATTGCAGGCTGAGCAGCTAGGAGGCTGCTCCTGCTGGGGCGTACATACTAGCCTACTTTCGAGCTTACCTTCCAACTCACCTACCATCTTTCTACTATTCTCTACTCCTGTAGCCGAAGTATCAATAAATCTTCAACCTGGAACCTACTACTCGAGCTCCTGTGGAATTTCTATCTTCAACAATTGGCATATTTGATTTACTAGTAAGTCCCTAGTAAAGTGCACCAGGGGTGACCTGAGCATATAAATAAAATACTACTAGTGGGTGGGTCTGTAAATCAAATGCTACTAGTGGGCCTGCAGCACTGATTGTGCCACCCAAATGAGTAGCCCTGCAGTAGGCCCAAGGTAGCCCCTTGGGCAGGGTGCAGTGTATTTAAAAGGTAGGTCATGTATTGTGGTGTTTCACATGTCCTAATAGAGAAACACTGCTAATTTCAGTTTTCACCATTGCAAGGCCTATCTCTCCCACAGGGTAACATGGAGATTGCCTTGAAATATCATTTAAGTGTAATTTCCAATTTGGAGCTGATAGAGATTTGGAGTTTGGGTCTCTGAACTCACAATTTATAAGTACATCTTTTGGTTCAGTTGGTTTTTAAATTGCATGTTTGATAATGCCACTTTTAGAAAGTGGGCATTTTCTTGCCTAACCATTTTGGGCCTCTGACTGTCTGTAGAATCCATGTCTAGGTAGGGATGACATTTGAGCTCCTGTGCATTCACTCTAGACAGTCACACAAAGAGAGCTGAGGTGTTCCTTGCATATCCTGATGGGCCATCACTAGGCTGATGGGCCTTTCTGAGCTAGAGTGGTGGGAGGAGTTGTCACTGACACCTGATTAGGTCTATGCCTGTCCTCACACAAAGCTGTTTCCACCCCCCTGTAGTGTGTCTGGAGCAAGGTCAGGGAAAGGCAAGGTCTTGTGCACTACAAAGACTTTCCCTTCAAGTTTGCCTACTTCAAAGGCAGAAAGAATTATACGTATTGGACCTCTGACACTCTCAAATCAGAACACTTCTGAATTGAGGACATTCTGCCAGGAAGAAGAGCTGTGTTTCTGTCAGGAGGGACTACCACTTTGCTGTTTGCTCTGCTGTGTTGGCCTGCTGCTACTGCTCCTGTCTTGGGCAGTGAAAGGACGGTACTTTGCTTTCTACAACCTGCTTTTCAAGTTTCTCCAAGGGCTTGAGTTGAGCTAGCCTCCTGTTGGAAGTCTCAGGGATATCAAAGGCTTCATTCACATCTTGTTACCAGCACTGGGACTCTCCTGCTGTAAGTCCTGCATTGCCAAGTGGTGCCAAAACCGGTCCTGGGCCCTTGGAACTGAGAGATTGTGCTACAACCTCCAGAAAAGCAAACCCAATGCTGTCCCTGATGCTGCTGCCTGCACCGAAGCCATAGTCATCGCTTGTGAGAAGCATGATGCATCGACTGCGATGACACTGCAGCCCCGGCTTCACTGATGACATCACTTCACGCTGTCATAGAAGCTGATAGCACCGCTTGTGAAGAGCACAATGGATCACCTCAACGACATCCTGACAACAATGTCATCAACAGCTACCTCATCTCCGACGCCGCTGCCTGCACCGTGGCTGAGGGCACTGCTCGTCAAGAGCATGACACATCTCCCCATCTCACATTGCACCCCCAGGCCTGCCGACGCCAGTGCTCCTTACCTTGACATCGCGAAGCTCGATCCCCAGCTTGTGTGACTCCAAGACCTCAATGACTTTTGCCTGGCTTTCGAAACCGACAACCGCCAATGCTAGCGACGCCTCATCTTTGGATTTCACCGCAAGGTCTCTGAGGCCTCTTCATTTCCAAAGGGACTGTTTTGAGGGTCTGTTCGATGCCGTATTACTGAACTGTTGGATTTTTGTTGTTCACGATGCCGCGATAGCCCCAGTTGGCGCTATCAACTTCAAGGAACTGCATTTTTAAGTCTATTCTTATAAAATTCATATCTTTACCTGTGTATGATGGATTTATATTGTTTTGGTCTTGTTTTACTCAGATAAACATTTGCTATTTTTCTAAACTGGTGTGGAGTCTCTTTTGTGGTGTATTTATGGTGTTACAGGTGTACTTGTGTGTTGCACAAACGCTTTACACATTGCCTTGGGGATAAGCCTGATAGCTCTGCCAAGCTACACAGGGGGTGAGCAGGGGTTATCTTGGGTGTGTAATTTCCTTACCCTGACTAGAGTGGTGGGTTCTGCCTGGCTTAGCTGCATACCCTAGCCAGTCAGAAACCCCCTTTCTAACATTTCCTATCTCTACAGCACTCATTTTCATACAATACACAGGGTATTAACTGAAACCACGTCTTCTCTATTTTGTATTTGACTTAAACTGCCCTCAAAACAAATGAACAAGCTTCTGTGGAAACAATATACCAGCAATTGAAATCAAACCTTCCAATTGGTGGAGCCTGTTTTATTTATTTTTTTAAATCATGGCATTCATTTTACTCACCTCATTTTATTGACTTCAGGAGGATAAAAGGCTGAGTGGACTGACACTCTCTTACTTCCTGGAAAAAAGAAGACCTTTGCTTTCTCCTGAGATCAAAGAAACCATAGGGCAACTAAAATTCTCTTTTTTTAAATTATTTGATTGTTTCTTAAACATAGTAATGAGTGCATATCAACTTTTGCACATACAATTGTCTATAACCTTTACTTGTCACTTGTCCGAAAAAATTCCAATCAATAGCACAATTTTATCTTCCATTGTGTGTGCTTTCCCTACAGCTTAGTGGAACTCCCCTCATTTTTTCTGCAGGTGTAACTGTCTTACTACAACAGTCCTGGTGAGTTTTCCATGTAGAACAATGTGTTCCCATTTTTGTGACAACCTCATCATTCATAAACATACTTTTATGCCAACATGAGCAATTCCATATCCTTTTTTTCACAACTCTCTCTCTGGCACTTCCTTTGACCCCATTGCCTGCCTATATTTCATCTTGCCTCTGAGACCCATTTTGTGGAGCATCATCAGGGGTCTTGGTAGTGTTTCTTCTCCCCCAGATGTCTGCAACTAACATTCTCAACCAGTCTTCAAACTCCCATATCTAAAACAAACACCCTTTGTTGGTACAATCCTGTCGAGAACTAACATACCTAAATAAAAAAATGGAACCCCAGCTGAAGCAAGAAAGAAGAAGTCCGTTGAGCATGCCCTTCGTAGAAGCTCCACATGCGATAATGAATGCCTTCTTACTGTTGATACTATACCTGATGAGCTAATATGTGAATAAAAAGAAGAAATCTCTTCTAAAGAAAAACAGGTGTGGACAACATTAACATTGATAATTAAAGAGCAGTAGCAATTTGATGATTCTTGGCCAAACAATGGAAAGGCAGCCTACACTGATATGCTGGAATTCAAAGAAAAAAGAATACCCTTTTCCCACTCCCTTCCATGTAGAGGGATGGAATCTATCCTAGTGCCTATAACAAATTAACTTTGAACTGATACTAACTCTAATGTGGAGTGTAGCTAATTCTGCTAGACCTAACTGTGGTATTATACCACCCGGTCCTTCACTAAACATTGCTAGTGTCCGTATAGTCTTGTAAGTTAGAGATGTGAGGATCCTTTTGGTTCCTGATGGACTGTGTAGAACAGTTGCTTAAGTGCATGGGTGATAGAATTCCTGATGTAGAATGCTCAGTTAACAGTCATACACTGAGGAATAAAGACGTGTAAAACCAAGCTCCATGTGGTGCATGATCATTTGCATGCACCCAGAAGCAGCAACAACTGGCAACGACCTAGGGGATTATGCAAATCCTGCAACCCGAAGCACCGCAAGTGCTTTCCTGGAGTGGTTGCAGTGGTATAGCAAACTGCTTGTGCATGCCACTTGTACCTCAGTTGAAGTGAAAATCGACAGTTGGCATATGTGGAGTCAAAATACTACTCCTGCCAGTGCAAGGCCTGTGAAGAAAGTGAAGGCCTTACAGAAACTTTGTTTGTCATCGGCTAGAAATTTACTGGTAAAGTCGAGACAAGAGGAACTGCACCACAACGCGACACAGAGCTACAATTCATACAGTACGACAACGTAAAAGGCAGGTGGAGAGTAGTGCTAAAGTCAGTGACAGCTGAACAAGAAAGCGTTGAAAGTGAAAACATTTCTGACGCAATTAAACACTTAAGGCAGTAGAAACCAGGTACAATGCAAAGAGGTGAGAAGGTGAAGGTGAAGAACTCACACGAGAAACAAAGCAGCTACTCACCACCAAAAACCACCACCAAAAAAGAAGACAGCGTCTCACAACCAGAGAGTGGACACATCAACCTAAATGTCAGCACGCAGCTAGTGCTTGACGAAGGTGCTGGTCCATGGGCCGGAGCAAGCTCTGCTCTCAGTAGCAGAAAGTTCCTCTGGTTATGATGTTGATGCATTCCTAAAACCACCGCTTGCCTTTTAAACTGCCAAATAGCAAAATATTGGTGATAGATGGACTGCCTGGATGGAAATGAAAACCTCTGATGAATTCACTGATGTGCTGGAAGAAACAAATGACGAAAAAATCATCAAATAACTTAATAATTTAGCAGGTGAAGGAGTAAAAGAAGTGATGAAGAAAATACTACAAGGTGACGAAGTGAAGTACTATCAAGTCAAAGAGCCATTAATTACCAAGTTCAATCCAATGCCAAATGTCAACTATGAAAGGTACATTTTCAGTCAGGAAAGGCAGAGAGCTGGTGAAACGATGGATGAGTCGTAGAAAGACTTGTTTGCTAAGAAAGCATTGCAAGTTCAATGAGGTCAATGATGAAGAGTACATGCGTCTCATAGTAATTGGTTGTTGCCTCTCTGATTCCTTCAGATGACAAATGCTGAAAGAGATGCTCAGCTTGGAGCAAGACTCATGGCTGCCAGAGACGATGAAAGAGCTGAATTCAGTAGAGGACGGGCCTCTCCTACATCATAAACCCTGGGATCATCTTACCTCAGCCTTCTTGATTCTGCACTTGCTTCTTTTCTCTCACTGCATTGCTTTTAAGGCACTTTGCTCAATGCACTAAGCACTCCAAGTAATTGGGACAGTGCGCCTCAAAAAATTCCAAATCCACCACCCTAGATGAAGCCTCCCTTCAAACACATTCTTACAAGTTATAGCCCCAAACTTCAATAAAACTCAAATTGGAGGTTGTCTCTTCTCATTCCAAAACAACAAACTCTCTCCATCCAAATAAGGAAATTGCAAACCCATCTCACCCTTTGGAAGGCTACAAACATATGGCTCTTCAGGTTTCAGATCCTAGAGGTATACTCATCCCATTATAACTATCATGAACAAACTATACTAACATTTGACAGAGAAGAGTGGATAATAAACCCACCATGCAATGACTAAACAGCCAGGTATATTAAAATAAAATAAATCCTGCTTAAAATGTGCTTCATGATCACATACCCTATATGAATTGACAAGCATAAGAGCAGTGACAAATTCGATACTACACAACCAGACCAAGTGTCAGGACCACATGCACCACATTTAAAATTTCCCATATAGAACATCGACTACACTCTCCAACCAAACATACAAGTATTGTGTAATTGTTCTGGTCAGTTAGAGTGCCAAAATGCCACATTAGTGGAAATTGCTAACATAACAAAAATTTTCAAGCCAACCCAGCTACTCAGTATGCAGATATTCCTGCCTTTGTAGGTCCTCCTACTAAAACTCCAATTAGGAGTTGTGGGGAAGAAAAATCTCATCTCCCTGCAAACCGGAATTCCGCAGGGATTGGCATTCAGAATTATACTGTTTTTACTGTATGGGGTATTTACTAACCCTGGGCGGAGTTGGCGTAGAGCTACTACTCGGAGTTCACTGAGTTCAGTGGAACAGGAGCCCACGTCCTGCGACCAGCCGAGGGTCCATGTACCCGGGACGGGGGTCCCTTGTGCCTGGGCAGGCTCCCAAATCCCCCCGGCCTGGCTGGGTTGAGAAGCAGGGACCGGGCTCAGGCCTGGGTTTCGGGCAGGGCCTGGGGTGTGGAAGCCCCCATCCTGCAGCCTGCCAAGGGTCCGTCTGCCCAGGACAGGGGTCCCTGGTGCCCGGGGAGGCTCCCCCTCCCTGGCCTGGCTGGGTTCAGAAGCGTGGACCGGTTCCGGGGCCTGGGCTCTGGTGGACCCTGGGGTGTGGGAGCCCACGTCCTGTGGCCAGCCGAGGGTCTGGGTGCCCGTCATGGGGGCCATCAGGCCAGAGCAGGCCTCCCCCACTTCGCCTGCATGTCAAGGTGCCTGTGGGCCACCGGGTCAGAGTTCCGCCGGGTGCCCCCCCTTGCAGCTGAGTGCCCGAGACCCAGCTATGGGCTCTGATGAACCCCCGGGACGCAGAGCCCCCGAGCCCTCCAAAGGGCAGGTGGGAGCCCTCCCGCGAAGGCTTGGGGTGAGCAGATTGGCATCCTTCAGGCCCGGCCTTCTGGTCGCGCCTTTCCCCTCGGCCATCTGGTCGTGCACAATGCTTTCCAATAGGGCGGCCAGATGGATGGGCAGGCTTGGAAGTCCCAATGAGGGCTCGCCTGCCTCTCCGATCCCAGGCAGGGCTCCAGGAGGTGGGGTGCCCCGTGTCCTGGGTCCCCTCTGTCACTTGGTGCGCACGGGTTACCAGAAAGAAGGGTAGCTTTCCTCTGGATTACTAGGGACAGGGTATGCCCGAAGTGCTCCCGGGCTGGTGGTTCTCAGCCGGGGACCAGATTGGCTGGGACCAGGCACCACCTTCCCCCCTGTCCGGGGCTCCGTCCTCCGGCCTGCCACCCAGCAAAGTGCCCGGGATGGACTTCATTGGTCCAGGGCAGTCCTCCCCTGGGAGTCTGGGCCTGAGAGCTCTGGCTGGGTGCTCCCACCCCGGGCTCCATCCCACGCCCTGGGCGGGCCTTCCCTACCTTGGCTGGGTTCAGGAGTATACGCCGGGGCCCTTGGTGGCCAAACGCCGGCCCATGGAGGCCTCTCCTGCATTGCCTGGCCCAGGACCGCCGGGCGGGCCCAAGGGATGGGTTAAGCTCTGCCATGGGCCTGGGTCAGAGGTCTACCGGCGACCCCCCATTCTCTGCCCCGGGCCTGAGGTCCAGCTGGGGTCTATGAGCCCCCGGGATGTAGAGCACCCGAGCTCTGCATGGGCAGACGGGAGCCCTCCGGTGAAGGCTCAGAGCGGGCAGATTGGCGTCCTTCTGGCCCGGCCATCTGGTCGCGCCTTTCGCCTCGGCCACCTGGTCAGGCGCAATGCTTTCCAATGGTGCGGCCAGATGGCTGGGCCGGCCTGGAAGTCCCGATGAGGGCTCGCCCACCTCTCCAATCCCAGCCAGGGCTCCAGGAGGTCGGGCGCCCCGTGCCCTGGGTCCCTTCCGTTACTCGATGCGCACAGGTTACCAGAAAGAAGGGTAGCTTTCCTCCGGATTACTAGGGACAGGGTATGCCGGAACCGCACCCAGGCTGACGGTTCTCTGCCGGGGACCAGATGGGCTGGGACCAGGCACCACCTTCCCCCCTGTCTGGGCCTCCATACTCTGGCCCGCTGCATGGCACAGTGCCCGAGACGGGCTCCATCGGTCCTAGGCCGTCCTCCCCTGGGTGTCTGGGCCCGAGAGCTCTGGCCGGGTGCTCCCACTCTGGGCTCTGTCCCACACCCTGGACCCGGGCAGGCCTTCCCCAGCTTGGCTGGGTTCAGGAGCATAGGCCAGGGCCCTTGGTGGCCTGATGCAGGCCTGTGGAGGCTTCCCCTGCACGGCCTGGTCCAGGACCACCGGGCGGGACAAAGGGATGGGTTAAGCTCCGCCATGGACCCGGGTCGAAGGTCCACCGGGGACCCCCATTCTCAGCCTCGGGCCTGAGGCCCAGCTAGGTCTCCAAGCCTCCATGATGTAGAGCCCCTGAGCCCTGCATGGGCAGGCGGGAGCCCTCCAGTGAAGGCTCAGGGCGGGCAGATTGGTGTCCTTCTGGCCCGGCTATCTGGTTGTTCTTTTCCCCTAGGCCATCTGGTCGCGTGCAATGCTTTCCAATGGGGAGACCAGATGGCCAGGCCTGCCTAGAAGTTCCGATGAGGGCTCGCCCACCTCCCTGAAGCTGGCGGGTCTCAGCTGGGGACCAGATGGGCTGGGCACCACATTCCCCCCCTGTCTGGGGCTCTGTCCTCCGGCCTGCCGTGTGGCAAAGTGTCTGGGACGGGTTCCATCGGGTGGGGCAGTTCTCCATTGGGCTTCCGGGCCCAAGAACTCTGGCCAGGATCTCCCTACACTGGGCTCCGTCCTCCGCTCCACCATGGGCCTGGGGCCCTTTGGGCGTTCCCCAGCTCGGTTTGGTCTCAGGAGCACAGGCAGGGGCCCTTGATGACCCTGGGGTGGAGGGTGCCCTCCCCACCTTGGGCCTGCCACGTGGCAGAGCACCCGGGATGCGGACCTTGAGGAGGCCTCCCCTGCTGGTGTCAGCCCGAGACCTCCGGCTGGGCTTAGGGGACCGGGCTCCGTCCCCCTGCTCCCCCATGGTCCTAGGATGGGGGTCTGTATGGCCTGGGCAGGCTTCCCTCCTGCTTTGCCCGCCAATCAAGGTACCTGGGGAACCCCGAGTCGGAGGTCGGTCGGGGACCACTGTCCGCAGCCCCGGGCCCAAGGCCAAAGGCCAAGCTGGGGTCTCCGAACCCCCAGGATGCAGAGCCCCCAAGCCCTCCAAAAGGCAGATGGGAGCCCTCCCGCGAGGTGGGCTGATTGGCGTCCTTTGGGCCCCGCCATCTGGTCACGCCTTTCCCCTCGGCCATCTGGTCACGCGCAATGCTTTCCAATGGGGCGACTAGATGGCTGGGCTGCCCTGGAAGTCCAGATGAGGGCTTGTTTGCCTCCCCGTTCCCAGCTAGGGCTCCAGGAGGTCAGGCGCATCCACGCCTTGGGTACCATCAGTCTTGCGGTGCGCACGGGTTACCAGAAAGGGGGGGTACCCTTCGACCGGATTACTAGGACCAGGGTACTCCAAAACCCCTCTCATCCTCGCAGTCCTCAGCCGGCAGCCGAACGGGTCAGGACGCGCCCCCAGCCCGGGGCTCTGTCCCCCGGCCCAACGTGTGGCATGGTGCCCAGGATGGAGTCCCGCAGGCCAGGGGAGGCCTCACCTCTGCCCAGGAGCCCCGACAGGGTCCAGGGGCTATAGGCTCAGTCTCCTGGCCTGCCGCTCCGCCAGGGGGCCGAGACAGGGTTCCGCTGGGCCTGGGGAGCTTCCCCGTGCTTGGCTGGGTTCAGGAGCTCCAACCAAGGCCCTGGGGAGTCCTCGCCTCCCCGGGCTCCATCCTCTGGCCTACCGCACGGCAGGCTGCCCGGGACGGGATCCCGGGGAAGGGAGGACTCCTGTGCCTCTGGGCCCAGGAGCCCTGGCTGGATCCAGGAGCCCAGCCGGGCCCCGGGTCAGGTGCTCCAGGCCTGGGCCCCGTTCCCCAGCCTGCCGCTATGCCAAAGGCCAGAGATGGGGTTCTGTTGTGCCCGGGGACCCCCCCTGGCTTGGCTGGGTTCAGGGCTCCGTCCTTGGGCCAGCCGTGTGGCAGGGTGCCCGGAACAATGTCCCGCGGGCCCAGGGTGGCTTCCTCTGTATCTCTGGGCCTGTGAGCTCCAATGGGGTCCACAGGCCCCACAGGGCCCCGGGTCAGGTGCTCCAGCCCTGGGTCCCGTCCTCCGGCCTGCCGCTCCACCAAGGGATGGTGGGTCCATCGGTCCCATTTAGACCTCCCCTGCTTCGCCTGCTTGGCAAGGTGTCCGTGGGCCCTGGGTCGGACGGCCCATTGGCTCTACCCTCACAGCCCCATGGCTGAGGCCAGCTGGGGCCCCGGGCCTCCGGCCCCCCATGCCTCAGCGCCGCTCGCCCTTTCGTTAGGGCACAGAGCGACCAGATGGCCGCCCTTCGAGCCCAGCCATCTGGTCGTGCTTTTCCCCTCAGCCATCTGGTTGCACTCAAACCTTTCCAATGGGGCGACCAGATGGCTGGGCTTCCCTGGAAGTCCTAATGAGGGCTCATTTGCCTCCCCGATCCCAGCGAGGACTCCAGGAGGTCAGGCACGTTTGCACCTTTGGTCCCCTGTGTCACCCTGTGCGCACGGATAACAAGAAAGAGGGTATTTTTCCTCCGTATTACCAGGGAGAGGGTCAGTCAGACCTCCGTGAGGTCTGGCGATTCTGAGACAGGGGATGACAGGACCCAGGCCCGCCCGCCGGAGCCCCCAGGGGCTTAGTTCTGCACGTGCCTCAGTCCCTTCCCGATGGGCCTTTCCTCCGAGCCTGCTCACCCCGGGAGCGGGCAGGCATGCGAAGCCGGCACCCCCTATTCAGGGTGGCCTGCCAGGGGAGGCCCCGGCTGTACGTCCGACTGATTGGGCACTCTCGGTCCATTTAGGGATGGAATGCTTGGCCAGCCTCGGTTGTTGTTTCAAGCAAAGAGCTTCCACCCTGCATGGACCCCTTCACCCTACCCAGCAGAGCAAAGGTTGAGCGTCCATGGCAGCTCGTGCCCCCCAGCGGTCTGACCCGAGCGGAAGGGGTCGGGTGGTGCCAGACCCTAAGATGCGGCTGCCCGGCAGGTCTGTAGGCCCCGCGCGCCACACCGTCACCCCTCTCTGCCCAGTGCATTTCCGCAGCAGCTCGGAATGACTGTTCTGAGGGGTGCTGCCGCCAGGCTTCGGAACCCCTGCATCTCCCTTCCGGGGAGACGGTTAGGCCCACCGGTGCCCATGCGACTGCACCTCTCCACCCTCCACCTCTCCACCCTCCCAGCGAGCCATCCTGCTCAGGCGTGCGGGCTCTTTCCCCTAGATGGCTTCTGAGAGGGAGGGCTCATTAAATCAGTTATGGTTCCTTTGATCGCTTCATTTGTTACTTGGATAACTGTGGTAATTCTAGAGCTAATACATGCCGATGAGCAGTGACCTCCCGGGATGCGTGCATTTATCAGACCAAGACCAATCCGGGCTCGCTTGCCGCTTTGGCGACTTTTCATAACCTCGGGCCGATCGCATGTCCCCGTGACGGCGATGATACATTTGGATGTCTGCCCTATCAACTTTCGATCTGTGCCTACCATGGTGACCACGGGTAACGGGGAACCAGGGTTCGATTCCGGAGAGGGAGCCTGAAAAACACTACCACATCCAAGGAAAGCAGCAGGCGTGCAAATTACCCACTCCCGACTCGGGGAGGTAGTGATGAAAAATAAGAAAACAGGACTCTTTTAAGGCCCTGTAATTGGAATGAGTACACTTTAAATCCCTTGATGAGGATCCATTGGAGGGCAAGTCTGGTGCCAGCAGCTGTGGTAATTCCAGCTCCAATAGTGTATATTAAAGTTGCTGCAGTTAAAAAGCTAGTCGTTGGATCTTGAGATCGAGCTGGCGGTCTGCCGCGAGGCGAGCTACCGCCTCTCCCAGCCCCTGCCTCCCGGCGCCCCCTTGATGCTCTTGACTGAGTGTCCTGGGGTCCGAAGCGTTTACTTAGAAAAAATTAGAGTGTTCAAAGCAGACCAGTCGCCTGAATACTTCAGCTAGGAATAATGGAATAGGACTCTGGTTCTATTTTGTTGGTTTGCGGAATTGGGGCTATGATTAAGAGGGACAGCCGGGGGCATTCAGATTGTGTTGCTAGAGGTGAAATTCTTGCACTGGCGCAAGACGAACCAAAGCTAAAGCATTTGCCAAGAACGTTTTCATTAATCAAGAACGAAAGTCGGAGGTTCAAAGACGATCAGATACCGTCGTAGTTCTGACCATAAACGATGCCGACTAGCGATCCGGCGGCGTTATTCCCATGACCCGCCAAGCAGCTTCCGGGAAACCAAAGTCTTTGGGTTCCGGGGGAGTATGGTTGCACAGCTGAAACTTAAAGGAATTGACGGAAGGGCACCACCAGGAGTGGAGCATGTGGCTTAATTTGACTCAACATGTGAAACCTCGCCCAGACACGGAAAGGATTGACAGATTGATAGCTCTTTCTACATTCTGTGGGTGGTGGTGCATGGCCGTTCTTAGTTGGTGGAGCAATTTTTCTGGTTAATTCCGATAACGAACGAGACTCCTCCATGCTACCTAGTTACGCGACCCCCAGCGGTCGGCGTCCAACTTCTTAGAGGGGCAAGTGGCGTTCAGCCACATGAGATCGAGCAATAACAGGTCTGTGATGCCCTTAGATGTCTGGGGTTGCACGCGCGCTACACTGAGTCTACCCTTTGCCGACAGGTGCGGGTAACCCGCTGAACCCCGTTCGTAATAGGGATTGGGGATTGCAATTATTTCCCATGAACTAGGAATTCCCAGTAAGTGCGGGTCATAAGCTCCCGTTGATTAAGTACCTGCCCTTTGTACACACTGCCCGTCGCTACAACGGATTGGCTGAATTAGTGAGGTCCTCGGGTCGGCCCCGCCGGGGTCAGCAATGGCCTTGTCAGAGCGCCGAGAAGATGATCAAACTTGACTATCTAGAGGAAGTAAAAGTCGTAACAAGATTTTCGTAGGTGAACCTGTGGAAGGATCATTAATGGCAGAGCGGCCCAAGCGAAGGACGGCACAAGCCCTGCCCTCATGCGCCCCAGCCGGCAAAGCGGTACATGGCTGCATGGTGCACTTGGGTGAGGACTGAGCCTCGGTGGGTCTTCAGCCGCCATACGGCTGACGTGCAGGTAGGGCGACCCTCCCTCGTTGACAGGTACACGGTTTGACCTGGTCCCGTGCGGCCAGGCCGAGGGGTTTGAAGACTCACGTGGTCCCTCCCGGTTACCGCGGGAGGGACTGGTGGCAGTGGGGCTGCTGCCTGCTCCCGTCGCTATGGAAGCCTTCCTCGCATATGGGTGGGCGGGGGGACTCTTGGGCCGAGCGCATGGTAACCATCCACCTCTGCGGCCGGCTTCCCTGGGAGGGGGAACCCCTCCAGATCTGATCCAGGGAAAGAGGGCACGCGCTGTGGGACCCCAGGCTCCTGCTCTATGAGGGGCCTGGCCTTCCCCAGCGGCTCCCCCTGACGCTTTGGTGTTTTTTCCGACTACGACCTCAGATCAGATGTGGCGACCCGCTGAATTTAAGCATATTACTAAGCGGAGGAAAAGAAACTAACCAGGATTCCCCCAGTAACGGCGAGTGAAGAGGGAAGAGCCCAGCGCTGAATCCCTGCTCGGCGGCGGGCGTGGGAAGTGTGGCGTACAGAAGATCGACTCCCCGGCGTCGCTCAGGGGTCCCAAGTCCTTCTGATGTAGGCTCACCCCGCGGACAGTGTTAGGCCGGTAGTGGCCCCCGGAGTGCCGAATTCGGGTCTTCTCGGAGTCGGGTTGCTTTGGAATGCAGCCCAAAGCAGGTGGTAAACTCTATCTAAGGCTAAATACGGGCACGAGAACGATAGCCAACAAGTACCGTAAGGGAAAGTTGAAAAGAACTTTGAAGAGAGAGTTCAAGAGGGCGTGAAACCATTGAGAGGTAAACAGGTGGGGTCCGTGCAGTCGGCCCGGAGGATTCAACACAGTGGGAAGGTCAGTGGCCCGGGAGTTCTGGATCCCCTCCACGGGACCAGCACCCAGGCCCTACCCGGCCTGGCAGGGCGCATTTCCTTCATGGCAGTGCGCCGCGACCGGCTTCGGGTTGGCTGGGAAGGCTTTGGGTGCCAGGTGGCCCTCTGCTCCAGCGGAGGGTGTTACAGCCACCCTGGCAGCAGCTTTGCCGTGTCCGAGGGGCTAAGGCAGGATCAACTGCCTGAGTGCCCTCACTTGTGCACCCACTCCCGGCTGCCCCTTGGGGCACACTGGGGCGGGGGAGGGGGCCCCCTGCTCCCAGCACGACTGGGGCGAACTGTGCTCAGTGCGCCCTGACCGCGTCGTGCTGCCGGGCAGGGAGGCCCACGCCGGGCTTGAAACACTGACCAAGGAGTCTAACACATATACGAGTTGGAAGGCTGAGCAAAACCCTGTGGTGCAATGAAGGTGAGGGTGGGCTTTTGTGGGATCCCACCGCGCTTCCAGGGCGGGCAAACCACCGGCCCGTCTTGCCCACTCTGTCGGGGAGCTGTAGCATGAGTGTGTGTGATAGGACCCGAAAGATGGTGAACTATGCCTGGGCAGAGCGAAGCCAGAGGAAACTCTGGTGGAGGTCTGTAGCGGTCCTGACGTGCAAATCGGTCGTCCGACCTGTGTATAGGGGTGAAGGACTAATTGAACCATCTAGTAGCTGGTTCCCTCCGAAGTTACCCTAAGGATAGCTGGCGCTCGGAGCCCCCCGTTTTATCTGGTAAAGCAAATGATTAGAGGTCTTGGGGCCAAAACGATCTCAACCTATTCTCAAACTTTAAATGGGTAAGAAGCCCCGCTCACTGGTGTGGAGCCGGGCATGGAATGAAAGTGCCTAGTGGGCCACTATTGGTAAGCAGAACTGGCGCTGCGGGATGAACCGAATGCTGGGTTAAGGCGCCCAATGCCGACGCTCATCAGACCCCAGAAAAGGTGTTGGTTGATATAGACAGCAGGACTGTGGCAATGGAAGTCGGAATCCGCTAAGGAATGTGTAACACCTCACCTGCTGAATCAACTTGCCCTGAAAAAGGATGGTGCTAGAGCGTTGGGCCGATACCCGGTCGTCGCAGGTGCTGAGAGCCGTGGGGGCTAAGCCGCGATGAGTAGGAGGGCCGCTGCGGTGCCCATGGAAGCCCGGGGTGAGGGCCCAGGTGGTGCCACCACAGGTGCAGATCTTGGTGGTAGTAGCAAATATTCAAATGAGAGCTTTGAAGGCCGAAGTGGAGAAAGGTTCCATGTGAACAGCAGTGGAACATGGGTCAGTCCGTTCTAAGAGATGGGCGAGCGCCATTTGGAAGGGACGGGCGATGTCCTCCGTTGCCCTTGGCTGATCAAAAGGGAGTTGGGTTCAGATCCCCGAACCCGGAGTGGCGGAGACGGGAGCCCTCACGGCATCCAATGCGGTAACGCAAACGATCGCGGAGAAGCCGGCGGGAGCCCCGGGGAGAGTCCTCTTTTCTTTGTGAAGGGCAGGGCGCACTGGAATGGGTCCCCCCCGACAGAGGGGCCTGAGCCTTGGAAAGCGCCGTGGTTCCGGCGGCATCTCGTGAGCTCTCGCTGGTCCTTGAAAATCCAGGGGAGATGGTGTAAATCTCACACCGGGCCGTACCCATATCCACAGCAGGTCTCCAAGGTGAACAGCCCTTGGCATGTTGGAACAATGTAGGTAAAGGAAGTTGGCAAGTCAGATCCGTAACTTCGGGATAACGATTGGTTCTAAGGGCTGGGTCGCTCGGGCTGGGGCGTGAAGCGGGGCTGGGCGTGCACTGTGGTTGGGCGAGGTGCCGCTGTCTGGGGCGGCCTCGACTCTTCCTGTGGATGGCCCCAGCTGTGGTGGTCGACTCTCCCCGGGCCCCCTCCCCGGGGGAGCGGGCCCGGTGTTCTGCCTCGGCCGGTGCCTAGCAGCTGACTTAGAACTGGTGCGGAACAGGGGAATCCGACTGTTTAATTAAAACAAAGAATCACAAATGCCGGAGGCGGCTGTTGACACAATGTGATTTCTGCCCAGTGCCCTGAATGTCAAAGTGAAGAAATTCAATGGAGTGCGGGTAAACGGCAAGAGTAACTATGACTCTTAACCTATTCTCAGTTGTAGTGGCCTTTACCTCCCAGTGGTCCTGCCGGTAACTGCCTCTATAGTGCTAGACTCTGTGTAGATAAGTCTATAGAGACAGGCCAAACAAGGTTCTATCATGGCAGCGAGCGTGATAGTGAGAAATGGCGAAGCAAACAACCAAAATTCCAGATGAGGTAGTTCCTGGAGATTAAAAACCCTGTTAAGATGGCGTAAGGAGGTGCTGTCTTTTTCAGAAATCATTAACCTCCTCACCGAATTTGACAAACCAGCACCCGCTTCAAACAATGCAACAAGCAACAACGGTTCAGATCACGATATAGGCCCTAGTTCACCCACTGTAGCAGAAGAAACATAACAGTAGACCTCAGCAAATCCATTGAGTTTGTGGCCTCCTCAGCCAAGAATGACATTGGTACAACCAACTTCGAAAATCTTCCCGATGTGTACGAGGTCAGCAAAGATTTAATAACAAAGAAAAGTGACTACACAAAAAAGGCACTTATTGGAAATACCCAAATGAAAAGTATAAATGTGACTTGTGTGGAGACATATTGGGAACTTTTAAAGAACTGAGAAAACATGTCTCCAACAAGCACAAAGGCTTCTATCTCAAAAGGTATTGCTCAAAATATGACAATGAAGCCTAATACCACAATATTGCATGCCATTATGCCAAATGTAAAGTAAGACCTCAAACAGGAGGGCTGCCATTCCTGTGCAGCTTCTGTGACCTCAGATTTGGAACAAAGATTGGAGTTTCACAACATGCTTGGCATGCGCATCCAAGAGCGCAAAATGATGCTAGACTAGCAGCTCTAGCAAGCAGCAAACCGTCAAAATAACGGTCACAGGAAGAAATACTGCTATTAGCAGAATTGGAAAAAGTGCATGAAAACAAGAGAAATATTAATGCGCTAATGGTTCCACATTTTGACAATAAAAACAGAAAACAGATTGCAGAAAAAAGAAGAGATAGAAGAGATAAGAGTAAAAAAATCGGCAAAAGATGTACTGCAAGCATCAAATCTTTCTGAAAATGATTCTTGCGATGAACCAGAGGGGACAGTGGAAGTAACAACAGAAAAGCGCAGAGACATTATCAATCGCAAACGTGCGCAAAAAAACAAGAACTTTAATGAGCTGGAGGATAGAATCACAGAAGTCGAGAAGTACACCCAAAACATAGAGCAACACGATGCTGCTATGGATCTGATGGATGAGATAGTGACATATCTCCGAAAACACCACTGATATAAGTCCTGTACCAACAAATTGTAGTGAACCAGCAAGTGAACTCAATAATGAGCCTATGAACTCTGCTCTAGATGAGCACCAGAATGCCTCAGTGGAAAACAAGATAACAAAAAAAGACAAGAAAAACGGAAGACTTAATCGGACACAAAAGAAAAATTATACAAAACCAAAGGGCAGCTCCAAAGAATACCAGGCAATGTTTAAAAAAGACAAAAAGAAAATTGCCAGGATTATCACTGATGGGGCAGAAGATGCCACTTGCCAAATCAGTGCTGATGAAATTTTCCAATACTACAAAAGCATAATTGAAAAAGAAAACAAGAAAAACCCTAAATTCATGCAGATTGATCGGATACCGGATGAATGGGAAATTTGAAATTTATGTAAAGAAATTACACTGCTCGAAATAACTAATGCCTTCGATGACTCCAATTTAAAGAAAGAAGTGGGGCCCGATAAGATTGGTATGAATGACTTGAATAAAGTGCATAGCAGGCAACCAAGACTGCTGCCCAGAATTTTATTGTCTTAGTTATCGATGAGAAGAGTACCAGAAAGTATCAAAAGGAACTGGTCAATATTGATACCCAAGAATGTACCGATTAGTGAACTTAAAAAAATCTGTAATTGGCGTCCAATTACCATCGGTACTGCATTCATGAAGTTATTCACAAAAATACTAACTAAAAGACTCTCATTTTGTGTTGAATTGAATACGAGACAAAAAGGCTTCATGAAGGTGAGAGGTTGTCTCTAGAATCTGACTCTTCTGCAAAATATCATAAAAGGGGCACGGAAAAACAGTCATTCATTAGCAGTAGTGTTCATAGATATCTCAAAAGCCTTCAACACTGTCAGCCATGGTCACATTATACAGAGTCTCGCAAGGCATAGAGTTCCATCATACATCAGAGACATAATAAAAGACTTATATACTGACTCAACAACATTTTTCAAGAGAAAGAACAACGAAGCAACTCCTGAAATAACAATGAATTCTGGGGTTAAACAATGTGACTCTTTATCCCCACTGCTATTTAACATTGCCATGGATCCTCTGATCTGCGATCTTCAGAAAAACGGCAAGGGCTTCACATTTGGCTCAGATGGTCTTATTGAGCAAATCACCACTCTCGCCTTTGCCGATGACATCCCAGTACTCAGCAGCTCCTGGGAAGGAATGAGTACAAATCTGAAAATCATTGAAAAGTTCAGTAGAACAACAGGATTACAACTTAATGTGAAAAAGACAAATGGATTTTATATCAGTCACCATAAAGATAAAATCCTGATTAACAACTGTAAACCATGGCAGTTTGAAAAAGAAAATATTGAAAACATTCATCCAGGAGAAAGTGAGAGATACCTCGGATTGAACTTTGATCCACACACTGGCCATACAAGTAACAACAAAATTGATGAGGTTCTTGTTAATTCGGCTCAAAAACTTGATAATCTACCACTTAAGCCCACGCAGAAAATAGAAATTTTGTGTCAGTACTTGGTCCCTAAACTGTCATTTAAATTGGAAATGACAGGAACAGAAGCTAAAACTTTAAATTAAATGTTCTGGATTAAACAATGAAAAAGTATGTCAAACATTTTCTACACCTTCCTGCATACACATGTGATGGTCTCCTATATTCGAAAATATAATTTGGGGGCCTCAGTATAGCAAAACTATGTACAACAATTGGTCTAAATAAAGTCAATAGTTTATTGTATCTCAGGGCGGCTCTAGATCTGTACATAGCTCATTCATTCATGTATGCAGGAGAAGTAATAAATGAAAAAATTGATAACATCATCAAAATGCACATACTCAACATTTTAGACAGTAGGTTTCTGAGTTATGATTTGAATTTGTTAGCAACATATGATTGGAGAAAAGAAGAACTTGAGAAATGGGCCAATCTCCCTGTCCAAGGTGATGGTATAACATACTTAGCAAGTAATCCAACCTCAAACTTCTGGATTAGCAAGCATAACAAAATGAAAGAAAATCAGTACATATCTGCGCTGATGTTAAGAGCAAATGTTTTATATACTAGAGAAACCATTACTAGGGGAAGAAATCGTACATTTGCTACATGTAGGTACTCTAAAGATGCTTGCGAAACAGTTTCACATATTTCAGGTACATGACCTAAAACCAAGGACATTAGGATAAAAAGATATATTAAATTTCTGGAATTGCTCATTGATAGAGCAAAAAGGTGTGGTTGGATGGCATATAGGGACCATCATGTTAAGAATAATCAAGGTGAACTACGAAAACCAGATGTAGTGTTTACCAAAATTGGTACAGCTGTAGGAACTGATGTTTCAATTTGTCATGAAAACCCACAGAATTCCCTTGAATTAGTGTTTGAGAGTAAAGTTAAATACTATCAGGATCTATCACAGCAAATCAAAGATCTCACCAAATGTAACACTGTAAAATTTCATGGCTTTATTGTTGGATGTCGTGGTATTTGGCCTCAATGTAATGATGTTGTTCTGGCTGATCTAGGTCTACAAATGTCATTCCCATTCAAGAAAAATGTTTCTGGATCCAAGCACCCGGTGCCCACTGGACGCGACCTGCTCCGGGGACCGTGGCAGGTGGGGAGTTTGACTGGGGCGGTACACCTGTCAAACGATAATGCAGGTGTACTAAGGCGAGCTAAGGGAGGACAGAAACCTCCAACGGAGCAGAAGGGCAAAAGCTCGCTTGATTTAGATTTTCAGTATGAATACAGACCGTGAAAGCGGGGCATCACAATCCGTCTGACTTTTTGGGTTTCAAGCAGGAGGTGTCAGAAAAGTTTCCATAGGGATAACTGGCCTGTGGCGGCAAAGCGTTCATAGCAACACCGCTTTTTGATCCTTCGATGTCGGCTCTTCCTATCATTGTGAAGCAGAATTCACCAAGCATTGGATTGTTCACCCTCTAATAGGGAACGTGAGCTTTGTTTAGACCGTCGTGAGACAGGTCAGTTTTACCCTACTTTTGATGTATTGTTACAATAGTAATCCAGCTCAGTACAAGAGGAACCACAGGTTCAGACATTTGTTGTATCTCCTTGGCTGAGGAGCCAATGGGGTGAAGCTACCATCTGTGGTATTATGACTGAACACCTCATAATTCAGGATCCCCTCTAAACCGTAACGATGCCGAAGTGCTGTGGAGCCTCGGTTGGCCTGGGAGAGCCGGCCTCTGTCGGGGGTCCAGTGCGTAGAGCTGCTCACTTGGGGACCGGAGCGCGGATGGAAGGGGGCCACCTCCATCGCCCTTAGTGCACCGCATGTTCGTGGGGCACCCAGTGATAAATCATTCATAGATGACCTGATTCTGGGTCAGGGTTTCATAAGTAGCAGAGCAGCTACCTCGCTGTGATCTATTGCAAGTCATCCTCTGAGCCAAGCTTTTGTCTCTCCGTGCGTGGGTGCCTGTGGATGCCCTCCTCCACCACACTCAGGGGTGCGTCCCTCTGCCGCCGGGTCGGGGGGAGGGACGCAGAGGGAGTGATGCGGGCCTGAGGGAGGCCGCATCCAACACGTGCCCTCCGGCACGGAGGCCTCCCCCTCCTGTCCCTGCCCCACCGGGGTGCGGGGACGGGGCCACCATCCCGTGCGGGGCAACAGGGTGACCAGATGGCCTGGGTCAGCCGGGGCCCCCCCTTCCCACGGCTCCCACGCAAGTCGAGTAGGGAGGTGAACAGACTTGGGGAAGAAGCCTCCTGAGCAACAGCCTTGGGGCACCTGGCCACCCTGGTCTTTGTCAGACTGCAAGGGCGACTTGGTCTGGCTGTTTCAGACCAGCTAGGTGCTGGGTTATCCCACGCCATCTGGTCACCTGGCTGCGTGACCAGATGGCCCTGCAGGCTGTGCAATCAGATGGCCCTGTGGGCTGGGGGACCAGATGGCCCTGCGTGCCGGGCGACCAGATGGCCCTGCGGGCTGGGCGACCGGATGGCCCTGCAGGCCCGGTGACCAGATGGCCCTGCGGGCTGGGTGACCGGATGGCCAGCCTGCCGGGCTAGCTCCAACTTTTGTCCTTCCCCAGGGTTCTGTCGAGGAAAATGGGCTACCCGGGCATGCCGGTGGGGAGAGGATGTGGTCTGGGCTTAACCCTCCTTGGTTCCTGCCCCCCGGGCTCCGGGAAGATGGAAGGCACCCCTGCCCGAGTCAGCACCCTGACACCCAAGAGTCTGTGTTTGGGGGAAACAGTCAGTAGCCAGGGCAGGGCGGCTGCAGAGCATGGAGGACTGCCTAGCTCCCTGCTGTCTCCGGGGAAAGGAGCAGCAGGAGGCCTGCCCTGCGTGAAAGGGGGGTCGAGCCAGTGCTGGAGCCCCTGGAGAGCTTGGAGAAGCCCTGAGCAGGGGACGCCTGGGCCCGGTTTGGGATGGCAGCGACTTGCGGATGTCCCGCACCACCCAAGGGGGTCCACCGGGGCCGGCGGAGGCTCTCCCCGGCCTAACTAGGGTTCCGATGCTTTGACTGGGCCCGAGGCTTGAGCTCTGTCCGGCGGGCTCCGGGGTGCGGGAGCACTCTGTCCTGCAACCCAGCCGAGGGTCTTGGCGCTGGGGACGGGGGTACATCAGGGCCTGGGGAGGCTCTCCCCGGCCTGGGTTGGGTATTCAGAAGCTGTGACCAGGCCCAGTCCTTGAGCTCCGTCCGGCGGGCCCCAGGGTGCATGGAAACACCCTGTCCTGCAAGCCAGCCGAGGGTCCGGGTGCTGGTGACGGGGGTCCCATCGGGGCCTGGGGAGGCTCTCCCCTGCCTGGCTAGGGTTCGGAAGCTGGGACCAGGACCGAGGCTAGAGCTCTGCCCGGTGGGCCCGGCGGGTGTGGGCGCCCCCCATCCTGCAAGCCATCCGAGGGTCTGGGCGCTGGGGACAGGGGGTCCATCGGGGCCTGGGGAGGCTCTCCCCCGCCTGGCTAGGGTTCAGAAGCTGGGACCGTGCCCAAGGCTTGAGCTCAGTCTGGCGGGCCCCGGGGCGTGGGAGCCACCAGTCCTGCAAGCCAGCCGAGGGTCCATGCGCTGGGGTATATCGGGGCACAGGGAGGCTCTCTCCGGCCTGGCTAGGGTTCAGAAGCTGGGACCGGGCCCGGGGCTTGAGCTCCGTCTGGCGGCCCCAGGGTGCAGAAGCCCTCGAAGCCAGCCAAGGGTTCGGACGCTGGGGATGGGGGTCCACCGGGGCCCAGGGAGGCTCTCCCCGGCCTGGCTAGGGTGCAGAAGTTGGCCGGATGACATATTGATGGAAAATGCCCGTAAAATATGCACAATTTGATGCTATAAATCTTAATTCCATGTGTTATACCTCATACCTGTCCCCCCAAACTCAGATTAGGAACTATTTACTGAACCTGTTAAAAGTTAAATGTCCAACCACGGAACAATGTTACATACCTGGTGCTGTACAAAGCATACCCTATTCTGACCTACTCATAATATGGGATAAGCATAATTGGAGGCACAAATGTTCACCACTGCCACCATGGTGATGCCATATTTAGTTCAGAACAGGGGCGCTAGTTAGTCCAACTAGAGCATATGGAAATAAAATTTTACTGTGGCATAGTGAACTCCCCATTTTAGCACCTTAAGCGTGGGCTGCCACTGAATTGGTGAAGTGGGGCCCACTAAAACATTAACTATGTATTTATGGGTCTCTCCCGTATGCAGGTCTGCAGCCAGAATGTTTAAAATAACACTTTTAGAAAACACCATGAGAGAGGGGTGTGGTACATTGGCTGACATGCACATTTAAAGGAATTGCAAAATAGGAATTATGAAAAAAGGAGAAGACAATAATAACAGGAGAACAAATCAGCATGAAAGAGAAAGGTAAGAAAGAAAAGTAAGCATGAGAAAAACGATGGATAGATAGAGGAAAGAAAGAACAGGAGAGGGGAAGAGAAGGGTGAGAAGACAGAAGGAGGAAAAGGTAAAAGGTAGCATGGAAGAGTGAAAAGAAGGAAGAGTGGAAGGGAGAGTGTTGCAAAGTCATCCTGAGCCCTCGGCACCACCAACTTTCTTACTGACTGGTACTGGTGATAACTGACTCTGACTGACCCTGGGCTCTGCCTAACCAGGCCCAGGGTGAGTACTGCTCTGAAAGAGACACTTAGAATACAGTGATCGCACCCACATACACTAGGGTACACAATAGGTTAGGGTAGCCTTATGATTGCCATGACCTCTCCTATAAGACCCAAGTACATATAGGGCAGGGGGATTGAAACTACATTTAAGTCCCTAGTATATAATAGGGCAGGGCAGTTTAGAGGCAAGCAGTCGTTTCTGTACTTGCATGTGTGCACTGCTGAAGCCTGAGGTCAGTTTAAAAGCAACCCTGTGCTGCTTTTAAAATGCAAATTGTGCCCAAACTTGACATTGGTGTTTGGGGCACTTCATAATTGGTAAATTACAATGTTTGGGCATATTAAGTACCCCCAGGGTCTCCCATAGGTGTCCTAGGGGCGGGGGTCAGGTATTTATAAGGAGTACCCCTATACAATTAGTTTTATCTGCACTGTGTTAAGTGAAATTGCACATTTCACTCTCCACATTGTGATGAAGTGCTTCACAAAATCGACTTTTGTGCTAGGAGCACTGTGGAGTGAGAATCTGCAATATTTTTACATATTCAGAACCCCCAAAGTCTCCCCAAGTTATCCCAGGGGATGTGGGATCCTGTAGAGGTAGGCAGGGTCCTTATAAAAGATGTTTTATAAGCCCTGGTATTCGAAAAATGGCCCAAGTCATTTTGCCCATTGCAAATCCCCTGCCACATAGGTTAATATGGCAAGACGTTATTAGCTAATAATTCCCGCTAAGAGAATCATAAAAAGTGCCATTCAACAACTTCCTAGAATGGGTTTGATAAATCCAACAATATGGTATTGTTAAATTTCTCCTAAAATGTACAGACAAAACGTTATAAGACTTTCCTGCCTATGAGCCAAAATTCAGTCTTCCAGTGGTCTGTCCTGATTGGTCAGAGTTAAGTGGATTAACCAGGCTCCTTTGATGAGATGTTAAATATCCCCTGGGGTTAGCCAGCTCTTCTGGGAGGGCAGGGTTCTGCTACATAGGAATGCCAGAGCAGGGGGGAGTGTCGTAAATAATATCCTTCAAACGGAAGGAGGAGACAGGCAGAAGACACCACTTTTATTTACACCTCTCCTCTTTTGAACCCTACCAGATGGTGGGATTAAGGAAAGAATGAGCAGATGCAAGGGGGAGTGATTATGGAGATTAACCATTCTGGGGGTGTATTTAGCCAGCTCTTGTCTCCCTGGTGGAACATCAACCATAAATAATTTTGGAGAACTTGTGCTCTCTGAGGGAAAATAGTACCACACTGTGGATTATGTGGTCCTACTTTGGGGTGTTGCCCTGCACCTCAATGGACAAGAGTGCCCTCCTTCTTGACCCAGAGAACTTGGAATAAATATCTGAGAGGGGCAGAGCCTCTCAGATCTGCTGCTTGAAACTTAAGAGAGAAGAAGGGTCCATCCTGAAGAGTTTGATTGGCACCAACCAGGCCCTGCACTCTGAAGATTGCGCTTGCTGCACAATCTGAACTGCAGCCCTGTGGACTTAACTTGCTTCAAAAGGACTAAAGGGTGGACTCCCTGCAAGCTAAAGGTTAACAGAGCTCACCTGGAACATCACCACCAAGAATCCTCAGTCTGTAGTACTACCAGTGGATTTGTAGGGGTTTTGTCCAAGTGGATGGTAGGAACTGAAGTCCTACACTTTCAAGGACCATCTTGGAGCTTTCAGACCCTTGGAGTAAGTTTTGGACACTTTGGGACTCTTTGTGGAACTTCAGGAAGAAGTTCCAGAAGCTTGGAGAAGTTTAGAGCAACTTTAGAAAAAAGCTCCATAAGTGGACTGATTCAACCTGGCCAACCAAGCCAGCGACCCTTAACCTCGAGCCGGCCTGCTGTCCAGGTTCGTAATGCTGAAAAGTTCCGGAGGTCCGACTTCCAGAGTTTGACTGGGAGTAGGCTGAAACCCAAGCTGGCGAATCCTCACTGAATCCGGCCTGGTGAAGAGTATTGCGAGACCCTGCAAGAAAAAGCTCAGTAAATGTTTCTAAGTACGATCATAGAAAAGGTGACCAGTACTAACCGCGAGAGCCACTACGCCCACCATCAACGCGTGCCGGACGGAATGCCTGTTTTGTCCAGCTGGAAAGCTCTGGAGGTTGGACTTCCATAAGTTTGGCTGGGAGCTCGTCGCAAGGCAAGCCAGTAAACCCTCACCGAATCCGGACTGTCTGAGAGCTTTAAGGGTCCTTTGGAAGAAATGCTCCTGAAAAGTTTCTAAGTCAGAGGGTAAAAAGTTTAACCAAGACATACCGCAAGGGGTAGCCACGCAGGGCTCCATTACAGTCGGCCTGAAACTTTAAATTTGATCCGGTTTGCGTGACCAGATATCCCAATAGGCACTATAGGCTTCAATATGCTATGCAGTGCTAAATCTCCTGTTTCCTGCATTGGATTTTATTTGTGTTGGTGCCATTTTAAAGATAAAAATATTTCTTATTTTTATAAATTGGTGTTGGATTTTAATTGTGAGTTGTGTCAATAATTTACTAAAGGGGTGTTTTTAAATGCTTTACATACCTGTCTTTGAAGTTAAGCCTACCTGCTTGCAGCCAAGCTTGCAGCCAAGCTACCAAAGACCTTGCAGATCTCCACTTACAGAGCAAGCAGCTAGAACGTAAATGGAGGAGAGGATACGAAGTATCCAAGTTGCGAATTATAAACTGGCCATTAACACTGCAAAAAGGGATTACTTCTGCAACAAAATCTCTACAGCTAAGAATAACACAAAAGAAATTTTTAAAATTGTAAAATCTTTTACTGACCCTAAGGCCTTAATCACCACCATACCGTCGTCTGTGACACTCTGCAATGAAATTGCAGATCACTTTGAGGACAAAATTAAAAACATCCAAAAGAATTTTGGAACCTGGAAACGGGAAGATACTAGTGAATCAGACCCCAGTACCAATACTCCTATCTTGGCTTCATTTCAAGCGGCCACTTTAGTCCAAACTAAAGAAGCCTTATTAGCTTGCAAATCTGGTTCACCACTGGACGTCTGTCCTCCGACGTTCCTACATCATATCATTGATGTGGTTAATCCTGTTATCAATGACATAGTAAACTCCTCACTCGCTTTGGGTAAAGTTCCACCAGATTGGAAATTGGCGATTGTCAAACCTTTAAAGAAGAAACAGAATATAGAATCCGCAATCCTATCTAATTACAGGCCTATCTCGCTCCTCCCCATTCTGGGTAAGATCACAGAGAAAATAGTATGTCAACAACTTGCTACTTTCACCGAAGCTGCATCCATCCTTCATCCTCGACAGTCGGGCTTTCGTCCTAGACATTCAACAGAATCAGCTTTACTTGAGATTACTGACACCCTAAAATTCATCCTAGACAGTGGCAGAAAGGCAGTTTTGATTCTTTTGGACCTATCTGCCGCGTTTGATACCATCTCCCATGATATCCTGTTAGCCAGATTAAGAGCATGCGGCATCACTAACACGGCCCTGGCATGGATTGAATCATTCTTGTCCAACAGGAAACAAGTCATCTCTTTGGGATCCTGTGTGTCATCTGAACGCACTGTCTCCACGGGTGTCCCTCAGGGGGCCTCCATCAGCCCTCTGCTGTTTAATATATACATGGCCCCACTGATTTCACTGATCTCTTCCTTTGGAATTGAGACCACATCTTACGCTGACGATACACAGCTCATTCTGTCTCTGGAGGATAGATCAACATCTGCTGAGAAGTTTAAAACATGTTTTGCTGAGATCATTAAATGGATGACTAATAATCATCTCTGTTGTAACACCGACAAAACAGAAATTCTCCCTATTGGGAAAAATAATACGTTTCAACCCAGAGACTGGTGGCCAGAGGACACAGCAGCCCCTCCATCCACTGTTGAGGTGGCTAGAAATCTGGGAGTTTTATTTGACTCATCACTTTCCTTCAAGCCTCATGTCTCAAAATTAACGGGCACTTGCTTTGGCCACATTCGTACTTTGAAAAAGTTTTTCAATGTTATTCCAGCGGCAGCAAGGAAAACTGTGACAGTAGCTCTTATACTATCGAGGTTGGACTACTGTAACAGCCTTCTTGCTGGGATTAACAAATCTTCCCTAAGACGGCTTCAGGTGGTCCAACATGCTGCTGCTAGGCTGGCTTTGGGACTTCCCCGTAAATCATCGGCCTCAGCTGCTCTGAAGACTCTACACTGGCTTTCAATCCCCAAAAGAATCCTTTTTAAACTTCTTTTGATGACTTTTAAAGCCGTTCGAGGAGTTGGCCCAGCTTATCTTTCCGCCAGATTTAAACCATATACTACTACCAGAACTCTTCGTTCAAGCTCGGCTAATCTTTTGGCAGTGGGAAGGTTTAAGCTATTAACTAAGGGAGGAAAATCAGCCACAATATTAGGAGCAAAGGCATGGAACCAATTACCTAAGGAACTGAGGGCAATACAACAGCTTAATCCGTTTAAACGAGCCCTGAAGACCTGGATATTTGGCCTTTCCGACGCCCACTCTCTTGCCCTTATCTAGTTAGTACAGTACAGTCAACCCGGTTATCTTCAGCGCCAGGAGGCTCCGTCTGGAGTGACAGCTGCGCTATATAAGCTCACCTTTCATTCATTCAAGGGTTGAGCATGGGAATAATTTTCTAAGACCTGTACTGAGCCCTATATTTTGTTAGTGGCCTTATTGCCAGTGGCAGATATACATTTACCACTACCAATAACCCACTTTTCAACAAAGAGCGAATGGAAGTATTAAAGGATGGAAGGAAAAATGACAAAATAGATGGAAGTGCGAAGGGATAAATGGAGTGCAAAGATCAAAAGACAAACTCCTTCGAGATAGGTCGAATTTGCTCTCTTCGCATGATCGTGTGATTAGAGGTATGGTTCAAGGTTTTTTTTGGGCTACTCCCCTTTAAGCGCAATCCACAAAATGTGCTTCAAGAGAACTTAAAGAATACATCATGCTTATTTGCCTATGACCATTGGAAAGTACAAAACTACAGCTGGCAATGTGGTGTAAAACAGAATGTTTGTTTGCTCTTCGCCAATGATACTGGCATACTATTGACCTAATTGCCAGGGTGGACCTTTTAGTCACATTACACTTGCCACGCAACGCTTTGGCACATGTTTAACGTTGTGAATGCACACATTGTTTGCCCTTGCTCGGCTGCAAAATGGTCTGCAGTTACTGGTTAGACAGGTTAATAAATCTCTCTGCCAAACAGGATGAAAAATTGCTTCATTAAGAAGTGCAACATGTTCCAGGGAAGGCCTCTTCTGTATGAGGACCGTGTATGTGTCGCACAAGCACAAAAGCCTTGTTTCAATCTCGGAATTGGGGAGCTGATGCATTCTGCTATTTTAAGCGTTTCTGGAATGTACTATATCTCTAAAACGTGCCTGGGGTGCCACGTTTGTCTGTAAACATAATTTCCGATATCTTTTTCCACAGAGGCATTTTGACAGCATTTCCTTATGTCTGAAGATGCATGCTGTATCATATTTCCTGCAATTTCATAAATTGATAGGTGATCAAAGTGGTTTTAGTTCCTATCGTTTTTAGGTCTGCCTCCTTCCTTGAGTGAAATCGTGCTCTTGTTGCCCTTCTGTCCCTTGCCATCGCAACTTCCTCCACCCCTTCAGAGGAGGCAGCTTCTTGCCAACATATGTGTTAATCCTTGTTTTTGTTTGCTTTACTATGGAGTGAGGCATTACCCTGTCAAACTGTGCTGTGCGGTGATAAGGTCATTCTTAGACCAATTCATGTTTTTCTTTCGTAAGTTCCTTCTAAATTCCATTGTGAAGAGGACATTGTTTTGCCTGTGTTTTACCTCTGTCCTTTATTCTTAGAGGAAGAGAGGCTGAACACAGTAGATGTGCACAAAGCAGTTTTTCTTGACTCAGACATGACACGTTTTTCTGTAGGGCTGATTCTTTGTTCATCATCACAGCGAGCGTGCCAGGTAAGGGCCTTCGCCCATCGACATCCACTCTCTCAAGATTAGTAAAATAGCAGTCATTGAGTCCTATAAAACATCCGAGGTTAATTTGCTTTCTAGTATTTAGAGTAAATCTACACAAGGAATGGATTCCCCATGGGCAATGTTTAAGGGAGCCTCGCTGAGAGACATTTGTAATGCCACAATGTGGGCCTTACCACTCACTTTTATGTTGCATTACTGACTTCAGGTGGGCGGTGGAGCATCATCGTGGTTCGGTAAATACCTTTATTAACTCATGGGTGTAGCATCAGAATTATGGTTGTGGAATATATTTTGAAAGTAAAAAAAAAATGCTCAGTTATCCCCAGCTTGTGTATTGACTCAGGTCGTAAAGACAGTGAAGGAAGACGAACGATGAGGGAATGACCCAGTTACTTACTTGGTTATCTTCATTACTCGGTGTCCAGGTCTTCCTGTTACAGTCCTGAGCCCTCCCTTAACTGGTGATGATCTTTTCTTATTTTAAGCTTAGATACAAAAGGAAGTGGTCATATCAAGTTCCACCTTTTCTGCATGATCGGAAACATGGCGCCATCTTGGAAGAACTTCTCCACCTTGGACTAGGTAATAGTGTTCTTTCGAGCAGAGGGACTGCTCAGTTTGTGAGGCCTGCGGCAGGAAGACCTGGACTCGGAGTAACTAAGATTACTGTTAAGCAACCAGGTCACCATCTGAATCAACAACAATTAGAGTGAAAACTGATTGACAAAGCCAGTGGGACTGGGATCTATACAGTACATGCACACAAAGACACAGACCTACAAGGGCAGGCACACATGCAGGCAGAGCACAACAGTTTCACATTCCATTACATACAGATCAAAACATCAGTGCTCCACACATCCAGAATCCATACACAGCGACAACGCAAATACTGGCATACTGTTAAACAGGTACATAGGCAACTCATTCAGGTATACGCACAGATAGACTCTTTGCTGCGCTGATTCTCCATATCCTGTGTGACGCTTACAACCAGTCCTGGGTATTTGCACAAAAACATTTTACAAAAGCATTTTTAGTATTGGAAATTTAAACCCCTAGTTGTAATGGTAAAATCAAAACAATTCCTAAAATTAAAAGAGCTGTAAGGTTGAAAGGTGAAACGTGATATGGTCTTCCTAGCAGCTACCCGCCGCACACATGAACTGATGGCTAGAAAATAAAAGGAAACATTTCTTTGGTCTGTATGAAGTCAATCTGAGTATGTTTTATTTTATTTCTTTTCAAGGAAAATATGAGGTTTTGTCATAAAGTATAATAAACCTTTCATTCCTTTCACTTTGGTGGACTGCCAGAGATTTTCATTATTAGGCTTTGTGCGATTGCATTTCACACAGGACAGTAGATTCAATGCAATACATTTTTGTAATTGGGTCTTAAGGGATTAGCAATGCTGTTCCACTGCACTGGCACATGAATACCGAAAATACACAGTCTGTTACTCCTTCAATTTGTTTTGTGAAGATGAGTTTTCTCTATAAAGCCTCAACAATAAAACTTGACTGTTTGACCTGGCAGCCTTGGCGTGGGTTTCCCCTGCATTTTTATTTGGTCATTTTGCAATATATCGGGCGGAAGCCCCACAGTGGCATACGTGATCATTTGAATAGCATATGCAGTAATAACCATTTCCACCAAAATAAACAGCCCCTGCCAAACATGCAGGTAAACCAAAAATAAAAGCAATATAGACAATATGCAGACAGTGGTCAGATCCCGAAATATAGTACATAATGCAACTGATTCCCAATATTCATTCCAATAAGACGGTGATACAGTCAAACAACATAGCCACGAGCTGCAAAGACAGCGATCTCAGCTCCCATACACCTATCTAGTGCGGCCTTCCATTTGCCTATGGTCGGAGGAGAGGATGCCCTCCAACACTGCACTATGTCCCTCTTGGCAATAGTAAGGGCAGGGAACAAAAGATGCTGTTTGTAGCGATTCCCCCCAATGGCGTCTGTGGAATGTAATAGGAACAGCCGTGGATCCAATGGAAGCACCGACCCCAACACCTCATTGAGACATGATCGAACCCTGTTCCAAAAGGGCTGCAGGGCCATGCAAGTCCACACGGTATGGAAAAAGCACCCCTCCTCACAGATGCACCGCAAGCATACTGGGGACTGAATGACCCCCATCCACCACAGACGTACCCTGATGTAAGAAACTCAATGCAAATATTTGAACTGGATGAGCCTGTAGCATGTGAAGACAGCTGCGCCCCTAGGGCTGGCTATCACTTCGGCCCAGTCGTCATCTGTTAAATTGGGGAGATCTGCCTGCCAGGCCAGTCGGGTCTTGTCCAAAGTAGTGGGGGGGGGGGGGGTGTCGTAAGTGTTTGGTAAATTTGTCTAATTTTATGTAATCCGAGGTCCCACATTAATAGACGGCCCTCCAAAGGCTGAAACTCAGGGAGGGTTTCCAAATCGCGGATCTGAGGGGAAAGCGCATGTCGGAGCTGTAGATATTTGTAAAATTGTGACTTGTGGAGGCTGAAATCTGTTTATAATTGTTGAAAAGATTTTAGTGTGGCACCCCTCATGACATGTCCTAGGGTCGAGATCCCCACCAGGTCCCATCCCCGAAATCCCCTCAATGCAGTAGCAGATTTGAGGCTTGTACCCTGCCACAGGGGGGTCTGTCGAGTTCCCCTGCATTTTTGCCTTTGCCTCCTGTATTTTTACTGTGTGATGGATTTCGTTTTGCTGGTCTAGATGCTTTGGGCACTTTGCCACTGTTTTTCGGTGCCAAATGCAAGTGTTGCCTTAGTCAATTGTTGCTATGGATTGGTGTTTCCATGATTTGGTTATTTGGTTTACTACTAAGTCCATAGTACAGTGAACCATGTGTTCCCAGGGTTTGTAAACCAAATGCTACTAGTGGGCTTGCAGCACTGATTATGCCACCCACACCAGCAGCTTTGCAACAAGGTCTCAGGCCAGTCATTGCAGTGCATGTGTGCAGTCTGGTACTGCCATGTCGACCTGGGAAGTGCACCCACTTGCCAGGACCTAACTTTCCCTTTCCTTACATGTGAGTCAACCCTAAGGTAGGCCGTAGGTAACCCTGTGGGCAGGGTGCAGTGTATGGGAAAGGTAGGACATACCCTGATGTATGTGGCATGTCCTGACAGTGAAATACTGCCCATTTCGCTCTTCACAATTGTAAGGCTATCTGTTCCCTTAGGATAGAATGGGGAGTTTGCTCATAGCGTCTTATGAGCATTACTGACCATGGGAACAAAATAGGAAAATAACGTTTGATATGCCTGAACTCAGAATGTTAGGATGCATCTTTTGGTGAGGGTGATTTTTACATTCTGGGTTTGAAAATACCACTTTTAGAAAGTAGGTAATTTCTTGCCTAACCATCCAGTGTGCGGTTAGGATCATAGGATTTAACATTCCTCGCCGCCCATACTGGCCTATGAGAACAGGGTAGCCTTACAGTAGTGAACATCAAGATGGCGGTCATTCACTACTAGGACATGCCACGCATCCAGGCTTGTCTTACCTTATGCTTACAACGCACCCTGCCCGTGGGCCTACCAGAGGGGTGACTAACATGAAATTAAGGGAAGGTTTAGGGACCGGCAAGTGTGGGCACTTGCCAGTCAGCATGTCAGTACCAGACTGCACGCAGGTTCTGCGATGGCAGACCTAGACATATTTTACCGGCCGCTTCTGTGGGTGGCACAACCGGTGCTGCAAGCCCACCAGCGGTGTTTGCATTTACATGCCCTGGCGCTCCTGGCGCACTTTACTGGGGTCTGACAGTAAACCAAACGATCTAATCATGGAATCCAACCAACATATACAATTTACATAGGGAGCACTCGCACCGCGACACTGGTTGGCAGTGGCACAGCGCGCTGAGCGGCCAACACCATAAAAGCACATGAGGCACAGCGACAAAAAGAGGAAGGGAGACTCACGCCAAGGTGCCAGGTCTAACACGTGTCCCCTCCAGCTGAAAAGTGGGGAGAACTACCCTACCCCAGGGAGTTCCTCATCACTAAGGCGGAAAAATCTGGACAGACCGTCAGCATTGGCGTGATCTGTACCAGGGCGATGTTCCACCGTGAAATCCATACCCTGTAGGGAAATAGACCACCTCAACAGCTTCGGATTCTCACCCCTCATATGCATCAACCATCTGAGGGGCCTGTGGTCCGTCTGAACCCGGAAGTGAGACCCAAACAGGTAGGGTCTTAGCTTCTTCAGCGCCCAGACCACAGCAAATGCCTCACGCTCAATAGCACTCCACCTCTGTTCCCGTGGAAGTAACCTCCTGCTAAGAAAGGCTACGGGTTGATCTAGGCCCTCCTCATTAATCTGTGAAAGAACAGCCCCCACACCATGCTCTGAAGCGTCTGTCTGAACGATAAACTCTTTGGAGAAGTTGGGAGCCAAGAGCACGGGCGCCGTGCACATAGCAGTTTTCAGGGCCTCAAAAGCTTTCTGACAGGTGTCAGTCCAAATCACTTTCCTGGGCTGCTTCCTCGAAGTCAGCGCTGTCAAGGGGGCAACCATGTTGCCATACCCCTTGACAAACCTCCTGTAGTACCCGGTGAGACCTAGGAAGGCTCTCACCTCTGTCTGGGTTTTGGGCGACTCCCAATTCAGGATGGTTTCTATCTTGGGCTGAAGGGGTGCCACCTGGCCACTCCCAACTTGGTGTCCCAAGTACACCACGGAACCCTGCCCGATCTGGCACTTACTTGCCTTGATCGTGAGGCCTGCCTTGCGCAGCGCCATCAACACTTCCCAGAGGTGGCGCAGGTGTTCTTCTCAAGTGGAGCTGAACACCGCGATGTCATCCAGGTAGGCTGCACTGAACGAATCCAGCCCAGCCAACACCTGGTTGACCAATCTCTGGAAGGTGGCAGGGGCATTCTTCATCCCAAATGGCATAACCCGGAACTGGTAGTGCCCATCTGGGGTGGAAAATGCTGACCTCTCTTTGGCCCCCTCGGTCAAGGCGATCTGCCAATACCCAGACGTTAAATCAAACGTGCTGAGGTAGTTGGCAGCCCCTAGCCGATCTATGAGCTCATCAGCTCTGGGGATGCGGTGTGCGTCGGTCCTAGTGACCGAATTGAGTCCTCTGTAGTCCACACAGAACCGGAGTTCGGGTGTGGCTCCCGGCGCTGCAGCCTTTGGGACCAAGACCACGGGGCTGGCCCAAGGACTGCTAGAAGACTCAATTACCCCGAGTGCAAACATCTTGGAGACCTCCTCCTTGATGCATGTCCTCACCCTGTCAGTCACCCTGTAGGCCTTGTGCCGCACAGGTGTACTATCCCCAGTGTCCACATCATGGACGCACCAATCAGTGACACCAGGGAAAACAGATCAGAAAATTGTCCCAGCAACTGGCGACAATCATTCTGTTGCTCAGGGGTCAGGGTGGAAGAGAGGATGACACCATCCACTGACCCATCTTGCTCCTTGGCTGACAGGAGGTCAGGAAGAGGTTCTGTCTCCTCTTCCATCCCAGCATCTGTTGCCAAGAGCATGCCCACTTGGGACCTCTCCAAGTGGGGCTTGAGGCGGTTGACATGTAGGACCCTTAAGGGGTTCCTAGGAGACTTCAGGTCCACCATGTAGGTAACAGGACTCTTGCACTCCACCACCTCAAAGGGACCGGTCCACTTATCCTGGAGCGCACACGGCTCCACGGGGGCCAAGACCCATACCTTCTGTCCAGGCTGAAGCTCTACCAGAGCGGCATTCTGGTCGTACCACCGCTTCATCTCCTCCTGGCTGGCTTCCAGATGTGCCTCAGCAAGTTGCCTGAATCGCCTAGTCTGATTCCTGAAGGCCAGCATGTAACTATATACATTCTGGGGAGGTTTCCTGGGAGATTGCTCCCAGCCTTCCTTGACCAGACTTAGAGGTCCTCTGACTGGGTGACCATACAGAAGCTCAAAGGGACTGAACCCCAGAGACTTCTGTGGCACCTCACGGTAAGCGAAGAGAAGGCATGGTAAGAGGACGTCCCACTTACGCCTCATGGGTCCTTCTAGGCCCATTATCATGCCTTTGAGGGTTCGGTTGAATCTCTCAACCAACCCGTTTCCTTGGGGGTGGTAAGGTGTGGTGAACTTGTAGGTTACACCACACTCTTGCCAAAGGGATTTCATGTACTTGGACATGAAATTGATACCTCGGTCAGACACCACCTCTAGAGGGAATCCCACTCGGGAGAAAATTCCCATCAGTGCACGTCCCACCACGGGGGCCGTCACTGTCCTCAGAGGAATGGCTTCCGGGTACCGGGTGGCATGGTCCACCAGGACCAGGATGAACCTATTGCCCATCACTGTCCTGGGGTCCAGTGGCCCTACAATGTCAATCCCCACTCGTTGGAACGGGGTACTGACCACAGGGAATGGCTGGAGTTGAGCCTTCTGCTTCCTTCCACTCTTTCCACTTGCCTGGCAAGTCTGGCATGTCCTGCAGTGAGTATCTGAACTCCTGCGCATTTGAGGCCAATAAAAGTGGGTGACAAGCCTTTCAAAGGTCTTGTCCTGCCCCAAATACCCTGACAATGGCACATCGTGAGCCAGCCCCAGTAGGAAGGCTCTGAAGTCCTGGGGTACCACCAGCGCACGGGCTGACCCAGGCTCAGCAACCTTAGGCTCTGTATATAGGAGGTCGTTCTCCCAGTAAATGAAATGTGATCCTGACTGATCACCTGCGGCCTGGTCTGCAGCCTGCTGCCGCAGACCCACGAGAGAAGGGCACTCCTTCTGTGCCTTGCAAAAGTCCTCCCTGGTGGGACCTCCTTCCTGCTGCCAATGGGTCAGCTCCGGCAGGTCTCCCAGTTCAGCTATCTGCTCCCCTATAGGCTCCAGGGCATCCCCCTCAAGGACTGCTTCCTCCTGGACCGTGGGAACTTCAGGGGCCGGCTTCCCGCGCCCCTTGCTCCTTCTCTCTGAGGCCTGTTCCTGGGCCTCCCTCTCAGGCTCCAGGACCTCTTGAGTCCCTCTACTGGCTGCCATGGACCGTGTGGTGACACACGCCCAATCCGGCATACCCAACATCTCCAGGTGAGCACTCCGATCCACCTTAGCCCAAGGTGAGCTCTCCAAATCGTTCCCTAACAAACAGTCTACAGGCATGGCGGGCCTCACAGCTACCTGAAGAGTACCAGAGACCCCCCCCACTCAAAGGGAACCTGAGCCACCTTGCAGTGCCTCTCTGTGTTGTCAGCGGCAACAACGGGATAGAATGCATTGGGGACCACCTGCTCCTGAGACACCAGGTGACACCTGACAGCTGTCACACTGGCTCCTGTATCTCTAAGAGCTTCCACTCTATGGCCATTTATGGTCACCCACTGCCTGTACTTCTTAGTGTTCTCAGGCAGCTGGGTTGGAGGGACCACTTCACGGTCTCCTAGCGAGACAAGGGACATCTCTGCGGGACCCCACCCACCTTGGATATCCCTCTCCTCCCCCAAGGCTACACTAGTCACCTGCCGGGGTGGAGCACCAGTGGGTGCTGGTTTACCAAACAATAGACACTTCACATCAGAGGCAAAATGCCCCAAATTGTTACACCTGTAACATCTGACGGGCCCCTTCTGAACAGGAGGACCTGTCGGGGCCGCGGTCGGTTTCTGGGGTGGGGGAGGCTGAGAACCCTTCCCTTGGTTCCCTTGGGGACTACTTTGGGGCCCTTTTGGGAACTGCTTCTGTTTACCCCTGTCCCCCCCACTCTTCTGCAGGGGACCCTGCCCAGCTTTGGCGGAATCTCCCACGGGACCCTTGTGGACCCTGGTACTGACCCAGCGGTCCGCCTCCTCAGCAAGCTTCCTAGGGTTAGTCAGCCTACTATCTATCAGGTGCTGGCGTAGCTCAGGAAAACAATTACTGGACAAGTGCTCCCATGCCATTAAATCAAGAAGCCCTTGATAATCATTTACCTTACTACCCTTTACCCAACCATCCAGCGCTCTGCAAAAGAAAGTCACATACTCCACATACGTACTATTGGGAATCTTAGTGCAACCCCTGAACCTCTGTCTATATAACTCAGGGGTCAACCCATACCTAGTCATCAAGGCTTCCTTCATATGGGCGTAAGAATTATGAACATCAGTAGGTAAATCTAACAGTGTGTCCCGCCCTTCACTCAGGAACCGTCCCCACAACCCCGCTCCCCAATCTCTCTCAGGGACCCGGTGGGAAGACATGGCTACCTCGTAGGCTCTGAACCACTGCCCGATGTCGTCATTCTTGAAGAACTCCTTCACTACATCCTTGGGAATATAAACTCTTGGTTCCGCCGGGACTGGCGGTGTGCTGTCACCAGAGGGATTAAGCTCCAAACTTTTTGCTTTCAGCTCCAGCTCCCTCAGCTTCATTTCATGCTCTAATTGTAGTTTCTTTTCTTCCATGGCTAATCTTTGTTTTTCCATATCCATCTGCCCATTAAGTCTTGCCATCTCCACTTCGTGTGCCCGGGTTGCTGCCCTGTCTGCCAACTCTTCTGGCGACAGGCCTCTGCCAAACTCATGGACACTTTCTGGTGGAACCATTTCCACCTGATTCTCTGGTGCCTTTGACTCATACCAGGCCCTCAGCGCCTTCACAAGTTGGGCCTTCTTTTTCAATCCAGTTTGGGCAATTCTGAACTTGGAGCAAAAACCTTTCAATTCTTCATTGGTATGATTCTGAAGTGCGCTTTCTTCCCAATCTATGTCCTCAAATCCAGAGATTATAGAAGCTGCCCTTCTGGCGGGAAGTGAACCAGGCATGGCTCTAACAAAGGAGATTCTTGGCAAAACAAAAACAATTGCTAGTCTTGTGGCTGTGTTACTGGTCTGCTCTCACTACGTGGTGATCAGTGGTTCACTATACGCAAACCACAAATGCAAATCCGTAAATCCTCACCGCTGCCACTAATGTTAGAAATGAGGGGGCTCTGGTTGACGCAGGTGTGTACCCACAACAAGCAGGGACCCTTTACTTCTTGTCAGGGCGAAGGATGACTCCCCAGAATAACCCCTGCTCACTCTCTAGGTGCGTGGCGCGAGCAGTCTAGGCTAAGTCTCAGGCGTACACGGTTAAGCAAATGCAATTACACATACAGTAAACCCCTTGCATGCACCACAAACGGACACCAATCAGGAAGTATATAAAAATAAGCTTTTATGTAGATTCAGCAGATTCAAATACAAGGCCCAGTAACGTTGAACTGATGGGGCCACAACTCTTGGAAATACGGTAAAGTCTCTTTGTTACGGAAAGTTACTTAGGTGGGCACAAGGTAACTGTGGGCCTCAGCGCACTTCATGCTGAGGCGGCGTCCGGGAAGCACACGGCAGATGACAGGGAAATCAGAACGTTGCGGACCCTGGATCCGATGCGAGCTCGCGGTCGAGTTCGTAAGTACAGTACCTTGTTTCTTGACGCGAAGGCGGGTGCGGGATTTCAGCGGCTCTTCGACAGAAGGGCGAGGCGGCGTCCGGGGTTCCCACACTTCACGATGGGGGTCTGATCTTCAGGCTCACGACAAGAGCGGGGTGTTGTAGGCGGCGGGTGAACAAAGCGGGGCAGCCGGGCACGCAGATTACGTCCGGGCCGTCCGAGGCTTGGAGATGCTCACAACGCCGATTCCGGCGGGAGGGTGAAGGTGCGCAGCGAGCCTCCAGCGAGCGAGGTGACAGGGGCAGCCCAGCACAGCGTAGGGGGAGCGGCTCCGATCGAGCGAGGCTCTTCCCAAGGCGGGGGCGGCTAAGCAGTCCTGGTCACGGCTCAGGGAGGGACTGGGGCACGAGGGTCACAGCTCCGGCGAGGGAAAGGACACCACAGTCCAGCGGCAGGCGAGTGAAGATTAGGTAGAGCCCAATGGTCCTGGGGCTCAGTTCAGGGGGCAAGCTCCGTTCCAAGCCCTTGGAGATCGTTTTGGAAAGCACAAGTCTTGAAAGTAAAAATAAAGCAAAGTCTTCAGCAACAGTTTCTCTTCTCCCCTTTGGCAGCAAGGTCACCACTGCAGGCCAATCCCCCAGGATAGGGACAGTCTTCCTCCTACAGCTTTCCCGGTGCCTCCTCCTCAGGCAGAGATTCTTCTTGGTCAAAAGCGGATCTAGTTTCTTAGGAGCAGGGCTCCTACATTTATACAGCAAATCTTTTGTTCTCCCAGGCCAGGGGGGGCCTTGCCTAGTCCAGTCCGGTTTCTGAGCACTTTGTTTACGCGATGCAGGCTTCTTCTTTCAGAGTGCAGGGCAGAGTCATCAGACGCTCCACAGGGGGCGGAGCCGGCATTGAGGTGGCAGAGCACTGTCCTATTCAGAGCCTAGGAGTACTCCTCCCCCCCATCTACCTGTTGATCGTCCTATTCACCACCAGGCTACCTAGCCCCGCCCATCTGGGTTCCCCCAGCCCTGTCACTCACACCAGCCAGACATCAGATACACATCACGCAGAGGCGGGCTGAAATGTTTAGGCAAGCAAAGGCCAGCTTTCTAAAAGCGGTATTTGCAAACGCGGAATATTAAAATAAACCTTGGAAAAAGATGTACCTTATTATTCCGAGTTCAGGCATACTAAACTCGATCTTCTACCATGTTCCCTGGGTCGGTTAGGATCATAGGATGTAACAATCCTCGCCGCCCATACTGGCCTATGAGAACAGGGTAGCCTTACAGTAGTGAACAACAAGATGGCGGTCATTCACTACTAGGACATGCCACGCATCCAGGCTTGTCCTACCTTATGCTTACAACGCACCCTGCCCGTGGGCCTACCAGAGGGGTGACTAACATGAAGTTAAGGGAAGGTTTAGGGACCGGCAAGTGTGGGCACTTGCCAGTCAGCATGTCAGTACCAGACTGCACGCATGTTCTGCGATGGCAGACCTAGACATATTTTACCGGCCGCTTCTGTGGGTGGCACAACCGGTGCTGCAAGCCCACCAGCGGTGTTTGCATTTACATGCCCTGGCGCTCCTGGCGCACTTTACTGGGGTCTGATAGTAAACCAAACGATCCAATCATGGAATCCAACCAACATATACAATTTACATAGGGAGCACTCGCACCGCGACACTGATTGGCAGTGGCACAGCGCGCTGAGCGGCCAACACCATAAAAGCACATGAGGCACAGCGACAAAAAGAGGAAGGGAGACTCACGCCAAGGTGCCAGGTCTAACACTCTGCTAGGTTGTGTATTGACTGTCTGGCTTTGCAGTGTCGCAGTAAGGAACCGAGGCCTCACCTCCCCTAGGGTCATAAGGAACTGACGCATCACCTCCCCTGTGGTTGTAAGCAACCGACTCTGCCTAGCGCCAACAAAGCATCACCTCCCCGACACCATGCACCGTCTTTGCTTTCATCATTTCCAAGGTACTGTTCTTTGTGGGGTCTGAGTGACTTTTAGATTTTTTATCTATCAAGACACTGTGGTAACTCCAGGGGGAGTTATTTGTTGCTACAAAAATTCTTTTTAAGTATAACTTCTTTTTGAGGATATTTTTATTACTGTATTGTGGATTTTTGTCGTTTTGCTCTTGTTTTGGTTTAGATAAAGATTACTTATTTTTCAAACTGGTGTGGTGTCCATTTTTAGTGTTTTCACTGTATTACTCTATGTGTTCACAAATGCTTTACATATTGCCTCTTAGATAAGCCGATCTGCTAGTGCCAAGCTACCAAGGTGTGAGCAGGGGTTATTTTAGAAGTGTATCCCCAATACCCTGACTAGGAAGAAGGGTCCCTATTTGCACAAATGTGCAAACCCTTGTCAACTAGAGAACCCCATTTCTAACATTAGTGGTCAGCGGTGAGGATCTGGACTTGCATTTGTGCCTTACATACAGTGATTGGTGTACACTACTAGTAGAGTGCAGACCGTCACGCAACCACATACAATTGGTGAAACCTTTTTCTTTGGGGCTATTATTTTTTCTTGCAACTGAGAACTGCCAATCTTTATCATGTCAACGCCAGCATCAATTGCATCCATGGATCTTGAGTTTGAAGTGGATAGGGTTGAAACCTGCACTGTGCCACCATTGAAAGCTAAATGCAAAAAGTTTAAAATCTCTGTAAGAGGCCTTTCCAGGAAAAAGGAATTTCAAAAGGCGCTGACGGCCTGGTTGGAGTCAAGGCATGCCAGCGAGCATTCCCAGCAGTCTATGGAGGAGGTGGAGAATTTAGATGGACAGCAGGATAGGCTAGTGGGTCTGCCTGGGGAGAGGTTACTTTCCCTGTGGGGCAGAAGTCGGTTTCCAAAGGGACTGTCTCAAGCAGAAGAGCTGGAGGACAGGGAGAGAACCAGGATGCATGAATTGGAGCTCATAAAGCTCAAGCTGGAGAAAGAAGATAAGTAGTTGACGTACCAGAGGGAGAAATAAGCCCTGGAAGAGAAAAAAGATGCTGTTGGAGCATAAAAGAGGTTTGAGGGAACTGAATCTAAAAGCAAAAAGTATAGAGTCCAAACCCCATGGTGGCAGCGCACCATCAGTGCCTGGAGAAGTGAAGGTATACATCCCCAAGGAGGTTATTAAGGATTTTGTGAAGCAGGAAGACATTGGTCAGTGGTTTAAAGCATATGAGATAGTGATTAGGTCATAAAGAATGCCTGAGAGACTGGGGAGCAAGGTTGTGGAGCCACTGAGTCACTGAAGGGAGGATCATGTTGCTAGCATTACCCACTGAGGACCAGATGTCTTACGCCCCCATGAAGGAAGCCTTGACAAGGAGGTATGGTTTGACCCCAGAGCTATACAAGCAGAAGTTGAGGGCCTGTAAGAAGCTGGAGTCAAACACTTGGGTGGAGTATGTGTCCTATTTCTTCAGAGCACTGGATGGATGGGTGAAGGGTAGCCATGTAAATGATTTTTAGGGGCTCTATGATTTGGTTGCATGGGAGCACTTGTCAGATAATTGTTTTCCAGAGCTACGCCAGCACTTGATGGACAGTAAGCTGACTGAACCCAGGAAGCTGGCTGCGGAGGTGGACCGCTGGGTTAGTACCAGGATCCAAAAAGGTCACGTGGGAGACTCTGCCAAGGGTGGGCATGGTCCCCAGCAGAAGAGTGGGAGGGACAAGGGTAAACAGAAGGAGTTCCATAAAGGAAGGCCCCAAAGTGATTCCCAAGGGAACCAAGGGAAAGGTTCCCAGCTTCCCACTGAAAGGAAGCCATGGGTCCCTGCAGGTAAGCAGGCCCAGAAGGGCGCCAGCACATGTTATGCTTGTGGTCAGGTGGGTCAGTTCCAGGGGGACCTTAGGTGTCACAGAAAAGATTACCACTGCGCCCACTGCGCCCACTGGTGCACCGCCCATGGAGATGACTGGTGTAGCCTTGGGAGAAGAGATGGGTGCCCAAGGGGGATGGGAGCCTGCAGAATGTACTCTGGTCTCTTTATGGGGACAGTGAGAGGGTCCCAAAGGGTCATCTGCCTGATAACACTAAGACGTACAGGCAGTGGGTGACCATTAATGGCCATTAGTGTAGAAGCTCTGAGAGACACTGGAGCCAGTGTGACAGCTGTCAGTTGTCGGCTAGTGTCTGAGGATCAAGTGGTCCACAGCACATTCTACCCAGTAGTTGTAGCTGAGAACTCGGAGTGCCTCTGCAAAATGACACAGGTTCCCTTTGCATGGGGGGCTCAGGTACCTTAAAAGTAGTTGTGAGGTCAGCCATGCCTGTTGACTGTCTGCTAGGCAACAATTTGGAGAGTTGCCCTTGGGAGAAGGTGGAACGGAAGTCTCATTTGGAGATGTTGGGTCTGCCTGAGTGAGCCTGTGTGACCACTCGGTCTATGGCAGACGGTAAGGGCAATCAAAAAGACCTGGAGCCTGAAAGAATAGCCCAGGTGCCTTCCAGAAAGAGAGGAGGCAGGGGGCATGGGAAACCAGCCCCCAAGGTTCCCACGGTCCAAGAGGAGGCAGACCTTGTGGGGGATGCTCTGGAGCCTACAGGGAAACAAGTGGCTGAACTGGGGGACCTGCCTGAGCTGACCCATTGGCAGAAGGAAGGAGGCCTCTCCAGGGAAGATTTATGCAAGGAGAAGCAGGAATGCCCCTCTCTTATTGGTTTGCGGCAGCAGGCTGCAAACCAGGCAGCAGGTGATCAGTCTGGGCCACATTGAATTTACCGGGAGAATGGTCTCCTGTATAGTGAGTCTAAGGTTGCTGAGCCTGGGTCAGCCCGTGTGCTGGTGGTACCCAGCGCTTCAGAGCCTTCCTACTGGGCCTGGCTCATGATGTGCCTTTAGCAGGATATCTGGGACAAGACAAGATCTTTGAAAGGCTTGTCACCCACTTTTACTCTCCCCAGATGTGCAAGGATTCTGACACACATTGTCAGACTTGCCAGGCAAGTGACATGAGTTGGAGGAAGTGTGATTCTCCTCTTCAGCCCTTCCCTATCGTTAGCACCCCCTTTGAGAGGGTGGGCATTGACATTGTGGTGGAGAGGTGTGGCTCACTGGTTAGAGGCGGCAGATCCGCAAGCAGAGAATCGGCCAGGGACCAGGGTTCAATTCCCGACGCGGCAGGGTCGTGGACCAGGGTCAAAAACGGACTCGATAATTCTCGCCTCGGTACCTACTCTAACCAGGAACACACTCGGCAACTCTGGGCATTAGCTTGCCTCATCTCCACAACAGCCCCCCACATTCGCCGGGGATGCCTGGTTTCACCTTGGAGATACCCAGGAGGGACCATCTCACAGGGATAGCCAGGACGGGTTCCCCAGCGGTCTACAGCGCCACGACGCCTCAGGGCAGCAGTGCGCTTTACAAGACACATACATACATACATACATACATACAAGACAGCTATGGGTAACAGGCTCATTCTGGTCTTGGTGGGCCATGACATCTGGTACCCGGAAGCTATCCCTCTCCGGACTGTGACGGCACCCTTGGTGAGTCGTGCTTTGATGGGGATTTTCTCCCATGTGGGGTTCCCCAGAGAGGTGGTGTCTGACAGGGAGACCAACTTCATATCTAGGTATATGAAGTCCCTGTGGCAGGAATGCGGTGTAACCTATAAGTTCACCACTCCTTACCACTCCCAAGGAAATGGGCTGGTTGAGAGATTCAACCGGACACTGAAGGGCATGATTATGGGTCTTGGTAAAGCCATGAGGCGTAAGTGGAACGTCCTCTTACCATGTCTACTGTTTGCTTACAGAGAGTTACCACAGAAGTTCTTAGGGTTCAGTCCCTTTGAGCTCCTGTATGGGCATCCTGTAAGAGGACCTCTAAGTCTAGTCAAAGAAGGCTGGGAGAAAGCTCCCAGTAAACCTCCCCAGGATGTTTATATCTACATGCTGGCCTTCAGGAACCAGACTAAGCACTTCAGGCAACTCGCTCATGCGAATCTGGAAGCTAGCCAGGAAGAAATGAAGCGGTGGTACGATCAGAATGCCACTCTGATCGAGTTTCAGCCTGGCCAGAAAGTATGGGTCATGGCCCCAGTGGAGCCTTGTACGCTTCAGGATAAGTGGACTGGGCCCTTAGAGGTGGTGGAGGGCAAGAGTAATGTCACCTACTTGGTGGACTTGCAGTCTCCCAGGAACCCTTTGCGGGTTCTACATGTGAACCGCCTCAAGCCACACTTGGGGAGGTACAAAATGGGCATGCTCCTACCGACAGATGGGATGGAAGATGAGACTGAGCCTCTCCCTGACCTCCTGTCAGCGAAGGAGGAAAATGGGTCAGTGGACGGTGCTCTGACTCCTGAACATCAGAGTGACTGCTGCCAACTGTTGGGACAGTTTACTGCTCTGTTCTCCCTGACCCCAGGTGTCACTCAGTGGTGTGTCCATGATGTGGACACTGGGGATAGTCCTCCTGTAAAGCACACATTTACAGTCTGACTGACAGGGTCAAGGCTAGCATCAAGGAAGAGGTCTCCAAGATGTTAGCGCCGGGGGTAATTGAGACCTCTAACAGCCCTTGGTCCATCCCAATGGTCATAGTTCCAAAGGTTGCCGCACCCGGTGCCACGCCAGAACTCAGATTCTGTGTGGGCTACCGAGGGCTCAATGCAGTCACCAGGACTCACGCGGACCCCATCTCCAGAGCTGATGAGCTCATAGATCAGTTAGGAGCTGCCAAATACTTCAGTATGTTTGACTTGAAGTCTGGGTACTGGCAGAATGCCTTAACTGATGGGGCAAAGGAGAGGTCAGTATTCTCAATGCCAGAGGGGCACTACCAATTTTGGGTGATGCCTGTTGGGTTAAAGAATGCCCCTGGCACCTTTCAGAGACAGGTCAACCAGGTGTTGCAGGACTGGAAAATGTCAGTGTCGCCTACCTGGATGACATTGCAGTGTTCAGTGCCACTTGGGAGGAACACCTGCATCACCTCTGGGAAGAATTGAAGGCTCTGCAGAGGGCAGGCCTCACGATCAAGGCCAGCAAGAGCCAGGTCGGGCAGGAATCGGTGGTGTACTTGGGACAGCAGGTAGGGAGCGGTCAGGTGGTGCCCCTACAACCCAAGATTGATACCATTCTGGCTTGGGAACCCCCCAAGACCCAGACAGAGATGAGGGCCTTCTTAGGACTCACCGGGTATTACAGGAGATTTGTCAAGGGGTATGGCTTCATTGTAGCCCCCTTGACTGAGCTTGTGAGAAGGTGGCCTGATATAAGCTGTCCACTAGTTCTAGTGGGCACCTTGTATCAGTCCAAACAACCCCTTATGGTGAATGGTTAAAGACAACCTTATATAAAAGCTATTCTAGTGGTAGCTATGGAGAGCAGCCTTCAGGCTAAGTCTTGAAGGAATGTAAAGCAGCTTGTTTTACCAGTCTATAATCTCTTGAATGATCAAATGAAAGGGCAACCACACCAGGTATATATTTAAAATATATGTATTTAGGTTAACACACACCCCTCTAGTCTCTTTATGAGTCTGGAGTTCGAAGTACTTAAGTTACAAGATAGCAATCATCAGTAAAAGCACAAATACACGTTTGGGCCCTAGGGGCGTACCAAACCATATACCAAAAAGGTGGTATAAGAACCACGACTGGAACAGGCACTAGGCCTATTGCCTCTAGAATCGCTGGGACCCCAAGGAACCACCCAAGGTAGTGACACAGGGGACCCACGGGGACTGTATGCGGTGTGAAAACACAACCGCGGGTTCCTATTATCTTCTATGGGCAATGTCGCAGTTGGAAATTTAAAGATTAGGGACACTTCTAATCAAGTCTGGACCAAACCCTTCTGGACTTAAGAAGTTCTAGGGCTAGCACCCATGAGAGCACCGGAGTACTTGAGTTACCTCACCCGGGGAAGCCGAGTGCATAGGTGTCTTTTGTTGTCGGGTCGCGTCGTTGATTTCAATGGAAGCCTGCAAAGAACTGCTGCTGCCGTGAAGAGGAGAAGTGTCCGGAGAGATCCAAGCCTGGATCTAGGATGTAAGGAACCTGAAAGCAGAGGGGACAGAGTCTGGGTCACTTGCCAGTGACCTAGGGCAGGATGGACCAATGCCCACAGATGTCGGGTGCTTCAGGTGAGTTGATGGGTGTCTTGACTCTTCAGCCACGAGGTCCAGGAGGCGTCAACGAAGTCCATGAGCCAGATTCGAGCTGTCCCACGAAGTCTATCGAGTGCTGCGGTGTCGGCGACCACAATGGACCCAACAAGCCTTGGCAACGGCAAGTCACTGGAATTCAGAGAAAGGACTGCGGTGCAGATCAGCAAGGACTGAGGGACTCACCCAGTGAGGGTAAGTTGGGGCACGTCTGGAGCAACCAGATAAGCCCAATCAGAAAAGGAGTCACCTTTGTGGGGACCTGCTAGCCAATGGGCTAGTGATTGCGAAGGGTCGCACTTGGAGCTGGTCCACGGGTCACTCGTGGAGTGGAGGCCAACAATCTTCGGTACAGGAGGTGCTCAAGGCTGGGTCTAATCGGAGTCCAAAGCACAACTTCAAGGAGGACCAGCAAGATAGTGTTGCTGCAAAAGTTCACGGTGTCCAGGGGTCACGGTTCCACGTCACCCACGATAGCCACGAGCCTCAGCTTTGCTGTGGACTCAGGGAAGCCTCGGGGAAGTCTGGAAATCTACCTCTGGGGATGCAGAGACTTCAGCGTCTGGCGGGAGCTTCAGAATTGCAGACTGGTCAGTTGCTTCTTTGGTGCCTGCCAAGCAGGGGAGTCACTCCTTGACCCCAAGGGAGATCTCTTCAGTCTTCTAGTCAGGATAGAACGTCAAAGGCCCAGGATGTACATTGCAGAGTTTCGTCTAGGGTAATCTAAAGTCCTAGGGACTGGATTCCTATACTTATAGTGAGTTTAGGGGATGGACTAACTCTAAGGCCCCACCTATGGGTGGGCCAGGAAAGAGGGGTGGTTACATCAATTTCCTTTGTCCAGTTTCACGCCAGAGCAGGGGCAGGTAGCCCCTGTAACCGGTTTGAACTGGAGTATGCACAGTGTCACCAAGTGTGCCCCCGTGCAGGACTTCAAAGCACCAGAGAGTGCTCCCGCCCAGCCCCAATACACATCAGCCTGTCTGGGGAGGTGGGGACACCTCCCCTCGACAGGAAACCTATTGTCCAGGCCTCCCATGCCGGAGTTTGGGTCAGCAGCAGGAGGCCAGACCCGTGTCTGTGGCAGAGGCATCCATTTTGTGATGCCAGGGCTCAGGAAAGTCCTACCGGGTTTAGCCAGTGTGAACATGTCTCTCTCTCTAGAAGGGTGGCATGCTACCCCCGCCGCCAGAACTGGCGGGGGGTAGTATTCGAAAGTGTTTGACACCAAACACATGTTTTGATGCAGCCATCCCAAAGTTAGCATTTACCGCAAGGTTATAATGCACTTAAGAGTATATGGTATGGCTGTATCACAGAACAGCCATAAGGAAGTATTTCCGAAAGCTGCAGAGGGGCTCAGCTCATGCTTGGGCACCCTCTCACATAAAACCAAGCACTCTGCCTTCAGGATTGTCAAGGCCTGCCATAGGAGTGGCTTATAGGTTTATATGTGTCTGTATAGGGTAGTGATAGAGGTAGCCTGTACCACAGTGAGGGGTGCAAGCCCACCCTTACCGAGGCTGCAGTAGCAGACCTGTGGTGCCATTTTGGAGTGCTTCCCAGGGATGGCATAATATATGCTGCAGCCCCTGGTAGGCCTCTGAGGTACCTGTGCCCTAGGTACATAGTATACCATATACTAGGGGCGTATAAGCCACTCCAGCATCCAATTAGATATGTACCTAATGTACATGGAAAACATTTTACAGAGAAAGCAGATAGACTGGGGCCCTGAATAGCAGGATCCCAGTCCAACTAGGTCATAAACCAGCAAAACACCAGGCAAAAAGTGGGGGCAACCATATAGTCAGATTCCACCTTCCTACAGAGCTGAGTTCCAGGAAGCAGCCCAAGAAAGTGAATTAGACTGATGCCTGCCAGCAAGCTTTTGATGCTCTGAAATCTGCCATGTGCATGGCTTGGGTGCTCAAGGCACCCAACTTCTCACAGGAATTTGTGGTGCAGACAGATGCTTCAGAGCATGGCGTGGGAGCAGTGCTCTCACAACTAAACGAGGAGGGCCTATATCAACCCGTAGCCTTCATTAGTAGGAGGTTACTTCAACAGGAACAGAGGTGGAGTGCAATTGAGCGTGAGGCTTTTGCTGTGGTCTGGGCACTGAAGAAGTTTAAAAAAAAAAAAAATCGAAGACCTTTATTGAAAGTTGTGCACATCAGGTTACAACATATTCGAGCAACACTTCCGCAAATAACAAGAGAAAGTACAAATGCCACGTCAGTTATCAATCTCAGAAAGGCAATTGTACAATAGCGGCACACCATTAGTCGTAAGGAGGAGTGGTAGGATACGGAGCATGGGAGGGTAGAGAGGGGCATCTAACGGGGCGGGGTGCAGAGTGCCGGCAGGTAGCGCGGGAGTGGTCGCAGAGGGAGAGGCATTCAGAGAGAGGAGATCCAAAACAAAAGGCCCCCAGATATCACGCGGTCGGCCCATAACAGGCATTAGTTCCCAAAATTCTGACAGAAGTGTCTGACAACGCGAAGCGTCCTTGAGCCAGGTACCAACCTTGGGTGTGGGCATATGGCCCCAGTGTCTGGCAACTCTGTGAAGCGCGAGAACAAGCAGCATAGCCGTGAGCCGACGGGAGGTATCAGGGCAGTGCTTAACCAAGCCAAGTAGGAAGATCAATGGGTCTGGCGAGAGAGGTGAGGAGGTAATCTCAGTGATGATGGTCGAACATCACGCCAATATACAGAAACCGATGGACACAGACAGGCAGGATGAGAGAAGCCCACCGCAGGGTGCGAACACCAAAGACATCTATCGCTGGAGGCGAGGCAAATTCTGTACAGCTGGGCGGGGGAGCGGTACAGCCTGTGCAAGTATTTAAAATGTATGAGCGTAGGCAATAATTAGGAGCTAGGCGTTTGGTCTGCTTACAACAATACAACCAGTCCTCCTGGGAAAGATCGATGCCAAGGTCCTCATTCCAGGCAATACGGGCGTGTCGATCAGTAGAGAGCGAGGATGCCGCGTGGTGGCATTGAGCCTCGAGACTAGTTTGCGAGGGGAAGTGGACGTGTATACCAAGTCAAGGGCAGCCATCGACAGGGGAGGCTGCGGAAACGTAGGGTGTAACTCCTGGCAACACGCCCTAAGTTGATAGTAGAGCAGTGTGTCTATGGGCCAGTCTCAGCCGGAAGTGAAAAGAAATCGCCGTGGGGTAGAGGTCTGTCAAAATGGCCAAACCCAAGACGGCCACGCGTTTGGCCATCCCAGCCGCGTGCAGTGAGGGAAAAGCCGGGTGGTAGGCGACAGGCATGGCACCTGTGGAGAGCAGGCTGGAGCCTGAATACCTTCTAAGACCGTCCCAGGCCCAATGTAGGGTCTCCACCGTATCAATCTCCCCGCACGGTGGTTTTTCAGGAGCAAAGATAGTGGTCTGTAGGGGTAAGGGGGCCGCAAGGTCAGCCTCCACCGCCATGTGGGGCTGAAACGGCGTCGGGTACAACCAGAAGTGAAGGAAGCTGGCTTGGGCGCTGAGGGCATATAATTTAAAGTCCAGGGCGCTCATCCCACCGCATATGAGGGGAAGCGTGAGCATATCATATGCAACCCTGGGTTGACGTCCAGCCCAGATGAGAGAGATGATGAGGGAGCGGAATGTATGGAAGAAATGAGCCGTAAGAGGAACGAGAACATTCACGAACAGATATAAAAATTTCGGGAGCACTACCATCTTAGCGATGGCAGTACGCCCCACCAGAGATAGAGGTAACCGCCGCCAAGGAGTATCTTGGTCTCCAGCTAGTCGACCGCCCGACCGAAATTCGCCTTCCAGATTTCATCAACACTCTTACTGAACCAAACGCCCAGATACCTGGTGGGCCCCGATGCCCATACGAAAGGGTAATCGGGAGTAAAGGGGACAGTGGTGTCCATCAAAAGGGAAGAGGACAGACTTAGCCCAATTGACCTGAATGCCGGACAGACCCCCGAATCTCACAACCTTGAGAATGACATCATCCAGAGACTATAAGGGCACGGGCCGCAAAGCCCAAGCCTCTCTGAGTGTGATGCTGCCAGAGTCTGGCGGCAAGGGGTTCCATAGCAACAGCGAAAAGCATGGGTGAAAGTGGGCACCCCTGCCTCATGCCCCTGGAAATAGGGATTGTCTCTGATATCTGGCCATTGACACGGATCAACAGGGAGGGTGTATAGGAGGAGGACTTTGCACAGAAAAACCAGGCCAAAGCCAAGGAGATGGAGAAGATAAAATAGGAAGGGCCACTCAAGAGTGTCAAAGGCCTTGGTGGAATCTAAAAGAGCCGCCACGGCTGGCAGAGCCAGGTTGATCTGGTGAAGTACGGCAAATATTGTGAGGAGGTTATGCGAAGTTGCGCGCCCTGGAATGAAACCGGACTGGTCCGGGCGGGCAATCATGGGCATGAGAGGTAAAAGGCGGGAGGCCAGAAACTTAGCGAAAATCTTATTATCAGTGTTGATGAGGGATAAGGGGCAATATGAAACCAGAAGTTCAGGGGACTTGTCTGGCTTCAAGAGCAGTGTTAATAGGGCTTCGCGAAGTGATGGAGGAAAATGGCCCGCCTCGAAGGAGTCATTATACACGGTGGCGAGGTGCGGGAAGAGAATGGGCGTGAAGGATTTATAAAAGGACGCAGGCAGACCGTTGGAGCCGGGCGCTTCGCCCCCGGGCAGGTTGTTAATGGCTGCTAAGATCTCCCCCTTGTAGAAAGGCTCATCGAGGTATTCCTGATGGCTGTTACTGAGCCAGAGGCGCTCTAGAGTTTCGAAAATACTGGTCCAGGATGTCACGCGAGGGGGCGAACCTGGCAGTGTAGAGTTGGGTATAGAAAGCGGTGACCTGTGAGATCACCTCAGTGGGAGAGGTAGTGCGTTCCGGACCCCCATCCCGCAGAGCTTTAATGTATGAGGCGGCTTGAGGCCACCGCAGAAGATTGGCTAGGGTCTTACCTGGGCAGTTGCCCTCGCCATAATGGGGAGCCCTGGCCTCCCTACCCAAAAAGGAGAGCTCCCTGTCGGCTTCTTGCTTGAATTCAGAAAGTTTGCCTCGGATCTGTGCGAGAGTGTCAAGGTTGGGGCTGAGAGAGTGCAGGGAGTCGAAAGCCTTAATTTCTCCCTCCAGGTGCTCAAGGGTACCGCGAATGGATCGTAGAACACCAGACTGCTTGGAGATACGCCCTGGACCACAACCTTAAAGCCCTCCCAAAGAGTAGAGGGGGAGTCCACGGAGCCTGCATTAAGTTCAAAATAATTCTCTATTGCAGTTTGAATCCCTGCACAGAACACCGAGTCGTGGAGCGCATTGGGGGGCAGGCGCCAGGTAAACATACACTTAGGGGCATGCGGGGGGAGCAGATGGAGGATAATGGGAGCGTGATCGGAAAGAGTGCGCGCCATGTGTTCGACTGAAGTGACCCATGGGAAAACGTCGTAAGAGGTGAGCCAGAGGTCCAAGCGGGACCAGCAGCCTAAAGAGCCAGTAACACAGGTGCCCTCATGCACATCCAGGTGGGTGTGGCGCCATGCATCCAACAAGGAATTATCAGCTAGGAGAGAGCGCAGGAGGGAATTGGAGCACGGGTGCAAGGCGCGGGGCCCAGAGCGATCCAGAGTGGCCGAAGGTGTATTATTAAAATCACCTCCCCCACAGCAAAGCGGCAGGGCCCAGGGAGGATATGTGTCGCCAGACCTGCGCAATGAAGTCAGGGTCTTCAGAGTTAGGGCCGTAAATTGCTGCAAGAATTAGAGGCTGGGTCAAGAGAGTGCCAAGCAGGATGACGAAGCACCCCTCAGGATCGACAACGACTTTAGTGGTGTGCCAGTGGAGCCCTCTGCGTAAAAGGATAGACACCCCGCGGGAGCAGGACGAATAGAAGGAGGAATGAATCTCGTCCCAATGCTGAGAGTGTAGCCTGGAGGCGGTGGCAGGAAGAAGGTGAGTTTCCTGAAGGAAGCAGATGTCTACCTTATGGCGTATGAGGTGTGCATGTACAAGGCGGGCCTTCTGATGGTCGGTAAGACTGCAAGCATTCCATGTCCAGAGTGTAGTGGCTGTCATAGTGCTAGGTCAGGGAGATAAATGCCGGATGTAGGCGAATGTGAAGTGGAAGCCAGAAATGCTTGAGGTGGGAAGTGCAGCGCGAGGAGCAGTGTTGCAAACAGCACAGTACATAGGAGGTCATAAAACAAAAACCAACAACAAGCCTCAAAGGAGAGGCAACATAACCCAGAGATCCCCCTCACCACCCACACCAACCCCCCAATCAGGTCGAGAAACCATGCCACCCCACCCAGGGAATCCCCAACAGGGAAGGGAAAAACCAAGATAGAGATAAAGGGAATCATCCCACAGAGACGTGGCTCAGGTCAGCATACACCCCTGCCGCAAGGACAGGGTGGCCAAGCCATGAGTGAAAGTGGACTGTGGCTAAAGGAGAGATAGACCCAAAGGAGCGCCCCGAATCCCGGGGCGCACAAGTCACTCATGATGCAGGTGCAGAGCAAGAATATGATGCTGCTGTGTAGGAGAGAAAGAAGTGTAGGGCTGCGGGGTTGAGTGTTGTAATGTCACAGCAGCTGAAAAGATCCGCAGAGCCCATGGGCTGGGGGGTTTGAAAAACAACAAGTGCGGGCCAGAACATGAGCGGTAGCTGAACAACAGGAACTAGGACCAGGAGGGGCATATTCGTGCCATACGATGCATGAAGTCGGAGTATGTGAGCGAGAGTTACCATCAGTCATTGTCACTGAGATCGCCAGCAGCAGCCGTTTGGGAGCTGGAAGGGGTGGAGCTAGGTGATTTGTCCAGTGTTTTGGCGTAGGCCAGTGCAGCCTTTGGTTCCAGGAAGGTGTGGACATGCGAGCCATCCCTGACACGCAGCTTGGCCGGATACACCAGAGAAATGTCATGTTCTTGCAGCAGTCATTTGGCAGGGAGAAATTCACGGTGGGCGGCCTGCACCGCCATGGTACAATCAGGATAGAAGGAAATCAAATTCCCCTGATGGCGAATTTCCCCCTTTTCCCTGGCAGCTCGGAGGACTGCATCACGGTCTCTGAAGTTCAAAAGCTTGACGATGATAGGCCAAGCAGGGAGGCCGGGGGCAGGCCGAGGACCCAAAGAATGATGGGCCCGTTCGATGATGAACACAAGTGGGAGGAGCTCCCCAAATAAGTCGCGAAGCAGCTGCTCAACGAAGTCTTCCATTTTGGTTATGTTGGAGGATTCGGGCACACCCGTGATGCGGAAATTGCTTCTGCGGGAGCACGCCTCCAAATCCTCATTCTTATTTTTGATGAGTTCCAAGACTTTGTCCATCTGTAGGAGTGCGTGGTGAACCCGGGTAGCAGCATCTTCTGCATCTGACATCCTAGTCTTGACTTGGGTTAGCCGCGTATCATGGGAGTCCACTCGAGCCTTGACGGTGTCCAGCCGAGCGGAGAGCTGGTTGAGCTGAACCACGATGCCAGTAACTGTGGATTTCACATCCAGCATGATGGTCTTGAGGTCATCCTCGTGGGTTAGGCCAGTTTCAGACTGAGTAGCAGACTCGGCAGCGTCCATAACTACTCCCTCCTGTCGTGATGACTTGCGCTGGTCAAACGCCAGCTTCGGTTGCTTGGGGTCCGTCCGCCCCATAGTTGAGCACCTGACCGCTACACGGATCAGCACCACAGAGGATCGGGGAGTAGATTAACGGTACATGAGGGGGCAGGGGCTGGCAAGAGTGGCCGCGGCAGAGGATGAGCGCCAAGAGAGGTGGCTGTCATCAGGCGTGAAGGGTAGGCCAATGCGGGTGTGATGCCCCGCGGCCCGCCGAGTCCGCCAGGAGGGGTGGCGTCCGATCACTGTGCAAAATAAGCAGTAGGGCCCAGTGAGGAGGGAGCAGGCAGCCCAGGTTTATGGGGTGGGCTGGAGCCGGTGCAGTGGCGGCGGGCATCAGCAGGACCTCTCGGCGGGAAGGCTGGCCGGGAAGGAGGTGGAGGACCTGAGGAAAAGAGAGGCAGCACAGATGCAACGGAGAGCGAGCGTCAGGCCCAAGGAGGCTGGCCCAGCTCTGAGTCCCAGAAATGAGAGTGTGCACCCAGGGGGAGAAGGTGGCAGTCGGGCAGCAGGAGAAGGCACCAATTACAGCAGGAAAGCAGGAACTAGTCGGCCAGGCAGCAGTTGTGCAGGCCAAAGCGTGAGGAAGGTGGGTGGAGTAGGCAGCCAGATCGTTAACTTTTACGGCCCGCCGCAGAGCCCAGCCCGGCGGGGGGCCATCCAGCTAGGGCAGAGGCTGGCAAGTGAGGAAGTCCGTGTGGAGGCGGAAGATGGAGATCCCAGACTGCGCCGGGCCGTGCAGGCAGCAACGGAGTCCCCAGGCGCGGGAGAGTGGCAGCGCACCAACAGGAGACAGCGGTGCAGACACGGCTCCAGCGACCAGCAGCTATGAGGGGCAGCCAGGAGCCCACAAGGGCTCGGAGTAGCGGGGGAGTAATGGGAGGCGCGCCTCCCACCTCGCAAGGCCCAGGGCAAATAGGCCAGGGCAGCGGGCGCCAGGAGTGGGAGAGGCGTCCGTGCAGAGCAAAGGCCCGAGGCCCAGCGGTACAACCCACACGCCCCCTCCCCTGCTGCAAGGCTCACCCGCGGAGAGCGACTCACCGGGTCAAAGGAAGCAGGATGGCAGGGCTGGTCCGGGTAGATGAGTCGGGCCACAGGAGTCTGCTCAGGCAAGACAGAGAATCGGTGGCACCACTGCAGCCCAGGCCGAGCGCCAGCCGCACGCCAGCAAGGAGGCCCAGACACCGCACCAGGCCCCAACCGCAGATCTCAGCGTGCCAGCACCAATGGGTCCCAGGAAGGCAGCAGTCGATACCTCAGTGCAAGGTGGGTCTGTAGAGCATGGTGCAGGGGAACAGCACCAAGACTATCCACAAGATTTTGATCGGATTATCGGCTTGGCCGGCAGAGCCCACTCAGAGTGCGGCCATCCTGCAGCCTGCTAAGCCACGCCCCCGGGCACTGAAGAAGTTAAGGCCCTACTTGTTTGGTACTCACTTCCGGGTTCAGACCGACCACAAACCCCTCAGATGGCTGATGCAAGTGAGGGGTGATAATCTAAAGTTGTGGAGGTGGTCCATTTCTCTACAGGGGATGGACTTCACGGTGGAACACTGCCCTGGTACAGAACACGCCAATGCTGATGGTCTGTCCAGATTTTTCCACCTTAGTGAAGAGGACTCCCAAGAGGGTGGGTAGTTCTCCCCACATTTCAGCTGGAGGGGACATGTGTTAGACCTGTCAGCCTTGGCGTGGGTTTCTCCTGCATTTTTGCCTTTGCCTCCAGTATTTTTATTGTGTGATGGATTTTGTTTTGCTGGTTTAGATGCTTTGGGCTCTTTGCCACTGTTGTTCAGTGCCAAAGTGCAAGTGCTCCCTTAGTAAATTGTTGTAATGGATTGGTGTTTCCATGATTGGGTTATGTGGTTTACTAATACGTCCCTAATACAGTGCACCATGTGTGCTCAGGGCCTTGAAACCAAATGCTGCTTGTTGGCTTGCAGCACTGATTGTGCCACCCACACCAGCAGCTTTGCAACAAGGTCTCAGGCCGGTCATTGCAGTGCCTGTGTGCAGTCTGGTACTGCTATGTTGACCTGGCAAGTGCACCCACTTACCAGGCCGTAATCTTCCCTTTCCTTACATGTGAGTCACTCCTAAGGTGGGCCCAAGGTACCCCTGTGGGCAGTGTGCAGTGTATGGGAAAGGTTGGACATGCCCTGATGAGTGTGGCATGTCCCGACAGTGAAATACTGCCCATTTCGTTCTTCACTATTGTAAGGCTATCTGTCCCCATAGGATAGAAAGGGAAGTTTGCTCATAACATTTTATAAGCATTACTGCCCATGGGAACAGATAGCAAAAGAAAGTTTGATATGCCTGAACTCAGCATGTTAAGATACATCTTTTAGTGAAGGTAATTTTTTTATTCTGGGTTTGAAAATACCACTTTTAGAAAGTAGATATTTTCTTGCCTAACCATCCAGTGTGCCTCTGCTAGGTTGTGTATTGACTGTCTGGCTGTGGAGTGTCAGGGGGATGGGGACATGCATCCTGTTCAGATAGCCACTGGGTGGTTCGGTGTGTCCTGCCTTTCCAGGGTGAGTCAGGGCTGGGCTGAATAGTCCCGGGCAGCATTCAGAGTAGGGGGAGGAGATTTATTTCACACCTGAATGGGCCTGGCCTGCCACGGTTGTCCTTTGCAGACCACTGACTGCTGTCTCCACCTCCTGCCAGGAAGCTGCACCAGAGAGGACAGAACTAGTTTTGGCTGGGCAAGGACACTCTCTGCCACAGAGAACAAACAATATTGTATTATAAAAAGAGGGGCCCAGACCCCAAACTTTTAGATCATTCTGGGAACCAAGAGGAACCTTTGTCAAGGGGAAGAGCTAGAGAAACTGAGGAGGAATACTGCCCCTGTACTGTTTACTGTCTGGGGTTGGCCTGCAGTGGCTACTTTCTGCCAAGGAAAGGAGAAGGACATAGCTGTGTCCTGGGTCTCCAAGGGCTTGAAATAGAGATTGCCTCCTGTTCTGAAGTCCCAGGGACACAAAGACTTCGTCCCCTCTGTCATCCTGCAACTAGAACTACTGTTCCAGCTGCCACAGAGGGAAATTGCAACACTGACACTGGTGAGCAATGCCATAACCTGCACCAAAGCTGTGGGCACCGCTTGTGAAAAGCACAACGCACCGCCCGATTTGCACAGTAGGCCCGACGCCTGCTGATGCCATGCCGCATCGACTCTGAAGCCGTCACTGAGGCCGCTGCCTGCACCGGAGCCAATGACACCAGTCGTGGCGCTCACGACGCAGCGTCCTGACTCGCACCGCAGCCTCAACTTCACTGACTCCGGTGCTTCATCACCGCCGAGCCGATACTCGACATATGTGACTCCCGGATCCATCTACACGCTTCATCGTAATGAACCGCTGCCTCCCCGCCACCGTAATGTCACCTCCCCGGCAACAGTAAGGAACTAAGGCCTCACCTAGCCTGCATTGCAGTAAGGAACCAAGGCCTCCCCCTCCCCATGGGGTCATAAGGAACCGACGCATCAGCTCCCCTGTGGTCGTAAGGAACCGACGCCACCATGATATCTTCTCCCCGGCAACACTAAGGAACCGACGCCTCGCCTCCCCGATACAGTAAGGAACTGGCATCTCACCTCCCCTGCATCGCAGTAAGGAACTGAGGCCTCACCTCTCCTGGGGTTGTAAGGAACTGAGGCATCACCTTCCCTGTGGTTGTAAGGAACTGATGCCACCCGGCGCCAATGAAACATCACCTCCCCGACACTGTGCACAGTCTTTGCTTTAATCCTTTCCAAGTTACTGTTTCCAAGGTACTGTTCTTTGTGGGGTATGAGCGACTCAAGGGCCCAACGCCGCGCACCCCGCGGTCGGCGCCATACTTTGGGATTTTTATCCGTCACCACGCCATGGAAACTCCAGGGGGAGTTATTTGTTGCTACAAAGTTGCATTTGGAGTATAACTTCTTTTTGAGGATATTTTTATTACTGTAGTGTGGATTTTTGTCATTTTGGTTTAGATAAAGATCACTTGTTTTTCAAAACTGGTGTGGTGTTCATTTGTAGTGTTTTCACTGTATTACTGTATGTGTTCACAAATGTCGGGTTTAGGGTCTTTCTTACCAGTCTCGAGGCGTTGGGACAGTTCCCGGCTTTGGTTCTTGTAAGTCCTGGTTTGGCCGAGATAGGGGCAACCCCTTCTGGGAGCCACGGTGCTGCTGACAATGCAAGCCTAAGTAGCCAGTGCGCTCCAGAAGGTTTCCTGAGAGGAAAAACCCCAGAGGGAAAAAACCTCTGATGTTGATGATGAGACTCCAGCAATGAAGGAGAAGACAAGGAGCCAGAAAACACTGGAAAACCAGGAGCCCAAAAAGGAGCCAGGAGAAGACTAGAAGAGAAGCTGAACAGAAAGCGCAAGGGGAATAAAGCGCCAACGGAAGGAAGGAATCACCAAAACAGGAGCCACAGGATCAACAGGAGTGAGGACACACCAGCAGGAACCAACAGGAGCAAGGACACACTAATAGGAACAAGGAGTTTTGCAATGCAAGGAAGGAAAGGTTCTGATCCGTTATATACAGAAAAAACAGGAAGTGACATACAGGAACAGGAAGTGGCATACAGGAACAGGAAGTGACAAAACAGGAAGGAGAGGTGTAGCAATTCTTGGATAGGGAAAGGAGTGAAGTGCAATAATATGGCTCCAAGGAAGGGTGATCACCAGACGCCCACACCAGGTGAGTGTAATGTCCCAAGGTGCCTCGGGAAGCAGATGGGCCGCTGTGCAAGTATGCGGCGTGCCCGAAAACCAACAGGCATCGCAGGTGGTTTCCGTGACACCTTTGAAATGGCCACAGTGGGCCATGATGCTGTACCGCAGAGCCCCTGAAGAGGAGGGAAGGGGGCCGCGGGCTTCACCACGGCCGGCGAAGAGGAAACGGGAGCGCCGCTGGTCGCGAGTCGGCCCGCGGTGTAACAGTATGTCCCCCTCCTGAAGCACTGGGTTTGCCAGGGAAAAGCCGAAAAAAACGGCGGACAAGAACAGGAACGTGGACAGAGGTAGCATCCGCCCAAGTCTTATCACTGAGGGGATAGCCTTTCCAATGGACAAGGAACTGCAAACAGCCTCTAAAAAAACGAGAGTCACAGATAGCTTGGACCTCGTACTCGGGTATCTCATTGACCAAAACAGAAGGTGGACGAGAAAAAACCCTCCTATAGGGATCAGAGACATAGGGTTTCAACTGAGAGGCATGAAAAACAGGGTCTCCTCCAAGCACGTGGGAGTTGTAGGCGAAGGGAGACAGGATTCACCACTTGAGTAACTTTGAATGGACCATAAAAACGTGGCTTAAATTTACTAAGTGATAAATGAAAAGGTAGAAACTTCGAGGACAGCCAACCTTTGTCATTGACTTGGTATAATGGAGATTGGCGGCAATGGATGTCAGCAGTGTCCTTCATTTTCTCCTTAGCTTCTTGGAGATATACATGAACTTTAGATCGTATGGTTCGGAGATGGCGAATAAAGGAAGCTGCTGCTGGAACAGAGGGGCTGTCTTGCAAAACTGAAGGAAAGGTCCGAGGATGGAAACCGTATAAACAAAAGAATGGGGTACTCTTGGATGTACTATGGACCGAGTTGTTGGAGTATTCTGCCAACGTTAGGTAGGAGGACCAGTCGCTCTGAGTCGCATTGCAATAACAGCGGCGGTATTGCTCTAGCCCTTGATTTACTCATAACGTTTGTCCATTGGTCTGGGGATGAAACCCGGAGGACAAGGCAACCTCAATATGAAGAGCTTTACAAAAATGTTTCGAGAAGCGTGATACATACTGATAGCCTCGATCAGATGCAATCACCCGTGGCAGGCCATGGAGCGGTATATCTCCTGTATGAAGATGCTTCCGAGTTCTCTTGCAGTTTTTAAGGGCATTGAAATCCGCCTTCTTGGTGAAAGAATCTATTGTCACCATTATAACCTGTAAAATTTAGAAACCACTGCATACCACTCGGTGGCAGCACCCTTACATACTCTGCGGTATAATCACTGCAGAGTATGTCAGGGTGCCGAATGGTGTTTGGCTGCGCTATTTTCTTTGCGCACAAAGCATTCTTGCATCACTTTTTTTGAGGGGAGGTGCAATTTGAGCGAAGAAAGAAGAGCCAAATGCCCCCTCCTCCCCATTATGGAATCAAACCCCGCCAATTCCCCCCAACTAGGGTGACCAGATGTCCCGGATTTCCCCAGACGATCCCGGTTTTGTGAGAAGTGTCCCGGTGTCCCAACACTATGCCCCAAATTAAGAAAATGTCCTGGTTTTTGTGTAGTGCCCTGGTGTAGCAGAAAAATGTCCAGTTTTTTTTATTTAGTGCCTGGATTTAGCATACCATTGGAGCCCTTGTTGCAGAAGGATATGTGTAGTGCGAAAGGAAATCCATTTAAGAGACACATTTTCCCTTCTCTTTCTACAAAAGCTAGCCACCAGTTTCACCTTGCTCTGCCCTTTAAAGGGAACGAGCGAGCCTTGAATGTGTGTGCGCATGATGCGTGTGTGTGTGTATATATATATATATATATATTTACTGAAAAAATCACAGGTTTCAGGGACGTTATAGTTAGAAATTAGCATTTAAAAAACCTTAGAAATTCACTGAAAAAACCATAGGTTTCAGGGACGTTATAGTTAGTTGGACATTTCACTTGTCCAATACCAAAGAAATTAGTTCGTTATACTTAGTAGAGCTAACTATAACTCACGCCCTCGCAATGCACTGCTGATGACGTCACATATTACATCATATTACATCATCAGTGATGTCATTTGAGATGTCATCAGTGATGCCATCAGTGATGTCACTTACCATGTCATGAGTGATGTAATATGTGACATCTTAAGGAGTGCATTGAGGGGGCGCGAGTTATAGTTAGCCCTACTAACAATAACAGACACATTTCTTTGGTTTTTTACGAGTGAAATGTCCAACTAATTATAACGTCCCTGTGTTTTTTTCAGTGAATTTTAAATGTTTTTTAAATGCTAATTTCTAACTATAATGTCCCTGAAACCTATGGGTTTTTCAGTGAATTTCAAAGGCTTTTTAAATGCTAATTTGTTACTATAATGTCCCAAAAGTATTTTTCTTATTTTTTCAATTGTTATAAAAATAATGTATTAATTTCTAATTCCTAAGAAGTAAATATATATATTTGTTTTATAAGAAAGTGGATTCGCGCACCCATCGTGTACCTGTCTCAATCGGTGCGCGATTCCAAGCTGCCATATTGGTAAAGTCGTGTAGGATGCACGTGTCGTAAGCGACGGGTGCACGAACTACGACCTCACGTAACATTACGTGCATGCGGATGTCTCGCTGGGTGCGTACAATTTTACGTTTAAAAACTACATATATATAAGTTTTAACTGTATATTAAAGCAAGAGATGTTTTTATTTATTTATAAAAATCATATATTTGTAAGTAGAATAAAGATAAGTTATTGTTAAATATATTTTTACAAAGTCGCAATGGGTGCACGCTGGGTGCGTACTTGCAGCGCGAATCCATGTGACTTTTAAAAAAAAGAATCTCATTGGTTGTGAACCTTTTCATTCTAGAAGTTGCAAGACCCCACCCAATTTTGTCATTGCTTGAAGATCCTCAGGAGGAGACACACGTATTGTGTTTTTTCTCTTGTTCACTTGTTTTTGGTGTTTTTTCCATCAACATTTGAATTATGGCATCTTCAAGTGCACCACCTGAGCTTCATGACGACGATGAAGAGTTGGAGGAACCTCCAAGAAAGAAGAAAGAAAGCATTGTATGGGCATTCTTCCGTTTTCCAGAGGGTGAAAAAAAAGTTAACACCTGAAAGGTCACTTGCAACATCTGTGACCAAGTTCTATACAGAGGGTCTGAGAAGAAGTACTCTTGTGGTACTTCTTCAATGCTAAAACATCTACAAACCATCCAGCCTCAACAGCTGGCTCAAGAACAAAGGAAGAGAGAATTAGAACAGCAAGCCCTACAAGATGACCAGCAACCGGGTACATCTTCCAGTGCTGGCTCTTCGAACAGAGGCCCAGACATTAGGCCTGAATTCGCTGGTCTTGAGGAGCGATGTATAAAATTTAAAAAGAGCGTGTGTTATGGAGAGCAATCCATTGACAACATGGATTTGGCTGCTCGCAGCCACCATTGTTAATTTTTTTCTTTTGCAATGTTTTTTTTCGCAAAAGTTATGACACCAGTTGTGTCACTTTTTGTTGTTGTTTATTTTTTTCTTTTGCATAAAACACCAACAAGTTTGAAAAAGAGTTAAAGAACACAAATAATACAAGACTAAAAAAGAAGAAAAAATACGGTTCTCTTTAGAACCACCTATTCTGTTAAAAAAAGAAAAATGAGTGCATGTGGTATACCTGGGTGATTGTATGAGTGCATTAGTAGTATATAGGTGTGTGCATGAGTGCATGGGTAGTACCTGCATGATTGGACGAGTGCATGAGTAATGCTTGAGTGATTGTATTAGTACATGGGTAGTGCTTGAGTGATTAAGAGTGTGCATGGGTAGTGCCTGGGTGATTGCATGACTCCATCAGAAGTACGTAGCTGCTTCTATGAGTGCATGGGTAGTGCCTGGGTGATTACCTGAGTGCATCAGTAATACGTACATGCATGGGTAGTACCTGCATGATTGGACAAGTTCATCGGTAAAGCCTGGGTGATTGCATGACTACATGGGTAGTGCCTGAATGATTGCATAAATGCATCAGTAATGCCTGGGAGATTGAATGAGTGCAGAGGTACTGCATGTGTGATTGTGTGTGATTGCATAAGTGCATGGGTAATGCTTGGATTATTGCATGAGTACATGGCTAGTGACAGGGTGATTGCTGGAGTGCATTGGTACTACCTGGGTAATAGAAGAAGTGAATGAGTAGTGTCTAAGTGATTAAATAATTGTATGGATGGTGCACAGGTGATTGTAGTACTGCATGGCTAGTGCCTGGGTCATTCCATGAGTACATGGGTACTGAATGGATGATGTGAGTACTGCAAGCATGCATGGTGAATTTATAAGTGCTTGGTTTATTGCATGACTACATGGGTAGTGCGTAGCTGATTGAGAGAGTGGATGGGTCCGCCTGGGTGATTTCATAAGTGTTTGGGTAGTGGCGGAGTGATTTCATGAGTGCTTGGATACTAACTGGGTGATTGCAGCATATGGAATCAGTCAATCATTACTCATGTAGTTTTAAAATCACATAGTCACTACCTTTGCACTCCTCTAATCGGTCAAGTAGCCTCTCAATAGTTCACTAAGCATACATATAACTGTATAAATACAATCTGAACACATAGATGAGTCATCACATATTATCTAGTTATTTAGATAAGTACAAGATGACTGCAAGGGTAATATGTGCTGGTTTACTTTTGAGCTACATCTTCACCATTCTATCTACAAATATGCGACATCATTAAACTATACCTCTCAACAGACTTAAGGAAGAAGGCTAATTAACAACAACTTTTATGAGCGTTTTTAAAACCAAACTTTTATTCTACATCTTTACCTTTGTATCTAACATTATGTGGCATCATTCAACTATACCTTTTTTCAGACTACAAAAAGAAGCCTCATTAACAGCACCTTATTTCACCATTATTAACACCTTATATGAACATCTTTCAAACAGCACAGTTGTGCTGCATCTTTGACAAACTATCTATAATTATGTAGTATCATTCAACTATACCTTTGTAGAGACAACCCAAAATGAAGCCTAATAAATTACACCTTATATGGACTTCTTTCAAATTACACATTTCTACTGCATCTTCAACCAACTATCTAAAAATAAATATGTGGCATCATTCAACTTTACCTTTGTATAGATTTAAGAAACCAGCCTAATTAATAACATCTTATATGAACATCAGTAATCATCTTAAAAAATACACATTACTGTACAGACTCTTTTTTAAACAACACTTAAGCACAATAAAACAAAGTACATTATACATCTGTACATTTAATAATATATTTTAAACAACACAGTTTTTGTATAATGTAAAGGAAAAAAAATAAACCTCACAAATGTATAACTCACCTTGCAAATGTGTTCAATTTAAAATCTCTCATACTCTGACAGGATTTTCCTTTACACACAATCACTATAATGCACCAGACTCAGCAAGGTAAAATCAGTAATGACAACGTTTCCCTCTCTTTTTCCACATAAATACACATAAGTAACAAATCACATTGCTTCCCAGATTTTTCAAAATTGTAAAACACATTTCTATTGGTTACACATCATAACCCCTACCAACTCACTTCTAAAGGTGCCCAAACTGTCCTTACTTTTTTTTAGAAGTCGCGACCCCATCGTGCACCCCTGCGATGGAATCACAAATTCATACGGGAGTTCAAAAAGATATAACAAATAAATTCAACCCTATTTTTTAATTAAACACCACTTCTAAAGATAGTACTGACTTGGGAAAATAAATTGAAAGAAAACTATTACTCATATATAAATTACAATTTCACATTTTAAAAGCACAGTTAACTTTTAACCCTTCTCCCATTCTGCTTCATGGCAGTTTCCATAGTAACAGTTCATGGAACATTCAACTGAACTCACAGGTCACAAGTTCACCATATTTTCAAGTTAGCCACACAATGTTGCAAATACAAACAGCAGGTGTGGTTAACTTGACAAAATATGATCTTATCCTTTCTATTGTACCTTTCAAACATATTTTACTAACCAATAAGAAAAATACTTTAAAAAAAGTGAAATGCACCCTATGTTTGAATGTAGAATGTTCTTAAACAGCCAATCAATTCTCTAATTTTTTTAAAATTGCATCTTGTCCACCATTTTACATACCTCTCATTCTACCAACTGACTACCTCAGCTACAGACAACTCTTCATTACTTACTGATATCCCTTCAAGATGCTTACAGTGTGGATTGTTGGGCACAGCTATCATTTCTGGTGCAAAAGGTATGCTGACGAAGAGGTATTGACAAAGACCTAGCTTTGCAAAATGTAGACATTAAATGGATTGGACAGAGAGGATTAAAGCGGCATCAATTAATGCCTTTGGTTAAAACCTTTTTGCATCTCCAATCCCCTGCCCTCATGATTGTGCACTGTGGTGGCAATGACCTAGGCATATTGACTGGGGTAGGTCTGGAAATGCTAATGAAGGACACCAAAGACAGAAATGGAAGTGGTCCAATCCATTGTGTCCTCAGATTGAGAAAGCTAGAAAAAATGTCAATAAAGCTGTTTCTGCTTACCTCAGAGACCATAGTATGGTCTCCTTCTATAACAACAATCTACATTTCCATATGGATGGCATCTACAGAAGTGATGGAGTATACGTCACTGATCAAGGCAACAGAGTGTTTCTCAACAACCTGAAGCTCTGCATCCACACTTACATGTAACTACAACAATCTCCCAATGAAAACAAGGGCTCTTTTTAGAGCCACCTAATAACCCAACATATAACCTAGGTGTATATAAACAAATCTTAATGATTTTTGCTTGGAGTTGCGCAACCAGAGCCACTGACGGAGCTGCGCACCCATCGCTTTCACACTAGGGGCCACGCCGAGTGCCACGCACCCATCGTGTTCACACTAGGGGCTGCGCTAGCGCCGAGCACCCATCGCGTTCACACTAGGGGGCCACGCTGAGCGCCACGCTAGGGTCGCGACTCCAAACTTTGACGGAAAAAAAAGTCCACTTCCATTAATTTATATTCGCTCCGGGACCCCATCCCCTGGGACATGGCCTCAAAGTTGGAGACCGTGGGGGGGCCCCAATGCCTCCACGGTTCCACCGGCTCCCCGCCTTCTGCGGGAGCCGGCATTTCTTTTCCACAATGGGAGCTGCTGACATGCAGCTCCCCTTGTGGAAAAGCAATCCTGCTTTGCTTCATTGAAGTGAGAGCAGGTTTCCCTGCTCTCGCTTCAAGGAAGCAAAGCAAAATTTGCTGTGGCAGGGCGGGAGACACAAGGCTCCTGCCCTGCCATAGCAAACAGCAGTGTCCTGGGTGTGTGCACCCCGGGACACTGCAGGAGCCGGCCCTGGGGCCATCAAGGGCTCCAGGAGGGGGGCCGCGTGGCCCTCCTCCCAACCTATGCAAAGCCCTGGGGAGGTGGTGATCCCACTAATTATTATTTAGAGCACCAGGGAGGTGGTGGTCCCCGGAGCTCGGGGGGGCCCGCGACGCCCCCTTTCAGTTACATAAATGCCTCGGGAAGGTGGCGGCCCCTGGGACAGCATTTGTGGGGGATGGGACCCCCCTCGCATTTATTTCAGAAACCGGCAACCATCGGGACCGGAGCACCGTACTGAACCAGTGTGGGGCCAGGAGGTTGTGAGCTGTGGTAACCTTGGGGCGCAGCTGTTCAAGTAAATCACTGACTAATAAGCACTCTGAGACCCACTTGGGTAACAAAGCAGGACATGAAATGACTTGAAAATGTGCAGGTACCGCTTGGGAGTGATTTGTGCTCGAAGTTTTACAAACTACAGGTACCAGCATGCTTGGGACTGTTGATTCTTTGGAAAAGTCCACTTGGGACTATTTAATAATATGCAGTTTTGGCGCCTCAACAAGCTTTCCAGCACGCCAGCAAGCCGTCATCCTATGAATAAGGGGTGATTACCAGCCCCGAAACGCGTCAGGATTCTACTTTTTTATCGGAGCTTGTTTTGCCGGTTTCTGTAATAAAGGTCTTCAGACCTACCAGCTGCTGTGTCTGTTCCCGCATCAAGGCAAAGTTAGTTTGAATTTAAGCACGGCTGCCTGGCCGTAGGGAACGGACCACCGTCCTGAACCAGTGTGGGGCCAGGAGGTTGTGAACTGTAGTAACCATGGGGCGCAGCTGTTCAAGTAAATCACCGACTAATACGCACTCTGAGACCCACTTGGGGAACAAAGCAGGACATGAAATGACTTGAAAATGTTCAGGTCCCACTTGGGAGTGATTTGTGCTCGAGGTTTTACAAACTACAGGTACCAGCATGCTTGGGACTGTTGATTCTTGTGAAAAGTCCACTGGGACTATTTAATAGCATGCAGTTATGGCGCCTCAACGAGCGTTCAAGCACGCCAGCAAGCCATCATCCTATGACTGAGGGGCAATTGCCAGCCCCGAAATGCGTCAGGATTCTACTTTTTTATCGGAGCTTGTATTGCCGGTTTCTGTAATAAAGGTCTTCAAACCTACCAGCTGCTGTGTATGTTCCCGCATCAAGGCAAAGTTAGTTTGGATATATATATATATACATATATATATACATTATCTACTGGTGGTCGCCAGTAGATAGTTATAGTTAGGACCGTGTTTCCATAGGAAATCTCAAAATTCTATTTTGAATAACTTTGGCGCCGGTTGACGAATCCTCGCGAAATTTTCAAAACTAATGGGGCGCTCTGTTCAGCTCCTACCCTGAAAGTCTCGTGGTGATTCGTCAAGCGGGGACCGAGAAAAAAGGGGGGTCCCAAAACACGTTTTCCCCATGCATTTTTCCATAGGACCTTTAGACGCAGCTACAGCCCGACCGGCTGAACAGAATTACTTGAAATTTGGCAGAGAGGTAGCCATAAGGTCAAGGATGTGCCTTTTGTAGGTCTGGTGTAAATCTGTTCAGTAGGTCCTGAGAAAATAGCATTTAAATCAATATATATATCTGTAAGCGCGCTCCGTGCGCTTACCGTAAGCTTACCGTACGCGTACGGTGCCGTGCGCGAGCTCAATTCTGATTGGTGGTTACATGACTGTAAACATTCGAATCGGTCGAAATCAGGAAGTGTCGGCCGCCATTTTCTGACTCTCGCACTGAGAAACAAAGGTGGGGAACGTGAAACGGGGGCAACGAAGAGAGTTGCAGACCCCCTAGTGTTTGTCAGGGGGTCCAAGAAGGACCCAAAAGTACGAAAAATAAATTTAATAATTTTAAAAAAAAATCGCGGGGTACGCGTACGATAAGCTTACCGTACGCGCACGGCAAAAAAAATAAAAAAAAAAATAAAGAAGTAACAATCACATTTATTAAATAAATTAAAGGACCCACAAGGGAGAAAAAAACAAAAAAAGGCGAGGCGCGCACGGCATGGACTGCGCAACGTGGGCGCTCGGTGCGCGGAGCGCACTCAGCGCCCACAGCGCGCGCACGGTGCGCGAAGCGCACCGTGCGCGCAGGGTGTGCGCATAGTGAAAAACCAGAAAAAAAAAAAAAAAAAAAATCCATAACTTAGCATTTAAAAAACCGTACAAATTCACTGAAAAAACCATAGGTTTCACACACGTTATAGTTAGGAATTATCATTTACAAAACCTTGCAAATTCACTTAAAAAACCATAGGTTTCACACATGTTATAGTTAGCTGTACATTTCACTCGTAAAAAACCAATGAAATTCCACGTTATAGTTAGATCAGGTAACTATAACTTGCGCGACCGCAATCCACAATGTGTAATTTCAGATGTCATCATTGATGTCATGAGTGATGTCACTGACCATGTCATGAGTGATGTACTATGTGACGTCATCAGCAGTTTATTGTGGGCGCGCAAGTTATAGTTACCTGATCTAACTATAACGTGGAATTTCATTGTTTTTTTACGAGTGAAATGTACAGCTAACTATAACATGTGTGAAACCTATGGTTTATTAAGTGAATATATATATATATATATATATATTCACTGAAAAAACCATAGGTTTCACACATGTTATAGTTAGCTGGACATTTTACTGATAAAAAACCGATGAAATTCCCCCGTTATAGTTACTGTAGGCAACTATAACTCACGCGACCGTAATCCTCTGCTGATGCTAATACTGTATTTAGACACTTATTTGCCCATGTCTTCTTCCATTAAATTTTAGCTATACATATATTACAAATATTTTTTTTTCATAAAGACACACATGTCATCAGCAGAGGATTACGGTCGCGTGAGTTATAGTTGCCTACAGTAACTATAACGGGGGAATTTCATTGGTTTTTTATCAGTAAAATGTCCAGCTAACTATAACATGTGTGAAACCTATGGTTTTTTCAGTGAATTTGCAAGGTTTTTTAAATGCTAATTCCTAACTATAACGTGTGTGAAACCTATGGTTTTTTCAGTGAATTTGTACGGTTTTTTAAATGCTAAGTTACTTTACGCCATTTGTGGCGCTTCGTGCACCGTGCGCGCACAGTGAGCACGCGGTGCGCTTCGCGCACCGCGTGCCCACGTTACGCTAGATGGGCCATGAACGCACGATGCGCTTCGCGCACAGTGCGCACATGGAGGTCATATGATGAGCATCGTTGTGACAGGTAAAATATATGTTTTGTTTATCTCTGATGGGCCATGCACAAAAGGTGACCTTCGGGCACCTTTTGCACACGGGGTGGGGAGAATGTGGATATATTTTTTTTTTTTTTATTATTTCTTACCGTACGCGTACGGTAAGCGTAATCGGCGAAATTTTCGAAAAAATAAAAAATTGCCTTTTTTCACTTGGGGGATCGTTGGGGACTCCCTCGACATGGCTAGGTGCTTGGGAGCTGTGTAAACAGCCCCTTTACATGATTTGCACTTTGTTTTTCAACCCCCTGTCAGAGTGCGAGAGAGAAAATGGCGGCCGCCGCTTCCTGGTTTCGACCGATTCGAATGTTTACTAAGATCTAAGGGCCAATCAGAATCGCTCTCGCGCACGCCACCGTACGCGTACGGTAAGCGCACCGTAAGCGCACCGTAAGCTGGCTCAGATATATATATTGATTTAAAGGCTATTTTCTCAGAATCTACTGAACAGATTTACACCAAACCTACAAAAGGCACTCCCTTGACCTGAGGACTACCTCTCTGCCAAATTTCAAGTAATTCTCTTCAGCCGTTCGGGCTGTAGCTGTGTCTAAAGGTCCTATGGAAAAATGCATGGGAAAAACGCGTTTTGGGACCCCCCTTTTATCTCAGCCCCCGCTTGACGAATCCCCTCGAGACTTTCAGGGTAGGAGCGGAGCGTAGCGCCCCACCTATTTTGAAAAATTCGCGAGGATTCGTCAACCGGCGCCAAAGTTATTCAAAATAGAATGTTGCGGATTTCCTATGGAAACGTGGTCCTAACTATAACTACCTACTGGCGATCGCCAGTAGGTAATATATATATATATATATATATATATATATATATATATATATATATATATATATATATATATATATATATATACAAACACAGATCCCGGAAGTGCGGAGCTTCAGTTACGGCGGTCCTGGATGGGCTCCGGTGGCCCCAAACATTCCAAACACAACTTTCCAAAAATCACGAAAAGAAATCCAGGACACCCAGGAATGCTGTTCACCAAGTTTTTAATCCAGGCAAGTGATAGCCTTCACCAACGCGTTTCGCAATAAGCTTGTTCACGGTGTGGTTACAATACAAACACGTTCTCTTTTCATATGCGAATTCAATGACATAGAAATGGGACAGATCAGAGGTACGCTGCCAAAAGTATGGGCGCCATTTGTAATGGTTTGAAAGTACTCATTTAGAGATGAACCATGTATTTTAGATCTATATAAGACGGAAGACTCTACCGTATTATTGCAACGGAGCGGACACTAAAAGAACACGGTGTAGGTGCCCCAGTGGGCCAAAATTAAATGCAAAAGAAAATTAACGATTAGTTAAATACACCGTTATTAATAGCCCAAGTGGGCTATCATAATGCTTAATTTTGTTAAACATGTCAGTGGGTTTGCGTACATAAATATAGAAAACATCATGAAAAATGCATTTATGTCAGTCATCCAATTGTGCCCAAGTGGGCAAATCCCATAGTTTACATACATTCATTGGGTTGGAAGTGTACCATTATAATTAGTCCTCAAATTTAGCCCTAGTGGGCAAATCCCCTTGCATGTCCTATGCTGAACTTTGAAAGAAAATAATATACAAAGTTTCATGTCGTTCCATCACGTACTGTCAACTCCCAACTTGATGTAATTTCAGAGAATGCTGCATAGAAGAGAACGAAAGAAAAAAGGAAGGGAAGTGAAGGGAAACAACTGAAAAAGAAGTAGGGGAGAGAAAAAATATAGAAAAAGGAGAGAAAAGAAAACCACATTACTGGGTTATTCAATTCCTCAACTTTAGTATCAGTACGTCCCTATCTGTATTTAAAATCTCTCATAAATCTACATCTAAAACAATTTTAAAAAAGCGTAAGCAAACTCAATGGAAAGTATATAGAAATATCCATTGCTTCACAAGTGTACAGACAACTCTTCACTTGAATTTAATCCAATAGGTATAAGTGTCTCAAAGTCAATTATAAATCTTGATTCCATCCTTCTTAGTTCGCGCTGTCTGTCACCCCCTCTTACAGCTCTTGGAATATTGTGGAATACTACAAAGGACAACAATTTAGCATTCTGATTGTGTTCTTTAAAGAAATGTCGTGCTACTGGATATTGCACGTCATTTTTCTTTATAGCACGTAGATGTTCCAGAATTCTTTTCTTTGCGCGATGGATGGAACTCCCAATGTACATTTTGAAGGCTATACACATACATACATACATACATACATACATACATACATACATACATACATACATACATACATACATACATACATACATACATACATACATACATACATACATACATACATACATACATACATACATACATACATACATACATACATATGGAGAAGTGTGGCTCAATGGTTAGAGCGGCAGACCCTGATGCAGAGTTCTGGCCTGGGACCAGAGTTCAATCCCCCGTCTCGGCGGGTCTTGGATTAAATTTCCTCAGACCTGATAATTCTTGCCTCGGTGCCTATTCTAATCTTGGGTCCCATGCTGCAACTCTGGGCAATAGCTTGCTTAATCTCCACAACAGCCCCAGCAGCGCTGGGATGCCTGGCTTCACCATGGGGGTGCCCAGGAGTGGACATTTAACAGGGAAAGGCCAGGAAGGGTTCCACAGCGGTATGAGTAAAAGCACCAGGATACCCCCGTTGGGGGTGGCAGTGCGCTATACAAGTACACACACACACATACATACAGTTATAAGTCTACTGTATTACTGTATATAGGCACATATTTACAAGTGTACGCAAAAACCGGGAGGGGCTAGATATAGAAGTAAGAGTAAAGGCTTTAGTCCTACTTTCATTTCTAACCTGTCCCGGTATTTGGTCCTCAAAATCTGATCACCCTACCCCCACCCCAATTTGGCATTCTCAAAATTCTGACATTGCTGACCTTTTCCCTTTAAGGAAACAGGGTCTGAAATGAAAACAAAAATTACATTATGTGAAAGACATTGGGGAGAGTCTTGGCTTTCAATTTGGTTGTGGTCACCATTGATGCATTTCACACCCATTTCATTTCATTTTTAGGTTGAGCCTGAGCCAGCGAGCAAGAGCTGCTCTGGCGATCTGTTGTAGGAAGAGTACGGAGGAGAAGATCCGCCCTTATTTTTCATTGGCTTATGTCTTTGTCCTTCGTAAATGCTGGAGTTTGATTCCTTAATAGGCTTGTTAGTCCCTCCTTAGTACAACCATGTAGTCATTTGTATTCTCCCATGGCTACTGGCCCCTTTACTTGGTGGTTACACTGTACGTGTACTTTTTCTTTATTGAGACTGTGGCAGTCGCTTGTTTGAAATGCCATGGGTCTCGCATTTAAATGCGAGACCTATGGCATTGCAAATATTTTTTTTGTGGGGTTTACCTTTGGTTGTTTGCGTTTTGCCTTTGGTTCTCACTTTGTTGCTACTGGTTGTATATTTCAAGCCTTTTGGTGTACACTTGCCCCTTTGGTTGTACGAATGCTTAATTTGTGTATAACATTCTTGTGGTTGCGTACACGCTCCCTTTGACTTTGACCATGGTGCCTTTAATTAATTATGTGCTTGCTACATTTAGCTATGCCTCTTAGAGTCTTTGGTTGTATTATAGTCACTTGGGTTGTGTGGTTTGTTAGCTTGCTTTTTGCGCAGCGCACTGCCTTAGATGACGTGTGACGGACTGCCTTGTGTATCCATCGAAAACATGGCATTTTTCCGGCTGGATTTTTTGCTTACAGTCTGCTTTGAGCTGCAGGAAAGAGTTAAAGGTTCTCTACGGCATATTGTTTTCAGATACTCGAGGAAATTGTGCACTGCAGCGCCTCTTGCTGGTTTTTAATGAATACTGCACCCCCAGAAAGCCCGCTCTGGCAACCGGAAATTTCTAATTGGATCTCGATTTGTCCTGTCTCCACCAACGGCAGGGGCACAACTTCAACATTCTGAGTGTCATGTTGGCAGTATCACCACCTACAATACCACCACCAATACCAATATCGCCACCACCAATACCAATACCACCACCACCAATACCACCACCAATACCACCACCACCACCACCAGCACCACCACCAATACCACCACCACCACCAATACCACCTGTACCACCACTACCAATACCAATATGACCAACACCACCACCACCAATACCACTAATACCACCACCTATACCATCACAAATACCACCAATACCACCACCACCCATAACATTACCACCACCACAAATACTACCACCAATACCACCACCGATACCACCACCACCAGTACCACCACCAATACAAATACCACCACCAATACCACCAATACCAATATCACCACCACCAATACCACCATTACCACCAATACCTCCAATACCACAACCAATACCACAAATACCACCACCAATACCACCACCACCGTACCGCCACCAATACCACCACCATACCACCAATACCACCAATACCAATACCACCACCATTACCAATAACACCACCACCACCAATAGCATCACCAATACCAAAACCACCACCACCAATACCACTAATACCAATATCACCACCACCAACACCAATACCACCACCGCCAATACCACCACCGCCAATACCTGTACCACCACCATCAATACCAAACCGCCACCAATACCACCAATACCAGCATCACCAATACCACCACCACCAATACCACCACCACCAATACCAGTACCACTACCACCAATACCAATACCACCACCACCACCAATACCAATACCATTACCGCCGAGACCATCCCTCCCTCCATACCTTCCATAAAGCACAGCCCTCCCTGCACCAGGAGGTGAAGTCAGGGCCCTACTACAGCTGGAGTGTTTTATTAGGCCAAAGAAAGCAATGACATTACACAATGCAACACTGCACACTCAAATCGAAGAGGGCAGGAAATAGCCCCCCACCCCGCTCTTCCTCCTGAGCCACGACAGTGTTATCACAGAGCGAAAGGTGTTTGAGCGCTTTGTTAGTGTTTATAGCTCAGATCATATGTAACTCTCACTTCACACTTTGTGTCTGTGTAATTTACAACACTTACACATCTTCTTCACGGCACTATTTATCACTACTTTGAAGACCTCGCAGGCTGGTCTCTTTCTCTGATATTTACAATCTAACAAGCAGTTGAGAAGGCCCTTTATTGCAATGCAATAGGTCTCGCAGTTGTGAGAGTTTAAGCTATTAGTATTGTAAATGACAATGCCTTTTATTTATGTTTTAAAACCCAAAACATAAATAAAAGGCATTGTCATTTACAATGCCAATAGCTCAGACTCGTGTGAATGTGAGACCTATTGTATTGCAAATGCTTGTTCTTACTGGTTCTCAAGGAGTAGCAGATGTGTGCATTCTGATGGCAAAGACATTTTCAACTCGCAATGTAGAATATGTTCTAAATGAAATTTTTCAAGTCACAAAGCTTTCAATTTTGTGAGCAACTGCAGAATCCTTTAATGCAATTGAGCCATTGCTCTCATCTCCCACAAATTTAAATTATTACCCCACAAAGATATTTCACACCATCAGCACATTCATTTTCCTTACAATACTGCATTAATGCTCCTGTCAAAAGTGTTTTTTATAAGCCCTCTGATATTTGTATTAATAAGGTTCAGAAAATTAGCCTGTATGCATAGTGTGGCATTGCTCTTCTCGACTGCTCATCATGAGTACCTTAGTACAGATTCTGTTAATCTCACTGAGGTAGAAACAGAATTATGTGCAGTATTGTCCAGCGATCCCATAGGGGTCCCGCCGTGCACAGTAAGGGAGCTGGACAATATACTGACCAGGTCACTAGTGTACTGGTCATTATTTGGGACATGAATGGTCCTAGAGGCGCAGATCCCAATTGCATCCCAATGAAGAAGATGGTATTTCACATTGCCCAGTGGGGGATGGGTTACTGACAGGTATCCCTTTTCAAAAGGGAAGGGTGTTTGTTAGTTTGGGTAAAACCAGGCTGCTAATATGCTTTTGTGGGAGAGATTGGTACAGAGGATTGATGGGTATGGGTAAAATGTGTCTATGTTAAAACTGTAAGGGAGAGCTAGAGTGACAGCACACATCTAGCACAGACGGTGCCCTGTACCACAATGAATGCAACCCTGGTGAAAGCCTGAGAACTTTTTCAGGGCAATCGGTGGCTACCAAGCTCAAATTATGACAATGAGAGCCTTTTACTACTAGTGTCCTGGGGATTAACCTTACTGTTGAACCCAAAACTGAGCACCAAGTACATCCTCCTAGCACTTTACCTTCAGGGTAGCAGGGTCAAGCAATCCTCGGCTTACTCAACGGGGGGGGGGGGGATGGGGCATTGGAGACTCAAAACGTCCTACAACATATGATAACTAGTATCAAATCAATGTCCATCCGGTACTTTAGTCTGCAAAAGAAAAGTAGTTTATTAATAACACCATCAGTTACTATACATAAACATCACAGGGCATTGCAAGTGATGTACTGATTATAACTAGTAATCACAGTAATCCGAAGGACAGTCTAAAGTGTTCTCTGTGGGTTTGTCTTTTGTGGTAATGCTCATTGACCCTTGCCTTCTGACAGGATTCTCAGCGGAGTTGTGGGGGGGGGGGGGAGGGGTGTTATAATTTCCAGTGCCCAAAGAATGTGATTGTTCACCCTTTCTTTTAGGGTACCAATGACACCGAGTTTTCTGTCCTTGGTTGAAGTTCACCCAGACTGGGACATATAATTATAACTGCATTTAATACTAAAGAATGTGTTTAAAATGCATAGGGCCTTGAAAACTGGATTAATGAGCTTGAGCGCTATATTTTCTGTTTAGAATCTCCATGTTTTTGACACTGTTCAAACTAACAGAGCAAATAAGGAATGAGTTTCACTGAAGGGTTTGTCTAACTCTAACATACCTTGAGTAATAGAGCATAGCTCAATGGAGAGGAATTTTGAGACCCTTGCTAGTTTCACTTTTCTTCCAAAAGGGTTAATTTCCTTTTGCGGCTAAGGGGATCTACCACGTGTGACCACAATATTACAAAAATGTACAATGTCTTTTTGAGGTTACAAAGACTGTGATATAAAAAAAATCACAAGCTTTGCCTCTGAAACAAAGCAAGTCACAACATACAAAGGACACACAGTCAGTCTGAAATTACTTCCTTATTTGCAAACTGCCTGTTCCAATTTATTGCGAATTAGAAAGATGCACAATGTGGTGCATCAATAACAATTGCAGTTAAAAACCATTGAATACCAACCTATCATAGCTATTGGTAGCCATTCTCAGATTGGATGCTGGCTTAGAAGGATAGCTTTTGATTTCTGTCAAATACTGCCCCATACATATTACTGAGACAGGCGCTTTGCGTCTCCCTGCAAATTGAGGTTTTGTGCTGCCACTGATTGGTACATCAGTTGTAACAGCAAACTACGATCTGGTCAAAAAGTAGCCTGTGTCCAAAAACAGAGGCTGCTTTGTGACCCACCCATGGTGGTTCTGAACCCAGGATGCCAATGCCCTGTAAACCTTGATGGAATGGGATAGCACCCAAGGTATGTCCTCCCGGGAAACCAATCATGTAGGGTCGTTGTCTAAAAATGAATTGTTTTTAGATGACAGACCATGAAGTTAGGGGCTCCAATGGTGCTACAAGCTCACCTGCCGAGTCTGGGGAACTGTGGTATGAGTTTAGGGTTTAACTGCAAGTTCAAATAAAGATAACTTGCTAACCATAAAGGCGCAAGATGAAACTCCGAAAATTCCAGTACCAGTATGACTGGATATAGCACATGCCACTTCCCCACAGGGTGGGATGACAAAGCAAATGACTGTGACACTCTGTGAATAAGAAATGACAGACATGGGTTCCATTGGGATGGTACCTGGTAGGTTTCAGACACAAGATGACCATACTCCATTCCTGAATGTATTCTCTGCAATTAATCAACCTCTGGTCTAACAGACTCTCCTTGTGTCTGATTTTGTTGACTGGGAAGAAAGACTTTGTGGGTCCTGAGTTTCTCACTCTTACTGAAATGACCTCCAAAACGATTACAGTCATTCAGATTATATGATGACCCTGCTGCCATCATTTTTAGGTCTCGCCTGACCCAGCGCATGCGCTGGTCTGGCGAGACTTATTGAGAGGGCTCCAAAAAGTGCTACCAGGCCAGCCTAGAGATACAGTGCATGAGCGCGGGCGCGCACACCGCGCTTTACCGCGATTACTTTCACTTTTGCGGCCGCACGGCCGCTTTGATGTTTGATCGCGATCACTTTCACTTTCACGGCTGCACGGCCGCTTGGCATAGCCAATAGGTCTCGCTTTTGGGACCTTATAAGTATTTAGTTATGCAACTGTTGCATGGCTAAACACTTATAAGGTCCCAAAGGCGAGACCTATTGGCTATGCCAATGCTTGTTCTTATTGTCAGGAATACTGATTAAAGGAATCGTGACTCATCTGAGCAGCAAAAGGGGAAACTCCAGCAATACAATAAATTCAAAATATAGTCCAGAGAGCAAGTCAGCATAACAGACAAGGAGGTCAAATGGCTGGAAAGGGAATACCACTGTAGAATGACATAGTAAAATATAATCTGAAGAGCAAGGTCAGACAGAGTAAGCAGGCAAGGAGATAAAAGGAAACAAAATAACTGTAAAGGGAAAAATAACAAAGGGTAGGGATGGGAATTGTGTGCAAATTACCAACAGGGAAGATTCCATACAACACAAAATTGTGAGGCTGCTTCTTAATGTCTTCATGATTGTGAATACTGATGCTGCCTTTTGTGACCCAGAAGTCCCAACCTTGACTCCAGCTGACCAGCTGCACATGCTGCCCCAGACACCATAGGACAGCATGCTGAAGCCTACAAGGGATAGGCCTCACTGGTGTACTCAAAGCCACTCTAAAACCTCTCACATCCTGCAGATTCCTGACAGCTCCAGATACAGAAGTCAGAACTTCATTTGACTCCAAGGTTTGGGCTCCACTAGTATGGAAGAATAAGGACATTATATTAATTGACTCCAGAGGCCAATCCTGCTCAACCAATCAGTCCTCCTTAGTCCATGCACTCCTTCTGGAGAAACCTAGGAGTTCCTGGGTCCTTCACGATGCATGGCATTTTCTAGATTTGTAGTAGCTCTTCCACACATGCAGATAGATGTATTAAGGTCTTGTAGATTGGCTACTACAGAGGATCTGGATTGCATGCATCCTCCCCCAATTCAATTGGGAGACGTTTCCGCACCTCTAAGCCGGGCCTTGGATGGGAAAAAGGAATCCAAACTCCATGGTAGGGGCAGCTGTCCCAAACCCTGCTGGCCTGACTGAAGCCAGGAGTGTTATAACAGTTCAGTCCTCAGGTGGGATGCTTTCAATAGAGGCTACAAGAAATGCCGCCCCCCCTTTTGGGCAATTTTCACAGACTTTCAGTGGGCACTACTAATGGAGCGCAACTTTATATGCATTCTAACTGTAGTGTAGTCATTGAACAGGTTGCACCACTGGTCAGACAATTGGTTATTAGATGAAAGTGTAATTTGAGAGCTAAACGAATATCAATTTAAATTTACTGTGAAACCGATATGGCCCCACAAAAATGACAAGGGAGGATGGTTTCCAACTATAAAGGTTGATTAGCAACTTTTAGTGAAAGTTATAGAATTAAATTCACCTAATAAACCAGTCAACCAAGTAAGCATAAAGTTCAGTATGGTTAATCAATTCTTCTCGATATGTCAGGTAAAGAACAATGCAAGTTATGGCACCTGTCACAACGCAAACTTGAATATAGACTGGGTGCGTAAAAGAACTTACCTAATGTAAATTAAGCATGTGAAAATGGCAAGGGGAAATTCTAAGCAGAAGGTGTGAGCATGAGATGAGCAAAGTTAAGGTTCAGGGTAAAGTGGCAGAGCCGTTCAAGAGTCGAACTTGGAAGTGTGAAGTCTGCAGCAGCAGAGTTATGGAAAGGTATTCCCTCAGCGAAGTCAGGACAGGATCTCCTCTAAGTAAGCTAAGACACAGTTGAAATAGCGCCTTGTGTTCAGCGCTCTTTTTCACGTACTCCCCAAAGATGGGGCCAATCAGGTTACTGCGTCTTCTGCGAGCAGGTAGGCTTATTTATGATCCCCTGCGTCACTTTTGCGCCACTGTGCGTCACTTTTTATGACGCACCAGTGGGGTTAAAAATGTGCCATGTTGCGCCATATTTACAAAGTGATGCATGTGTCACTTAGTAAACCCCTGCGCCACATTATACCTTTTCCAGGTATAATGTATGAAGGGTGGGCGCTCCGACGCAAGTAAGCCAAGTAGAAGTGACGCAGTGAAATCTAACAGATTTCAGTGCGCCACTTCTAGGACACAATATCTTACGCCTGCCTCACAGCAGGCGCGAGACTGACGCAGGCACATTTGAAATGGGACTTGCCCATGTGAAATGACCCATTGCTGGAGTTGCGTCACATTTGTGACACACTCCAGCAATGCGTAATTTTTGCACCTACAGATATGTCCGAAATTCTGACGTATTCGGAACTCCTTGCGACATGATGCTTCATACTGTAAATATGACGCATCCAGCATGTCGCAAGGAGGGCGCAATGAAAAGTGACGCATCTCTGTTTTCACACAGCGATGCGTCACTTTTCATAAATGAGGCCCCCCATCTTTCCATCGCCACACATGGACTCTCACAGCTACACATCCTTGAGGATAGTAACAATCCAGCCTGCCTGGTACCGGAGGCTCTTCTTGTTATCTATACACGTTGTAAATCAGACCAAATGTCAATTACACATCACTTCTCTACTATAAAGACAGCAAGCTACTTCTTAAGCTGCTCAAGGTTATCGGGAGATGTAATTTTAAAAACACCTCAAACCAGCAATGAAGCTTCGGGCCTCAGGGGTCTAGTCCCAGAGTTAGCAAGAGTTAACACACTATATATCTAACAAACGGTGGTACTTCGATGATATACATTGTGCCCTCTGTATACCTTTATGGCCACACATTTGCACACAGATTAATACATGGTTAATGGAGATTATGGAGCATAAAATGAGGCTGCTACACGGGCATTGATCAGAAAATGTAAATTGGGAAAAACTAAAGCCTAAAGGAGGGTGTGATTTTACAATCAGATTAAGCTTGACAGTGCATCGCTCACATTAGGCATCCAAACTTCTAAATGCGAAGTTGTTTCATGTTTATATGCTTTTCGAGCACCTTTGCATTTTTGTTTTTAATTACACACATAAACGTTCTAAATGCATATGAACTGACCCCATTTTACTGCGGTGGAAAATGTGGTGAGGGTAAGAGAAGCCTCATGTACCCGCAGAAACCTTGCACAAGAAATCAGTGCGTGGCGGGCAGTCGTCCTACTCCAAAGTCTTGTTACATTTGAAATTGAATTCGCCACGTGACTTATGAGAATGCCACGGTCTCACTTGACAGGGATTGCGCAACGAATTGGTTTTCCTCTATGTTTGATATACAATGGTTCACGTTTTCCAGCGACTCCTTTTGTGTAATGTACAGTTCAGCTCTTCTGGAGGCGTCTGTCTGTTTTTCACAACCTCTCGCTTTCTGAAATTAATTACATTCCAATTGCGTGTGATGTTCCCTCGGCAGACATCTGATATCCTTATCAGCTACAATTATATTGATTTGGTTGCTCTTGCCTCAAATATCAAATATGGGCCTGTTTTGTGAAGACTATGACTTTTTAAATATGTATAAGTCATGCATTTTTTATCGGAAGCGGTATCCCACGTTGGAAAATATATGTAATTTGGCACATATCAGTGACTTATGAGCAGCAAAACACCATCAAAATCTTGAATAACTTTTTAGGAGGGTATTGTGGTATTCCAGGCCGCAGGGCCTAAGGTGGGGAATGCGCGGAGCACAGCAGCGCGGAGCGGCAGATAGAGATGCAGGCCACACATGCGATGCAGTCGGAGACCCCGCCCCCGAGCGGGCCGGCTCCCTTTATTGGCTCCAGCAGGCCACGCTTGGCCTGCGGATGACGTGCGGTCGGAACACTGGACCGTCAACCATTACATCCCTATCCAACTTTATCCAAAACAAAACATTTCCCCCCCCTTTAACAGAACCACATCATTACACCCAGCTTGCACAGGTATACAGGTGGTGTTACTTGCGTGTCCCTCGTCCGCCGCCTCTGGATACCCCTCAGCAGGCAAAGTCTCTCAGTCTCTGGCTGGGCCCTGGGTTGGGTCTCAGGTGGTATCTCCTGGGCGAACTTCGCAGGCATGGACTAGCGAGGGGTCCGCCGGCCAGGGTAGGGCTGGCCATGGGGCCCGCGATGTCCTCGCCCCCCCCCCCCCCCGGTGTGGTGGGTGGGGGGTCCTTCCGTGGCGGTCACGGGACGGCCCTGGGGTATCTCTTTGAACCACGAGACGTTGCGGGATACTTCTTCGCCTCCCCTTTGGGCGGTGACCATGGTCCCCTGATTGGCGGTGACTGTCCAGCTCCCCGGCTCGTAGTTGGTCCTGAATTTTCCTCCGGGACGGCGGTCCCGTAGAAGTACGGTGACCCCCGTGCGGATTGTTCTTTCGGTGGCGTGCCGCCGGTGACTCGCGCGGTCGTTTCGGCGGGTCCATCGGGCTTGTGTTTCCTCCTCTCTCAGCGGGGGCGGCGCCCAGCCGGGACGTGTGGGGAGTAGATCTCGTCGTGGGCCATGGAGCATCAGGGCCCATGGACTCCTCTGGGTGGTGCAGTGGGGAGAACTTCTGTACTCCCGCAGGAACTCGTGGAGGCGTTTCTCGGGGTCGGCCTGTTCCACCCCTGCAATCCGGAACACCTTGTTCAGTGTGCGCATGAAACGCTCTACGTCTCCATTGGCCTGCGGCCATTGGGGGGTTATGCGTCGATGGCGTATCCCCCTCTGTGCAAGGAATGTGGCGAATTCAGCTCCCTGAAACGGCGGTCCGTTATCGCTGCGGATTTCTTCCGGAAATCCGAACATGGCAAATGCCTTTTCAAGAATGGGCGCCACCTGTGCTAATGCCGTGGACGACACTATCTCCACTATGGGGTATTTCGAATACCCATCCACGAGGACAAGGGTGTGTCTCCCCCCCGGGAAACTCCCGAAATCTACGCTGACCCGCGACCACGGGGCCGTGCATGCGTCTTCTGTGATTATCGGCGCAGGCCGTTCCGTGCCCCCAGTCAGTTGGCACAGCGGGTACCGTCTCACATACTCCTCGACCATCTGTTCTAGCTCTGGGAACCAGACCTTCTCTCTCATCCGGGATTTCATTCTCGTGACCCCTTGGTGCCCTCCATGGGCTAGCTGTGTGGCCTTCTGTCGCAATGCTTGGGGTATTACTAGCCGAGGCCCTCGTAGCAGGATCCCATCAGGAGTGGCACTGAGTTCGTGCCTGATCTGCCACATCTTCGCTGTCTGTTCCCGTTCTCCCGGGCCCCAGGAGTTGGCTTGTCTCAGGAAGTGTGCCCATGACCCTTCTTGCACTGCCTTCAGTGTCCGGGTGTACACCCCGTCAGTCAGGGCCGCTTCTTTTATGTCCTCTAGGGTCATGTTCAGCGGGCAGGCTGCCGCCGACACCAGATGCACGTACTGGTCAGTGTCGTCTTCGTCCTCCGACGTGGCCGTCTTGTCCGGATGCCGTGATAGAAAATCGGCCGGGTTCTTGGCGCCAGGTCGGTACACCACCTCCATCTCGTATGGTTGCAACTGGACCGCCCATCTCTCGATGCGAGGTGGGGGATTCGGCGATGTTCCTTTAAAGAGTGGCACGAGTGGCTGGTGATCAGTTACCATCGTGAACAGCTGTCCTTTGAGATCCAAGTGGAAATGGTGACAGGCCCACTTGATAGCAAGTGCCTCTCGCTCTATCTGAGCATACCGTGTTTCGGTGGGCGTGAGAGACTTGCTTGCGAAGGACAGGGTGGCCCACCGGCCCGGTTCTCGTTCCTGTGCCAGCACTGCGCCGAGCCCTACGGGGCTGGCGTCGACCAATACTTCCGTCCGCTTCGCGGGGTCGAAGTATGCCAGCGTGGCTTCTCCCAGGAGGGCGTCTTTGATATCCTGGAACGCCTCTTCCTCCTTTGGTCCCCACTGCCACTGGGCGTCTGACTTGGTGAGGGCTCGGAGGGGTCCTGCCCGCGTAGCCAGTCCCGGGATGAACCTCCCGCAGTACGTCGCCATGCCTAGAAAACTGCGCACCTCCATTGGCGAGGTAGGCGCGGGCGCATCTTTGATTGACTGAGTCTTCCGCGGGTCGACCTGGATGCCCTCCTGATTGAAGATGTAGCCGAAGAATTCCAGGGACGGTTGGAAGAACTGGCACTTTTCTTTATGGAGGGTGGCTCCATGCTCCTGGAGGCGCGCCAGGGTGTTGCGGAGATGCCTGTAGTGGTCGGCTGCTGTTGCCGAATGAATGAGGATGTCGTCACTCACGTTCAACACCCCTGGGAGTCCCGACAGCATCTCCCGTATGGTGTTCTGAAACACCTCAGCCGCCGAGGATATCCCAAAGTTAAGTCTTTTGTACCTCCGGAGCCCTAGATGGGTGCTGAAGGTCGTGATGTAGTGGCTCTCCTTGGCCAGCGGGAGCTGGTGGTACCCCGCGTTGAGGTCGATCTTCGAGAACCACTTAGATCCATTTACATCGGCTATGATATCGTCCATTGTCGGCGTGATGTGCCGCTCCCTCTTTATGGCTTTGTTGGGAAGCCTCATGTCGTATCGCTCCTGGTTGCTTTGGTTTCTCCGCTATGACCATTGGGGACACCCACGGCGTCGGGCCCGATACTTTCTCGATAACGCCAAGCTTTTCCAGGTTGTCCAGTTCTTTCTCCACTAGCGGCCGCAAATGAAAAGGGACTCTTCTGTGCCTCAACGCGACAGGGACGACCGTTTTGTCAATATGCAATTTCACTGGGTCGCACTTGATGCGCCCGAGGCCTCGAAACAACTCTGGGAACTGATTGAGCAGCTCCTCTACCTGGTGAGCCTGTACCCTCCTTGCAAAAGATATTAATCCCAGGTCTTCTGCCGTGTGACTGCTTATGAGGGTGTCCACTTTCCTGTCGATGACATGGATCGTCGTCATCACCTCATGTTCATCGGCCTTGACAGTGACCATCATCTTCCCCTTTAGAGGCAGGGGGTTGTCGGCTCCATATGCGTAGATCTTTGTCTTGGACGGCTGCACCGGCGGGCGGGGTTTCAGGCGTCTGTATTGCTGAAGGCCCATTAGGTAGGTGCTTGAACAACTTGAAAATTTCATCCCCCACATAGTGTAGCAGCAAAGACCTTTTTATTGCATTGTCGGTCTCCCTTGTGATGATGAATTAGTTGTTGAGGCGCTCTATCCATATCTTCCACCGAGGCGCCGCGGTTGACGGGTCTTCCAGCTCGCTGAAGGGGGGTAGGACCCCCGACACTGCATGCTGAAAAGGGACAGGGGCTGGCGCGGCCGCTTGGCCGGGTGCTGCTCCAGGTCCTTGCGCGGCCGCCTGGCCACCGTTGCTCAATGTGCCTGCTTGTGTGGGCTGCGTTGGGGCCGAGTAGCGGAAGGTGCCCTTGTGTCCCCCTGTGATTTTCCTCCTTTTCCTCCTCACGTGGTTCGGAGTGGGTGAGTCCGCTCAGCTGTGGGAGCGTAGCTCTCTTGGGCGCAGCAAAAGGCAGTGTGCCGGACCCCCGTGTGCTTTGTGTGCGGATGAGCCACTCCTCGGGACAACAGCCACTGGGAAATCTGTATTCCCCCTCTTAGATTGACCAATGCTCGTTGGAAAACTGATGTCCTTACTTGTAGCTGCTTGTTGTACAAATTTCGTAGCGCGCGCTGCATAGCAATTTGCAATGCAGGGCGCGCTACGAAATTTGTTTTATTTATTTAATTGTTTACTTACCTCCAATTATCCATATTCCGGTTTTTAGTACCCCCCACCCTGCCCCTCCCCCGCCCTGCCTTTTCGCCCCACGGAACTCCCTCGACGGGCTGCGGCTGCAGGAGGGATGAATAGTTCAAGCGCTGGACATGTGGGGGGGGTACCTTATAACCTATAGGGAAGAAAAGTTATTTTACAAATATACATTAGCATTCACCACCTATAGATTCCTAATCCTAAACATCAAGACACTCCACCCACTTGGTCGACGGACCAATTAGTTGGATTGGTTGATGGTGATTTAGAACCAGCTAAAACACATTTAAGACTCAGAATCCTTTATTCTCTTCATCAAAAAACCACAAACTCGTAATTTCTGTTAATCAAATATTTGTTTATCTAATTATTGTTTGCAATTAATTTCAGCATTTTATGATTAATCAAAGTTTAGAAATTTAGTCAATTAATACAAATCGCAGGACATTTATATTTACCTATTCTTGCTATCTGGATTTTTCTCTAATTCATTTGGCTCTGCATAACCGAATTTAGCCGTTAATTGTCCAAATAAAGCAGGCCAAAGCTCAAAGTCCAAAAGTTCTTTGCTCAGCACGTTACAGTCCCAAAGATCTCCAAAGGACCAGAAATAGTGCAAGCATCTGTCATCGCCTGTGGGGTCAAAGAGGGTGTGCAGTCATTGAAACCGCCGAATGCCAGCCAGGAAAAATGGAAAATGCCCGAGACCCTCCCTATTCTACTACTCTTTTATAATGAATTTCGGGATAACATGAAACATTTTTAGGCGACGAAGAGCTGTGATTGGCTGTTTGGAAAACGTCTGATTTTTGTTCTATGAGGTTCTCATGGATTTTGCTGGTTCACTTCCGTAGTTGATGTTGCCCTTATGCAACAATGTTTAAGGTTTGCTTGTATGTTCCAATTGTTCATTTAAACCAGTTTTTACTGACTGAAGTTTGGCAGTCCACCAAGATCCTATCCTTGACCAGGAACATGGTGAGCAGAGGTCGTCAGGAAGTTCACGGAGCCATCCGAGTCTGCGCAGTAGGTATCGCGCTCACGAGACGGTGGCCACTTCTGAACTCCATTACGGGCGCCATTTTAGGTAGGCCCAAATGTCAACTTAAGCGAAACAAACACAAAAGAATAATGAATACAAAGAAATGAAGATTCTAATGTTAAACCCTCACTAATCCCTTTATGTATTAGTATTTCCCTAGCATATAGCAAAGTTTAAATACGATAATACTCACTTTTAGGATCCAAACAGGAACGCAAACATCACGTAAGCAACGTAAATCATGCGATATCCTATTACCACATGTAGTACTATTAATATGCGTACATATTTTAGTTATTAGAGTTATTTTGCCATGCAAATAGCAATTTCCCACGTGTAATTGGTGTATGCAAATGGTTGGTTTAGTTTCACACTGCACTCCGTTAGTAAAATTATAATCAGTAGGTTATATAGTTAGTGTTCTCATGCAAAATAGAGGAGGTATACAAAATGTTGTTTTACCTGCTCCATCAATCCCCACTGTGGTGATTTTTAACATCACCACATTACCTAAAATTTTTATAAAATTTGTAAATAGAAATTAATTCAGTTCTCTTAATATTTCGTTAGATCACATTACGGCTTCACCTGTCTCTTCTTATCTTGTCTTTTTATACATATTCTCTTTCCACTCTTCTAATTCTACTTCTTCAAATTCTCTTTCTTTTCTTTCTTTCTCTCTTTTCTTTACAGTTTCTCTTTTTATGATATTTCGTATTTTCTTTCTTTTGCTACATAAACATCCTAATCTCAGAATTAATACTACAATAATCACACATGTTACTGGAAATAATATCTTACCAATAAAGGTACTACCTAGTTTTAGTAAAAAGTCTTTAATAGTAGAAAACGTTTTCCCAATCTTTTCCCAAATACCTTCAACCTCCAGTGGAACAATCACCTCATGCAAATCAGCTATATTCTTTATGTACGTCTTTATATCTTGACTTTCGTCAGGAATGTAAGTACAACAATGTTGAACTTTCAGCATTCCACAGACTCCACCCTCTTTTGCCAAAATTATATCAAGGACAAGTCGATTTTGCATTACCATAGCTCTCATGGCAACCATTTCGGTATTTACCAATAAAAATCCTCCAGCAGTGCTTGTTGACAAGCGATCCACTACTGTTGATAATTTTCTAATTTTATGTGCATTCAGAGATATTCCCACTGCTGGTATCAACGCTCCAAAAATGTCTCCTCCAATTTCTGACCAAGATTCTCTTTTCCTACGTGTTAGTTGTCTGCCTATCTCATGTGCACCATCATTTCCTCTTCCCACATGAAATTCCTTTGGAAAAAACCAGGCCTAGATAACATGTGTCATACCAATGGTCAGGTAATCGATAATAAGCTTTGTTCCCGCAGATAAAATATAAACCAGGAAAAAACGGATAATTTCCTCCTTTAAATCCCCATCCACCCATGATTCTATAAGTATCCTGGCAATCACTTGTGCCTACAAAATAATTATCATGTGCAGTTTGATTTCTTCTAATACACAACTTCCCTTTCTGAGGCCAATCTAGAGCCATTGTTGGACTAGCTTCTCCTTTCAAATGTTTCAACATCCCAGACTGTCTTTTCTTCTTTTCCCTCAGGTACCTTCTTTTGCATTTTTAATCTCCTTTCTTCTACCATATCTAAGAAAGTCTTGTCCTCTCTTTTCAGACTACAAGTTAGATTATTTCTAAATATTGACTCTAATGTTAATTCTTTAGTTTTTAAGAAAAATTCACCTAACACTTTAGCAGGTTTTACTTTATTCAGCTTGTTGACTACAGGTACTTGTGAAAATGTGTTATCTACATCTGAAAAATACTATTCTAATCTCCCTATTTTGTAAAACAAACTTGCTAATACACTACAGGTTATTCCATATGTTACTGGGAGGTGATGGTATGTCACTCCCTCAGATACTGATGCAGGCAACTGCATGCAGACATAACAATCCCTCACATCCATCATCTTCACATATTCGTATAATAATTTTGAAAAAACATTGTTAGAAAAGTCAGTTATGGACCTATCTTTATGTAAATAATTTCTATCTATTTTAGTCGCATAAATCTTTTGAATGTTTTCTACATTAGTCTTATTCTCACTATGACCTTCTATTGTTTCTAATGTAACCTTGAATGAGACCATTAAAGCTAACGCACTCCACAGAAGTATTAGTAATCCTGTACAACAACAACACATTTTGAACCATCTTCTAAGGAACACACATTTAGATTTTCTACTTTCTGTGTTTGCCATTTCGAAAAATGATCAGTGTCTTTTGACTTAGCCTCTTCTACTTCACAACTAGTTTTGTCTAACCCAAGGCTCTAAGCACCTACTTGGTTCTTTTCAGTTTATGTCTTTTCTGGTAAATTTCAAGTTTCTCCTTTTAGAGCACTTTTGTCTCTTCAGTTTGGCATTTGATCGTTTTTCACTTTCCTTTCACAAGTTTGATTCAGAATTTCCTGAACATCCGTCTCTTCCCCGATGTCGGACAAGATAACTCTCAGGATTTCCGATTCTTCGTCGTCCTCAGCCACTTCTTGTACAGTCACCTCTAGATCTCCTTGGCTGTCTGCCTCTTCTCGTGCTTCAGGAAGTGCCACATACGACCATTCTGTTGACTTATACTTCTGGTTGGGCATTCTAGTCCTTTTGCTCTCCTCTGATGGTGTTTGTTCAATGTCTTTTGATTTTTCTTGGCTAGACACCTCATTCACTTGTTCAGCTCTGGATGAATTTACTCTTGTCAATCTGTATCTCAATCTCTTTATCTTGTTTGGCCAAATTTCATCCTTTGCTGGCCATTTTAGCATACTCCCCTTTTCATTTCTCTCAGTTCTCCATGCTCTTTTCCTCAGGACTCGACCTTCTGGTATTTCTTCATCACTGTCCTCCGATTCAGTTCCAACTTGACTTTTACTTTCAGTAGTCTTTCTTTCCACCACTTCCTTTTTCTTACATACTTCTGTCCCTCCTCGTGGTTCTTCCACACAATCTTCCTGCTGACTACCTGTCCCTTCTTCTACCTGGATGTATGGTTTCCCTACATCTCCTCTGGGGTCTTCCGCTACAATCTTTTCCTCTCTCTCTGTATCTGGTACCCTACCATCTACTTCTGTTATTTCAGGTGGAATTTCTCTTGACTTTTCATACGGAACTTCTTTATCAAAAATTTCTTTGACAGTCTCTTCACTGTTTTTATTTTCTCTCTTACGTGCTTGTACTGGTTCAGTGTCTGATTCTGAGCTGGTGTCCGAAATTCGCAATTTTCTTCTTAATGGTAGATTTTCTGGTGCTAGAACTGGACTTGGTTCCTACTCCCCCCTTTCAGGAGTTTGTCTTGCTCTTATTTCTTCAGTATCTGATTCGGAGCTTGTATCAGATTCTTCAAAGTATTCTCCTTCTTTGTTATCCACTGGATTTGGAATTCGCAAGGTGTGACTAGCATGAATCCAGTTCTTCACTCCTGCACATTTTACAGCTGTCGTCGTGGTCAGGATCACCTGACGTGGTTTACCCCACCGTGGGACCAAACAATTTCTTCTCCTGTGTACTTTTATTCTCACCCAGTCACCTGGGCTCAGATCATGAGCTGGCTTCTTTTCAAGAATGGTGGCATCCGATCCAACCTGATGAAACACAGAATGAACGGAATCAGCCAACCCCTTGCAATAATCCAACACCAAGTAATCAGATATAGGCAATAGCTTGTCGACGGGTATGAAAACATGCCGCATTGCTCTCCCCATCACAATTTTGTGAGGACTCAAGCCTGTATTCCTATCTGGAATAGATCTAATAGTCATGAGTACCAGAGGCAAGACATCAGGTCATTTCAAACCTGTGGCTAAACACATTTTTCCCAGTCTGTTTTTAATGGTGCCATTTACTTGTTCCACCACACCAGAAGCCTCTGGGCAATAGGCACAATGTAGTTTCTGTTGTACATTCAATGCTTTACAAATTAATTTCATTATGGAAATGTTTTCCTCTATCTGACTCGACCGTGACTGGAAAACCAAATCTAGGAATGAACTCTCTCAATAGTAGCTTGCCTACCGTGATTCCATCACTTCTTCTACTTGGGTATGCTTCCACCCATCGAGAGAACAGACAAACCATCACTAGAACATACCTCAACCTGTTGCAGGGGGGCATTTCAATGAAGTCAATCTGCATTCTTGTGAAAGGCCCTCCTTCTCGTCCTATAGTTCCCAGACTTACCACTGTTTTTCTTCCAGGATTGAATTGCTGACATATAAGGCATCTTTGACAAAGGCTTTCAGATACAAGTTTAAATTTTGCATTATACCATGTCTGTTTGAAAAGTCTGATCATAGCATCTCTTCCTACATGTGCTTGTCCATGATACATCCGTGCCATGGTAGATACCATGCTATCAGGCATAACTGGTCTTCCATCCTGATAAACCCATACATGATCTGTTTCCCGTGGTGCACATCCTGCTTTTACCCACTGTCTCATTTCCTCGTCTCCTGCTTCTTCCTGCAACTGCCTCACTTCTTTCCATGTATTCACAGTGTTAGTAAACAATAAGGGACATTAATTCATTTCTTTTTCTCTTCCACGATTGACTGAGTTCTGATTACGTGCGCAATACTGAGCCATATCGTTGGCAAATTGGTTGCCAGCTGAAATATAATCATTGGATTTAGAATGCGCAGCACATTTCACCACTGCTAACTGCTTAGGCAGCTGTATCGCCTCAAGCAATTTTCCAACCACTTCAGCATTACTTATAGGAGTTCCACCCGATGTCAAAAACCCTCTTTGGGACCAGATTTGCCCAAAGTCATGCACTACACCGAAGCCGTATTGACTATTGGTTATCACAGTCACTCTCACATTCTTTCCCAACTTGCATGCTCTTGTTAATGCAAAAAGTTCAGCAACCTGGGCAGATTTTACTCCTTTCAGACAAGATGCTTCCAGTACAGCTGCTACCGTACATACTGCATACACTGCACTAAGAATTCCCTCATCCGTTCTCAAGCATGATCCATCCACGAACATCACATAGTCACTTTCTGTTAAAGGTACATCTTTTATATCAGGACGTGGTTTGGTACAGAAATCAAGCACTTCCATACAGTCATGATCCACATCATCTCTGACTTCCACATTCTCAGCATCAGGTAGCAATGTTGAAGGATTCACATTCAGACATCTCACAAGGCTCACATTTGTCGCACCTAGGATGACTTTCTCGTATTTAGTCAGACGACTATGCGTCATGAACTGAGTGCGGCTCCTTGTTAAATGGATTGCCACATCATGAGGTACAAACACTCTCACAGGATAACCCATCACAATTCCTTCACTCTGTTCCAGACCCTTACAAGTAGCTGCTACAGCTCTCAAACAACCAGGCAATGCTACAGCTACAGGGTCTATTATAGCTGAAAAATATGCAATTGGTTTCCTCAGTTTACCATGTTTCTGTATTAACACAGAAAGTGCACATCCATTTCTTTCGCTGAAATAGAGCTCAAATTCTTTTTCATAGTCAGGCATGCCAAGAGCTGGTGCTTCACACAACCCATCTCTCAATTGTTTAAAGGCCTTCAACTCTACTTTATTTAATTCAATGGGATCTTTTACATCACTCCATGTCAAACGTACCAATGGTTTTGCAATCAGGGAAAAATTACTAATCCACTGAAGACAATATCCAACCATTCCAAGAAACATTCTCACTTCTCTTTGAGTCATTGGGGCTCTCATTCATTTTATTATCTTGATTCTATCTGCAGTTACTTTTCTCAATCTTTTTCAATTTTGTGGCCTAAATATTGTACTTCTTTCTGACAGAATTGCAATTTCGATGGGGATACTTTAAGTTCTCCATCTGCCAAATGATTCAGCAATGCAATGGTATCCACTACAAAAGCTTCTCGTGTTCTCGATGCCACAAGCAGGTCATTGATATATTGGACCAGTACCGAACTTCGGGCATTTTTAAATCTTCTAAAGACTTTTTCAAAATCTGATTAAATATTGAGGGACTCTCTGTGTACCCCTGTGGGATTCGGCACCATGCCAAAATACGTTCGCCAAACCGGAACGCAAAAATCTGATGGCTGTCAGGGTGCAATGGAATGGAAAAGAAAGCATGACACAAATCAATCACTGTGTACCATTCTGCATCGTGAGGAATCTGATACAAAATCACAGATGCATTTGGTACAATGGGACAACATGATACAACGATTTTATTTATTTTACTCAGGCCTTGTACTATTTTAAAAATTCAATTAGGCTTTTTCAGACCCATAATTGGTGAATTACATGGACTGCTCATTATTTCCCTCAAAATACCTTTTTCAATCATTCTCTCTATTATAGGAGCGACTCCTGCAATTATCTTGGGTGTCAATTTGTACTGTGGAATATTTGGGTAACTTACTCCTTCCTTTACAGCAACTTTTACGGGATCTACATGTTTCATTAATCCCACATCTTCTCCTGTGAAATCCCATACCTCCGTTTTTACTGTCTTTTTCAATTCTTGAGGCAATTCCTCGGGGTCAAATACCGCAAATGCCTCGATAATTTCAGGTTCCCTATTAGCTATAGTCATTTTATACAGTACGTCCTCATCAGGAGTCTCAAAAGCTATACCATCCGGAGTACAGAATATTGTGCAGTTCATTTTGCACAGCAAATCTCTCCCTAACAAATTTACAGGGCTTGAATCGCGCACGACAAAACGGTGCATTTCACAAAATTTCCCTATGTTAACTTTAACTGGTTCAGTGAGATACGTTTTTATCTGTCTGCTGGATACTCCAACTACTTGGATCAGAAAGGGGATGGGAGCAAGGGAGCCTTTTTGAAACAGAAAGGGGATGGGAGCACACTGCTACCTCCCAGCACAGTTCGCCCCTTTGCATCCTGGTACATGCAGTTCAATTTAAATGCTTACTTGAAATATTTCAGAGTGTCTCACCAAAGTTGGTGCAGGTTAGTGCTGTTAATCTCTAGACACATGTGTTTCTGGATTTCATCCTTCTTCAGTAGGGATAAAACGAAATTCTTCTGGGGTTTGCTGAGAAAGCTGCCACAATCCTCTCAGGTCTCTGTACCTCTCCCTGGCGCACAGGTGCTTTCCATGAGCTCGTCAGCCCAGTGGCTCAAGGGAGCCTTTTTGAAACAGAAAGGGGATGGGAGCACACTGCTACCTCCAAGCACAGTTCGCCCCTTTGCATCCTGGTACATGCAGTTCAATTTAAATGCTTACTTGAAATATTTCAGAGTGTCTCACCAAAGTTGGTGCAGGTTAGTGCTGTTAATCTCTAGACACATGTGTTTCTGGATTTCATCCTTCTTCAGTAGAGATAAAACGAAATTCTTCTGGGGTTTGCTGAGAAAGCTGCCACAATCCTCTCAGGTCTCTGTACCTCTCCCTGGCGCACAGGTGCTTTCCATGAGCTCGTCAGCCCAGTGGCTCAAGGGAGCCTTTTTGAAACAGAAAGGGGATGGGAGCACACTGCTACCTCCCAGCACAGTTCGCCCCTTTGCATCCTGGTACATGCAGTTCAATTTAAATGCTTACTTGAAATATTTCAGAGTGTCTCACCAAAGTTGGTGCAGGTTAGTGCTGTTAATCTCTAGACACATGTGTTTCTGGATTTCATCCTTCTTCAGTAGAGATAAAACGAAATTCTTCTGGGGTTTGCTGAGAAAGCTGCCACAATCCTCTCAGGTCTCTGTACCTCTCCCTGGCGCACAGGTGCTTTCCATGAGCTCGTCAGCCCAGTGGCTCAAGGGAGCCTTTTTGAAACAGAAAGGGGATGGGAGCACACTGCTACCCCCCAGCACAGTTCGCCCCTTTGCATCCTGGTACATGCAGTTCAATTTAAATGCTTACTTGAAATATTTCAGAGTGTCTCACCAAAGTTGGTGCAGGTTAGTGCTGTTAATCTCTAGACACATGTGTTTCTGGATTTCATCCTTCTTCAGTAGAGATAAAACGAAATTCTTCTGGGGTTTGCTGAGAAAGCTGCCACAATCCTCTCAGGTCTCTGTACCTCTCCCTGGCGCACAGGTGCTTTCCATGAGCTCGTCAGCCCAGTGGCTCAAGGGAGCCTTTTTGAAACAGAAAGGGGATGGGAGCACACTGCTACCTCCCAGCACAGTTCGCCCCTTTGCATCCTGGTACATGCAGTTCAATTTAAATGCTTACTTGAAATATTTCAGAGTGTCTCACCAAAGTTGGTGCAGGTTAGTGCTGTTAATCTCTAGACACATGTGTTTCTGGATTTCATCCTTCTTCAGTAGAGATAAAACGAAATTCTTCTGGGGTTTGCTGAGAAAGCTGCCACAATCCTCTCAGGTCTCTGTACCTCTCCCTGGCGCACAGGTGCTTTCCATGAGCTCGTCAGCCCAGTGGCTCAAGGGAGCCTTTTTGAAACAGAAAGGGGATGGGAGCACACTGCTACCTCCCAGCACAGTTTGCCCCTTTGCATCCTGGTACATGCAGTTCAATTTAAATGCTTACTTGAAATATTTCAGAGTGTCTCACCAAAGTTGGTGCAGGTTAGTGCTGTTAATCTCTAGACACATGTGTTTCTGGATTTCATCCTTCTTCAGTAGAGATAAAACGAAATTCTTCTGGGGTTTGCTGAGAAAGCTGCCACAATCCTCTCAGGTCTCTGTACCTCTCCCTGGCGCACAGGTGCTTTCCATGAGCTCGTCAGCCCAGTGGCTCAAGGGAGCCTTTTTGAAACAGAAAGGGGATGGGAGCACACTGCTACCTCCCAGCACAGTTCGCCCCTTTGCATCCTGGTACATGCAGTTCAATTTAAATGCTTACTTGAAATATTTCAGAGTGTCTCACCAAAGTTGGTGCAGGTTAGTGCTGTTAATCTCTAGACACATGTGTTTCTGGATTTCATCCTTCTTCAGTAGAGATAAAACGAAATTCTTCTGGGGTTTGCTGAGAAAGCTGCCACAATCCTCTCAGGTCTCTGTACCTCTCCCTGGCGCACAGGTGCTTTCCATGAGCTCGTCAGCCCAGTGGCTCAAGGGAGCCTTTTTGAAACAGAAAGGGGATGGGAGCACACTGCTACCTCCCAGCACAGTTCGCCCCTTTGCATCCTGGTACATGCAGCTCAATTTAAATGCTTACTTGAAATATTTCAGAGTGTCTCACCAAAGTTGGTGCAGGTTAGTGCTGTTAATCTCTAGACACATGTGTTTCTGGATTTCATCCTTCTTCAGTAGAGATAAAACGAAATTCTTCTGGGGTTTGCTGAGAAAGCTGCCACAATCCTCTCAGGTCTCTGTACCTCTCCCTGGCGCACAGGTGCTTTCCATGAGCTCGTCAGCCCAGTGGCTCAAGGGAGCCTTTTTGAAACAGAAAGGGGATGGGAGCACACTGCTACCTCCCAGCACAGTTCGCCCCTTTGCATCCTGGTACATGCAGTTCAATTTAAATGCTTACTTGAAATATTTCAGAGTGTCTCACCAAAGTTGGTGCAGGTTAGTGCTGTTAATCTCTAGACACATGTGTTTCTGGATTTCATCCTTCTTCAGTAGAGATAAAACGAAATTCTTCTGGGGTTTGCTGAGAAAGCTGCCACAATCCTCTCAGGTCTCTGTACCTCTCCCTGGCGCACAGGTGCTTTCCATGAGCTCGTCAGCCCAGTGGCTCAAGGGAGCCTTTTTGAAACAGAAAGGGGATGGGAGCACACTGCTACCTCCCAGCACAGTTCGCCCCTTTGCATCCTGGTACATGCAGTTCAATTTAAATGCTTACTTGAAATATTTCAGAGTGTCTCACCAAAGTTGGTGCAGGTTAGTGCTGTTAATCTCTAGACACATGTGTTTCTGGATTTCATCCTTCTTCAGTAGAGATAAAACGAAATTCTTCTGGGGTTTGCTGCGAAAGCTGCCACAATCCTCTCAGGTCTCTGTACCTCTCCCTGGCGCACAGGTGCTTTCCATGAGCTCGTCAGCCCAGTGGCTCAAGGGAGCCTTTTTGAAACAGAAAGGGGATGGGAGCACACTGCTACCTCCCAGCACAGTTCGCCCCTTTGCATCCTGGTACATGCAGTTCAATTTAAATGCTTACTTGAAATATTTCAGAGTGTCTCACCAAAGTTGGTGCAGGTTAGTGCTGTTAATCTCTAGACACATGTGTTTCTGGATTTCATCCTTCTTCAGTAGAGATAAAACGAAATTCTTCTACTTGGATCATTTCATCCGAGAGAGGAAGATTTTTGACATCAGCTGACCTAACAGTTGAACGAGTGGCACCACTATCTACTAGGAAAGTAATATTTTCGTCATTTACCTTTCCATCCACAAAAGGGCCTGTCTGGTCTACTTCTAGAGTTGCGCCAAGTACGCACTCTTCTTCCTCCCCTCGGCACCGTCAATAACTTTCTTCTGACTCACTCTCATCGCGTTGTAGCCAATACTGCGAAGCAGCACTAGCGCGCGGCAGCTTAGTTACCTGTTCTTCGTTGTAGAATCCTGTCTCATTACTGTAGTTCTGAGGATTTACGCTCTGTGGAAAAGGCGGTTTTGACGCCTGATTCTGTTGGGCAACAACCTGCTGCTGTTGCTGCGGTTGACAACTCACCTCATTCTGCACCTGTGAATTCAATGATGCATTATCACCATTAGCACTTGGGGGAAATTTACACTCGGTTCTTCAATGCCCTATTCTTCCGCAATTATGACATGGACATTTCTTTTTGTCTCATGCCTGTACCATTTGCTTGTTCAATCAATTGAGCTTCCTGTCTCTCTGCCACTTTTACTTGAGCCCACATGGCTTTTTCTTTTAATTTACGCTGCTTTGTTTCAATCTCATCACTAAAATATTTTGCATGTCTCAGTACTTCATCTATCTTTTTATTTTGCCAATCTTCTGTATGCTGTTTAATCATTTCACTTACTTCAGGTCGCAACCCATATACAAATCGATATACAAAATGACTCAAATTCTTCTCACTCAACTTTTCATCACCACTGTATTGCTTAAAAGCGAGTAACAACCTCTCATAATATGCATGTACAGACTCTTTCACTTCTTGATGAGTTCTATCAATTTTTACCCAATCAGTTTCTTTAGGAGGTACTTTATTTTTCAGAAAGGTGACTACTTGTTCATATTTTCTCATTACTTCTGGATCAGGGACACCTGTTTTTGGATCTCTAGGGTATTCTTGAGTAGGCCAACCTATTATAATTTTACATTTTGCCCATAGGTCTGTTGGTACAATTATGTCAAATAAACTATTCAAATCAATCCATAGTACTTTTGATAATTTTACAAACCTGTCTACCTGCTTATACCATTCAACCGACTTCTCGCGCAAGCAAGGAAAGTCATTGGTGAATGATAAAATATCTTGTCTGGTCCAGGGAACATGTATATAGCCTCCACCTGGAATCTCCCTCATGGGACATTCAGTCACTACCTTTTCTTTTTCTCTTACAGGATAAGCTGCAAACGTTTTGTCTGTTGCATCGTCTCGTTTTTGAAACCATCTACTTTCCCATTTGTCTACATCACCTAATTTTCTCAGTAAAATAATTAAGTCTTTAATCAGAGTTGTTCATCCTGTAGTATTCAAATTTTCAATGTCCTTTTCAGAAAAGTCTACTCTGGCTGGTTTTTGTAATGACTTTACCTTTTCAAAGTCAATACCCATTTCACTTGCTACTTCTTCTAATCTTTCATGTAAATTTCTTGCTCTCCACATTATACTTTTGCATCGAAACATTAATTCTTCATCTTGATATGCTTTTAATTTTTCGGTTGGAATAGTTCCTACTATTAATTCTTCCAAAACTATTTTCAATTTAGACACATCTAGAGGTCGAGGCTCAGCATCTTTTTACTGTAAACTCCTTAACCATTCTCTTAATTCATCAGAAGTAGGACCTACAGGAATCATTTCATTTTGTGTTTGTTCGAAGCTTTTTGGTGATCCTGGTACTGATTCTGTCGTCATTATTGCTCTATTCGCTAGACTCTGATTTACTGTCAAATTTTTAGGAGTACTTTGTTCAGAAATTCCTACCGTTTGTCCCCATGAATTTTCTCTTGAACCTCTTCTTTGTATTTCATTTTCTCTATTACTGTTATAAGGAATCATCAGACAATGCTCACTATCCTTTTGTTTATCAAAAATTGGCATTACAGGTCCTATTGTAACAGGAACAGTTACAGCTTCCATATTTTTAGTCAATTCCATAATCTTTTCAGTTAACTCTAAAGTAGTTCTGGCTAATTCAGCTGAATTTTCATTTGCCATTTTACTAGGTTGTGTATTTTCTGTTTCTCTAGAGGGATTATTTCTTCCTATCTCTTGTGATATTGATTAAAATTTCATATTCTGTGGTGATTCTTTTACTGGGGCACTTGGTGTCAATAATGTGGAATTTAGTTGATACGGGGTGGATTTTTATAAAACATGTCCTCAAGAACATCATCCTCCGACTCATGCACACCATACTTATAACCTTCTGATCCTGTATTATTTATCTTTTCTGTAAATTTTCTACTAGTAGTCTCTTCGGCATTTCTCATAGATAACATACCATCAGTCATATTTGCACTTCTCCATCTCCTCATTCTATCATCATGATTCTCTTGTCCACGCGGCCTACCAAACATATATTTGTACCTTCCGCCACTCCGCTGTCGTTCTCTGTCATACATCTCATCTTCCCATTCTGTCAATGCTTCAAACTGTGTAGGTCTAGGTCTCGGTTCTAGTTTCATCATTCTTTCTCTCAAATTCCTCAATACCGCTAAATTGAACGAACCATGTTCCGGAAATGCTAAAACTCCATCATCTTTTGTATACTTTGCCCAATTGTCTAACCAAATACATGTATGATAGCCATATTTTGCAACCATAAAGGATGCAAGTGATTTCGGTGGAGGAAGCAACAGTCCCTCTCTAGTCACAATTGGTTTGTCCATTTTAAATAAGTTCTTCATCTTTCCGAACCAGGACTTTTTCTCTTTCTCTGGTGGATTGTAATACATAATTCTCTCTTTTCAGTATTGCTAGATTTCTCCTACGACTATTCTTTTTGTCTTATCCAATCGTAGCGCGACTCACACTAATGCACCAATCTGGAGCGTCTATGTCACTTTTGCAATTGTCCAATCCCAGCGCGACTCTCACTAACGCACCAATCCGGAGCGTCTACGTCACCCTGTAATTCTCCACTCCTAGAGCGGCGCACACTAACGCACCAATCAGGAGCGTCTACGTTTCTTACTGACTGGCCAATCCCAGCGCGATCTTTTCTGACGTCAGCTTTTCTCGCTACTCCTGCTTCTGCTGACACCTCCTTTACAAAATGTATCGGCAAACTTTCTTACATTCACTTTTTTACTCAAATTCTGTTAGTAACGACATAAATACGCCACCATTATCTGTTTCACTAACAAAAGGATAGTCTTGATCTTTTTCACAAGAATTCCGTCTTTCCCGAGAGCAGCGCTACAATCTGCCCTACTACGGAATCATTACATCCGTCGATAAAGTAGTACTTCCCTCTACCTTACCCTTCTAGCAAGCATTAACTAACCGTTTCTCTGAAAATAAGACACCTGTTGGAGACGCTCTGCTCCTGAGAAATAAAACCAGAGTTTCACAATTGAGTCGAACGCCGTTTCATTTACACACTTTCATACAGAAAATGTAGTTCTTTCACACAGAATCCTGTCTTTCCCGAGAGCAGCGCTACAATCTGCCCTAGTACAGAATTATTACACTCGTTAATAAAGTAGCATCTACTTTACCCTTCTACCAAGCTTAGGGAACACCTATTACCTTTCCAGTGATATGCATAATCAGAGTTCATGTGGACTCCTGGTACTTAAGACCAAAATTTCACAGGAGGCCTTCGCTACCCATACACCTATTTCACACAGAAATGACAATAACACACGACGATGTTACCAAATCGAACCCAGACAATGCGCCGTGCAACTTCAATCGTCACATGTTTTCCCCGTGTACCTACAGGGCAACAAACAATTCACCATGTGACATCACTTGCCACAATGCATCCGACTTCCTACATCCTAGAAGTCTTCAAAAACAACATAGAACTCAACGCGACTCAACATAGAGTGTTAATACATAAACCAATACTCATTCAATCATCCGCAATCAATAACCAATATTCAAAAAATACAAAATCAATAAATCTATAAGCAATAATCACCAAACCAATGCAATAAAACCATCATTCTGCTACCAGAAAAACTGATCCAGCGCGAGACCGGGAAGAAAAAAGGGGGAGCAGCAAATATATACAACTATCCTCCCTACGTCGCAGACCCATCACACTAACTCACTCATACAAGCAGTCATTGGTGGGGCCCATAACACCAACACTCACACGTCTTCATTCACGAGTCTGCACACAGGCGGGATGAATAGTTTAAGGGCTGGAAATGTGGGGGGGTACCTTATAACCTATAGAGAAGAAAAGTTATTTTACAAATATACATTAGCATTCACCACCTATAGATTCCTCATCCTAAACATCAAGGCACTCCACCCACTTGGTCGACGGACCAATTAGTTGGATTGGTTGATGGTGATTTAGAACCAGCTAAAACACATTTAAGACTCAGAATCCTTTATTCTTTTCATCGAAAAACCAGAAACTCGTACTTTCTGTTAATCAAATATTTGTTTAACTAATTATTGTTTGCAATTAATTTCAACATTTTATGATTAATCAAAGTTTCGAAATTTAGTCAATTAATACAAATCGCAGGACATTTATATTTACCTATTCTTGCTATCTGGATTTTTCTCTAATTCATTTGGCTCTGCATAACCGAATTTAGCCGTTAATTGTCCAAATAAAGCAGGCCAAAGCTCAAAGTCCAAAAGTTCTTTGCTCAGCACGTTACAGTCCCAAAGATCTCCAAAGGTCCAGAAATCGTGCAAGCATCTGTCATCGCCTGTGGGGTCAAAGAGGGTATGCAGTCATCGAAACCGTCGAATGCCAGCCAGGAAAATGGAAAATGCCCGAGACCCTCCCTATTCTACAACTCTTTTATAATACATTTCGGGATAACATGAAAAAATTTTAGGCGCCGAAGAGCTGTGATTGGCTGTTTGGAAAACGTCTGATTTTTATTCTATGAGGTTCTCATGGATTTTGCTGGTTCACTTCCGTAGCTAATGTTGCTCTTATGCAACAATGTTTAAGATTTGCCTGTATGTTCCAATTGTTCATTTAAACCAGTTTTTACTGACTGAAGTTTGGCAGTCCACCAAGATCCTATCCTTGACCAGGAACATGGTGAGCAGAGGTCGTCAGGAAGTTCACGGAGCCATCCGAGTCTGCGCAGTAGACATCGCGCTCACGAGACGGTGGCCACTTCTGAACTCCATTACAGACGCCATTTATAGGTAGGCCCAAATGTCAACTTAAGCGAAACAAACACAAAAGAATAATTAATACAAAGAAATGAGGATTCTAATGTTAAACCCTCACTAATCCCTTTATATATTAGTATTTTCCTAGCATATAGCAACGTTTAAAGCGATAATACTCACTTTTAGGATCCAAACAGGAACGCAAACATCACATAAGCAACGTAAATCATGCGATATCCTATTACCACATGTACTACTATTAATATGCGTACATATTTTAGTTATTAGAGTTATTTTGCCATGCAAATAGCAATATCCCACGTGTAATTGGTGTATGCAAATGGTTGGTTTAGTTTTACACTGCACTCCGTTAGTAAAATTATAATCAGTAGGTTACATAGTTAGTGTTCTCATGCAAAATAGAGGAGGTATACAAAATTTTGTTTTACCTGCTCCATCACTCACGATGACCCGGCGCTTTTCACTAATGCCTCGCTTGCACCTCGACACGCACACTGCACGTCCGAGTCTCTCTTCTTCTTTCGGTGCACACGATGTCCAGGCGCTCTTCACCAATGCCCTGGCTGCACCACGACACGCACTTTGCGCATCCGATCTCATTTTTTCTCCCGGTGCACATGATGACTAGGCGATCCTCACCAATGCCCTGGCTGCACCATGACACACACGCTGCGCGTCTGAGACTCACTTCTTCTTTTGGTGCACACAACGGCCAGGTGCTCCTCACCAATGCCATGGCCTGCACCACGACACGCACCCAGCATGTCCGAGACTCAGCTTACTCCTGCGTGCCCACGATCACAAGGCACAACTTCTGAGGGTTTCAAGCTGCAAAAGCACATGCACACCACGTTACTTGGGACTTTTCCCGGAAACTTTTATGATCCTGTATTTCCAAATAGGGAGCCAGCTCACCTTGGGCCCTTGGGGTTACAAGACACAGCACAAATCACAGTCTTCTTCAAGCAGGGGGACCCAGCGCCTCCAAGCACAGTCCCAACAGCCTCTCCATTAGTTAGAACAGCAAACTGCAGACCAGCCCCAGATCACGAAGCAAGGATTGGTCTTTCCACAGTAGTCTCTTCAGTTGCTCCTTCTTTAGCAGAGGTACCTCTTGACCACAGAATAGGTCCAAGCCTTTTCAGTCTCAATCCATATCTGTTTCATTCCAAAGTTCAGGGGTTTCAGGTCTCATAGTTATACCCCTTACTCTCTTTGAAGTTCGTTTGTGCTCAGGGGTCCCTGACCCTTCCCTAAATCAGTTCTGGGTGTCTCTCTCCCAGTGTCACCTCTCTCCCTTTGATACTGGGGGTCTGGATCCTTAATCACTGAGCAGGAGATGGGTCAATTGGGTTATAGCACCAGCCCAGGCCTTTTCACCTCCCGGGCTTCTCCTCCCCCTACTCTCCAGATGCAGGGCAACCTGGTGCCATCTCAACCCTTCCCTGGGTCAAGACCTCTCCCAGCTTCTCTCACCAGACAGACAATCCACATTTCAGCAGAGACACACTGAAATACCTAGAGCACAAAACTCATCCACTTTCTAAAAGAGTGGTTTCTGAACACACAATGACAAAACCACCTTCTCAGAAAGATGTGTTATGACACTGTGAGTTCATACATACTAAACTTCACCTCTCCATTATAAACTGACAGGAAACTAGGCTAACAAACACAACACCCAGCCTCCCCCATTCTGTCCTATGGGCAGGATGGCCTTTCAGCAGTGAAAAACGAAATGGAGTGTTTTTCACTGTCAGGACATAACACACCTTAGTACATGTCCTGCCTTTTACCTACATTGCACCCAGCCCAGGGATTACCTGGGACCTACCACAGGGGTGCCCAATGTGTATGTAAAAGGGAAATCCAGATCTGACAAGCAGTTGCACTTGTCAGGACAACTTGCCAACTTAGCACTCTGCGCGCAGGCCCTACACTTGCAGGCCTGAGTTCCCTTCTCTGCGCGCCTTTGCATTACTAGCCCTGGCACACACAGTGCACATCACTAGGGACTTTACTAGTAAGGCAAACATACCAATCATGACCAACCAATCACCATTACATTTTACATAGGGAACACTTGTACTTTGACACTGATCAGCAGTGGCAAAGTGCCCAAAGCATCTATATTGGCAACTCTATGTCATGAAAACGGTCTAGGGGGAAAGCAAAAGGTTTAGGGAACTTTAACCACAAAGGCCAAGTCCTACACAACCCCCTCCCAGCCAGAAGTCAGGGTAGACCAATCATTACTTTGATGGACTTCCCGGCTTCGGGGGATAGAACCAGGACGCCAGCCCTCTACCACAGGGACACCCTCCTGTTCCTCGCCTTCCTACCCCCAGGGGGACTTCTTGATCACTACCCCCTGAGCCAACAATGCTGTTTCATGGATCCCTACCTGCTAGGGGAACCCCTACAGGGGTGCTGGACCCATGCCAACCCCTCCCTGGAGTGGTACCCTGGGGAGACCCATCGGTCAGGATACTACCTCCAATTATCCTGTCCTCTAGGTTAAGAGGGGGCATACCTTAGTCACTCCTAGGAGACCCAACCCTACTGGCAGGACACTGTCCCCCTGGTGTCCCCACTGGGGAACACAATCCTCTCTTAACCTTCCATTTGTTTTTCTAGGCCTGCCACTTAGGAATGGCACCCACAAACTTCAGGACGGCAGGAGCTCTGACTCCAGACTCCCCACGCCCTCCTGACGCTAGGTGTTTTTCCCCACACTGCTGGCAATCAGGCACGAGGCCTCCACCCGGGGGCTCTCCTACGGCCCCCCCAGTTTCCTGGTGGTGCTGCTGATCCCTGGGGGTGCTGCTCACTCTGCCTCACCCTCTTTCGAGACAAGGGGCTAGCCAGCAACCCCTCCTCCCTACTTTGAGATCCGAGCAAAAGAGGACACTGTCAAGGTGGCTGGGCCTCTGCATCAAGATCTGCTATGCGCTTGCCAGGAAGCAGCCCCCGGAATGTCTGAGAGCCTATTCCACCATGGTCAAGTCTGTCATCACTGCATTGGCTCATGGAGTGTCGGTCTTTAATATGTATCAGGCTGTGATGTTGGATAGGTGCACACATTCATGAAGCACTATTGCCTTGAAAACCAGGCTCACTGGGAAGGCTATTTCTCCTTTTCGGTCCTGCAGGACTTTTGGCTCTGAATACACTTCACAGATCTTCCAATTTGGTAACTATTCTGAGGTGAGGAATTTGTGATTAGAAATATACAATAGAATACCAAGTTACTTACCTTGGCAAATCTCTTTCTGGTGGCCACTCTCTAACTACAGATTCTTCACCACCCTCCCCCTCCCTGTTCTGTGGAGTGTTCTCTTTTTAGTAACTAAAATTGTCCCAGGTTAGAGATCAGCACACTGGTATCACGAATAATTTGACACTAAGTGTCTGAGGATGCAGAAAGAGTTGATCAAGAAACCAATGTCATTATGCAGGGGTGGTGATTGTGTGCAGCCTTATTTTAGTATAAAAAATGGCCCTAGGTTAGAAATCAGCACACTGGTACCACCAATTGTTTTATTCTACGTGTCTGAGGATGCAGAATAGTTGAGCAAGAAACTGATGTCAGTAGGCAGGAGTGTTGCTTGTATATAGCTCCACTCCGTCACTTCCCGGGCGAAATAGAGCCGGTGCGGGCCACATGGCACCACCTAGCAGGACTCGCAAGCATTGCAAAGAACATTTCCAGATCCAGTCTGGCTCCTGAAGAGTATTTTAAGGTAAGAAATCTATGGTTACATAGAGTCTCCTACCCAAGGTACTCTAGCCCTTTTCATTCTTTGTTCATCTCATATCACTATCATCTAGCCTTATGACGTACCTCTTTTATCATCATCTTCTTCTCCCTTGACCTCTATACTCTCCCACAATAGTGAAAAAAAATCAGAATCAACCTATCCATCCCGTCATTGCCATGCAAGATGTCAACAACACCACAAGTTAGCTACAATTGGAACATTTCATGAACAAGAACTACCCCACCTCTCCTTTTTCTCACCGAACAAAGCTGACCTCCCTAGCCTATTCTGTGCCCCTCTGCCATCCCCCCCAATCCAGGTGTGGGATGGAGGGAAGATATAATTTTTTTAATTCGGAGTACACCTGCTTTGTATCTTCCTTGTTGGACTGTGCTATCCACATTGAGAAGGCATGCCTTTCTCACATGAAGTGTGCACTGCCACATCATTTCCTCTTTCCTATTTTCTTCCTTCCAGAGTCTACAAGTTCTAAAGCTTAGCCTACACCTCCAAGAACCTATTGAAACTGTCAAGAATTCCTGTCATACAAGGGAAACACGCCCTTATGTAAACAGGAGAGCTGTTACATAACTCAAGGAAAACACGCCCTTATGTAAACAGGAGAGCTGTTACATAACTCAAGGGAAACACGCCCTTATGTAAACAGGAGAGCTGTTACATAACTCAAGGAAAACACGCCCTTATTTAAACAGGAGAGCTGTTACATAACTCAAGGAAAACACGCCCTATAAAGGGAGGAACCGGGAGGTACAACGCGGTCGGATATTGTGTTCACACCGACGTACCTGCTTCGTGAAGAGCAGTGTTCCGGAGTGGTGCTCCAGTAAGGCAAGAACGGAGGTAGGTCGAGTCGTTACTCCCTGGGCCGTGTCTTGCCCCATCGTCACCTGTGAAGGACCCGGAAGCTCTACCGGTCAACCATTGAGCTTCGCTTTTTGACTCGGCTGAGTCCAAGCGCAGTGGCGCTTTTGCTGGTTGGAGTCGTAACTCCCAGCCCGACCAGAGACACAGGGACTGCCAGCTGTAACGCACACCAGGAGGTGTTTGCCGCGTTACAGACTCGGAAGTCCACAGGATCGATCGAGCGGCTGCTCTCGGTTCAGTCTTCTTGCTTGTGATTGGGGTATCGGTGACGCATCACCAGGAGGTGACTCCGCGTCCCGGTGCAGTCTGAGGAAGAGGTTGAGCGGCTGCTCCCTTCAGGTAGAGACCCCGGCTGGGTGTTTCCCTGACTCCTCGATTCTCCCCAACACTCTTCGTGCCCCTCACAGCCTACCGATTGGCATTGTCGGCCATTTCATTTCTGCCCTCTGTTGGCATACGCCGGGACCGGCGTATATGCAGAGGACGGTTAGGACCATCCGTGCTGTGGGCTGGTAACGTACTTAGCCTGGAGGATTCCAGTGACTATAACTTGTTTATTCTTTGTATTATATTTGCCTTCATTAAAACAACTAACCCTTCACTAGTGGTTGCGTCCTCATTGTCGTGTCTGTTAAACGATCCTGAGACGTTCAGGGCGTTACAAAATATCCGACCTTAATAACACTAACTGTCTCCCGGTCGATAACAGACATGGCAACACTTGATGATGTGCTGGCTGCTTTAGCGGCCATGCAAGTTGAAGTGGCTGCCTCTAGGCAAGAAACAGCCGATGTAAAAGCCAGACTGGATGCTATCCAATTGGACCCGCTCACGCCCAGCACCTCCCTCACGAATCAGACCCCTGCGGTAGTAGTGGAAATGCCGGTAGCCATCCCCTTGGCGACACCAGAGAGGTACAGTGGGGATCCTAACACAGTGCAGGTATTCCTCACACAAGTGGCGCTACATTTATCGTGCAAACCAAAGGCGTTCCCCACGAGTCAGGCTCGTGTGGCTTTCCTTATATCCTATTTGGCTGGAAACGCGGCACAATGGGCCGTACCTCTGGTGAGCAGGGACGACCCCCTCTTATGTGATTGGGGTGCTTTTCGCGAGGAATTCCTGAAGGTATTCGACAGAAGGGCTGACTCGTACACGGCGGACCGTGAAATGCTTGAGTTGAGACAGGGATCCAACGACCTGGTGCAGTATCTCAACGCGTTCCGAAGGCTGGTTGCGGAAACCAAGTGGCCTGTTGCTAAACAGACGGCGCTCTTCCATCAAGGGCTGTGCGATGAGCTCAAGGACGCCGTGGCTCATATTGACCCTCAACCCAAGACATGTGAGGGCCTTATCAACCTGGTATTACGGCTGGAACATAGGCTAAGTGAAAGAAAGGGGGATCATGGGAGAAAAGGAAAATCCCTTCCATCCTATGTGACGGTGGGAAGTCCTGAAACTTCCACCGCATCCAAGGGAGAACCCATGGACATCGGCGCAATACGAGCGAGCCTCACAGCCACGGAGAAAGAGTCACGCCGTAAACAAGGATTGTGCCTATATTGTGGCAAAAAAGGCCACTACGTACGTGAATGCCCTGCCAAACCGAAGACGTCACGTTATCGGGCCAACCGGTCGGTAACAGCCGTGGTGGACATACCGGCGGAAAACTAGAGGACTCCAAGACCAGAGAAGGGGCATCTTGGAGTCACTCATCCATCCCTTCACTTTCCAACTCGGTCACTAAGGGACAACGACACCTGTTTATCACGGTGCACGTGGGAGTGCATGACCAGTGGATACCCGTTGTGGCCATGGTGGATTCAGGGGCCACTGGCATGTTTATGGACCACAACGAGGCATGCAGGCTAGGGCTAGTGCTTCTTCCCAAAGCTGTACCCGAAGACGTCTATGCTGTAGACGGAAGGCGATCGGTGACGGGGCCCATCGGGCAGCACACGGGGGTCCTTCCGATGAGATATGGGTGGAACCATTTGGAACAAATCGATTTTAACATCATCCGAGCGCCCCAATATGGCGTCATATTGGGATTGCCGTGGCTACAGAAACACAACCCCTTTGTGGATTGGCCAACACATCGCATCGAAATGACGTCACCGTATTGCATCCTGCATTGTGGAATAAGAACGGAATCCCTTGACGCAGATGAGAGCGGGAGTCAGACGGTGGCTACAGCGGCAGAAAAAGATGTGGCTCTCCCCCAGGCTTATCACAGTTTTGAGGATGTATTTGATGAGGTGAAGGCGGAAGTGCTACCACCACATAGACAGTTTGACTGCCAGATCGACCTGGTGCCAGGGGCCAGCGTTCCCAGCGGCAGGCTGTATGCCCTGACGGAGCCTGAAAACGTGCATCTCCGGGGGTACCTGGATAAACTCCTCAAGCTAGGATTCATCCGCCCGTCCAAGTCTCCGGCCGCCTCGCCACTCTTCTTCATCCCGAAGGCTAATGGGGAGCTGAGAGCCTGTGTGGACTTTAGGGCATTGAATGCGATAACCATAAAAAATCGGTACCCCTTGCCTCTCATCAGTGTACTTCTGGAACAGGTCAAGAAAGCTCGTATCTACACCAAGTTGGATTTGAAAGGGGCATACCATCTGGTGCGCATGAGGGACGGAGACGAGTGGAAGACCGCCTTTAAGACCAGGTTCGGCCTTTTTGAGTACCTCGTCATGCCGTTCGGTCTGTGCAACGCCCCGGCAGCCTTTCAGTACTTTTTGAATGAGGTATTCAGAGAGGAGTTGGATATCTATGTGGTCGTATATATCGACGACATCCTCATCTATTCGTCCAGTGTGGAGGAGCACGTACACCACGTCAAAGCTGTGCTCCAAAAGCTGAGGGAAAACATGCTGTTTTGTAAACTCAGCAAGTGTGACTTCCACGTCACATCCGTGGAATTCCTCGGAGTGATGCTGAGTCCAGAGGGACAGGAGATGGCAGAACGAAAGATCAAGGCGGTGAAAGAATGGCCGGTGCCCCAAAGCGTGAAGGACGTCCAAAGTTTCATTGGCTTCGCCAACTTTTACAGGCGGTTCATAGATGGATTTTCAGGAGTGGTGGCCCCAATCACACAGCTACTGAGGAAGTCCAAGGAGTTTGTCTGGTCCCCTGAAGCGAACAAAGCCTTTGAGGCCCTGAAAAGCGCCTTTGGAAAGGCGCCGGTGTTGGCTCACCCCGATCCGGATCTCCCCTACGTGGTGGAAGCGGACGCGTCGGATGTGGCGCTGGGGGCTATCTTGTCCCAACGCAACCACGACACAGGGGTGCTTCATCCCGTTGCGTACATGTCCCGCAAACTCAACGACGCCGAACGCAACTACCATATTGCGGAGAAGGAGCTTCTCGCAATCAAGGACGCCTTCACCGAATGGAGGCATTGGTTGATGGGGGCAAGACATGTGGTATCGGTGTACACGGACCATCGGAACCTACAGTTCATGACTGCCACTAGACACCTTTCTCCCAGGCAGCTGCGGTGGATGATCTTCTTTGCGGGGTTCAACTTCCGCATCACATATCGGCCGGGGACGGAAAACCGAAAGGCGGACGCCCTGTCCCGTCAATCTGCAGTTAAGGAACCATTGCCTGCGACCGAGCGTTCCATCATTTCCCCGAGGATGGTATTGGGGGTTATCCAACCGGATACTTTCCTGAGGGGAATAAAGAGAGGGATCAGGTCATTCGCATGGCGGAGGTGGCTCCTCAGTCACAGAGAATGGCAGCTGAAGGACGGGATACCCCTGAAGGGCAGGTGCCTATTGATACCCACGCCTAGGCTAAGGAAACAAGCATTCATCTGGTGCCATGACTCTCCATGCGCAGGTCATTTGGGCTTTGAAAAAACGGTGGCTAGCATGGGACGGCATTTCTGGTGGCCAACCATGAGAGTGGATGTCAGGAGGTGGGGACAGGAGTGTGCTACGTGTGCTACCATGAAGGCCGACCATGGCCGAACCCAAGGGCTCTTACATCCACTTCCAACCCCGGATAGACCATGGGATAGCATATCACTGGACTTCGTGGTGGGCCTACCGGTAGACCAGGGGATGACGGCAATACTGGTGGTGGTGGATTACTTGACGAAAATGGGGCACTTCATCCCCTGCAAGAGAGTCCCTACGGCCGGGGAATTGGCGTCACTACTCCTAAAGAATGTGGTACGACTGCATGGATTACCTGGGGTGATCGTGTCGGACCGGGGGTCGCAGTTTACTGCGCAATTCTGGAAGACTTGGTGCACTGCGCTGCATGTTAAGACCGCCCTGTCCACCAGCTACCACCCTCAAACGGACGGCCAAACCGAGCGCCTGAACCAAACGCTCAAACAGTATCTGCGATGTTTTGTGGACCAGGGCAGGGAAGAATGGGTCGACTTGCTATGGGTTGCAGAGATAGCCTATAACAACGCCACTCACAGCTCCACACAGTCATCTCCGTTCTATAGCAACTATGGCCAACATCCCAGGTTCTTGCCATTTCTACATCCGTTCAGAGAGGACAGGATTCCCGCCACAGCGGACAGGGTGGCACACATAAAAGACACATTGATGCGCTCAAGGGCTGTCCTAATAGAGGCCAAGAGAAGATACAAGGCTGCGGCAGATAGGAAGAGAAGGCCCGGGCCACTGTACCGCACTGGAGACTACGTCTGGATATCCACAAGAAACATGAGGTTTCGAAAGAACAGTGTGTTCCATCCCAAGTACATGGGCCCCTATCGAATTACCAAGTGTATGGGTCCCGTGAACGTGAAGGTGTGCTTGCCCCAGTCATTGCGGATACACCCTGTCTTTCATGTATCATTGCTCAAACCAGCACCCTCCAAGCCGTCTGGGACACCTCGGCCGGTATGCGTGGAGTCGGAGGTGGAGTATGAAGTGTCGGGCATACGGGCGTCCAAATGGCGCAGGGGGAAGCTGTGGTACCTGGTTGCGTGGAAAGGCTATGGCCCGGAGGAGCATTCATGGGAACCGGCTGAAGGGGTTCATGCTCCGCGCTTGGTCTCCTTGTTCCATCGGCGTTTTCCTGCCAGCGCTGGACCCGTGGGGAGCCGCTGAGAGGGAGGATGTACTGTCAAGAATTCCTGTCATACAAGGGAAACACGCCCTTATGTAAACAGGAGAGCTGTTACATAACTCAAGGAAAACACGCCCTTATGTAAACAGGAGAGCTGTTACATAACTCAAGGGAAACACGCCCTTATGTAAACAGGAGAGCTGTTACATAACTCAAGGAAAACACGCCCTTATGTAAACAGGAGAGCTGTTACATAACTCAAGGAAAACACGCCCTATAAAGGGAGGAACCGGGAGGTACAACGCGGTCGGATATTGTGTTCACACCGACGTACCTGCTTCGTGAAGAGCAGTGTTCCGGAGTGGTGCTCCAGTAAGGCAAGAACGGAGGTAGGTCGAGTCGTTACTCCCTGGGCCGTGTCTTGCCCCATCGTCACCTGTGAAGGACCCGGAAGCTCTACCGGTCAACCATTGAGCTTCGCTTTTTGACTCGGCTGAGTTCAAGCGCAGTGGCGCTTTTGCTGGTTGGAGTCGTAACTCCCAGCCCGACCAGAGACACAGGGACTGCCAGCTGTAACGCACACCAGGAGGTGTTTGCCGCGTTACAGACTCGGAAGTCCACAGGATCGATCGAGCGGCTGCTCTCGGTTCAGTCTTCTTGCTTGTGATTGGGGTATCGGTGACGCATCACCAGGAGGTGACTCCGCGTCCCGGTGCAGTCTGAGGAAGAGGTTGAGCGGCTGCTCCCTTCAGGTAGAGACCCCGGCTGGGTGTTTCCCTGACTCCTCGATTCTCCCCAACACTCTTCGTGCCCCTCACAGCCTACCGATTGGCATTGTCGGCCATTTCATTTCTGCCCTCTGTTGGCATACGCCGGGACCGGCGTATATGCAGAGGACGGTTAGGACCATCCGTGCTGTGGGCTGGTAACGTACTTAGCCTGGAGGATTCCAGTGACTATAACTTGTTTATTCTTTGTATTATATTTGCCTTCATTAAAACAACTAACCCTTCACTAGTGGTTGCGTCCTCATTGTCGTGTCTGTTAAACGATCCTGAGACGTTCAGGGCGTTACAGAAACTAAGCATGTGGAGACTACCAGTAGGATATTTCAAGCCACCAACGGACTTAAGCCTGGCGCAAGAGGTGAAGAGGAGTCTATGGGAATCTGGATTTTATGGACTTCTGTGAGGCAATAATTGGATAAACACATGGCTGGTCACCACTGTTAGGGCTAGCAACCTCAGTGGGCAAGTTAGTGTTCAGGCAGGGTCACCCTAATTTATTTATGATGTGGGACCTGCAAAAGCCCTTATCAAATGAGGTGGATGGGGAGGCCAGGACAGACCCTGTTTTTGGTCCCCCTTGATGACAATGATAGGAAAGAGGTTCCTATTTTATTGAACTCATTTCATCTCAGAGACTTTTTGTGGCAAGGGGAAGTGTTCTAGTAGGCCCAACCATGACAGGTTCTATTTACCAAGGCATGGGCACACATTTTCAATTAAGTATGAAGGGGATGTCTCTGCCACACATTGCCTCGTGCCAGCAGCTCATGCCATCACCCCTGAGTAGCTCATGTTTACAGCCCTACAGGCAGAGTAAAGAAACATGTCCAAAAAATGTTAGGCAGCAAACGTGCAGTGGGCTGGCATTTGAGATGCGTTTAGCTTTCTTGCTCTGTATGCTGGTTGTTGGTTGCCATAAGCTGTCGCCTGGGGTTGGTCAGTCCACAGGGATGTTTGTTTTTCCTTTCCACTCACTGCTACCCAACAGCACCTGTGCCTCACCAGACACAGACCAGTGGGAGTGCTTGAGAGATACGCTTGAATCCTCTTGCCTTCTCGACTCTTGGGATGCCACTGCTAGTGCAACCGGTGGGGCAGTTCTAAAGTTAAGTTGTAGATGGCTGTGAACACTAGTACCATTTCCTAAGAGGACATTGCGCATCTGTGCCAGACCTGATCTCTGCATACTGAGATACCATGGAAGGAGAAGAGATGGGCTCAGCTCGGGGGCCTTTCAAGGAAACCAGTGGTGCACACTTACCTGGCCTCTTGACATGGGCACTGCAGAAAATTAGGTTTTTAGTTGAAGGGGGTATGAACCCTTCTCAAGCAAAAACCACAATCCTTGTCAAGGTAAACCATAAAAAGTCTCTAAATTAATACATTCTGAACCCTTTGGTAGCTTGGAGCAAGAGCAGTCAGGCTTAGTTTAAATGCAATGTATAAAGTATTTATGCAGAACACAAATAGAAATTCAGTGAAAACACAACATGAGAAAAATTCTACACCAATTCAGAAAAATAGAGAAAACTTTAATGAATCATTTGACATGAAAACAACAAAAGATCCAATCAGATAAACCGAAGGATACATGCTGTAAATGTTTAGTAAAATATTACGCCTAAAAGAACAAAGAGCTAACCAGGACTGGATGGGCACCACTTGGATGGTAGTACTCACTTCTGGCAGGGTCCAGGTGCAGGGTTCAAGTTGTTGGATCTTTTTGTGTCCCTGTAGCTCAGAACAGGAGGCCAGTCAACCAGCCCTTAGAGTCACTCTGGTTGTCCTGGTTTCAAGCAGCAGGGCAGGCTTCAAGCTTCAGGGCAGTCCCATGAGGTACAAAATAGGCTTCAAACAGTAGGTCGGTCCTCCGAAGTACAAGGCACGCCTTCCGAGTGCCCTTCACGGGTCTCAGAGTTAACTTAGGAGTGTGTCTAAGTGTCTTATTTATTTTTATATATGGAACCAGCTTTGTAGTAGAAAAAACTTTTTAGTTTACCCCCACAGTGGGTTTTGGGAATTCCTTCCTCCCTGCCCAGGCTACAAGAGGTCTAGAGTGACATAAGACCGGTGTGAAGTTCTTTGTGTGTGTGCTGAGGCTGCTCCTTTGGAATGTAAGTGGGGCAGGGAACAGCTTCGCCCCTCCCATTGTGCCAATACCTAGTCCCCATTTGGTTTCCTTTTTCTTTAATTTTTTTTTTTGTAGTTCTGTTTATTATTTTTCAACCAAACAATGACATCCAGAGCATCACTACAAGCAGTAATTAGTACATTACCAGCACGTACGTATCTCCAGCATTGATAGCATTAGTCCATATCATATAACATATCTAGACATTTCACTATATCTGCAGAACATCAAGAGGCAGAGGACATTGCATCAGGCATTATATTACAGTCTCATAAATAAGCTATGTTTCCATTTCATCTTTGCCGTATAAGTGTTTATGTATACAGTGCTGTAAACTTTATTAGCATGCAACTTGTTTATTTCGTATGCGGCATCCCTGTTGGGCACTTCGGGGGACCCTTCAATCACGTATGTATACTCCGGACCTTCGCATCTTCAAAAGGATGTAGACAACTGTTTACTATGATGCTTGTAATGCTATTGAGCAGCACTGGTATGAAGTACTGGCAGCTGGCTGCACCATTTCTCTACTAGCTAATCTAGCTGAAGATCATGTAAGCGCCACATAAGGGAAATTCCATTTCGACCACAACACAATAGGGATGTTATCGGGTAAGTACTTCTGCATCGGAGGATGAAGTCTCACGTGGACGCGACAGCAGGTAACATGTTAAGGGGGCCCAGATATCCCTGGGTCTAGAGGCACCAGGTAACAGTTCAGCGTTGTGGTGAGTCGTTCTTGGCAAACCACCAAATCATCAATCCAGCCCTTAAATTTGGGTGCCCGTCCCCTGCCCCATCGGCAAGCCACCCGCCTCTTGGCCATGAGTAGAACAAGAGCAACGTATTTGCGATGTGCCGCCTGTATTGATTTGACATAGCTGAGCAGAGCCATCAATGGAGTGGGTTTGATGTGTGTTTTCGTCATCAGAGCTAGAGTGTCAAAGACGTGCCCCCAAAATGCATTCACACCCGGGCACTCCCAGGCCAGATGAAGAAAATCTGCTCCAGGAGCTCGACATCTATCACATCTGTCCGATTCTCGCAAATGATATCTGTGCATCTTGGCTGGGGTGTAGTACAATCTATGAAGAAACTTATAGTGTATTATGCGAAGCCTGCTGCTGGCCAAGACCCTCTTGGTCTGCAAGCAGCAGTATTCTCATTGGTCATCTGTCAGGGTGAACCCCAGCTGCCCACTCCACCGTGTGCGGGATAGCGTGGCCGGCAATTCCCTCTGTGTGTGCACTTTCCGATATATCAGGGAGACAAGGCATTTATTCATCGTACTTTTAAGTATTACCTGTAGTGGAGCTAGCGCCTGAGGCTCCGCTGGTAAGTCCGGGGTTAAAGACCGGATTCCTTGTCTAAGACGAATATATAGAAAAATGTTGAGCGGGGTCTGTTGCAGGCCCTGGAATACATGGTCAGCAGTGCGGAAGCGGCCATTATGGTATAAATCCCCCCAGGTGCTAATGCGAGTACGCTCTCTAAAATTGTGAAATATTGTTTCTTGGAAAAGGGGCATACTCTGATGATAAGTAAGATGCATTAACGGGGAATATAGTAGGGTGCCATTCAACATACGCCCTATGCGTTGCCATGCTACAGTTGTACACGTGAGAGTGGTCGGCGTCCTATCTCTGGGTTTAATCGGGTCATATAACACTCCCTCTATTGGAATGGGGTGTGCAAGCCAGTGTTTTGCCGCAACCTGCGGCATAGACCGTGGCTGTTTCACCCAAAACCATGCATAATATGCTTGTGCACTAAGGTAATATAGTTCAAAATTTGGTACTCCAAACCCTCCCTGTAAATAAGGTCTGATAAATACCTTCCATTGCAACCTCGGTTGCTTACCCCCCCATACAAGGCGCGTCAACTCTGATCTAAGTGTCTTCAAAAAGAAGGTCCCTGGATAATACGGAATATTTAAGAACAAAAAGAGCAATTGAGGAAGTATTACCATTTTAATTAGGGATGCCCGTCCCGCCATGGAGAGGGGAAGAGCAATCCAGCGGTTAACATATTCCGTTATGCGGGTTATTGCAGTACCATAATTCGAGCGCATTAGTTCCTCTCTATCTCTAGTGACCCGAATTCCCAAATACCGCAGTTCGTCTTCGCACCACTCTATGGGATAATCCAGCGGAAAACGAACCATTGCGGTCGTCAAGGGGAAAACACAAGATTTCCCCCAGTTGATTTGGATCCCTGATAGTTTCCCAAAGACTATAAATTCTCGGAGGATCGGGTTCAAATATTGTTGCGGGTCACGTATATATAAGGTAATATCATCGGCATATAAGGATATAAGTATTTGCCGCATATTACAACGCAAAGCTTTATCATTATGGTGTTGCCGCAGCTTCGCCGCTAATGGCTCCACTGCAAGAGCAAAAAGCAAGGGGGATAACGGGCACCCCTGCCGGGTGCCCCTGGTAATTCAAAAAGTCTGGGATGTGCGACCGTTAATGAGCGCTTTAGCAACCGGCATTTGGTACAATAGCCGAATCCATGAGAGGAAGAGGGATGGAAAACCCATCCGCAACATTACCCCAAAGATATAGTCCCACTCAATGGAATCAAAAGCCTTAGTGGCGTCTAAAAATACAGTGGCCAGAGGCAATTCGGGAAAGACATTATTTAGAATAGCAAAAAGTGTTCTCAGATTATGAGAGGTGGCTCTCCCAGGCACGAAGCCCGACTGATCTGAAAGGATCAGATTTTCCAGCAGCAGACTCAGTCGAGTAGCGATGAGTTTGGCCAGTATTTTGGAATCACAGTTAAGGAGGGAAAGCGGCCTATAGGAGTCGCATTGTCGGGGCTACTTCCCTGGCTTCAACAGTGAAATGATAATAGCCTCCCACATGGATGCAGGTAGGTAGCCAACCTCTAGTGACTCTTCACACACATCACGTAAAATGGGGGCCATTAAATCTATGTATGTTTTGTAAAACTCTATAGGAATACCGTCCGTTCCTGCGGCTTTCCCAGATTGCATGCTCATAATAGCGTCCCTGACCTCGTCCAACTCGAACGGGGCGCATAAGAATTCTCGTTGCCTATCACTCAGCCAGCCTAGCACTACCTCACCCAGATACCCCTCCAGATCCAGGTCATCTCCCCTCTTGGTGGTGTAGAGGTGATTATAATGTTGTGTAAAAGCATTGAGGATGTTGGCAGTGTCATGATAGATCATCCCGTCTAAATCTTCAAGCTCCAACACATAGTTAGAGTAACGAGGTTTCCTAATCGTATGCGCCAGTGCCTTACCAGGTGGTTCTCCCTCTCCGTCTCCGTAACAGCGGGCCACCCAGAATCTACCTCGAAACCATGTTTCCCTCTGTGCTGCATCCATATATTCCGTGAGCGTCTCCCTAAACTTGAGTTGGTCGAGACTGCTCGGATCCGCAGCTAATTGCACTTCCATTGATTTAAGCTCTGCCTCCAATCTGCGCAATGTGTTAGTTATGTCTTTTAATACACCTGACACACTGTCCACCGAGCCTTTGTTACGCGCGAAGAAATCTAGTATTTCCTCCCGCAGTTCTGCCTGGAAGACCGTGTCTAGCAAAATGGGAGCATGGAGTCGCCACACACTGCGCGGCATGTCAAATTCTGAAGACGACAGTGTGAGTTTTACCAGGACGTGATCCGAATAAGCTCTGGCCAGGTGCTGCACTTGGAATATCGCCAGGCCCAACCCTTGGGACACAACAAATAGTCTAGGCGTGCCTATGATGCTGCCTGTGCTGTGTAATGCGTTCCCTCTTGTGAGTGTGGGTGGGTGTGTCTCCAAGCATCAATTAATTGATAAGTGGTTATAGTAGCTTGGAGAATTGTGCGCGCTTTTGTATAGTGGTGAGGGGCAGGATGTGATCTATTCAAGCTTGGGTTGTATGTAACATTAAAGTCCCCTCCCCAGATAATGTGACTGAAGCCTATATCAAATATCTTAGCCCATAACGAGGTGTAAAATTCTGGTGCATCTACATTCGGTCCATAACAACAGGCGAGAGTGACGGAGACAGATCCCAGCCGCCCCCATGCCAGGCAGTATCTTCCCTGCGAATCACAGGCGGCTCCTGCTAGGTGAAATGGTATCTGTTTTTTAATAAAGATTGCCGTCCCTCTCGCATAAGATGAATAGGAGGAGAGGATTTTGTGCTCTGCCCATTTTCTTGCAAAGTTGTTTGGTCTCTGAGGTGCGAAATGCGTTTCCTATAACATGGCTATGTGCACTCTATGCCTGTCCAAATCAGCTAATATGTGTCTTTTCATCCTCGGGTCCCCCATGCCTCTAACATTCCACATAATAATATTTAATTTCCCAGAATCTATATCAGCCATATTCCTTGACATTCGCTATCAGCTTGTGCTGTGCCCAAAAAAATTGCATTTCAAGCCATGTACTCGAGTACAGGATAATACCTTAATGCGCTTAGGATGCTCAAACTATAACTCATTTGTCGTTGTCACTGAACCATCATGAAAAGAATCCTGATGTGTGAATGCCATACAAAGAACCAAACTTTCCCCCCTCCTCCCCTCCCCAACCCACTGAAGCAGCCCCAACTTACCAGAAAAGTTCACCCACCCGCCCTCCCCTAATTCCAATCTAAACACAAACAGCACAAAGGTCCCTGCAATTCGTATGCAGTGGACATTCACAGGGGTATACCCATTGGGGGCCATTTCTAGGCGGCAGCACAGATACCTCTCGCCCGGGGAGCCCTCTGCTGATGTCAAAGCCGGGCTCGCAAGGGCGGAGGGTGCCCGATGCAAAGTAGAGATAGCTCAAAATGGTCCGTCATCGGAACAGTGTGTGTGTCCCTTAAGGCAGCTCTCATTGCCAATTGGTTATCATATCATGGGCTGTTCTTAGAGTGGCTATGCGCAACAAGGACTAAATCATTGCAAATCATCTTCTGCTCCTGTTGATGTGGAGCGCTGTGATGCCGCCATGCATCCTTCAGTGCGATTCATGCGCCTTACATGTTTGAGAAATTTCTCCACCTGTTGTGGCTTGGTGAAAAAATGTTGTTTGCCTTGATGAGTAACCCTAAGCCGCGCAGGATATAGTAGCGCATAATCGATTTGTGCTTTCTGCAGCGTATTTTTGACGTCCATAAACTTGCGCCTCTCTTCCTGGACTATAGGCATAAAATCCGGGTAGATGGAGAACGTGTTCCCATCATATGACAGATTCTGTTTACTTCTCGCAGCTCGCAAGGCCACATCTCGGTCCCTATAGTTCAAAAGTCTCGCTATGATAGGACGTGGAGCGCTGCCAGGCGGTGGACGCGGTCCAAGAGATCGATGGGCCCGTTCTACAATAAACTGGCTGGAGAAGGACTCAGGTCCAATTGCAGACAACAACAGTTTCTCGACGTATTCTTCCATTTTCCCTGTGTTGGTCGACTCTGGAATACCTAATACGCGAATATTATTGCGCCTACTGCGTGCTTCTAAGTCCTCGTTCTTTGCAGCAATAAGCTTCAGGAGCTTATCCATGTGGGCTAGCTGCGTTGAATGTCTCGATGTCGTGTCCTCTGCGTCCGAGATGCGCCGCTCTGCTTCCTTTATACGATCATCATGCCCCTCAAGCTTATGTGCAATGGCGTCCATACGTGACGACATCCTGTCCATCTTGTCCACAATGGTGGCGAACCCCTGTCTGACCTCCTGGAGGATACTCTGCACATCAGCATGTATGTATGTATGTATGTATGTATGTGTGTTCTTATATAGCGCTCAACTTACCCTTGGGCATCTCGGCGCTTGCATTGGGAACCCGTCCTGGCTTTTCCCTGTGAGATAACCCGTACTGGGCATCCCCAAGGTGAAAGCCAGGCATCCCGCCGCAGGCGGGGCCATAGTGGAGATTAAGCAAGCTATTGCCCAGAGTTGCAGAGTGTGAACCCATGATTCGAGTAGGCACCGAAGTGAGAATTATCGAGTCCGTGGACACTTGGGCTCAGACCCTGCCGCGTCGGGAATTGAACCCTGGTCCCGGGTCTGACCTCTGCTTCAGGGTATGCCTCCTCTAACCAGTGAGCCACACTTCTCCACAGCATCCTGTGGGGTCGCCCCCCTGGGCCTCATCTCTCCTGTCAGTGTCACGGTCATCCTGTAAGGTCCGTGGGCCTCGCTTCGTGGCCTCAAAGTTCAACTTTGGTTGTCTGGTATCTGGTTTGCCCATGACGACGTATGGATATTGCTAGGTTATGTGCCCCCGAGACACGTGTATACTCCGTCCCCGCGGCTGAGCAGCCTGCAAGTGCCCGCTACCAGGAACAGCAAATGAGGTAACCAGTGCAGGGTGGCGCAATGGGGTACAGCAGATAAATAGCAGCCTCCTCAAGCATTTAGCGACTATCCAGCCTTCACTCTCATACTTTCCCACCTCCACGTGTGTATGTCACCTGTAGCATGAGTGGCCCGTCGCTGGAAGTTCCACACCAGGCCCCGCACCACAAGACCCGTGCACCAAGGGGCTCGCAGGCTGCCACCAGAGCAGAGTTCGCAATTGGAGCGGAGAGCGACAGAGGCAGCTCCCAAGCACTATAGGTATGGACAGCTAAGGCAACAATTGCTCAGAACGGTAGTGCGTTTACTTGAGATCCGCCAGCTCCAGATCAAGCACCACTCAAATGCCCATCGCGTTTGGGGGGAAAATTCCAGGTGTGATCATCAGCAGTGCGCCATATCGGGAGCCCCTCCTCACAAATCGACTTCGCATCTAGGATGAGGTCCCCACTTCCCAAATACAGCAGGTACAACAGAATGTCTTATGAGGATCTCCAGCCCTTCAGGTCACAAAATGGTGACCAGCTGCGCTCCGTCCGAGCACTGCACCCAACCGGGAGGCCCAACCGCTTACAGTCACTCAGTGGGGAGGTATTAGCAATGGACCCCGTCCCCCGTCAGCCTCAACTGATGGCCCCTTGGGGGAAGAGTCGGCTGCGTGGGCGGCACTGCCAAAGAATTGCGTCCCCTCCCCGCCTCAGTGGGGGCCGCAGGCAAGAATCAGGCCAATCGCTGGTGCGCAGGGTTCTAATGGTGGCGACAGGCAACGCCAGTGACACAGAGAGGCAGGATGGCCGACAAATGTGCGCGGGTTAGCACCGTGCATCAAGTTCTGGAGGCCTCAGGGGCGGTACGGTCATTCCAGTACTCCTCCTGGCACTGGCTTCTCTCCCTGGGTAGCGTCGGATACTCTCCTCCCTCCGCTTAGAAGCCCAAGTCAGCCGTCGCTAGCAACACTCCCTTTCGCCCACCAGAGTCTCTCATCTCCAGGTATGGCGCCGACCCAAGCGCTGATCAGGTTTCCGGTACGGTGTCACCTTCCCTGCCGCCCGATCCTCGTCTCCCGGCCTGGGCACTGCGTGTGCGGCAGCAGGCTCACTTAGTGGCTGAGGCTGCTCCGGAGCACCGCACCACTACGCCCTCTCCCTCGGTTAATTCTTTACACTGCCAGATCGGGCATATAACACTAAATGTACATGTGCAGCCTTTTAAACACACTGCAAATTTTCCCATGGGCTGTCTAGGGCCTACCCTAGGGGTGACATGTATATTAAAAAGGGAGGTTTGAGCCTGGCAAAAGGTTTATTTTTCTAGGTCGAATTGCCAGTTTCAAACTTCACACAGGCTGCAATGACAGGCCTGAGACCCGTTTTAAAAGGCTACTTAAGTGGGTAGTACAGAGTGCTGAAGGTCCATTAGTAGCATTAAATTCACAGGCCCTGTTTATATTGAATGCCACTTTACTAGGGACCTATAAGTAAACTAAATATGCCAATTAAATGTAAGTCAATTTTAGGACATTTCAGGGAGTAAGCGCAAGCACTTCAGCAATAGTTGGCAGTGGTAAAGTGCACAGAGTTCTACAATCCAATAAAAACAGGTTCAGAAAACAAGTGGTGAGAAGGCAAAAATGTTTGAGGGGGACTACTCTGCAGAGGGGGCCAAGTGCAACATGCACCTTAATGGTCTATGGAGAGGAGGGAAGGGCAGGGCATCGCATGCTGGGTGACTAGTTTGAAATCAGTGACTGCGCTGCCCTCTGTACCTAGCCTTTATGGATCTTTCTACCACCTTTGATTGTGTCAATAGAACTAAATCATGGTTGATGTTAATCAAAATGGGGGTAGACATTGCGTTAGTTAATTTTCTGAATGACTTACATGAAAATCTGAGTGCTAAGGTACGATATGGCAAATCATGAGAACTTTCTGATTCTTTCCCTCTAGCCAGTGGCGTGCGCCAAGAGTGCGTGGTAGCACCATTGCTTTTTATCCTGTATATTAATAATTTTGGTGTGTCTTTAGCAGACTCAACTAAGGATGTGCTGAAAATTGTGCATCTTGCTGTTCCGGCTCTGTTATACGCCGACGACGCAGTGTTGATGGCCAGGACACTGTGTGTCCTTTGCAGTTTGGTCAAATCATTTGTGTCTTTCACAATACGTTACATATGAAAACTAATTATGATAAATCTCATATTATGGCATGTGGCTCAGGTAAGAAAGCCCTGTCCGTATTAAACTTGGGCAGAAACCAACCAACAGCAATTACAAACTTCTGGTATTTAGTCCTGGTATTTGATGTTAATAATTTCTGGCACTCACAAGTGAACAGTATGCGGCTAAAACTTGGGAGGCTAGCGGGATCACTTTTTAACTTGGCTAGGAGGGATGTCAGGACTACAATCTCCCTCTTCCTTAAAATTTACAAGATGCAATGCGTTCCCACAGCTACCTTATGGATCTGGGGTTTCACGCCAGTTCAGGTGGAAGAAAACAGAACATGCAGGAGTTTGCTGAACCTCCCTCCCTCCAGTCCAAATTTCATTCTGCACTCTGAATTGAATCTATAGTATATACAGGATAATATCAGACTGCTCCCCCCCTGCAACTCTGAGTACATATTTGGAGTAATAGGGAGGCTTATTTTAACAGGACAGTTATTTATATCTGATTTCTTGAATATGCGTAGAGGACTTTCTATACCATCGTTGAGTTAAGTGTGGAAATCACTAGTTGATATTGGCCTTCTAGCATTGTTAAGTGCCCTCTGCTTGATTAATAAAGCCACCAAAAAGTGCTTAAGCAGAGCTTTGCAGAACACATTTCCTCTCCCTAGCTACAGGAGATCACTAGTAATCAAGCTGTCTGCCATTATTACTCCATGTTTGCTATTGGCGACATAGCTTTGTATCTTACGCTAGAACTAACCCGATGGGAGAGATCACTCCTATTTAGAGTTAAGTCAGAGTTGGTCTGGGGTCTAGTAAGCTTTTGTAATTTGGAAGGGGAATGGAGTAAGAAACTGTCCCCATGTCCTTAAAACGGCAAGGCGGAACAGTCTTTGCTACGTTTTATGTTTTTTCGGTGGCTTTTACCGGCGTTTTTTTCAATCATACCTTAAACCGATATTGATTAAATTAGCCTTTATGAAATGCAGGGTTGAACTAACCTATTTTCAAATGCTGGATAGTCCAGAAATTTGTCTTACTGTTTATTGCTTTCTTAAGATGGCCAATGTCGTGTCTTCGCAGTGCCAATGACGACAGACACGATAGGTTTACTTTAGGACTCTTTATTTTCCTGTCCTTACACCAGCATGGCCCTACTCTCAACTGCCCTTTCCCTGCCCCTGCTCCGCCCCTTCCTGTCGGGGCAGTCCTCCTCTTACTCCACCCACTATACTCCACCCACACAACCACTAGACCACCTCATCTCTACATCTCCCCCTTTGTTAGCAAATGAAATGAGTCACCAAAAGTTACATCTCTTCAATCAGCCGCTTGGGCTGGCGGATTGTTTGTCGTGGTCTAAGTGTACGTCCTTCAGGCACTACCATGGCGCCGGCGCCGGGTACCTGTCCCGGGCGACTGTCGCCTTCGCTCTGTGCTTCTGACAGTCGAGTTCTTGGTGGTGTCATTCGCGACTCAAGCGTCTCTTGCAGAGCTGGGCTGCACTTCTGAAAGTGGGACACGTTTCGGGTTACGCGCCTGTTGTCCGACTCCGCTGTCAGCATGGTGCCTTTCTGTCGAATGACTGTTAGAGGTTCCGCTCTGAATTTGCTATCCGTCTTCTTGCATTGCTCCTGCTTGACGACCACGCAATCTCCTTCGTGGAATGAGAGGGAACGAGCTTGTCTTCTGCCATCCGCGTACGCCTTCATGCTTTCTTTGCGAGCTTTGTCAGTGGCTTCCACTTCCCGATGGACGCGGCTGGGGGGAATGGGTCGTAGTGCTCCCTCCCAGGTGGGTATCCGGGTCCTGACTGGGCGTCCCAGCATGAGTGTGGCCGGGCATTTGCCTGTGGTGGCATGCGGTGTCGTCCGATATGCTCGGAGTACATCATTGAGTGCCGCTTGCGGGTCTTTCTTGTCCAGGGCAGCCTGTTGGAATGTCTTTTTGAGGGTGGCCATGAATCTTTCAGCTGTGCCGTTGGCCTGCGGCCATAGTGGTGTTACCCGTCGGTGTCGCACATTCATGAGTGTCAGGAAGTCACTGAATTCCCGGCCATTGAAAGGGGGACCATTGTCCGTTTTCACCTCGGTGGGTATTCCCCAGGCTGCAAAAACTTCATCCAGGACGGTGAGCGTGGCGGCCGCATTGGTGGATGGCACGAACCGGGCGATGGGGAATCGCGAGTATTCATCTATTATGACCAATACATACTTGCCCGACGGCATGGGGCCATAGAAATCCATTGCTAGTTCTTGCCATACTCCTGGCGGTAGGGGCGTCATCTGGAGCGGAGCTGGCGGGTCTCCTTGCCTTACCACTTGACATTGCAGACAGTCTTTCAGAGTGTGCTCTACCATCTTGTCTAGGAAAGGGAACCAGACACGTTCACGAAGGGCCCTTTTCGTCGTGACCACTCCTCGATGACTTTCGTGTGCCAGGTTGACGACTCCTTGCCTCAGTTGCTGAGGAATTACAATTCGGTGATCTCGTAGCAATAGGCCGTCCGTCATAACTGATAGTTCCTCACACACATTCCGGAATGCTTGCCACTCCTGGCGCTTTGTTGTGTCACCGCTCTCGTCCTCCGAGTCTTCGTGCCGCCACCGGTTTGTTCGATCTCTTCGAATCACCTGTTGCAACATTGTATCTTGCTGGGTGGCGTCCAGGATGGCCTCTAGGGGAACCGCTGGTGGCCGCGCCTGATCCACTACAAAGTGGATGTACTCATCTGCCATGGACGGTGTGTGACACTGTGAGTCTTCCGGGTGACGCGACATATAGTCGGCCGGGTTGGCTGCCTTCCCCGGCTTGTGCACAATGGTGAACGTGTATTCCTGCAGACGGAGTCCCCACCGTTCAATGCGGGGCGGCATTTTGGACCGTGGATTGCCATAGATGGTGACGAGCGCTTGGTGGTCCGTCACCATGGTGAAATGTTTCCCGTAGATAAACACGTGGAAGTGTTCGCACGCCCACACCACCGCAAGGCTTTCCTTTTCCGGTTGGGAGTAGGCCTTCTCTGTGTCGGAAAGGCTCCGGCTGGCGTGGGCCACTATGTGTCGTTGGTCCGTGTCTTTGTCGTATTGGGCCAGGATGGCACCCAGCCCGACGGGGCTTGCGTCCACGGTTATTTCGGTTTTACGATCCGGGCTGAAGTACGCCAGGCTCTCCACCGTGCCCACGGCCCTCTTTATGTCTTGGAATGCTCGCTCGCATTCGGATGTCCACTCAAACACTTGTCCCTGTTTGGTCAGTGCGCGAAGAGGGTGGCTGAGTGTGGCATAGTCCTTAATGTATCTTGAACAGTAGCTCGCCATGCCTAGGAAGGACCGCACATCACTGACGTCAAGTGGACTCCTGGTGCTGTTCAGAGTACTCACTTTGTCAGGGTCTGGTTGCATTCCGGCTCCTGAAAAGATGTGGCCAAAGAATTTCAGTTGCGACTGGTGAAACTCGCACTTCTCTCTGTTGAGCGTGAGGTTTGCTTCTAGGAGGGCATGGCAAACCCTGTCCAGGGCCGTGTCGTGGACTTGGATGTTCGCCCCGTAGACTAGAATGTCATCGCTGTAGTTCAGCGTGTTCGGGATGTGATGGATTGTTTGTCTGATAGCTTCTTGAAATATCTCTGTGGCTGATGAGATGCCAAAATTTAGCCTCTTATATCTGAACAACCCTAGGTGCGTTGCAAACGTCGTGATATATCGGGAGCTCTCGTGGAGTTCCAACTGGTGGTAGCCTTTGTTGAGGTCCAGTTTAGAAAACACCCTCGCCCCGTTGAGGGCGGCTATCATGTCACTTAAGTGGGGTCCTGGATGACGCTCTCTCTCAATGGCGGTGTTGGGCATTCTCATGTCCACACAGAGTCGGACCTTCCCTGGTGTTCCTTTCTTCGGTACGATCACTACCGGAGATACCCACGGTGTGGCGCCCTCTGTCCGTTCGATGATGTCGGCATCCAGCAGATCTTGTAGCTCATCCTCCACCGCTTGCTGGAGGTGGAACGGTACTTTCCGCGGGTGTTGGGCAACTGGGCGGACCTGGTCATTTATGTGGAGGCGAATCTGGCCTCTGTTCATTTTGCCGAGCCCGGAAAACAGCTTCGGGAACTTGTGTATGGTGTCGTTGTCACTGTTGACGCGGTACAGAATCTCTACCAGTTTTAGCCGTTCAGCTGTTGGTAGGCTGAGGAGACAGTCTGCTTCCGGCCCCTCGATGACATGAATCACGGCTGGAATAGATGTTGTTTGATGCCTCAGTGTCGTTGAGAACTTCCCAAGACATGGGAGCGGCTTCCTGGACATCCAGGTGTAGACACGGACGTGTGCTGGATTGAGCCGAGGCCGAGGGTTCATCTTCTTATACTCCGTCACTGGGATGTAGTTAAGGATGCCCCACTGTCCATCACAAACTTCGTGGGATGCGTGCCTACGCTGATGTCCAGCCGAGGGTATTTTTTAAGCTGGTCTGGATCGGCAATCATGTTAGCATATTCCACGGAATATTCATGTTCACTTGATGGTGACTCAGAGTCTCTAGACGGTGATCTTCTGGACCACCTTGAAGACCGTGACTCCCTGCTGGACTGGGAGGACTTGGAGGAAGACTTCCGGCGGTCATGTACCGCTCGTGCGTGATGGCGGCGCGTCTCGCCTCTTGGCAACCTCGTGGAGTCTTTTTCTTTCTCCCGGCGGTATTCCCCGCACATGGTCTCAAAGTGATTGTTTCGGCCACACTTGTGGCACTGCTGCCCCAGGGCCGGGCACGCTCCGATGTGTGGGAAGTCGTACCCGCATCGGTAGCACCTTCGCAGTGGCGCCTTTTTCCCATGATCCTGACGCCTGCTCCTCCTCCCCGATTCAGGTCGTCGATGGCCAGGTCGGCGGTGTCTCGATGGCGGCCGGGCGTGTCGCTCCCGCTCTCTTGACCCCCGGCGGGGGCGGTCGGTGCGTACTTGACAGGCCAACTCCTTGCGTTCCACGCGTCCCGCCTCCATCGTCTTGGCCTGCTCTTCAGTCTGATCGTGGAGCCTCGTGATCTCCTCTATTTCATCTAAGGTGTGGGTCTTCTTCAGTAGTTTCCTGCGTAGTGTCTCTGATTGACAGCCGTCAATCACACGCAGCCGTATGGCGTCGTCCGTCGAGAAAGCGTCGAACTCGCAGTGGCGCGCCAGTCGCCGCAACCGTGTGATGTATGAGCCCATGACCTCATCCTTCTCCTGTCGCGCTCTCTGGAACACGTACCGTTCGTAATCCACATTCTTCTTATGCACAAACTTCCTATCCAGGGCTGCTCGCACTCTGGCATACGTTCCTGCGTCTGCGGCGGGGAGTTCCTTTATCATCTTGCTGACGTCCTTACCCACGAGGTTTCGAAGTGCGATCAGTTGATCCTCGTCCCCTATCACCTTTGAGCCTTTGATGTAGTCCTCAAAGTCTTCTATCCATTCTTCCCAGCGAGGGCCCATGCTGCTCCCGACTACGAGCGCTAGGGGCTCTGGGGGGCGCAGGTGCGATAGTCCCATGATGATCGGCTTCGCTTCTTGGCGGGCTGGGGACTGGGCTGGGGATCCATGGTTCGACATCGTGTGGCACGTGAAATGGGTGCTGCTTCAGCACAGTACGTGTTCTGGGAATTCTTTAGGAATCTTGATTGTGTATATGCTTGTGCGCCTTGTTCAGGTTTTTTTTTTTTTTTCCGTTTGCTCGTGCTTGTTTAAATTTTAGTGTTGCCTGACTTCAAAATGGCCGCTCGGGTCTGTTTTGCATGGGACGTCTGGAGACCCGCCTGACTTCAAGATGGCCGCCGGCTGGATAACGTGCATGGACCTCACACGTGTTGCCGGGCTTTCAGCTCATTCATTTCTGGACTGCGCACTGCTCAGGCGGCCTCCTCTCATCATCCGCTTTACTCAGGGCTTCACGACAGGCAGGTGGGTGAGGGAGTCTTCACGCTCGCTGCTCTAACCTGGGGACGCGCGTGTCAGCGTCGTCGTTTTCCTTCCTGCCCTTCAAGCGCCGGCCCTTTTCCAATGCAGGGCGCGTTTCGCGATCTCGCTCCTTCTGCTGCTGGGCTCTCACACGCTCCGGGCGTGTCCCGCGAGTGACGGCGCTTCGGCTGGTTTCTTCGTGTCCAGTCCTTCGCCAGTCTCGTCAGCGTGCTGGTGTTCTGGGAGAGCATCTAGCTCGATCCCACTCTCGTCGCCAGCTGTCGTGTCTTCGCAGTGCCAATGACGACAGACACGATAGGTTTACTTTAGGACTCTTTATTTTCCTGTCCTTACACCAGCATGGCCCTACTCTCAACTGCCCTTTCCCTGCCCCTGCTCCGCCCCTTCCTGTCGGGGCAGTCCTCCTCTTACTCCACCCACTATACTCCACCCACACAACCACTAGACCACCTCATCTCTACAGCCAACCCCAGTAGGAAAACAACGAAGGGGAAGTAACAGGGCTTTTTAGCTGATAAATCATGTTTTATATTATCCATGTTTGATGAATTAATATGGTTTTAATATTCTATTTCTTGTATTACACTGAGACCAATATATTGTGATAATAAATTAATGCATCTATTTTATTGTGTTATTTTATCTTGTGCTTTTATGATCTTTTTTAAGATCGAATAAAGATTTATTGAATTGAATGTACCTAGAGCAAAGGGAGTACCCTGTACTGCGACAAATTACTGTCTATACCACACGTTCGTGAATAATTAAATCATGTGGTTCTTTGTTGTAAACACTCACATACGAGACAAGAGGAAAAAGCATATTGCGTGTTTGCCAGGCACAATATGGCTTTAAATTCCCCACCATTCGTTCACTCCCAGCATAGTTTTATATAGTAACATTTATGTCAAAATTGCATTGCTCTTCTCCCCATTCTGTCATGCAAGATCAATTATTAGTTATAGTTATGGAATGCCTAGCAAATATAATGCAAAGTTGCTGAGACATATTTTTCCTGTTAGTGAAAAGTACAGCAGCCCCGGTGGTACTGTTCAATAAAGATATGACATTCCTGCTGGGAGATTCTTGCTCAGTTCAATAAAAGTCCTGCTAAGAGGTGTTGGAATTGCACAACAATATAGAAGCCCTGCTGAGAAGTGTTACAGTGTCCATAAAAAAGTATGACAGCCCTGTTGAGAAGTGTTATCCTCTCCATAAAAACGTATAACAGTCCTGCTTAGAAGTGTTACAATTTGCATTAAAATGTAGTAGCCCTGCTGAGAAGAGTTGGTACCATCCTCATCGAAAGCCAAAGAAAAAGTGTTGAATATGTCCAATAAATGTCTAGCAGCCCTGCCAAAAAGAGACGCTTCTGCTTAGGCTTTTTTCTTGACCCTTGCAGTTACAGGGACAAGCAAGTGAAATCAAAGGAGTGACTGCTGGTTGTGCAATAGAAAGTCGGTCTCCCAAGCCTTTCTGGCTCTCCGCTCAGCTGTAGACAAACAGTCAAACTTAGCGGAAAGGAGGGTGTGTGAAGGGGAATAACGTCAACACAGTAGCATAAAAGATTTGAATGCTCAGTTGTGGTTGTGAGTTTCGTGAAAGACATAGCGCTTTATTAATATCTCAAAATAAATAACTATATAGTAAGCGTTAGACCTGGCATCCCTTGGCATGTTTTCCCTTTCTTTTTGCTTTCTGACCTCCTATTTTGATGGTATGCTGGACTTCGTTTTTGCTGGTTTGTTGGCTCTGCACAATTTTTCACTGCTATTCAGTGCTCCTACAGTAAATTGTGGTAGGATTGGGTTTCCATGATTGGTCTATTTGATTTACTGGTAAATCCCTAGTACAGTGCACTGTGAGTTCCCTGGGCCTGTAAATTAAATGCAGCGCTGGTTAAAGTACGTGTGCAGAGCTGGTTGTGCCACCGAAATAAGTAGCCTTTCAAAGGTGTCTCAGACCTGCTACCACAGCGTATGCCTTCAGTTTTAACTGCTATGTCGACCCGACAACGGCACACACTGGCTAGGCCCTAATCTTCCCTCTTACTACATGTAAGGCACCCCTAAGGTAGGCCCAAGATAGCTCTATTAGCCGGGTGCAGGGTATGTGAAAGGTAGGGCATGTGCTAATGGGTTTTATATTTCCTCATGGTGAAATACTATGCATTTCGTTTAGGTTCCTTGAGCTCAGAATTTAATAAGACATACTTTAGTAAAGGTGGTTTTTAAATTATGTGTTTAAAAATGCCACTTTTAGAAAGTGAGCATTTTCTTGTTTAACCATACTGCGTACCTCTGCCTGTTTGTGTATTAACCGTCTGGTTTTGGAGTGACAGGAGCTGGGGATGTGCATTCACTCTAGACCGTCACAAGGGGGATTGAGGTGTATTCTGCCTTTCCTGGGTGACTCACAGTGAGGCTGTTTTGCATTTAGAGTGGTGGTGAGGAGTTTTCACTAGGACCTGAATAGGCTGCATCTGCTCTGCACAATGCTGTCTCCACCTTCTCTAGCGAAGCTGAACCAGAGAGCACAGTACTGGTTTCTACTGAGCAAGAGGGACTTGTAACCTAAAACTTTAAAGGGAAAAGTATTATAAATATTGGGGCCCTAACACCAGAATTTTAGAAAACTTTTGGACAAAGGACCCTGCCAAGAAGAAGAGCTGGAAAAGCTGCCAGGAGGAGTACTGCCCCTTTGCTGATGTTACTTTGTTGGGTTGGCCTGCAGTTGCTGACTCTGTCTTTGGCAGTGAAAGGACTGTACTGAACTTTCTTGAATCCTGCTGTTAAAGTTTCTCCAAGGGCTTGAAGTAGAGCTTGCCTCCTGTTGGAAGTCTCAGGCTTTACCATCCTCTGGTTACCTGCATCTGGAACTGCATGTTTCAGCTGCCACAGAGAAAAAAGAAACCCAATGCCATCAAAGACAACGCTGCCGGCTCCATGACCTGTTGGCACTGTAGAGAGCACTGCCCGCTTCGCACCGCTACCCTGGTCTCACCGACAACGATGCCGCCACTGAGCCGCTGCTTGCACCATGAGCTCAGGGCACCGCACTGCGCCTCACCTCGCTTCACATTGCCGCCCCGGTATTGTTGATGATGGCGCTCCATGCTGACATCGATGCTGCTGCCTGCACCATGGCCTGAGGCACCACTCGTTAGTGACTCAACGACCCGCCCCCTCCCACACTGCAGGCTTGGCCCTCCGGCACCATCAACTCCAGATTGTCTACCAACGACAGCGCTTCAGCCAGCACCGTGAAGAGCTCTGCCTCTCTTTGCACCGCAACCCTGGTCTAACCGGCGTAGACACTGTAGCTGGCCTGTGATGCAACAGTCGGCCTAAACTGTTGGATTTGTTTGTTCACAACGCCATGATAGCTATCAACTTCAAGGAACTGTATTTTAAGTTGATTCTTGCAATAGTTATATCTTGATTTCTTGAAAGTGCACCTTCCTGCACAAAAACAATTCTGCATGTAACGCAGGCCTCCTTGCACCAGGCTTGCATAGGCTCTATGCATCTAAAAGGGTGCCAGGGCAGGGAAAAGGACAGGAATGCGCTGTATTGCCATTCATTTGGAACAGTCCTTCTCTTTCCATATCAGGCAGTGCAGCGCAGCGCAGCGCAGTAAGTTGACTTGCTGCGCTGTACTGCATGACTCTCCATAAATAGGCACCTGTGTTCTAAAATGGAGGCTCGCAATCCACACTATGAAATCTGGTAACCTTGTGACAGGTATGCCAACTTTTAAGGTTCGTGATCCTAGTGGTTGTGAAAAAAGTGGCAAGTTGTTAAATACCAGGACAATAACTCAGACAAGTGAAAATCAATGCCTATCAGATTTCTGACAGTGGAAAATTTTATTTTTAAGTGAGATGAATTGGAAAATACATGGGGAACATGGAACAGTGTGTCAGTGGCTACACAATTTATAACCGACAAGGGATGACACACCAAGGTAGATGAAGTCACATCTAAAAGAGGCGAAATTAATTATGTTGTGCAACAAAGTTTAGCCCCCTCTCCACCTTCTTGAAAGTGTATTTGTTCTGCTCACTGTTTCAGATGTATGCACCTGACATACCTTGGTTGATCTAGATACTGCTCAACAGACTGAAAATGGGTCATAGAGTTGTCCTGCTAGGTCAAAGGATGGTGCCACTGGTTGTGCCTAAATGGCAACAAGTTAGATGCGCGTTCGTCTCTGACGTACAACTTCCTTTTGGATGGTCTCAGTCGACGGGCACCGTTTTGATGTGCCTAAACAAGGCACACAGTATGGGAGACATTTTGTATTCAAACATATCTCATGAGTAGTAAGTTAAAAAGAAGTAATAAGTTGAATTACCATTTATACTAATATTCTGTATAGTATGAATCCTCATTAGGACATATATCAAGAGTGACGCTAAGTAAAACATTTGTTAATTATACACCGTACAGATGTGCCCAATTTGATCTTCTCTAACTCCAAAACAGAGGGAGAAATTACAATAGGTACAAGGGAGGGTCGTGAGAATGCATATGCAGCTGTGGAAATGAAAAGCGTTGAGGTGGCCACCTTTTGAGCCGAAAGCAGAGCAGATCATACATTTATAGTATAACGCGAGTATTAGAATTGCCCTTTTATCCCTAAAACCACATGCAGTTATACAGAAATAATTCCTTCCTTCTCTTTTAAAAAACTAATAATATATTGATTAGATTATTCCCAATTGTGCTTCATCAAGATACTCCAAATCACCCAAATAAAGGCACGAGGTTGCAGGACAAGTGCCTTTGCGAGGTCAAGGAACTCTGGCATGACTTCCAGTATCAGAGTCAGAGTTAGCTTATTTAGACATCAGCTGTCAAACGTACCACAAATGCAACAATAAAATGAAAACCATTACATGAAAACATGTAGGCAAGTAAAAGAATACATTATAGTAAAACTCTATACTTTTTACACTCTTTAAGAATTGGGTTATTGCAGTTACCGCACCTAAAAAAACCTATAGCTGTTAAAAAAAACAAAAAAACGATGTGTCTTCTGGTACTCAAGACCATTTGAAAAAAGGATCAAAAACCGAATAAGAACATGCAATCAAGTAGAATACGTGCATTGGAAGCTTTCTCACCTTAGATACAATGAAAGTTCAGATTATTTGAAGTAGCATCATTGCTTTTTCTGGAATTGCAGGAAAAGGATTTAAACCTACCTGAATTTTTTTAATGTCTTGGCTAAGCTCTGGATTTGATAAATGTTAAATGTAAGGAAACATTCCTTCCACCTCCCAAAAGGATCTAGAAATGTGTTGCTTTCTCTGTTTCAAGGTAAATCAAATCTCTTTTGTTGTATTCCCCAAGTTTCACAGCTCGTAATTCTGATTTAGATAGTTTAAGAGGTACTATAATCTTTTAAGAGGTGTGAAGAAGTACCGCCCCGCTGCAAAATACCACGGGGCATATCAGCAACAACCGGCGATAATTATTGCTAAGCGCACTTAGCGCTAGGATAATTATAGCCGGCTATTGCTGAATTTTATCGCGGAGATAGCGCACTATCAGCAACGCTTATCTCCAAAGCGATAAAAATTCCAGAGTTAGCTGCCAAATGTGCGATTATCACTGGAAATCCAGCGATAATCGCACAACGATTGGCGATACGTTGTTGATAGGGCAGGGTAGACTTAGCCATTATATCAACCTTCCATTGGGTATAATGGCTAAGTCAGATTGAAAGTAGGCGTAAGAAAAGTAGCGATAAGCGCGGTTGTCGCTACTTTTATTATCGCCATGCAAGTTAGCGGGAGGTTTGTTGATAGGAGAAATGTTGGTTAGCGACATTTCTCGCGTTATTTTTGTGCGGAACGCCCACTTTGCATCTCATAAGAGATGCAAAGCTGGGCGTTGAGGGAAAGGGCGCTAAGGCAAGGATTCACACGATGGCGTGACCTTGCTGATAATGCGATAAAATTATCGCTGCTTTTCACCTAAAAACGGACGCTAAAGCGCTGATAATTTTATCGCGGCACCTTGATGATATGCCCCTACTGTCTTAGGTTCTGAGTTCATTTTAATTCACTGTTCAGTTCTTCTTTGATGCAAGAGCTGGCAACTTTCAATTGCATACTAGCAGGAAACTTGTTCAAGTAGCTGAAGGTTTGAAGCTGTATATTTCAAATATATTACATTTAATTCTGGTCGTATCCCTTGAACCCTTGAAGACTTCCGAAGGGCCAGCAAATATTTGATGCAGCATTGCTCTACATGGTCCCGTTGATTTTTCTGGTTGAGACAAAGGCTCTCTGCACCATATAGGGCCTTGGCTGGACCATCGCTTTATATGCCTTTATAGGTGTCACCAATGAAGGACCTCCATAATCTCTGTCAAATTTCTTCAGGCCTATTATAGAAGCTAGAGCTTGGGATTTCTTTTGTTCTCCCTTCATATTCCATTTAAGGTTTATATGTAAGATTGTACCTAAATATTTAAAATTGGCCACTTTGTCTCTTTTTATTTTATCAATGTACCGCAAAAAAGTTTAGGTTTGGCACCAAATGCTAAAATTGGCGTTTTTCCCCCATATTTATTATTGGTCTATTAGACTCACAATATTTGTAGAACAACTGTAGCTTTTTATAGAACCCAATTTGAGTAGAATTCCTTACCAACAATTCTTCTCCATACAGCAGACATGGGATTTGGACATGCCCCATGACCTGAGAAACCAAATCAGTATTCAACAGCATCTGTGGTAGATCTGCAAAGAAAAAGGTAAACAAAGTGGGGGGCAGCGCATAACCTTATCTAAGGCCATTATTACTGGGATTTTTCTTAACAAATTACCCGCCCACATTTATCCCTCCTCTTATCAATTTGGACCTACGTAGTTTCATAAGAATTGACAAAATGCCTTTTCGGATGTCCATCAGATGCAAGTTTTCCCACAACATATGACTTCTCACCAGGTCAAATGCTTCAGGGAAATCGTCAATTCAGCCATAGAACTTACCCCACTGTTCAATCGATTACCAGGTAACAACCACAGAGTATGAAAGTGATCCAGTGTGGTGTGTCCTGTTTAAAAATCTATCTGTCCTACTGGTATTAGGTTGTGATCTTCAATTCAGTTCTTCACAACGAGGAGTATGATTTTTGTGTATACTTTTGCAGCCACATCAATTGAGCCTTTAGTTTTTGGGGGGTGCAGTATCACCTTTCTTGTGAATGGGTTTAATCACTGCTCTTATCCCAATTTCAGGGACACAATCATTAATAGTGGCCCAATGAAAGACCTAGCCATGAACCTTTGCCCCCAATCAATATTAATTTGTATAAGAAATGCAGGTATGTTGTCGCAACCTGCTGCTCCCACTTGACCAAGAGAGACAATTATCTTTCTTGTCATCCTTGTAGATATTAAATGGAACACATTTTCGTCATATACATATCTAGGAAAATGCTTCCTTGGTTGCTTCCGTCCATAGATTTCTCTTAAGTACTCTAACCAGACTTCCTCTGTTCCTGCACTTATAGCCGATTAGGGGTTTGGTTTCCAAACAATTGCATTTCGGATCAACATTCTGTTAGGAAATATTCAGTAGCAGTTGATTATTCTCAATGATAATCTATTTTCTCCTATGTAACAAAGCTTTCTACTGAAACTGCTGGGTTTTCTAATATTTATACAACTGGGGGAAGTCAGTTGGTCTCTTTATGCATTTTAGGTCCGGCGTTTATCGAGGCATTTTGATTTTACTAACATAGGTTGCTTTCCGCCACCTCTTTTCATCTGTAGTTGTATCATTCACATTTTGCTTCTGTCCACTACAGCATCTAACATGGGGCAGGGCCTCAGGCTACTTAAGTCATTGGTTAACTTCACTCTCAGTGATTACATTTTGCTCTTTCACAATGAGCACATCCACACACAAGCTAGTTGCCTTCAGTGCAATAGTTTTGTTTTTCCTTTTAAATACTTTAGCTATGCCTTTGTATTTAGAGCCTAATGTGATAGCAGGACACACCTCATGCAGTCTATCTTCATCGGATCCCATCTCCTGCCAATGTGGTTGTAAATTCCTTTTGGAGTGTTGCTTTTCTGACTGCTACTATTTCACAGCATATCAGATTGTACCCATTTGAAACTCTTCTGTATTGTGTTATCCTCTTTTTTTCTTTTCTTTATTTATTTTTGAGTTGTATGGCAATGTGTGTTTATTTAAACCCCAAAATCTTTTTTGCCTGTAGCAAAAAATTTTTTTAGATTGATAAGGGCCTGACATATTCCCAAACAATAAAGTTTTGCAAAAACATGACAAAACAAAAACAGAATTGCCAGAACTCTGGGGCCAACTCCAGACCTATTGGCTTTGCCAGTGCTTTTCCTTAAAATTTTTAGTGTGCTTTTTGTTGACTGGCAGGTTGTGTCAAACCAGGCGGCATGTTTTGTTGAGCCCCTCCTCCTCATATTCTTTACATCTTTTCCTCTGTTTCACTTTTCAGGCATTTTGCAACTTTCTTAATTAGATTTTCGTGCCAATTAACTGAGCCACTCTCTAATTTTCCAAGATTATACATCTCAGAATGATTCTGGAACTGTGAGAGTTTTTCTAAATGTTTTGCATCTAGATGTAGTTGGACCTGGCCCTTTTGCAGGGTTGTTCCCAAATTTTTTCTGATCTGTTTTTGTTGGTGTATGGACTCTGCCCACTTTACCACTGTTGATCAGGGCTAAAGTGTGTGTTCTCTCTCTCGTGAACTTGGTATGATTGGTCTACACCTGTTTGACACATTTAATTTACCTGTATGCCCCTTGTACAGTGGTATACTATATACGCAGGGCTTGTAAATTAAATGCTCCTAGTGGGCCTGCAGCACAGTTTACGGCCAGAGTGACTTGCCATTGAAAGTTACTTGCCAAGTCTGGAACGCCTCTCTTGCTACATATAGGTCACCCCTAAGGTAGGCCCAAGATAGCCCTACAGGCAGGGTGCTGTGTAGGTAAAGGGTAGGACATGCTCATTTGTTGTTTGACATGTCGTGGTAGTGACAAACAGCCTATTTGGTTTCTCACAGCTGTGAGGATGCGCCTCTCATAGGTTTGCATTGGGAATTCCCTGATATGTGTTTCAGTGGTTATTTCTGATCTAAATGGAGTATCGTTACCATGTTTGGTATGTTTGGAATAATGGTGATAAATCCTGCTTATTGGTAAAAGTGGATTTTTCATTACTATTTTAGAAATTTCATTTTTAGAAAGTGGCCATTTCTGTGTGCCCACGACTTATTGTGCTTTGCAGCCTGACGCCAATCAACGTGTGGTTTAGACTGACAGGGGCATGTTTTGTGCATTCACTCTAGACAGATACAAAGGGAGCTGATGTGTGCCCTGCATATCCTGACAGGTCTTCCTGAGCTAGAGTGGTGGAAGGAGTTGTCACCTGCACCTGAACAGGGCTGTGTCTGCCTTTCACAATGCTGTCTCCACCCCCCTGCAGTGTGGCTGGTGCCAGGGCTGGGAATTGAATGAGGGTGTTGTGCACTTCTAAAGTTTGTTTGAAATTAACGTCTAGATAAAAGACATTTTGAGTATTAGTACAGGGGCTATGACTCCATGATTTTAGACACTGCGTGGGACTTGTAACCAGATGCCTCAGATTTCCATTAGGATTTTGCCACATCCCAAGAACTGTTGAAATTACCATAATTAATGTAGTAGCAGTGCAGGTGTTCCAGCAACCTATGTGTTGTGCAAATTACCGTATAATAGGTAATAAGAGCCCAATAGTGCTGGGCATTACCTTCTGTGCTGATTCCTATGTTTGTACCCATTACCTAACTACTGCATTTTCATGCCCTGGTGTAATTACGTATATTTGGATTGCTGCATCTTTCAGGGATGCACAGTAGGGATGATCCATGTTTCATTACTAGCTGCATTTCGTGGTTCACAGGGATATGTCATTTTATGCCTCGCATAGTCAGGATAACAAGTAATATATAATGTGGCGGTATAATATCGCAGTATTATTGTCTTTTATGATGTGTGCAACAAGTCTTATCCTAGACCACCCACCGGATGCAGGAGTCCCTAACTATTACTCCACCTACATCCATTGCCTTGCTTTTACTGCTATCAGAGGCTCAGATATTAAAGACAACCCCCTGGGTAATGGGACCACTGAATAGCTTTTAACATTTCACTTTCACATCACCTTCACTGCACACTCAGTAAAATACCTGCTCCGCTGTAACACAAGCGTTGAAGCACACCCGGGACACATTTGGTGTCACTGGGTGGGCCCGATGATGAAGCATGCCACCAACTGGGTTGGTGGGTGAGGGCTTCATAAGGAAACCAAACGGTTCCTTTCATACAGTCCTGAGTCCTGTATCACATAAAATTAGGCTAGTCCTCTCTTGTTTATATATGTTATGACAATTGCCAGGTTGGCAAAGTGATTTATAGTTTATATCATGTTTGGTCTATGTGTCGTATATAATATAAGAGATATTTTTATATAATAGTGTGTGGAGCCTCTTTTGTGGTGTATTTATTGTGTCACTGGTGTGTGTATGTGTTGGGCAAATGCTTTATATATTGCCTCAGGGATAAGCCTGACTGCTCTGCCAAGCAAACAAGGGGGTGAGCAGGGGTTATCTTGGGTGTTGAACTCCCTTACCTTGACTAGAGGGGTGGGTTTTGCTTGGCTTAGGTGGATAACATAGCCAACCAGAAACCCCATTTCGAACAGATTGGTAGTGGGACACTGGGGAAATACCATTTTAAGAAACAAACATTTTTCACAACAACTATACAGTTTCAATTGTGATGTCATTCTTAGTAGCCAGAGATTGCTGGCTTCCAACTGACTGAGAAGTATGCAAACATCATTGTTCAGGAATGCTGTTTACCCATTTCACACGCTAACTCAATTGTCAGCAAATATATTGAAAAGGTAAAGATAGCAGGATAATAGAATTAGTAATTGCAATTGATGTTCTTGTTGCCAAATGTCAAAAATAAATAATTAGGGACTCATCTATAAGTCCAGGGCGCCGCAGGACCGTCACTTTTAATGATGCTCCGGTGACACACACTGCAGAGCCATATCTTTCAGGCCACGTAAAGACACTGTGCATGACTTTTCATGGCCTCATTGATATGGTGTGAGGCAATGCAGCGCAAGGCAGCCATTTGTACGTCAGCACAGTAAAGGAGGAAAGGAATTCTCTGTATCTCATAGATAAGGCACATTCCTGCCCTTTTCTTTTGATGCAGGGCAGCACAGCAGGAAGGCTTGAGGCGCTGCCCTATGACAAAAATAAGTAAATGAGGCACTTAATGTGAATGCACGAGAACGCAAATAAGATAACACTTAGGGGCATCATCACAAACTAAATGTTGTTGTATATTTAGTAGTACTGCTGTAGTACTGCTAACGTAATGCAAAATGATATTCACTAACCTGCATTTAGTGGTCTAAGACTCTGCCTTTCCTATGATCTCTGTGTTTAACTGACAACAACTCTTCACTTATGAAAGCTGTCAATAGCGTTTGCCATGCTTGCATTAGATTTGTATTTCTTTCAGAACTATGAAATTATAATTCAGTGTTCTCACCGTCAGGAGACCTTCAAGTTTATATCAGACAATCCTTTTGCAAAAAGTCTTAGTACTCCTTTCCCTTTTCTCTTTTAATGTTTATACACCTTTAGAAGTCTTTTGTCTCTCGTTATTGTTCACAAGACATTTCTACTGCTCGCAAGCCCGCTGCAGACGTTGTCTTCAGGAGCTTCCAGTAATTTACACTGAGCTTTTTAGGATGTTGAGAAGTGGCAATATTATTCATGGAATGTTGAAAATGTACTTTTGTCTTTCTCAAATTACGAGGATGAAGAGCTGTGTTTCTTGTTTCCTCGCCACTGGCTCCAGACTTTGTGGCAATGCAGGTTTCAGTATTCCAGAAAGTATTGCTCAGAGGTTCTTCTCACCTTCAAGTGCAGAAGTCAAGGAACTTCTGGAAGTTTCGGTGTGGTATATACAGAATGGTGCCCAAAATGGCCGCCAACATTTTATGATGCAAGCACTTGCGAAAGTTCGTTTTTTTTCTGTTATTCTTGCAGGAAGACATACACAAAATCCTTTTGGGGACTGACTATAATGGGATGGGTGGGTATAGTGGCAAGACTGTGATGACCAGTGGCGGGATCGGGGTGGTGAGGTGGAGGGCGGGTGGCGACAAAAAAAGTACCTCCTCACCGCATCTTGTCTCTCCTCCGTCATCTCTCAGTATCGTCCCTCTGCTGGGCAGGAACAGGAAGCACCTAGGCTCCCCTGACCAATATCAATGCTGCAATTCAGTGTTGTGATTGGTTTGAGAGCCGTGGTTCGTCGCTCAGCCAGGGAATGAGAGCCTGGGCATGCTCTGCAGCCTGGGTGGAGAACATGTAAAGTGCGCATGACTGTTTGGCTGGCCCAAAAGACCCGATCAAACAGTCATTGTGCACTTACAAAGTGCTCACCACTCCTCCCCCCTGCTCTGAGAGCAGAGCAGCATCACCCGCCACGCAAAGACGCTACAGCAAGAACAAATAACATGCTAATACCAATGAGTTATCATTTTATTTTTCCTTTATTTACACTACTGAAAGCAGATGAATGACACACCTCCGCCTTAGTGGAGGAGCCGCCACTGGTGATGATGGTTGCCTGAACGTCTGAGTTTAGGTGTGCGCATGAGTGTCTGACTCTGAGTGCAATAATGCTTCAATGTGTGCATGAGTTTTTCGAATAAAAGTGCTTGGAATTGCGCATGAGTGCCTGAGTGCAAGAGTTCCTGCGTGCAGGTAGCTGTGTCTTTGGTGGGCCTGACAGAGGGATGTGGATCGAAAATGAAGAGAGGGTTTGAGAGGATTAAAGAGAGGCTAAGCTAGGGGTAGGAAGGAGTTTAGCGAGGGACATGTACCCACCCACAAAATAGTAAGGACAATGCTATTCACAAACTGCTCTTCTAAAATTGCTACAGCCAAAACCTTCCCAAAACAGTAGTAAATATGCTCCATCCCAGAGCTGGAGTAAGTCCAGCACCACATATGGCCAACTATTGGTACTGCAAGACCCTCCCATTTGAAATAATAGAACTAGAGACTTAAAATAGAATTCCAGAAGAAATAATGTTAAAATGTATTAATTAATTTGCACTTTAAAGAAATATACATTTAATTTAATGTTAAACATGTAATATAAATTATAAATAAATATTATTTTACTTTTAAAATATTCTAATTATCTGTTTTAAATGTAAATAAAAATGTACCTTTTCATGTTTTAAAAAAAGAACTAAACTAATTAAAATTAATTGTACACATAATTTTAAGTAACCTTTACATAAAAATAAATATAAACAATTATTTAGTTACATTTTATTAAATAAGCCTTTAAAAACTATTTATAATTTGATTTACTATACTTACATTCATTAAATATCTAATTCTCAATTAAATTAATAGTGCTGCAGCATTTTTAAATAAGTACTACTTTATACAAAATATAACACTAATATTTAGCATAAAAATATTTTCATTTTTTTAACTTAAATAAAGTTTTAAATGTTTCCCTATATGGTACGATAGGGAGATCTATGATCTGTGTGCTGAACATCAAATGCAACCGTAAAGTCACTGCTAATTTAGTCAAATATGAAGTTTTTACTGACTCCACTCTCTTTTCACCTCGTGGGGATATGTAAGTTGATACTTTTGAGTAGTTCTACACTTGTAAATGATGACTATCCCAAAGTGGTAAAATTACTCAAAAGTGTAATATAAACATACACATGTAGATTTATTCACATGTACGTTTACTTTTGTGAATATCCCCTGTAAAGTACATGTTAAGCACAGTAAAACAAGAACTCAAATGAATGTGTGCAGCAATTCCTTTCTTCTTTTTCTTTTATTTTTAAATCATCTTTATTCATTTTCTGGTTTAATGTGTTATTATCATAACTTACGGAGTGTTACAGACTTCAACATTTCAAATTAGACTTTTTGTTATCGACCATCTTGTCTTTGCACTTTGGCTTTATTACATATACATTGTTCCAGGCAAACATTTTGGGAATTCAACCAACAGTTTTCTCCTCAACGAAAATGTTGAAAGGCGAGGAAAAACAGTACTGGTTGAGAGGCTCTTTAGGTTAAGGTTTTACAGAATGTTCATGCTAGGCATATATGTTCACCGTATGGTAGGTGGGTTGCAGTTTTGAATAATGACAGTAAAAGATCCAGGATTCATAATAGAGTTCAATTTAAACATCTTGCAAGTAGGTCACCTTATAGTGGTGCAATATGCTGTTGCCTAGAACATCATGGTGATGAAGTGACATCATTATGTTCATCCGTTAGTGCATAGGCCACTTTAATCAACCACTGAGTGACAGGGTATTTTCTCAGACCTCCAGCTTCCCTTCGGTGTAAGGTGGTACTTTGTGCTACTGCCTTGCTAAGAATTGCGGGGCATATTATCAAGGACAGCGTTAAAATTATCGCCAGTTTAGAGGCAGAAAACTGCCGCTAAAGCGGCGATAATGGGCTTGATAATATGCCCTGGAGAATTTCAATAGAAGCCCATGTATACACCAGAACATGGACTTCTGTTGGAATTCTCTGCGGCATATTATCAAGCCCATTATCGCCGCTTTAGCTGCAGTTTTCTGCGGCTAAAGCGGCGATAATTTTAACGCCGTTTCTTGATAATATGCCCCTGCTTTCTGCCACACAGCCAGCGAAGAGGAAGTCCTGTCCTTCCATTGCATTATTTTTTTTTAAGTTTAAAAGAATTTTATTAGGTAATGAAAAATGAGAATGCAGTACAACAAGTATCCGCTGGAAAAAGGGGGGAAAGGAGGAAAGGGGAAGGGAGGGGAGGGAGTGGGAGTGCTGAATACAATATGCAAGAGGGAATGTACAGCCAAACAGTAATCATGGGCAATTGAAAGAAAGTGAAATAAAAATTACATTAACCATAACCTAGACAGCTAAGTACAAAAGAAGTGAAAAACAAGCAATATGTTTAGAGAATTATGGACTTAGGAAGGGCATCATGGGGGTTTGGGAACTTCTTGTTGGTCAGGTGATGGACGAGAGGAACGAGCAACACAGTTGTCTAAGTATAACGTAATGGGGAGCCAGAGCTCCGCACGCTTAGCTGCTACTTGAATAGGAAAAACAAAGGCATTGTCAAGTCTATGATTATAACAAACATTGAACCACCACGCTTTGAAGGAAATATTAGACGTATTTTTCCAGTTAACAGTAATCTGTTGAAAAGCAGTGGCTAGTAATAAATCAATAATGCGAGCATACATATCTACATCATCACAACTAGGAGATAAACTGCCCAAAAAAAGATGAGTAAGAGAAAAAGGGATACAGGTATGGAAGATAACATTAATTTGAGCCCACACCTGTAGCCAGAAAGCATGCACATGTTTGCAAAGAAAGAGCATGTGGAGCAGGGTAGCATTAGGAGAGTCACATGACCAACAATTGTGTGAGGTATTGGGGAATCGTTTGTGAAGCGTAGCAGGAGTGTGAAGAACTCTGTTATAAATAAAAAATAAGGATTGTGTCAAGGAAGCGGCTCTGGAGGTTTTACGTAATTTTATCCAAATTTTGTCCCATAAGGATACCGGCCAAACTATTTCAAGATCAGTTTCCCATTGAGATTCAACCTTGGATTTGGGTCTGGGCAGGTCATGAGTGTGAAGGTATTTATAAAGAAGAGACGCTGTAGGTGTGGTACGCAGGAGAGAGTGAAGGCGAGAGATAAGGGTGTGCGAGACAGGGGAAGGAGAAGAAACCGAGAGTCGTTCATGGACCGCCAGAACCGCAGCCTTAAGTAGAAGATATTTGGGGAGAAAAGATAAAGGTAAGCCGAAGGAAGAACGGAGATCAGGAAAAGAAAGGAAAGTGGAACCAGAAAAGAGTTGCGAGATCCAAATCAATCCTCGAGTCCTCCAAGATTTCCAATAAAAGGGCTTAAGACCAATTAAGAGATATTTATTATGCCAAATAGTGGAAGAAAGGAAATCAGCGACGGTTAGAGGTGGACCAGGGGCAGCAGATAATAAAAGCTTGAGAGTATGTTTGTGGATAGAAGTAGGAAGCAAAGAGGGTTTACGAGAAAAAGCCAGATACTCTGCAAAAGAAAACGGAGAAAGGAGAGCGCGTTCAACTTTAACCCATAGAGGGCAAGGGGAAGTGGAATCTTGAAGCCAAAGGGAGGCTTGACGTAATAAAAAGGCCCTCTGGTACGCAGGGAAATCAGGAAAATTAACACCACCCTCAGAGACAGGACGTATAAGCCTGGCAAGAGACATTCTAGGTTTTTTGGAGTTCCACAAAAATGAAGATAGCATTGAGTTGATTTTTGTAAAGAATTTCGCGGGAATAGGTACAGGAATATTGGAAAGTGTATAAAGAACAATAGGGGAAATCATCATTTTAATGGTGTCGAGACGACCCCACCAGGAAAGGTATAGAGGATGCCATCTTATAGTGAAATCAGCGATCTTTTGCGCACATTTGGACATGCATAAAGAGACAGTGGCTGGAATGGAGGAGGTAATATATAAACCCAAATATTTAATATGGGAGGGACACCAAGTGAACTGGGAGTCATGAAAGTCTTGTTTGAAAGTGAACTTGGTCAGGGGAAGGATCTCGCATTTGTCGTGATTAAGTTTATAACCAGAGATAGAGGAGTAGTTACGGACTTCATTCAGAAAGGCAGGAATAGATTCTGCAGGGTTGGAAAGAAAAAGTAAAATATCGTCTGCATAGGCAGCAAGTTTGATGTGGGAATCTGCAATCTGGAAGCCGTGAATGGCGGGATTCTGACGCAGCCTGGAAAGAAAAGGCTCTAGAGCGAGATTGAAGAGAAAGGGAGACAGAGGGCAACCCTGGCGAACACCACGGCCTAAATCGAAATAAGAGGAGAGTTGACCATTTGCAAAGATTGCAGCTCTAGGGTGTGAATATAACAGGGAAACTAAAGAGATAAATCTAGGGCCAAAACCGAACCAAGTAAGAGTATGGAAGAGATAGCGCCATTCAACCCGATCAAACGCCTTTTCAGCGTCAAGGGCGATTGCTGCGAGCGTGTGTTGACAACGGGAGGATTTCGACAGGACGTTAAATAGAAGTCTAGTATTATCCGTGATATACCGACCCTTGACAAACCCGGATTGTTCTTCACCAAGAAGGTCGGGGAGAAGATGATCCAGTCGGATCGCCAATGCTTTAGCGAAGAGTTTATAGTCAATATTGACTAAAGATATGGGCCTGTAGTTTTTGCAGTGTTTGACATCTTTCCCAGGTTTAGGTATCAGACAAATATGGGCATCGGAAAACGTCCCCGAAGAGGCACCTTGAGCAATAAAAGTGTGAAGAAGGGAGTGCAGTCGAGGAATCAATAATTTAGAAAAGTGAATGTAAAATTCGACGGTGAAACCGTCAGGGCCGGGAGCTTTGTTGGGTTTGAGGTGTTGTAATGCAGTGAGTAATTCCTTTTGTGTAACGTCAGACTCTAAAGAGGAAAGATCAGGGGGGAAATTAGATGGTGTGTGAATAGTGGAAAAGTAATGTGCAAGAGAGTTGGGAGAGGATTGAGTTTCAGATGTGTGCAGAGTTTCATAAAAACTTGAAAATTCGGCAAGAATATCAACATCCGTATGCTTCAAGGCACCTTCAGAGTCATACACAGATTCAATATTTAACTTATTATGCTTAATTTTCAAATAATTAGCTAAAAGCTTTCCTGCTTTATTCCTACCCCCATAAAACTTAGCAGTAGATTTCAGCAAGTACAGGGAGGCGTCCTCCGTAGATTTCTCATTAAATTTCATTTTTGCAGCAACAAGGGCAGTCAAACTATCAGCAGAGTGAGAGGTGAAATATGCATGTTCCAATTTCTTAATGTCAGAAAGGAGATTTTTGGTGAACCTTCGTGCAGTTTTGCGTTTGTCCGCAACGTAACTAATAATAAAGTCATGTGCAGCTGCTTTAAAAGCGTCCCAAATAATATGAGCAGGGAGAGTGGCATCGTCATTAATCTGAAAAAATTCATCAAAAAATGAGGAGAAAGTACTCGTAAACTTGGGATCGGCAAGGAGAGAGTTGTTGAACCGCCATCTTCTAGGGCCAGTAGGTTTAGGGAATACATCAACACTTGTGAGAACGGGAGCATGATCAGAAAGTAAAATAGGGCCTATCTCAGAATGTAGAAGTGATTGGGCAAGATTGTGGGAGACAAAGATATAATCGAGTCGTGATTGGGAGTGATGACAGGGAGAGTAAAAAGTGTACTCCCGTAAATTTGGATTGCACAGGCGCCAAGAATCTATTAACTTATGCTGCGATATGGCATGACTGAACAACTTATGAGGTCTGTTGGGAATGTATGGAGCCTTGGACGACCTGTCAACGAAGGGATCTAGTGGCTGATTAAAATCCCCCGCCAGAACAAAATTGTGATCCATAAATTTGGTTAAGAGTGGAGAAAAAACAGCCCAAAAAGAAGGTTCACCCGTGGTTGGGCCGTAGACGTTGAGCAAAGAAATTGGAACACCTCTTAGCAATAACTTAGCATAAACCCACCGACCAGAAGCATCTGATTCATGGGTAAGGACCTGAAAGGGAAGAGACTTGCGACACAAAATTGCTACTCCATTTCGTTTGCCATCACCCTGAGAGTAAAAAAGTTCACCCACCCAACCACGTTTAAGCTTAACAGATTCGACATCAGTTAAATGCGTTTCCTGAAGAAATGCAATATCAACATTTAGTTTAGCTAAGTGTGACAAAATCCGTTGACGCTTAATCGGAGAGTTGATACCCTTCACATTCCATGACAATAAATTCAATGACATATCGATAACTTAGCCAAAAACAGTATGGAAAACAAGATTAGAGAAGGAAAGATTCCTAAAAAGGAGTGAAGATAAGAAAAGAGGAGGATCAGTGGAGAAATACTAAAATAAAAGAAAAGGAATAGGTAAGTAAAAACAAGAGCAGTAGTAAGGAAATGAGAATAAAAGACAGTGGTATCCAAAGTGAGATAGAGAGTTAAAAAAGAAGGAGAGGATGAGAAACAAATGCATCGAGAAAAACAGGAAATGTAACTCTTACAAAGGCTGAAAAATCCGACTAGAGGTGAGAAGGGAGGAGGGGAGGAGTCGAAGGAAGGAGCAGCGGATGAACAGGGGAGACAAATGAGGAAATAGAGAAGGAACATACCTACAAAGGAAGGGTGCGAGATAGGGTGGAGGAGGGAAGGAGCCAGTTGGGTGAGGCGACACATCCAGGAGCAACGAGGCAAGGACCGGGAGACATCATCAGAACACGAAAACAAAGTTACCTGTAGAACAATTGGAGAAGGAAGGAATAAGGCATATTAGGAAAATGCAATGAGACCATAAGAAACATCGAAAGCAACAGGCAAACCACTAAGCATACAAATTGAGGACTAGCATAGTGAACATCCGGAGATTAGGAAAACTCAGATGTAATCACAGCAAGGAAATTAACAAAATCAGAGGATCAGTAGTCAACCAGGAGCAGAGGAGGATGGACCGGAGGCGTCCATAGCAGATGATCTGTGCGCGTTGATAAAGCTTTGCAAGCGCACTGGATCCTCGTAAGTGGTGGTATGATTGTTATAGGTTACTTTAAAGAGACAAGGGTGGTAGAGGCCATATCGCGCTCCCATCGCCCGTAGATCATTTCGGAATCCTAGGAAAGCCTTGCGGCGGTTAGCAGTAGCCTTGGCATAATCCTGGGCGAAGAACAGGGACGAACCAGACCAAGTGAGATGTGGAAGGGACTTGGCCGCTGTCAAAACCATCAGGAGATCTGTGTATTCCAGGAAATAAAGGATGACCCCTCTAGGTTTTTGTGAAGAGGAAGCAGAGGAGGGCGGCCGACCCAGTCGATGGGCACGCTGGACGTTGAGGGGTTTGTCTTGTGGCAAGTGCAGGATCTTGGGGAGGAACGACTTGAAGAAAGCGATTGGGTCAGACCCCTCTGTTCCTTCAACTAGGCCGTAAATACGAAGATTATTGCGCCTATTCCTGTTTTCCAACTGCTCCACATGTTGCTGTAGGTCCGAGACTTGAGATTTCAAGGCTGAGACAGCAGAGGAGGTCTCTTGAAATGACTGAACAGAATTTTCGATTGAAGTAACCCTTGTTTCCATTTGTGACCAGTTATCTGTAAGGACTTGAAGCTTGAGGTTAGTCTCTTACATAAAAGGACGCAGGGATCTTATTTCTTCTAGCAATAATTCCATGGATACTGGCCCTGGATGCTTTGGAGGTGAGAGAGAATTTGACTTGAGCCGTTTCGTATTGGATTTAGAAGTGTCCTGCGCAGTTCTGGAAGGATCCATTGGTGTATCCGAGACCGATGAGGTAAGGGAGTCCTCCAACTGCGAGAAGGCAGAAAAAACCTTGGAATTCTTCACAATGCGAAGTTTGGTCGAGCGGGGCAGATGCGACATTGACTTGAGTCTGCCCATGCATCAATCCGTAAGAATAGTAGCCCAGCCAAGTGCAAAAGAACAAAGTGTGGAGAACACCAGGCTTGGCACAGCAGGCGGATAAGGGTGACTAAGCACAATGTGAGGGCGCACAACCTACTCCAAATAACTCAAATGATGTTGTCACCAGGGCACTGTAAAAAGGAAAGAATTCTGGTCAGCGCTGTCTCGGAATGATGATATACAAGGACCAAACAACTAGTGGAGTTGACCATTAACGACACAAGACACTATATGGTTACTTGTACATAGGGTCCGTGCGCAGTACCACAGAACCTCCTTCTGAAATAGTCCCGGTCAAACTTCTGTGAAGCCTCCTGATGGGTTCTGGAACATCCAGGTAAAACCATATATGAGCGGTTCCTAGCTGCAGAGTGCAACGAGGCTGCCTCCCCACGCGCTCCTAGTATCTACAACAAAGACAGGAGGGAGAAAATGTGAGGTGAAAATAAGCGCCTGTCATAGTCAGTGCAGAGTAACCATTTATGTAGGAAGCACCGCTATGTTGTAAACGTGGCGCGGTCACAGCAGGCGGGATAAGAAATGTTATAAATATTAGTCCAGTCAAGGGTCTGCAAGGAGGCGACTCATTCGAAAAATGATATGTAGCACATGCTGGGTGTCAAAAGTGTAAGCGCCAGTGCCACAGCATCGGTGAAGTTGAAAGGTGAAAGTGCTACACCAACAATTAATTTAACAGCGCGACATCGACAATGTAACGCGCGTCAGTCAGGAAGACTAAAATGGCGGCCGTCATCGTAGAGGAAGGTCTGTCAGAACTTACAGGTGAAATTTGAAGCGTCGCGGACAGGAATAGAGGTCTTCATCAACACCAGCGAAGTCAGGGCAGATTCCGACGCATCTTCAACTGTGTTCTTCCGTGATTTGAGAGCGGGAACCGGCTGGTCTCTCGGTGCTGCCTCGGAGCCTCAGGCGAACGCCGCCATCATCCGCGGGCGCCAAGCCACGCCCCCCTTCCATTGCATTATTATCTTGGGCAAACACACATCATGTCTACCAAGCTTGTGATTCGTTGCACCTAGGAAATTCAGAACAGGCTCCAGGGAAGCCTCTTGATTGCACTGGTTTATTAAATTGACATACTTCATACTGGGCTTGCGGGAAAGCGAATGTGGGTAAACTAGAACCCGCACCCACTCCTTATCGTGCAGTCCCCTTGTTATTTGGCCTCCATTTTCTCTCTAATAGTAGTTTGAGATATTCCCATGTGGCTTTGGCTGACCTTACTAAGCCAGCTGATCAACGTCCTATGGTTGTCCATGGTGTGTGAATCAGTGTATGCGTCGGAGGTTTGCTGGCAAAGTTCTTCCAGTTCATTGTTCATGCTTTCACCAGTCTACTGAGAGTGATAATGTGTACAGGTTGCAGTATTCAGTTAGTATCTTGAAGGTAGCAAAGTTGTCTTTTTGGCAGCAAATCATCTGTTGTTGGCCTCATCCCAGTGGGTCAGTTGCCTTTTCGTGAAATGGATATTGTATTTGGAGATGGCGAGTAGTGGTATCGCTAGTATGTACAGTACAGCCTATCTGGTGATTCATAAACACCGCTTAAAACAACTCATTATTACTAGTACGAAGTGGTGTAATCGCTGGCTGTTCTGGGTATGGAAAAGAACGAGCCTATTCAGCTGCCCCTCCTAAATTTGAATCAATGTTAATCTGCTAAAGAATGTCTTGAGAGGCATTGGGCTTCCTACTGGGTTTGTGTGGCTAAACTGCACTGTTCGAAGTCAGGTGCACCCAGCCCACCTTGCTCCCCAGGCAGTTACAATGTAACCAGTGCCACTCTATGGCTCCTGGCGTTCCAGATTAAGGTGAACAACAATACGTTTGGTTCCCTGAAGAACTTCCTGGGTAACAGCAGTGGGAGGTTTGAGACCAAATAAAGCAAGTGTGGAAGCATAGCCATTTTGCTGGTGCAACTCTCCCTACTACTGACCATGAATTACAATGAAAGCGTTTTACAAAACTAAGTTTGGACCTTAGGGCACTCACAGCTTTAGTCAAATTACCCGCTAACAAATCGACTTCAGAGTGGTAGACTTTCACCCCAAAATGCCAAAAGACTGTGTGTTCTCACTTAATAGTTCCCTCAGCAGGTCCACTCTTTCTAGGGAATGTTGGGGCTTATGGCCTTTTGATTTAAACAAAAAAAAAAATATATATATATATATGTATGATATACTTACTTAAAGATGCTTTCACCCACCTCTCTTCATCCATTGGTCTGTGGTTGTGTAATTCACATTTTGCTTCAGCCCAATACAGCAGATAGCATGGGGCAGGGGGTCAGTCCACTTCAGCCACTGGACGACTTCATTTTGAGTGACTGCATTTTGCTCTTTCACAAGGACTATATCCACACACAGTGTAGTTCTCTTCAGTGCCAGTGTTGACATTTTTACTTTATTACTTTGGTGTTGCCTTTGTGTTTAGAGTCAGATGAAATAGCAGGACGCTTTCTGCCAGCTCTCCATGTTGATCACAGGACACATTGTACCTTTATTAGTTGCTGTCTACTGCTGATGGAGTTCTAAATTCCTTTTGGAGTTGCCTTAGTATCTGACTGCTGCTATTTCACATTTGAAACTGTTCTTCATGAAGCATTCATTTATTTCTCCAGTATGCACCCAATGATGTGCATTTCTAATTGCACTTCTGTATATCATGCTGGCATGTATTTTAATTGAAGACTAGAGTTATATTTGTAAAGCAGTTTAGTCCGTATGTCCTGCTTGTATGACATTCTAGATTGCTTTCAGTGCTCTTTTATGTCGTGCTCATATAGACATTTAACTTTTATTTTACTAATTTTCGTTCTGCCGTGTATTCCAGTTTCCTTATCTATCTATCTATCTATCTATCTATCTATCTATCTATCTATCTATCTGTCTGTCTGTCTGTCTGTCTGTCTGTCTGTCTGTCTGTCTGTCTGTCTGTCTGTCTGTCTGTCTGTCAGCCTGCCTGCCTGCCTGCCTGCCTGCCTGCCTGATTGCCTGCCTGTCTGTCTGTCTGTCTGTCTGTCTATCTATCTATTTATCCAACCCTCTCTATCTTTGCAAGCCACAGTTTTTACCTATCTTTTTAACTCTTCTTATGCATTTCTAATAAAGATTTTAAAAAAACATTAAATAAAAAGCATTAGCAAAGAGTCTGGCAGACAACGGCAGATCAGTTGGCTGTTTTGGGCCTGGTGTTATCCCAGACCTTTCGATTTTACTAAAATTATGTTTGTCACATAGTTATTTATAGAGTTTTTCAGCCAAACTGTTGTTGCATCATTCACATTTTTCTTCTACCCACTTCAACATGCATTTTAGGGCAATGAGTCAGTCTCCTTCAGCCACTGTAAGTAATGGCATGGGCCTTTTCACAAGGAGCACATCCACACACACATTAGTTTATTTCGGTGCCAGAAACTACTACAGCAATGTGTGCTTTTTTGCAGACCAAAAATATAACCTTCAATTGTTTTTATCTTGTTAAGGACCCTCCAGCTCACCCAACAGAAATGTTTTCCAAAAAGCACAACAGAAAAAATAAAACAGAATTGCTAATCCCAAATGGCTGGCAGCCAGCTCCAGACCTGTTGGCTTCGCCAATGCTTGTTTTATGTTGTAATATGATACTTTGTTTGAAAGGAAGAATATGAAAATAATTAAATAGTTAGCTAACTTGTGCAATGTATGCTGTACATCCTGTGTTTGGTCCTGGGCCTTAATTTGCCAAATCAGAGCATTCTAGTCGTGAGAGCATACCGAGCATTCTGGGAGCTGCAGTATTTTTTTGGTTCTATTAACCAATGCATTTGATAAGACAATACTTTTAAAGAGACATTTCAGAGTTGCAAACATGGTGTTTGGTACCTGGAGCAATCTGGCAAACAATATATCCTATTTGTATTAATGAAATAAAGGTACTAACTTACAGAGTTGCATATGTATGATTGTATCAAATATACCAAGAATGAAATGGACAAGCAGAGTGCACAAAATTGTTACAGACAGTTGTTTTTGTTCAGAGAGCGCAATGATTGAATGGGTTTAGACGCTTATATATTCCGTCTTCTAGTAAAATTAATTTCTCCAAAGAGAGAGACTGATGGTTGATCAGGCAGTGCCACCAGTCTTTCCCCTGATTCAAATTTGATTTCTGCAGCAACGGATATAAAGATTAACTGAATAAGAAACCTGTACATCTATCTATCTATCTATCTATCTATCTATCTATCTATCTATCTATCTATCTATCTATCTATCTATCAATCTATCTATCTATCTATCTATCATCTATCTATCTATCTATCTACGGAAAACACACATTCAGTGGATGTTTTCATCAGTGATGTCATCAGTGATGTCATTTGAGATGTCATCAGTGATGTCATGAGTGATGTCACTGACCATGTCATGAGTGATGTAATATGTGACGTCATCAGCAGTGCATTGCAGGCGCGTGAGTTACAGTTAGCTGAACTAACTATAAGGGGGGAATTTCAATGGTTTTGTACGAGAGAAATGTCCGACTAACTATAACGCACCTGAAACCTGTGTTTTTTTCTGTGAATTTCTAAGGTTTTTTAAATGCTAATTCCTAACTATAACGTGCCTGAAACCTATGTTTTTTTTAGTGAATTTTAAAGGTTTTGTAAATGACAATTTTTAAATGTATTAATTGTTATATTGATTTTTTTATACTGATTTCCTACATGTTTTTAAACTATTTATTTTTAGATATTTTATTTTTTAAATTACATTATAATTACATTATACATTCCATTACAAAATATACTTTCTCAGAATGAATTACTTTAGTTTAAATACTTTGCAAATAGGCAATAGACGTTTAAGTACAGTAGTTACAGTTTTTGCAATGGGCAACACAATTTCAAACGCAATGCACCATTGAGCTCAATGTGAATTTCTAGTTAAATGCAATTAGTTACTTTATGTTTTGCTTTTCTAACCACAGGACTGGTTCCTAGATTCAGTCCTTGGACATCTCCTGTAAACAATTGAGTAAAAGCGTTTTGGTTACAGTAGTGATTTTTAAGGAATATTATTGTATTTTAAAAGTTGACAGAAATGTTTCCACATAGAATCACCAATGTTATCCTATGGCAGGAAATTCACTTAGCAGGTAAGTAGTGTTATCGTCACTTTTTCTTACTCAGTGGTGGATCCTGGATCCAGCACTGGTGCATCTCCTGTAAACAGTTGAAAGAATGTGTTTAAGTCATAAAGGCGATTTTTAAGGAATATTTTTAGTTTGTGAAAATAGACACTTAGAAACTTTTCTGCTGAAAACCAGACAATGGATTCCTATGGAAGGACATACAAGTTACTGGTAAGTATAGTTAGAATTACTTTCCAGTGTCAGTGCTGGGCTAAAAGATACAGCACTGAGGTCTCTCCTGATAACAGGTGAGTAAATCGGAATTCGTTCTTCGAATGATTTTAGGTGAATATTTTAAAGTTCCAAAACTCCACACTTAGAAGAATTTCCAAGTGAAACCAGTCAAAGTTAGCCTATGGAAGGAAATTCAAGTTACTGGTAAGTATGGTTAGAATTACTTTTCAGGATCAGTACTGGGCTCAAAGATGCAGCACTGAGGTCTCTCCTGATAACATGTGAGTAAATCGGAATTCGTAGTACATCCAGTAAGCGCCACAGAGCTGCGTAGCAGAGAGATGTCAAAAGGGGCACGGCCTGCACCACCTCTCTGCAACGCAGCGCAGTGGCGCTTCCTGGAAGCACCTGGTGGGCTGCTTGGCCCCCATGGTCCCTCAGGTTTGAAGTGGAATTCTTTCCCCAACTTAAAACGCGCCACAAGGCGTGTTTGCACACATCCTGTCAGGCCCCGTCCACTCCCTTCACCACTGTGTAAACGCGCCCTGTCACCGTTCTAAGTTGAGAGATTAAGTCCCCTTCAATCCTAAGGATCCCTAGGGTCAAACTAGCCCACTAGGTACCTCCAGTAAGCGCCACAGAGCTGCATTGCAGAGAGGTGTAAAAAGGGGTGTGACCTCTGAACACCTGTCTGCAACGCAGCTCCCTGGCGCATACTGGAGATACCTGTTGGGCTATTTGGCCCTCAGTGACCCTCAGTACTGAAAGAGAATTAATTCGCCAACTTAAAACGCGCCACAGGGCGCGTTTCCACAGTGGTGAAGGAAAGGGGCGTGGCCTGAGGTGATATGTCTGCAAACACACCCTGTGGCGCGTTTTAAATTAGAGAATTAATTCCTCCTCAATCCTGTGGGTCCCTGGGGGCCAACTAGCCCACCAGGTACCTCCAAAATGCGCTAGGAGGCTGCGCTGCAGAGAGGTGCTTAGAGGCCACGCCCCTTTTTACAACATTCTGCAATGCTGCTCTGTGACGCTTACTGGAGGTACCTGGTGGGCTAGTTGACCCCCAGGGACCCTCAGTATTGACAAGGAATTAATTCCCCAACTTAAACCGGGCCACAGGGCGTTCTTTGCACACATGTGAACTCAGGCCCCGCCCCCTCCCTTCACTGTGCAAACGCACCCTGTGGCGCGTTTTAAGTTGGGGTAATAACTCCCCTTGAATACTGAGGGTCCCTGGGGTGCAACTAGCCCACCAGCTACCTCCAGTAAGCGCCACAGAGTTGCGTTGCAGAGAGATGTAAAAAGGGGCATGGCCTCAGAACACCTCTCTGCAACGCAGCTCCCTGGCGCATACTGGAGGTACCTGGTGGGCTAGTTGGCCCCCAGGGACCCCCAGTATTCAAGGGGAATTTGTTCCCCCTCTGCAAACGCGCCAGGGGGTGCGTTTGCAGAGTGGTGCAAGAAGGGGGCGTGGCCTCCGGCCCATCCCGTTTTTTTTATTGTTTTTTTTAAGAAGGGGGGCTGTGTAGCCCCCATTCTTTTTCTAATTTATTGGCCCTAGGGACCCCATCCCCCAGGGCCTGCCCCCAAATTTATTTTTTAAAGCAAACAAATCAGGAAGGGGGCCACGTGGCCCCCCTCCCGAGGCCATAATCTGCCCCTGGGCATGGGCCTTTTTAAAAAAATAATATTTTGGAGGGGGCTGCCTTGCCCCCTTCCTGTGGCCACTTATGGCCCCGGGGACCCCATCCCCCAGTGCTGGTCCTTTTTTATTTTTTATTTAAAAACAAAAAAAATCATTTTGGGGAGGGGGGCCGCTTGGCCCCCTCCCGGGCCACTAATAGCCCCGGGGACCCCATCCCCCAGGGCTGGCCCAATCCATTGGGGACCGTGGGGGGGTCACCAATCCCCCCACGGTCCCAGCCGGCTGCCCGCATCCTGCGGGAGCCGGCATTGCTTTTCCACATGGGGAGCAGCTAACATGCTGCTCCCCATGTGGAAAAGCAATCTGCTTTACTATTTGGAAAAGAGAGCAGGTATAGAAAAGCAGTTTGCAATGACAGAGTGGGAGCCGCGAGGTTCCCGCCCTGTCATTGCAAATGGCAGTGTCCCGGGGTGGGCACCCCGGGACACTGCATGGCCCTGGGGGGTGGCGGTCCCCAGGGCCATCAAGGGCTCCAGGAGGGGGGCCGCGCGGCCCCCTCCCTCCTGTTTCAAAGCCCCGGGGGGGTGGTGGTCCCCGGGGCTGGGGGGTCCGTCACGGACCCCCCAATTTACATATTTAGAGGTGGCGGTCCCCGGGCGTGTGGGGGGGCTTGAGTCCCCCCACACGCCCCTGGGTAAATAAAGCCCCTGGGGTGGCGGTCCCCAGGGCCGCGGGGGGGCCGTGAGCCCCTCCATTCATTTTTTATAAGCCCCGGGGGTGGCGGTCCCTGGGCTGGGGGGGCCTGAGAGCCCCCCCAAAGAAATTGAAGCCCCGGGGGGTGGCGGTCCCCGGGGCTGGGGGGCCTGAGAGACCCCCAATGAATATTAAGAAGCCCCGTGGCGGTCCCCGGGGCTGGGGGGTCTGTGAGCCCCCCAAACGATTGAAATAAGCCCTGTGGGGTGGTGGTCCCCGGGGCTGGGGGGCTCCTCTGGGCCCCCCTTTAAATAACTATTGCCCCCGGGATTTGGCGCTCCCGGGGGCCAATTGCCAAAGAAGCGCGGGAGCCCGCGCTACTTTTTTTTGTTTGTTTTTGGCCGAAATTCGCGCTGGGTGCGCGAATCTCGCTGATTTGTTTTAAAAACAAATGCTTTTTTGGGCCCTGGGGGTCCTTGTGGGACCCCCTGAGCAGGCCTAGTGGGTCAGGGTATTTCTACCCTGCCCCCTTTTTGCGTTTTTCTCGTTTGTGTTTTAGGTTTCTTGTGCCTCGGTTCTACCGAGGCACAAGATGGCTGCCAACGCTTCCTGATCTGGAGTGTTGACAGCCAATAATAATACAGCTCGTGCACGGCAGGGTGCGCACTGGGTGCGGGGAGGGTGCGCGGATCCTCCGAGGCCATAGTTATATATGTACTTTTACCTCTAATTTTCTCAGGAACTACTGAACGGATTTACACCATTTCAGCAAAAAGCATGAGTCTGAACTGAGGACTACCTCTTTGCTAAATTTGGTGTAATTCCGTTCAGCAGTTCGGGCTGTAGCTGTGTCAAAAGGTCCTACGGGAAAATGCATGGGGAAAACGCATTTTGGGACCCCCTTTTTTTCTCGGCCCCTGCTTGACGAATCACCGTGAAATTTTCAGGATAGGAGCGGACCGGAGCTGGCCAAAAGTCTGGAAAATTTTGCGAAGGTTCGTCAATCGGCGCCAACGTTATTCCAAATAGAATGTTGCGGATTTCCTATGGAAAATAGGTCCTAACTATAACTATCTACTGGCGACCGCCAGTAGATAATATATATATATATATATATATATATATATATATATATATATATATACCCACATACTCTCCACATGTACTTGCTTGTGTGCTGTCCAAGTGTATATGTGTTGTGTAGGACTGTAACATGGCTTGTTTTCTGTGTGTGTCAGAATCTGTGTCTTGGTTTGTGGGCAGTGGTACCTGGCTCTGCCTGGCTCGCCCATGCACCATTCTGATAATTTGTTTTACCTACCTTTCTTTTAGGCCTTGATTCCTCAAGCTCCGCCTTCATTTACACCTTTTCCCTTTCCAGTAGTCTATTTTAATTTCATGCTTATGCTTTCTCCTTGTCAACTAGACGCCTATGGTCAGCTTCAACGACCAGTCCATTTTAGGGAGGAGCATATCATTCCCAAGGCTCTCTCCTCCTGCCCTCTCTCCTCATCCGTGTTCTCTTCCGCTGTCAGACCTAGCACTTTGAGATGACATTAGAACAGCATAAGAAGCTAAACAACAATCCATCATGCTGTAACACGTTTCCTGGTTTGTGTGTATGGGTGATTGCATAACAGGTGGTGCATTTGTATAGGTGCCTCTAGGCCTGTCTGCATGTGTGCCTGGTTGTGTAATAGTATGTGTGTATGAGTGACTGTTGTGGTCGTCTGTGTATGCACCTTGATCTCTGTAGGTATGCTGGTCTGTCTGTGTATTTGCATATAAATATATATAATACATGGGATTCTGCGACACCTCTATAAAAACCCATCTCCAATTTCTTTGTAATAGGCGAGTTGTGATGCCCCCAGCCGCTTATTATAAAGAAATGATGTAGCGGGTCAACTATAATAACTTATTACAATTGACTTTTGACGTCCCAGTGCTTGGTGCCAGAGCCAGCACCCAAAGAGAAAGGCAAGACAGGTCTCAAAGCGTAATTAAAACAACTGTTTAAAGAACGAAAACAAAACAATTCTTTTCTTTCTTCTGCTTTGTATTTCTAGCTGTACAGGGACAAGCATAAAGGAAATATCTATGGCAACAGGTTTATTTTTGCACTCCTTTAGGTAATTATAGAAATATTATAAACTTTTTGCATTTTTCTACACATTCCCACCAACTGCACATTTTAAAACAAAAACTGATTTGTGTTAAAGTGATTGAAATATCTTTTTGAAACAAATATCTAACAGTTTTTTAGATATGTTTAATTTTGCATCAAAGATTATATGTTTACTCTTCATATTTGCAAGCACGCTCTCTCTTCAAAGTACTTAAGTGGTTTGTGGGAAAGGTGGTGGTGTGACCATCTATAATAAGGAATAAAGTACTCCCTGCCGTACATGATAAGGATACTGCAAGGCAAATCAGAGTTCCATAACCTTATAAAGGAATTATGCCTTCAGCCTCATTCCTCTGTATGGTCATGGCACTCCTCAGTTACTTGCAATATCCCTAAAATGTACTTCATGGGGTACTTTTTCCTATATGACATCTATGCCAATGTGTACATGGATGTTCTGTTTCTGGGTGCATGAACTACAAAGTCAACTCTATTGGCTTTGCCAGTGCTTATTTGTATAGTTGTGTTTGTGTAAGTGCTGGCTTCCGACCACACAAGACAGATTTCAAGACTGGCTACTGCCCTCGCTCAGGGTTTGTGATGGTAAATGATCTTTTGATACTGTAACAACATACTTGTGCATCTTAAGGAGGAGTGGTTTTTTGTCAAATGCTACTGATGCACAGGAAGCCGTTTCTGGTGTCTATGCGCTTCCCCACACATCTTTTGAGGGAGGAGGCATTCTGACGTCAGTAGTTGCTTGTAATAAATTACTACCGGCGAGAGTAATGCTTAGGATACCTTCTGTCTGAGGATCTACTCAACCTAGTGATGGGCACAAATCCTCCAGTCATAGAAAGTCCGGAGTTTAAGGGTGCAGCATTTTGCATCTTCTCGTGACTTCAATGACTGGCCTGTAATTGTGCCGCGTCTTAAGAAGCAAAGGCTGAATGGAATGAGATACTTCGATTGGCAGATCTCGGAAAACTATTTGGAATGCTAGAGAGAGGATTTCCAAATGACTGATTGGTACCCTTACAAGATTTTAACTCAGTTATCTATCTACACTGTCAATGTATGGAATAACCTTGCAGTTGAAATGCCGTGCTTCAGCCTAACATGTCATGTTATAAATCCTTTCTGAAGATACGTCATCTTTTATAAATGAACTGAAGCGGGTCTGCCGCCCGATCTGTGACTTTTGAGATATTGGCTATGTGTGTTATTTGATTTCTGTGAAATGTTTGCCATTTTTCTCTGGTATCACGTCTTTGCAGTCAGGCTTCGAATGTGGCCTTGGCTGCCACGTGGTGTTTTAAGAAATCCATGAGCAATCAAACTCGATAATGAATAGGTATAAGGTTACCTGAGTGATTGCTACTTTCAGGTTGTGAATAAAAGTCCACCAAAAACAAGATGCTGACAGTAATGAAGGGGTACATGAGGAGTGTCAATTCCTCCTTAGAACAACTGTAAAGAATTAATCCTTGTATGGAAGAATTAGTCTCAACTCCAAAGAGAAATGTGTGACGGGGTCCAACTTAAAATTAAAGTTAAAAACAAATACTTTGGGGGAGTGTCTGTGATGGTGGCCGATGTGAGCAGACGTGCCTGCGCCTCACTCTGTACCCAGCCCAAGATTGCCTAAAGAATCAGTCTCCATTCATGTGAGGAAAATTCGTGACTAAAGAACATGACTCGACAGACGACAAGGAAAAATTAAATAAAAAATACATTTTCCCTCTTTGTCTTCTGTCGAGTCCCCCCTCCACACCACACCACCCTACCTCCCCACCTCTCTTACCTGCACAGGCCACTCCTGATAAAGAAGATGGGAGCAGGTTGGTGGGTAGCCATATGTACCCCACTGTGTGGTGAGACAAGCCTTCCACTCCCTGAGCCCGGGTGCACTGCAGCCAAATGATGGCCGCCCCTCCCTGAGGAGAGCAATAGAGCAGAGGAACCAGGCTGCAAGAGGGCAGTGGAGTATCAGCTTAGTAATAGCATGACCACTGAGGAGAGAGAACTGATATCAGAGGCAGTCAGGGGAGCTGCTTCAGACTTGGAAGGGAGTGGCTGATGAAAATATTGAGTGCCTGTAGAAGCCGGTGAGAAGCCAGACCAGCTTACCAGGACGGCCAAATGTCAAAGTGGACTTACCCATAGATGATGGGCTGCAACTAAAACACTTGGAGGCCGAATATAAGATGGGAGCCTATTAATGTGAGGATACCGGTGATAAGACACTTTTTCTGAAGCCAGTCCCTACTTTCGCCTGTACTCTCAGATGACTCTTAAGGGTGCAATGCAGATTCAGAACCCTAGGGAAGGGAATAGAAGAGAGAGAAAGCGCAAGAGAGAGACACTGGTTGCCTTGGTCTGGGCGATTACCCGCAATCCAGTCTAAGTCATCTGCTGTGCACTGTACGGGTGACTGTTTTCGAAAGCCACAATGTACACACACACTGAAATATGTGGCAGGCAAGTGCCCTCGAAAAGCTGCCGCATTTTCAGGAAGAAAAAGCCAAAGGTGTAAAAAATCACTTTGCATACAAAGACTTCAAAGGATTGAAGAAAACCAGGAATCTGGAATCAGATAGTGAAATTCTGCAGAAACAAGGAGTCAGTATCAGTAGGTGAAAGAAGTGAAGGAACAAGCGAAGGAAAACTGCTTTGTTGTGATGCACCCTCCAACTGAGGTCCTCAGATAGAAAAAGAACAGGAAAAGGAAATTACTTCAAACATCACATGACAGGAAAACTTATGGATTGGGAAGGGTGGGAAAAAAATAAAGGAGGAACAGGCATGACAAGAAAAAAAATGAAAATCTGAAGTGCACCAGAGGCAAAATCGCCTAAAAAGGCAGCTACAAACCCTCACAATCAAAAAAAGGGTACAGCAGCATGGTCTATATTGTTAATCTTACCTGAAAGATGGTTTTACAGATGGGAACACAAAAACATAAGATTTGGACAGAAAGGTCTCACCCATTTTCTTGTGGCATGCTTCATTATTGACCAGTCTGTCTCACTGTGTTAAGAGGAGAGAAGTTGGCCTAACGGCTATGGCGGGTTGACCTCGAATCTAGGGAACCGGGTTCAAGTCTCGGCAATGACGCTGAACATCCTGTGATTCTGAGCAAATCACTTAATCTCCCCGTGCCTAACAACAATGAATGTGTCCTCATGTAACGCAACTGGTGCTATGTAAAGCGCTCTGATACCCGATACTGGGTCAAGTTTGCGCTACATAAAACTCCGTAAAAAAAAAAAAAGATAGTGCATCCACAGTGGTCTCAACCTCTCAAAGAGGTAGAACAGAATAAATGCTTCAGGTTAAACAAAGGGTCCTGATATATTTCTAAAACTACCTCAGGATAAACCCAAGCTATTCTCTTTATTCTGTGGGTTGGTGGGGTAGGATTAAAACATAAACTGGATGTTATTGTGAGTTAATGTCTCGGACTCCCCTCCTAACCATAATCTGCCAACGTGTTTCGGCCACAAAAAGTTCACTCCAAAAGAGGGTCCAAGGCCTTCGACAGGCCAACACAGGTACCCCTACAGTCCATCCTACATCGCTGTATGTGCCTGAGGGTAAGAGTCAGTCTTAGCTCTACCCGTTCAGTAGTTTATTTCTACTTGCAAGTGATAAAAACAAAATTACCATTATTCATCTAAGAATTACTTGGGTTTGTTAGTCTTATAAATGTCACAAAGATAATTGTCAATAAATGTCGAAAAATGTTCAGTGTAGCACCTGACACACTTGTGAAAAACATAATTGTCACACAGAATGCATGCAAGAACAAACAACAGTGAGCATGAACAACTCGTGCATCTACTTACCCTAATGTTTTAGGGTCCAAGCTTACTGGTCATACCAATGTGGAACCACTCCTGTATTTAACACACTTTATTTTTGAAAAAAGAGGAATAAGTGAAAAAAAACCTGTCTAAATCTTTGTCATAAACAAGACAACTCTCATGTTACTAAAATTCACAAACTCGGAAGCATACCACATATGTCTAGGGGCTCAATCTGGTGGGGTTTGATGGGAAGAAAACAAAAATTATTTGCCTACCCAAATGTCAGTCAAAAACCTGACAAAAGGTTTCATTTCCAGATATCCTGCTTTAAGGGGGCCCACATGGGAGAAACGTTGTACTGCTTTTAATGAGGGTTATTTCAATTCTAAAATGCATACAGTATCTAACAGTGATGGTTCCATGTGTGTGTCCTCAAACACCTGACCAGTATGGATGTTGCCATCATTTCTCTATAAGCACATCCAAACAGAGTTTTCCTGCCAACCACTTCCTCATACGTGTAACAAATATCATACACAATTGGTGGCAGTGGGTCTTCTCCTCTTCCTCAAGACTAGCCCAAAGCAGTATTAACACTGATTCTTACTGCAAACGCATATCAACATGACTACATTCATCCAGGCATGTTGGACTGGTTCCTCGAGTCTCTATCATCCTATAACAAGACACATAGGGGGATATATACAATAGAAGTGGCGGAGTGTTGCGTTAGGCTCCTGGGCTTATTGACATGCTCCGCCACTTTGGAAACGCAAGGCTGCACCATATGTACAAGAATGCGATGTAACCTTGTGTTTCCCCCTGCGATGGCACTACGTTTAACAACTTAGCGCCAACGCAGGCACCCTTGCACCAGAGTGCAAGGGTGTCTGTGTGCAGGGGAGGATTGGTTATGTGTAGGATGGTGTCCCTTCCTGCACATAAACAATCCTAAAATTCAATTTTGTAACTTTCATGTGTGCTGCTTCATGCAGCACACATGAAAGTTACAAAATGGCATTTTTTGAAAAGTTTGGGTTTTTTAATAACTTTTATTGGCATACAAAAAGTACATGCGTTCCTTTTAGCATAGAAATAAAAAAAACATCTTGGAGTACATCATGTTTGTTTGTCATATATATTGAACATTCACATCATTAACACTGTGGAGGCAAGCCAGTCCATTGGTGACACTGCATTAATAGTCCTACAACACAATAGAATGAAATGTGATTTCTAGCAAAGTAGTACCCGGCTGTAAAAACCCCATTTGGCGGCTTCCGGGGTCTGCACTGAGTGTGATAGTATTATCAGGGGTTTCTGCCCTAGGTCTGTTACCATGTATCTCGTCTGGCATCAGGTTTGTGCCCGTGCCAGAGCTATTAGTGTTAGTAATGTCTGTTGTTTGTGCAGCAGTATAGCTTTGATAGAGTTCCCAAAAGTTTTTGGGCTGACTCTGGGGTGGAAGTAATTCGCTGTAGAGTTCCTTCTGCGTATTGCAGTATACCATGTCTCTGGACCAACACGTCATTGTGGGAGGTGGACCGCGGGCCCAACTAATAGCTACTATATCTACTATATCTACTAAACTCCTTACTGTCTTTGGCAAGTTTTTAGAATAGCCTAACAGCGCTAACTGAGGGTCTGGGGGAAAAGTTTTGTTTATGTACAGGAAGGGACACCTTCCTGTACATACACAAACCATGGCATTTTGCTTTTTTCATGAGTTCTGCACAAGGCAGCAGACATGGAAAAAGCAAAATCGAGGAGAAATAATGCATTTCTCCTCGTTTCGCCAACTTAAGACCAGGGTTTTCCTGGTCTTAATTTTGGCACTGCCTCCTATGTACGCCACCCTTGTACATAGGGGGTAACGTCAAATACAATGGGTGCTGTGGTGGAACGCCCACCACAACACCCACTGCACGCCCTTTTCACTCTAAACATAGCGTGAAAGGGTGCCTTATGTACAAGGCTCGCTGCCTTGTACATAAGGTAAGGCTCCTTATGCCACAGGAACGTCACAAAAAGTGACGTTCCCGTGGCCATAGGGGCTTGTACATATGCCCCATAATGTCATTGTGCACAATGGCCAGACTGTACCATCTTTGTTTGAAGCTCGTCTTAAATGTGGGCCCAAGACAGAGCGCTGCTTGTGCCCACCCCTCACACACATACATACAGACAGCGAGATTCTGTCACCACTTGCTCATGCATGTAAAATACATCTTAAGTTGTGGTAGGTTCTCTCTTCGATGTTTCGACATGCCCACGATAGCAATAATATTGCTGCTAATTGTAAAGAACGAATATACTCGTTGCGGTGTCGATCGGCTGATTCCTTCAGTCTTTGTCACTCTTCCACTCAATAGTTATACACCCGTGGTAATCATATATGATGCCAAGACCTCCATCATTTTTTCAAAGTTTGTCTTAAATGGGGGCCAGGACAATGTACTTCTAATGTCTACCCGACCCCCCACACTTGACTTCATCAAGGCCCAGGTCCCAACGCCACTTAAACTGCCGCTGGTCGCAGCTGTCTGATTCCCGCTGGCCGACATCTTTTATTGAGGCTGTATAAGTACAGTCCATATTCATCACAGTGACGTTATAGAACGTGAACAAGGGATGACGGGAGGTGTAGTCCCTTCATATCCTCACATTCCAGTGATATATTCTTCTTCAATTCAGGAGTTGAGAACCTCATGCTGGCGGAGTCTGTAGAGCATGAAAGGCAACACTCGGAAAAAGCATGTTCCTCCCTCGGAACAAGCATATTACTACAACGAATCCTTGCCTGCTTTACCGAAATATTCTGCCATCCCTGGTACCACTACGTAATGTGGTATGTTCTTGATCATTTTCCAAAGGAAATTTACCTCAATTCCTGCATTTGGTTTGACAGACCTATTAGGAAGTTGTAATCCATATTGATGTTGCACCACAGAGGGCAGGTAATTTACTATGTCGAGGACAAAATCCCTCAGTAAGTGGACAGTATTATCGACTTACTTTATGTACTATCATATGCACCACAGCATGAGTGCCCATTTCCCAATCCCACTGTATAAGCAAAGGTTTACTCAATCCTGACCAATGCGTACTTTTATTAGCCAAAGCCCACTACTCAGACCAGTGGCGGCTGGTGACATTTGAAAGTGGTGAGCCGTAAACTTTCTAATCTGGATGAGGGCCCGACCGCCATATCGACGAGAAATTTACCAGTCCAGTGCCTGTAGGAAAAATGTAATAAGTGCAAGCACACATAAGTGAAAATCTGCAGAATGCCTAGGTGATGTCTGAAAATTCTTCTATTGTGCATCTGCAGAGAACATGTATACATGTGCATGGATTTATAACCTTCACAGGCACCGAAGTCAGGGGCATTGGGGTGGACGACTGTAAATGACTTCACATCCGGTTCACGTACAGATATTGTCCTAGACTAGAGCCTTAACAGCGTAACCACATTCACCAGTGTGTCCTTCAGCGGTGTGTATGTACACCACAAAACTGCAAAGGGTTCGTGTTGGACAAGAAGCAGCGCCGTTCTAAATATTTTTCCCTATTGAAATAAGGAAAAAGTAATTTCTATTGTGTACAGTGCTTGATATCTGACCAGGATTTATAGCGCGCAGAATCTGTCATTGGTGTGGCCCCGTAGCGGGGTGTGTTTTTGGAACGTGCAATTGCACACTTGTCTGTGGGTCTGTGGAAACATTCTGAGAACTGCAGACTGCCTGTGATGTCTGAGACATTTGCAAGCTTCAGAGCGATGTCTGGGAGTGAAACAGACAGTGCCAAATGGAGTTAGGGCAGAGCATGCAACTTGTGTGTCTGTTTTGATAACAATAATCCATTGTATCTGGATAGAGACTGCGATGATACGTCCACGTATAGCGCATAGTTCTGCGTTTGGCGGCACTGTAAATAATGGGCGCTCATTCAATAATTCATTCACCTTTCATCCACGGCAGAAGGATAAAAGGCAGAGCAGGCAGGAAGCGAACTTGCCGACTCCCATCAGATCTCTGAGGCATGTGGCAGGCTGCCGAGATACCACAAGCCAGGGGTGCATGTGAGCTGCAGTGTTGCCCAATGCTTTGCCACATTGCGGGGGCAGCCCTTGAGTGAGAGAGGGCAGGGGCGCCTCGAGGTGACGGGGCACTTCAAGTCTTGACTTCTTTCCTGAAATGAATGAGAAGGGTTGTGGGTTGGGGTGGCTGGGGTTTCGATATTGCTGGTTTGCGGAGAGGTTGATTCACGGGTTCTCCATGGCTGACAGAATTGAATTCTAGAAAGAATGGTCCTGGAGGGAGCTCTCAGTTTATCTCAAACCATGTGCGGCCCCTTCCCGTCCTGGGTCCCCCTCTTGGGGCCTTTGAGCCCTTCTGGGGCTATTGTCAGACACAGTGGAGGTGATTTATGGACAGGCTGGTCACCCTGAAGCCAAATCTAGAATTTGTGAACACATTCCATGGTCCCTGCATCTCTGCAGGGCTGGGGAAGGTTTGTCGCCTAACTCGATCCGTCATCTTCTTTTCAGAAGCATCGGGCTGGCTGCCTCAGATTCTCCATAGTTTTGCCACCATGACGGTCTCCGGCAGCCCCCTCGCATGAGCACCAGTTACGTTACACAAAGACATTCATTTATTTTTAGGCACTGGGAGATTTCGATTAACTAAGTGATTTGCCCAGGATCACAGGAGGTTGAGCAGACAGGGAGACTCAAGCTTGGTTCCCCTGCTTGTAATTGATACATAGTAGTCACAAACACAATTTATTATTAGCACCCTTAAAAATAAACAACACTAGCTTACCATCGCATATTCGAACACTGGCGATGGCGGCATTGGCATACCGTAGAAACACTGTCTTAAACATAGAAAATCAACCAAACGGAGTTTACCTTTTACTCTGTGGCCCGCCGCTTCTGTGACTTGGAGCGTGCTTGTAATTTCGGACGAACCGGCACATTTCCAGTGGCGAGGGGACTCACGAGGTGATGGAATGAGGGGTCTTGCCTGCAGCACTCCCTCATGTGCAAAACCGTAAACACGCGCTGATAAGTGATAAATCCCGGAGTTAGGAAGACGAGCCAAACTGAACTAACCCACGCCCCCAGCAGCTATCCAATGAAAAAGCCGCCTAACAGTGCGAAGGCGAAAGCAGTGCTGCAATCGTTGCCACCCACTGCTCTCAATGAGGCTCTGCTGACCGCGCCCTGGGCAACGTCTGAAGCGCCCCATTTCAAGCCCATTCACTGCTGCTTGGTGCAGCCACTCCCATCAGACTGATGTCACTCGCCTTGAAAGTGAGGAATTATCCTCGCCCAGTTCAGCACATGCGTACTAGGAGGGTCCGAGGGTCCGACCTAAAAAAAAGCAACAACGATACATATTGATATTAAAATGGTTCACAAATTGGTAGAAGTGGCAGTGGAGCACCGTGCAGTGAGCAATGAGTATGCCATTTAAACTAAAGCTGCTCCATGATGGTGGTGTTCATTTTCTCCCTTTTCTCTGTTCCGAAACTGGGAGGGCAACGCCCCCTATGCCCGTTAATACCAGCCGCCACTGACTCAGACCCCGAGAGTTCGTACGAAGTCTATAGACCCATCTCTGTTCGAATCTCAGAAGGACAAAAATCACATCATTCACTCCAGGCTGTAATTTCTCCAATAGAAACTAAAGGAAATCATCTTCATGGTGCCCCCTTACAAGGAAATAACACATCATTTTTATAACTGTCTTACACCCAAATTTACTTCCATGCTCGTTAATCCGCACTCTCAGTTTCCTAGTGGTCATCCCACAGCCGCAGATCATAAAATAAACCATATTCTTCCCATTGAAATTACTGTGGAATCTATGGTGTTTGTAAGACCAGGTCAATACTGGTTGTCTTTTTGTGTGACAGGACACACATTATAGTTTCCATAAGGGAAGTGTACGGTCACAGTGGGCGTATTCCACAAAGGTGTCTGTCCCTGGAATGAATTCTGATTCTTTTGTCTTGTATGTACGATTCTGTCCTTTATACTTCTTGCACCTTTGAATAAAAACACGTTTTGCAAACTTTTAAGTAAGGCCAATGGCTGCACTACTTCTTCAGTGCGAGTGTCGCCCATTGGCCGACACTGGGGAGGCATATAAAGGTCCCTCTGGTGCTGAGTACCAGAGGGATTCTTGTAGGAAGCTGGCTCTGTACACAGTATACCAAAATGAGGTATGGTGTGCACAGAGTCCAGTGGAGCCCCAAAGGTAGGCAGAGGTAAAAGTAGATAGCACCTTACTTTCTATTTGGGATAGTGTGGGAGAGCAGTAAGGCTTTATCAGAGGGTCGTATTAAGCATTGGTTGTACACACTTAATCAGCAAATGATGTCACACACTCAAAGACTGAACTCACACCAACTTGATTTGTATAAAAATATTATTTCGAGTTGTATTTATTTTCTAGAACCAAGCAAGCCTTGCACAGGTAAGTGTAAATGGTACTTTTCAAGGCAGGTTGAACAGTACAAACAAGCTGAATATTAAATGTCTTTGTTACAGGTTTGTAAATGCTTTCAATACAGTGGAAATTACTGTTAAATTACATTTAGCTACTTTTCAGATTACTTTATAGATTACTTTTTCTACTCAGTGTGATATGCCTAGATACCACACTGGGACATTTCCTAGAGAAAAGGTAAGTAAAGCAGGTTTTAGTTATTTGCCATTTTTCAAGATTTCATACAAAACCAACTCCACACAAAAATTCAAGAAAAAACAGTCAATGTACTCCTATGGAGAAAAAATAACTTAACAGTTTGCAGGTCAGTACAAGTTTGTGGGAGTTGGTATTCTGGGGTTAGAACCAGGGTTCCCCTAGGGTCAAGGATGCACCTTGACAGCACCCTCAGTGGCAATAGGGCAGGAGGGTGCAGAGTGCTGAAGCCCAATGTTATCCAATGGGGGATAGGGGGTCTTCAGTTGGTGGCTGCTCATGAGCAGCCACAAGATTGTGGGAGCAAAGCTCCTGGTGTTAGGCTCTGGGCAAAGGGGGATCCGGTTTGGCACAAAAAGTGCACACACATTGGTGCAGGGCAACATGGTGCAGGGTGCTGTTTTGGCGTCCGATGCCCTGTTGTTTTCAATGGGAGTTGCCGGTTTTAGGAATTTGGCTGCAGGTTCGGTCCAGAAAGACTTCCAGGAGGAGCCAACAGCTTGTCAGGTAAGTTAGAGGACTCGGGGATGTAGGTGCACCTCAGGTTCTTTTCTCAGGGGCGCAGGTTGGCTGGATGCAGGGGTGTCTTTTGAGGTCGGATTTCACCTTACCGGGCCACTCGCAGTTGTGTGGGTCTCCATGCAGAGGCTGCAGGCGACGTCAGGGAGTTCTGGAGGGGTCAACCCATGGTGGACTCAGGCTCTGGAGCCACCCAGATTCGGGGCGTAGGCGTCGGGTGCAGTGGTGGTTCAAGGGGTTGGGTTTCTTTGTCCTCAGCAGGCGCAGAATCTGTCTTGTGAGTTTCTTTTGAACAGAGCTGCTCTTCACAGGAGATACAGTCTTTGTTGAAGGCAGTCAGCCCTCCCAGGGTTCTGGAGGTCGCTGGCTGCAAGGCAAGGTGACTTTTGGTGCAGGATCTCTGGAAACTGTAGGCGGGCCGGTAGGAATGGGGCCAAGTCAGTTCTTCGCTGCAGTCTCCTCTGCTGGGCATCTTCTTTCGTCCTTCTTCTTCTTAGGTTTTGGGAATATGCCTTCTTGGTTCAGGGCTGCCCCTTTAATACTGTATTTAGGGGGCGTTTTACGGGTCTCGAGGTTGGTAGCCATTGGGCTTCTAACCTTAGGGTGACTACACCCTTTGTGTGTTCACCCCACGTGGGGGAGTGCGCAAAATACCTAGTCCTGATTGGAGAGTGCCTGCCATCTGCAAGATGGCGGGCACTGAAGAGTCGACTTCACCTAGGCTCCCCCACCTGAGGGGTGGGGTTGGCAGAGGTGAGCACACCGTCTGGGCTGTGCTAATTTTCCCCGCCTGTCCGTAAAGGAGGGGAGACAGGAAGGGGGCTTGCTCCTGATTGCAGGAGAGGCTGGGGGTCGCATTACAAAGACGGCAAGGCCTTTGAAGCTCCTCTGCCACAGATGGCTCTTCCTGGCCTGGGCGAGGTGTGACCACCTCTGCCCAGGAAAGGCTTTGTTTCGGGGCTCAGGGAGCGAAGGCTACCACCCCAGGGGTCCAGAAAGATGTCTCTTGGTGGCAGGCTGGTGTGTACCAGTCAGGGCACCCACCAGAGGCTGGTCGCTTTTCAGGAGGCATCTCTAAGATGCCCTCTGAGTGCATTTTTCATTAAATCCCACACAGGCATCGGTGTGGGTTTACTGATACCAAACATGTATGCCCAGACGTGGGTCACATGCTCTCCATGCCACTGGAGTCAACCTATCCTGTCTGATGAGGGGTGAAACCCAGCAACTGGTCCTAGGATGCTTGTTTCCAGTCCAGGGAGGACCAGGCCTGGCAGTTTGGGCTGGACTGTTCATATTAGGTGCAGGGTCAAGACTGATTTGCATATGGCTGGTTTCAAACTGGAATGAGGGGGAGCAAAAGAAAAATGGGTTTAGGCCCAGATCTATGTACTGGGGTGAATGTATGTCATTGTTCTGCATTTTGTCCATCAATTGTTCTTATTGCTTTTAGAAGGTGGGCATTTTCTTGCTTAACTATTCTGTGCCTTCCTGTGGAATCCACGTCTGTGTAGCTGACAGCTGGGGCCCCTGCATACACTCCAGGGAGTCATACAAAGGAAGCTTAGGTGTGCCTTGCTTTTCCTGATGACTCATCACCAGACTTATGGGTCTTCTTGGGCTAAGAGTAGTGGGAGGAGTTGCCACTGACACATGAATAGGACTGGACCTGTCCTGCACAAAGAAGCCTCCACCTCCTGGTGAGTGTCTGGGACAGAGCAGGAAAGAACTGGATGTCGTGAGCAAGAAGGACTGTCTTTGGAGCATGCCTCCTTCAAAGGCCAAAACTAATATCATTATTGGAGCCCCGACGCCAAAACTCTTTTGGACTAAGGAGCCTGTCAAGAAGAAGAGCTGGAGAAGCTGTCAGGAGGAACTACCACTTTGCTGTGTGCTCTCCTGTGTTGGCCTGCTGTGGCTGCCTCTGTCTTGGGCAGTGAAAGGACTGTACTGAACTTTCTACAACTTACTGCCCGAGTTTCTCCAAGGTCTTGAAGTTGGGCTTGCCTCCTGTTGAAAGTCTCAGGAACATCAACAAATTCAGGTTCATCTGCCAACAGCACTGGGAACTGCATGTTTTGTGCTGCAACAGAAGAAAAATAACTACGACAGCGCCGCCAGCTCCGTGACCTGAAGGCATTGCCTGGAGCATCTCCCCGCTCCAGAACGCAACCCTATTCTCGTCAACATCGCTATAGAGCCGCTGCTTGCACTGTGACCTGTGGGTACCGCACCTCGCATTGCCTCACTTCACATTGCAGCTCTGGTATTAGTGACAATGGCGCAACTTCATCACCAACGCCAATACCTGCACCGTGACATGTGGACACCGCTTGTGGAAAACACAAAGCATCGTCCCACTTCACACCACAGCCCTGGTCTCACAGATGCTGCTGTATCCTGCTGACATCAATGGCGCTGCCTGCACCACGGCCTGTGGACACCACTTATGAGGTACACAAAGCATCACACTGTCCCACACCGCAGACCTGGTCCACCAACATCAGTGACCATCGACTCCAGCCCAGTCAACTGACGCTGCTGTTTGCACGATGAACTGTGGGCCCCACACAAAGCATTGCCCCTCTTCACATCACAACCTTGGATCTACAGACGACAGCGCTTCAGCAACAATGAGGCCACTGCCTGCACCATGACATTTGGATACCGCACTTTGCATCGTCCTGCTTCACACCGCAGCACTGGTCTCACCGACGATGCCAGATGCAGTCACAGAGCCGATGCATGTGCCGTGAGCTGTAGCTCATTGACTTTAACCACATGGAGTGCAATTTGCAACGTTTGTGTTTATTGTCTATTTTTCTAAAATGGTGTCCTTTTGTAGTGTTTTCACTGTATAACTGTGTGTTATGTGCAAACACTTTACACATTGCCTCTGAGATGAGCCTGACTGGTCATGCTAAGCTACCAAGGGGGTGAGCAGGGGTTAATTTAGAAATATGACTGCCTTAGCCTAAGTAGAAGGAAGGGTAGAACCCTGCCAACTAGAGACCTCCATTTCTAACGTTGGTGGTCAGCAGTGAGGACAGGACTTGTGTTTGCACTTGACCTACAGTGCTTGGTGTACACTACTACCATATTGCAGACCACTATGTACCACTACTGTTTTACCTTTTGGTCTATTTTTATCCTGCCACTTTTCTTGAGTTCAAGTGGAACTTCCTACTGCATCATTCCTCAGTCAAGAGCATCAACAGTCACATCCCTAGAATTGTTTTTTGAGAAGGACAGGTTGCAAACCGACACTATGAAGGAATTAAAGTCCATTTGCAAACAACTCACAGTCCAGGTTAAAAGCCTCACCAAAAAGGAGGAGCTACAAAAGGCATTGAGGGCCTAGATAGCTGCCAGAAATGCCAGTGGCCCAGTGCTTAATTTGTAAAATATTAAGTGCAGGTGTTCAGATTTATTTTTAGGAGGCCACCCACACTTGCCCCGGCTCCGCCCACTTATCCATGCAGGCCCCACCCATTTCCTCTATTGGCTCCGCCCACATTCACAATCCTCAACACATCAGAGCCTTCTCCTCACTTTTTGAGTTTCACAAGATGCTGAATACTTGGCTCTTCATATATGCACCACGGGGACCTCACAACTACACACCTGCCCAAGCGCCTGGATACCCTCTCACATGATTAGTGAACTATACAAATCAATATAACATAACATATCCTATGGAAATCCTATGAAAACAACTCAAAAAGTGAACTCAAATTCGAGAATGTGTGTACACCTCAAAATGTAGCTTTAGGAAAAGTCATTTGAGGACTTGAGCCAACTTGGCAAACTGAAGAGAATGCGCTTGTACAGTGCTGTTTAAAAGAAAGGATAAGATGAAGGAATCAATACATTAAAGAAGGCATCACCACATGCAGGCAGGAAGGGGAGTAAAGGAGTGAGGAAATAAATAAGTAATAGATGAAAGATGGAGGAAATACGAAAATAATGTGAAAGGAAGAAATTAAGAGATAAAGGAAGGATTGGATGAAGACAAGCTGAAGGAAGGGTTGAGGTTAAAAGAGGGAGACATTAAACAAGGGATGAAGGAAGGATCAAGAAAAAAGAAAGTATGGAACAAATGGAGGAAGAAAGAAGATATGCACTAAAGGAGGAAGGGTGGGGAATGAATGAGGATGTAAGGAAGCAAGAATGGAAAGAAGCAAGGAGGCATGGCTTGAGGTACTGAGGAAGAGAAAAATAAAAAGATGAGAAGAAGGAAACAAAGGAGGTCAGGGGAATGGATACAAGCATGAAAGGTACTGGGTCAAGGAGGGACAGAGAAAATAATGACCGAGTAATATTGCAAATAAATTGAAAGAAAAAAAAGATTAAAGTACATTTCTGTGTCCTTAACACACCATGTATGTTTGTAAATTGCATATTCGCCAGAGGAGGCCTTGCAACCAAATTCAAAATGCTGTTATCCAACTCAGAGGCCCTGATTGTATCCACCTCAGAAAGGTGAAAGGCCAAGTGACCACGCCAAAATTTGAATTCATGGCCCTGAGATCAAACATTTCACCTAGAATTGTTACATACACCCAGATAAAAATGCATACACACCCTCACTCTCTCTGTTTTGAAAGTCTTTAAAAATATTCAGTATTTTACAAATTATTATAATTTATCTCACTTAGGGGCATATTATCAAGGACGGCGTTAAAAATTATCGCCGGTTAAGCCTCAGAAAACTGCAGTTAAAGCGGCGATAATGGGCTTGATAATATGCCCTTGAGAATTCCAATAGAAGCCCATGTTCTGGTGTAAACATGGGCTTTTATTGGAATACTCCAAGGCATATTATCAAGCCCATTATCGCCGCTTTAGCAGCAGTTTTCTGCCGCTAAATCAGCGATCATTTTAACGCCGTCCTTGATAATATGCCCCTTAGTACCCCTACCAGTCTACATACCTTTCCTTCTCCACTGCCCCTTAGACCCTTTAATGCACCATGCTTTCCGTATATTGTGTTTTAACATTATATGGCAGTGTGATTGTTGGGAATCCTGAAGCTCACCCCGCCAATCTTACTGACCAAATTATACCCCTGGTTCATGGGTACCATGAGCTACAAGTCCAAAAGACATGGCGTTTAAGCCAATGGAAAAATTAATGTATGCAAGGTGGAAGAATGAGAAAGAAAAGAGGGGGGTGAAAACAGGGGAAATTTGCTCCACTCCTGAAAACGGGAAAAAAACAATTTTAACAATTGGTAAATATTTTGATGGTCGGTAACATTTGATCTTTCAGCTTTGGTCTGATCTAAATCTCTTTGACACAACCCTTTTATATCAATAGAGCAGCATGCCTTCTTCACCAGTGACTTTCAGCACTCTGTTGTTTTAAGGCTTGGTCATCTTTTGAGACATACTCTTTTGGGACCCCAGGGGCGTGGGCTGTCAATTGTGCCACAACTGCAGTGGTTGTGAGGGCCACTATGAATACAATAATTGCTGTTTTTACTTCCCAATGGGAACGTTTAGGCCCAATTTTCTTTGCAAGCGTTAGGGCCCATGGGAGACTTGCTATGCCACTGACCACCCCCTCTTTGTTTCTGTAACCTTTCCTTTGTACTGTAAGTTTGAGCCTGTGTGATGTACTTCCTGTCTGTACACCGGTCTCTGTGCAGCACCTTGTTCTTTTCTAGCTCACTTTGCACTAGATAAATACCCCACAGACATGCATGTGCGTAGAATATAAATCTGAAATGTACATAACCATTGTGTTTTAATGTATGCCTCTGGAATTTGGCCCCAGTTGGGAAAAACGCCTAGTGAGATTGGAGAGTGACATCTTTCAGCTTCCCTCGGGTCAAAGTCAAAGAGCAGCCTCTGCCTCCACAATGAAAGGAAAGAAGAAAATATGCCCTGATCAAAAGCACTCAGCTCTCACAAGTTCCAGAAGCCAAGGCAGTGGCCCACCAATATCGTGGGATGTGAGAAATAAAAAACAGACCATAAAAACACAGTTTAATTCGGCGCGGCAGTGGTGTTAAATAATGTTTCCAAATTGAGAGAGGGAAGCAAGGTAAGTATCCGAGGATAGAGCAGAATGAAGTTATTTACAGAATATTTTGAGAAAACAATAGGTTGGAAATATATGTTTTAAAAGCAATTCTGATTGTACTTCTTAAGGTTGAGTGTGTCTTTATATTTTTTGCATTCGTGAAAATTATCTCATGCACATAAGTAAATAATTTGCCAAATTTGTACAGTGACCAAAGTACTACTTTTTCTTTATGCACACAGGGTTGCCTGCCTCTCTGGCTTCGGGAGTAAATAATGAGAGGTGAAATTGTTGAGTTGCAACCGGACACATAAATTATGTAATAAAACCAAAATAAGTTTTCGCTTTAATATACAATCATGTAAAATGCTAAGATTCAATCATTTGTCAGATGATGGTTTCGATGATGGCACAGAAATACAAATGAAATTAAATGATTTGTGGCCACCTGGAAGAAAAGCCATGTGACACTTCTATATAGGGAAATGGAAACACATAGAGCCGCCATGCAGATAAACAGTGCATGTACCGCTCCATACTGGTTAAGTCTACGTTTTATAATGACCTGGTACATACTTTCCTCTACAGCCCGTCCTCTAAATTTACACCTGACTATTTCATGCACCACTCTATTTCCCCAGCACCTTTCTGCATCCACTAGCTAAGTGCCCAACAGAATGATGCTTCAAGATTTTTAGATGCCAATGCCTTCGTAAAGAAAGTAATCAGTATGGTTAAAAAACATAATGTGTATGCCTAGGCCAAAAAGTAACATCAGCGATAAGAGTGCATGTCTTGGATACAATAACACGTTTGAAGATCTCGATGACAGTTTGTAGGAGGTCTTTTTAGAGTTTACCACACACAAAATCCTGTTGCCGGGGAGTTTTAATATTAGGGGCTTGGGGAGCACAAGCAACTCAGTCCCCAAAGCCAAAGAGTGGGAAAAAACATAATGACCTTTTGACAACTTCTAAATTAACCTCAGCCAAACAATGGTAGAAGGCCAAAGATCCTCGCTGCCAGTTTTCCTCCACCTTTAAAGGAATTACAACTATTGATTACATCTTCCTGTCAGAATCTTTAGCGAATCATCTCATTAACTTTGAGATTCCAAACAGGCCTCAAAGTGATCATAATCGTTTGACACTAACTCTTGAATTAACAGCTCCCATGGCAGCCAAATGACCGACAGTGGGCTCTTCCATGAGTCTTGAAATAGCAAAGCTTGTGAGGAGGATCAAATGGAAGGACACAGAAACCTCAATGTTTGTCAAGTGGTTAGGAAAGTTGACCGCGGAGTCTAAGACTCTTCCCTGTGGGACATTCCCTATGAGTGGGATAAACTCATTAGTGAGTTAAGGGACTCCATTCTAGCTGCCGGGGTCAGCCAGCAGCACTCAAGGGCTAATGGGAAGGAGCAGTTTTAACAGGAATACAACAAGGCCATTGTCACAGCTCGAAGAGTGCTAAGGAGGTCCTTTCACACCCATAAGCTCAATCCCACTGCCAAAAATTGCGGCAACCATCACCAATCTGCACAATCCCCGCGTAGCAACCACTTTTTGTTGAAGCTTTGGTGACTGAGACACCTCCCGGACGCCGTATTCATTAGGCAGTCCTGACCGCCCCCACCCCCCGAATTTTCTTCCGGACACCTTATACATTAGGTTGTCCTACCCCCCTCCCTCGGATTCTCCACCTGCCTCCCCGTTCTATTCCATCATGATTATGGATCCCTCGTGACCACAACCTTTCGTTTCTAGCCCATTATTACTGTATGGGAGACGAATACAAATACAATAATTCTTGACCCCTGACCAGTCATTACGCCCTTACGACCACGAGTCCAATCTCGCTATCTCAGACCTGCTGACCTTGATTACTCCTCTGGATTCAGCGCCCCGCTCCCCGTTACCGAGTCCCAGCATTACTTTGGACCTCTTCTCTCCCACGTTCCTTAACCTTGAAGCTTCATCTATTTAGCACTGTGATGAATAATTCAACCCTGTCCTGACGATGATCCCAATTTAATCAGGATCGAAACGCCGTCGACCTTTTCAGCTTAACTGATGGCTTTATGGTTCTTCAAATTGATGTATAAATAATTCTGTAATGTCGAAAATCGAATTTAGAACCTTGTAATTATCGTTCCATTATTCACTTTCACTTCACGTTGCGCCGTCCCTTGCTGATCTCACCTTGTCACTTGCGTCGCCGTCTTCGTGTCACATACACTTTAAGCACCAAGTACAAGTCCGGGTTGTCTTTATGGTATATTTACTGTATGTACAGTGCTGCTATTACTGCTTCATTTTTTGGTTTATTCAAAATTATATATGTTTTTATGTAAGTAATTTTTTTCCTAACTTAATACAGTATGTTTTTTCTTAAATCATTCTCTTCTTGAGTCTTCCTTTTCTCCTTTGTAATGTTTTTTACATGCAAATTATTTGTCTTGGTCGAATGATACCAGTTGAGAGTTGTTGTTGTTTCTTACATTATTACCCTATCTCAACGAGGTTTACGGGTTATGCTCCTGTTGTTTTTTCTACAATCTGCACAAAAAGCATTAAATTCAACGTGGGAAGCAAAAAAGGCCATAGAAGAAAAGGTATGGTTAAAACTCACATGCTCCAATAAACAAGCCATACCCACTTCTGAAACTACATTAAGAAACTAAAATCACCTAATAGCACTAAGGAAAATGGAGTCCCAGAATGTTTGTGGATGAGACACGTAGAAGCTTTAGACACTGATCAGTCATCCACACCTGATTATGTCAAAAAATGGAGGATTGTAGATCAGTCCACAGACAACATACAGGAACTGACCTCCCCGGCCCAGGTCTGTAAATTTATTAAGGCAATGAAAAACAATGGAGCTCCTGCTCCCAATGGTCTCCCGATGAGTATATTTAAATGTGCCGTGGAGGAATGGGTAAAGGTGTTAACCCCACTCTTTAATCATGCTTTCCTTACTGATCAAGTCCCAGACACATGCATGGGATCCACCTTGTGCCCAATTTTCATACAAGGGGATCCAACACACACCCATCTAACTACCTCCTGATAGCACTTGTAGATATAAAGGGCAAAGCCTACTCCAGAACACTCCTTAAACAACCACAGCCCAGAGTCATGGATAACAAGGCTTTGCCTAGGGGCGTGGCTAGCAGCCGAGGAGAAAGGCAGCTGGCTAGAGAGGCTCCTGTATCCCCACTTAAGATCCGTCATTATCCTGTGCCGTAAAATCTCCACTGTTGAAGTGACAGAGGCCCCCACGACTCCGAAGCCCACCGCTATCGCTGATTGTGCCTCCCTGCCCTGTAACCACAAATAGGGTGAGACGGACTGTGAGGTGGAGCCAGGAGAACAACATGGCGGCGCCCTGAGCCCCGATCGGGGCTCGGAGCCTGAGACTCGGAAGCGGGCATTGGCCGGGCGCCGTATGTGCGCACTCCTTCCCCCCCTCCTCATTCGGGACGTGCCCGCTGGCCATCCAGATCGATTGTTGAAGGAGCGCTCACGGGAGCGAGGCCGGGGTGAGGCAGCGCCGAGACTTGAACTGCCCCCCAGGAGGCTCCTAATCAAGGCCCCGGCTTCGCGGGCCTATCGGAGCTGCTGCAGTGTGTGCCGTCTGAGACCTGGCGGCGCGAAGGCAGTGAGGAAAAACCACTGATCCGTAGGACCGGACTCCGCCTGCCTATCACCGCAGGTACAGCCTCTTTTCTAAACGTAAGGGCCACAGTGACTATTTACTTTGCGAAGGCCCCACTACTTTGTGGCCTGTGGGGGCCCCTCCCTCCCTGACTGACTCTGGCCCTGGCTGATTGCTTTTGAACAGTTGTGAGTACCCCATCCTCATAGTGGGGAGGGGAGAGGGGCTCGGAGCAGCACTTGACCTGTTGGGGCAACAGCAAGGATTTCCTAGACATAAATAAGGTGATGCAAATCATACCACTGGTGGGACCCTAAGGCAACTAATAGACCTCTACAACACACTCAGGGCAAGTATCGGCGATGCCGGGCGCCCTTCCTGGGTGCTCTGCGACCTGCCCCAGGGACAAACAGTGTGATTCTGGCATCACTCTGAGTTCAATTGCTACTGCACTTGGAGGAGACCTAGTTGAGGGATGCCTGGGTGATCGTTGGGGCGTCTGTAGACCTAAGTGACTTTATCAGTGTGTATAGTGAGGAGGAAAAGAGACTGACATTTTGCTCCATCCACCACTGTCCAGTATTGCGGGGGAGACCTGACGCTGGGGGTCCCCCCACTCACACGGGAACTCTCAGTGTACTGCAGAGGAGGTTGGACGCAGTGGCCCTCATTGACAGTACTGTGGGAAACCCGACAGGCTACCGGCGTAATTCACAATTACGCCGGGTAGGCGGCGATGAGTACCCAGACTGTGTCTTGCGCTAGCTGCCTGCCCTCCTGCACGGTGGTCTAATCATAGCAAAGACTAGGGGCCCCAAAACACCGGCACACAATAAACTCGCCAAATTTGCCTGGACCAAGTCAGGAGAGAGTCGCAGTCCACAGCAAATGGAATCGCAGGGAGACCCAGACCAGTCACAAGAACCAACCTTATGAGATGTCATGGCGGCTATCGGGGGAGTGCGGTCCTCTCTCGATTCAGTCACCACCGAGGTCTCCCTCTTATGAGCTGATTTCTGTAAAATGGATGAGAAAGGGAAAGATCTCAAAATAGTAACGTCGTCGCTGCAAGAGGACACGGCTCTGCTCCAGACCCAAGTCGCTGAACTCCAAAGTCGTCAAGCTCAAATGACACAACAATTGGATGAATATGAAGGGAGGGCCCAGAGAAACAACATACGTATTCTTGGAGTGCCGGAACGAGCTGAGGGGCCAGCCACTGACGTCTTTGTGGAAGACCTGATCACGAAGCATTTACAAACCAAGAGACTGTCCAGCTATTTTTCGATCGAAAGAGCACACAGAGTGCCAGGAGGTAGGCCAACACCGGGAGCGCCTCCGCGGCCGCTTATAGCACGTGTCTTTAACTATAGAGATAGGGACACTATCCTACAAACGGTGCGAACTAACCCACCGCTCAAACTGGACAACGCTGAAATCACGTTTTTCCCAGACTTTACGGCCAAAGTCCAGGCTCAAAGACGGAATTTCCAGGCAGTGAAGAAAGAGCTCCGTGACCGTGAGGTGAAATACGCCATGCTCTTTCCGGCCAAACGTAGAGTGGAATAAGAGGGCAAAACATGGTTCTATACGTCGCCCGGAGGACACGTGGGAGTGGCTCGAGGGATGGCGTAGAGTTGGAGGCCAGCGTGGAGGACAGACAGACAGAAAAAGGGCGTGAATGAGGAGCAGTGAGACAGTACCCTCGAACGAATCCACTGGTACACAAGGCACGTAGACGATGTACAGACATCACGGCCGTGCCTGCGATTGGGCCTACAAGATGCGGGACATGTCTATTTGCTCCGCTGAAGTGGTGAGACAGATTGTATCATGTAGTCGGCCTTGGGGGTTTTCATGTGACTTATTCTAGATGCACTGCATTTACACAGCCCCACACGTGTATTGTGAGATTTGCATCACGCACTAGGTGGACTATGGGACAAAAAGATCGCAGTGGCAATATCAATAGTCCTCAGCGTGGATTTGGGGATAACCGACCCTACAAGGTTCATTATTGTTGGGAGGGTGAGAGGCACTCTGCCAAGTTGGGGTGTGGGTAGTTCAAAATCCACGGGCAGGGGGGCAGGGATGGGGGAGGGGACACAGGAGAGGGATGGTTGGGGTCTTTTTCAGAAAGTGTGGGATTTACAAAGTGGTGCTTGCATACTATTCCATGTTGCTCTTTTCATTCGCAATACTAGTAAGGGAAAAGGGAGATGTCAGGTCTTGCTGGTTCTGATCTGTTGGAGGGTTCTATACATGTTGCTACCAATATTTCACACTTTTACTGTCTTTTTGTCGGATGATGGGGGCTAACCGAGAATCGTCGCTCTCCATCCTTACCTGGAATGTGAATGGCTTGGGGGACAAAATTAAGAGGGGGATTGTCCAGCAATACCTAAAATGCCAGGCTCCAGATATAGTGTTGCTACAGGAGACACATATGGTTGGTAATAAAAGCAAAGCATTTACACGGTAAGGCTATAAGCTCCTGGTGCATGCTGATCACACTACGGGATCCAGGGGTACAGGGATCTTAGTCAAAAAGCACCTAGCCCTTATCGTAAAACGCACCTGGGCTGATCCCGGGGGTAGATTCGCTGTCCTAGAAGCCCAGTGGGAAGGGAGAGCGATTAATGTGATCTCATTGTACCTACCGCCAGCACTGGGGAGGGAAGCACTGAAGAACCTAGGCAAAATACTAATAGACCTTCCAATGGGCACCCTGATCCTCGGTGGAGACTTTAATATGACTATGGCCGGCAGCTTGAACCGGCACCCCCAGAGACCCGGAAAACACCCAAATACACATATGACTGACTTCACCACGGCATGGGGTCTGACAGATCTTTGGCATACTCTGGATCCAAACGACACGCAATACACCTATTTCTCAAATGCGCATAAAAGTTCCTCCCGCATTGATTATTTCTTGACACAAGTAGCCTCTGTTGGGAACTTTCAGAATCCCCGGGTGCTGCCGAGGGGTATCTCAGACCACTCCCCCATTTGAATCGAGTTCACCCACTGGGAGCGACAGCCGAGGTCAACTATTATTATCAGTCCCTGGCTGTTTAAAATTCCTGACATTAAAGCAGAACTCTCCACGCAAACTACAAACTACTTCAATGAAAACGTGGGTTCGGTTACGTCTGCGCGAATACTGTGGGAGGCTTTCAAGGTGGTCCTCAAGGGCCAAGCCCTGTCCTTGAAGACGGGATATGTCCACAATAAAAACCACCAGCTAGTCCAATTAGAAACTGAGCTTCAACAACTAGAGACAGACAATGCTACCACTCCCTCAGAGGATACACTACACCGCCTCACACTCAAGCAGGCCGAATATAAGAAAAAGGTGAGGGAACATATGATGGCCAATCACTTAAATACACAGCATATACTATATGAGCTTGGGGATAGGGCTGGTAAGACATTGGCCTGGCTGTGAAGACGAGACCAAGGGGATAGATGGGTCCCGAATCTGACTATGGCTGATGGTAGCGTTATAACACACCCAAAAGATATAGCGAATGCCTTCGTAGAACACCTGGAACAGATATATTCTCCCTCAACCTCATATGACGCAGAAGATTCCCGCCAACTTCTTTCCGACAGTAACGTATCCACCCTCTCTGCAACTGATAGAGAGACCCTAGACAGCGACCTCACAGAGGCCTATATTCTCAAGGCTATAAGTCAAATTAATTCTGGAAAAGCGATGGGGCCTAACGGTACTCCTATAGAATTCATAAAAGTTACCGCTTCCCAGGTAGCCCCACATCTGCGGGCTATGTATATTGAAAGCTATGAACGAGGTATGTTGCCTGATGACCAGCGGATGGCGTCTATTGTTATGATCCACAAACCGGGGAAACCTGTAGATGGATGCAGCTCCTACAGGCCAATCTCACTGATAAACGTGGAGGCTAAGATCCTCGCGAAGTGTCTCGCTACCAGGCTGATTTCAGTTATTTCGTCCTTGGTTCACCCAGACCAATCTGGCTTTATGCCAGGGAGGAATACTGCACTAAATATTCGACGCCTGAATAATGTGCTCCCGCATAAGGAATATATAGCGGCAGACTCAGTGGTGCTCTATTTAGATGCTTCCATGGTGTTTGATTCCATAGAGTGGCCATATTTATTTGAAGTTCTAGCAAAAATGGGGTTTGCTCCGAAATACATGGGGTGGGTGACACTTATATACTGACATACGGGGCCACGTGAGAGTCAATAACCATACCTCACGGGTGTTTACACTGAGGAGAGGAACTCGTCAGGGCTGCCCTTTTTCCCCTCTAATATTCTCTCTTATGTTGGATCCATTGGCTGCCTGGATCCGTAGAGATGCTGGGGTGTGAGGTCTGAGGTGGGTGGAGGGTCAGGAGGACAGGATATCCCTATATGCAGACGACACCTTATTGTACCTAGCCTCCCCGTATAAATCCATATGTAGCGTCCTCGATATCTTTACGAACTTCAGGAAATATTCAGGCTACCAGATCAATTGGAGTAAATCGGTGCTGTTTGTACTTCAGGGTCTGATTCCTCGTCTTTCATTGAACTGCTGGGTAGAGGTGGCAGAGAAAGGCTTCCGTTATCTGGGAATATTTGCAACACCAGACTCAGCTCTCTTCTATAACTATAACCTGGCCCCCCCATTAGCTTGGTTGCGGACAGATGTCAAACATTGGAGATCCCTGCCCTTATCGCTGGTGGCCCGCGCAGCCTTGTTTAAGATGCTGGCCCTTCCCCGCTTCCTATACATCCTTCAGAACTGTCCTTACAGAGTCACAGAGGCCTATTTCCAAGCAGTGGAAGGTGAGGTTTGCACTCTGCTCTGGGACGGCATGGTTCCCCGCATAGCCACCAAAAAACTGATGAAAGGTTGGGATGATGGGGGAATCGCCCTCCCGGATCTCCGACTTTACTTTTGGGCTTTGCAATTGGTTGTGGTAAACCACTGGATGCATCGCTCCCCTGATGACCCAGCGTACTTACTAGATAAATATCAAACGGGCAGAGCTGGATCCTTAGGGGCACTATACTTGAAGGTCAAGAGAGGCAGGTATTTTGGGCCCTTCTCCCACACGGTGGCGCTGCGTCAACAATGTATAACATCACTGCACTTGAAGTCCTGACCCATCAAGCACTTTAGAAAAAACAGCCACCACTCTTGTGTTGCTTTATTGATGCTTTGATAAGTTAGATGGCTCACTTTATGGAGAAAACTACGTACATGGGGCATTCCCTCAAAACTATTGAAGGTAATTATTGCCCTTTATTCCAGCACGTGGGTCTGAGGGACAATTGGTACTTATACTGTTACCTCTAAAATGATCATCCGAGGTAGCCTGAAGCAGGGTTGCGTACTTGCATCCCTTATTTTGAATTTATACTCAGCGGACCTGGGCAAAACTCTGGAGGGTGATTGTCAGGTTCCTCCAAGATTAGGCCAGTCCAAACTACATATTCTACAATATGCTGATAGTATGGCTGTAATGGACCACACCAGAGTCAGTATACAGCGAGCCCTGAGCTGCCCTCACAAATACAACAAGAAAAATTATCTTACAATGAAACCAAGACAAGATGAAGGTCCTGATCTATTGCCCCTACAGGAACAAGAAACAGCTTACATGGTGCATGGGGAGCAAGATCATTAAATCAGCAAAGAAGCACAACTACCTGGGTGTTTGGTTTATAGAGACTTCAAAACCTTCCGCCCACATATCCTTCCTGAAAAGAAAGCGGTAGTCATTAAATCTCCTGAACACAAGACTAAAAAGGGCTTCTCTAGCACTTAGACTCAGGGTCATGAAGGCAACCCTCGTCCCAGTGCTGCAATATTGTCATCAGGTCTTTCCTGGGGCTTGTGCTTATAGCCTAGAGCAAGCTCAATGCACAGGCTATAAGAAAATATTTGAACTTCTTCATCACATCCATAGGACAAGAATTCGTCTGGAATTTGGACTGCCAAGACAAACCTTAGCCTGCGAGTCAGACCTATTGAAATACTACATTTGGGTCCTGAAAATATCAGCCAACTTGCTTAAAGCCCAACTGAAAGATATATTTGAGGACCCATGGAATCCATGGCATCAGCAAAAACAAAAAGCAATTTCATCTTTTATAGTTGAAGCACTGGTATTAAAATCAAACGTTATCTCTTACATGGCCTGGAAAAGGGTGGTCAATAGGCAGCTGCAACTAATCTTGAAACAACTGGACATATCTTTCAAAAGGTACTAGTGTATTTTGCTTCCTTTGAACAATTCAGACTTTGTAGGGAAGTCACAATTATACTTATCAGAGGCCATCAACAGATGGACATGTGGAGACATTCTGTATATGCGCCTGCTAGGCTTACCAGTGGCTGATTTTAGTCCGTTAGGGGCCTATTAGGAAAAGAAAGGGGCGTGCAGGCTATGTAACTTTAAATGTGAATCATGGTTGCACCTCTTGTGCTGTTGTCCCATGCTCTCTGTTATCAGGTGGTGTCTGTCGAAACCAATGTACTTGACTCATGGGGTTTGCACTTGCCTAGAGGTCTCATCGCTATGCTTCATCCAAACTGCTGTAAGAACCGTATCAAGGTTCAGGATATTTGTTTTGGAAATCAGAGCTCAACTTCGATTCCAAACCGCTGAGCCCCAGCCCATTATCTTTACTCAAAAGCTACTGGACTGCTTCATGCAGCAATCCTGAATCGTGTAATTGGAGCGGTGAAGGACCCCTGGTCCAAATGCTGCAATGGACGGGGAGAGGGGAATCCATCAGTATGGCTTGATATCTGATCAGTTAGTCGTGTAAATTTACAGTCTTTTCACTCAACTACCTTTATGTTTCCCTCCATTGTTCCTTCTCTACTCAAAGTACATGGGTTTGGGATGATTTGTTGATAATTCTGGCTTTTTAACACTTTGTCATCTTTGTGTTTGGGGTTACCCTTTTTCTGGTGTGTGAGGGGAACTAGATCTTGCACTCCCGTTGCTTTTCTGCAGTTACACCTAAGTGACAGTTCTTAAGCGAATCAGCAATCTGCTCCACATGAACGACTTTGCTCTTTCAATTGGCGGGGATCTGGAACATGCTTTATAGACCCATCAACCCTACAGTTTCTAGTGGCATTATCAAGGTGATAGCTCTGAGCGAACCATCTTTATGCACTATATGAAGCACGTTTCCTATGCTGATCTTTCCGTCTATGCGCTTTAGCTCAAGGGGCCCTCTCTGTAAATGGGGGTATGGTAAGGTGAAGGGTCCAGTAGCCTGCAAAACACGTTCAACTCTTGCACTATGCAATTATACTAAGGACTTTGTTTCGGCCCCTCCTCTTGCTCATGCAATTTGTGGTCACTGGGTCTACAAAAACAAATTTGTATTACTCCCTTTCTCTTTGTAGGTCTTGCACTCATAGAAGTGATCTTAATGGGACAGTCATTTACAGCTTTAAATTTTTAGCAATTTTTGTATTTGGATAGATATTTTAATATTACATATGTACAAATTGTTATAGTTTCTATTAATTAAACAATAACATTGGCTTTGGCATTAGTGAATATATATATAGCTGGCAACTGGGTTACTGGTTGAGAGGGGTGAAACCCTACTCAAGCAGCAACCACAATTTCTGTCAGGGTGAAGTCACAAGCAACGCCAAATTAACCTGTGTTTAACCATCTGGTAAATTGGCACAAAAGCAGTCAGGCTTAACATAGAGGCAATGTGTAAAGTATTTATGCAGCACTTCAAATTGTAAAAAAGGTAAAACAAATCTCAAGAAAAATCCCACACCAATCTAGAAAAATAAAATAAAGTTTAATACATATTTTTAGAACAAAAATTCAATTAGTAGAATCGGAGTTGTTCAATTTAAAAGGTTTAAATGAAAACAGTGGCTAAAAGCACAGGGCACTAACTGTGGTTATCTGGTTGCGCCAGACCGGGACAAAGTCACAAGTCCAGGCCAACTACAATGGCGCATGGGCTGGATACAGGGACCAAGTTAGACCCACTGAACAAAGTACCCTAAATCCTGGATGTGGAGTGTTGTGATATCCTACGTCAAGGATGCACTCGCAGTGGCTGTTCGGAGAAGCTGCAAGGCTGTGATGTTTAGTCCTGTACCAGCGTTGTGGATGCCATCAACTGGGGGCTTGCATTCAGAAGGCCTGTGTGGCTCTTTTGAGGAATCTGCAGGCTGGGATGTGAACTATGGCGTCGGGGATATAATGCACTGCAGTGGTTCTGAAGTGGCTGCGAGGAGATGCATAGCACTGCGTCGATTTTACTCACAGGACCATAGCTGTGCTGCCAAAGCACCTTTAGGCCCACTTTCCAGGGTGTAGGACTGGGGTGGCATGACTTGGGAGGTAGGATTCACAGCAGACAGAGTCCAGGTGCTCGATCCAAGATGGTTCAAACCAGGAGACCAGCCAACAAGCCATTGGAGTCACTTTGGTGGTCCTGGTTTCAAAGTACAGGTCCAGTTCTTCTCACTGAAGCAGCAGGGCAGTAGGGCAGAAGAGTAGCAGCTCTTCTTGCAGAGAAGCACAGCAATCTTTCTGAGTCTTCTACATCTACATCTACAGAGGTGTACTGAAGAGTTGGGTCTGAGGGTCCATTATTTATACCTCATGCCCACTTTCAAGTAAGGGAAGGTTCTGGAAGTTTCCATCCCAGGAGGTGCTTAGACTTTCCTGCCTCCCTACCCTGACTCAGCTTGTCTGGGGTCGTAGAAGACTAGTGTCAAACCCTTTGTGAGAGTCCTCAGGCAAAGGCTTCATGATGTGCAAGTGTGGTAGGTGACAGCTCTGCTCCCCGATCAAGTCCGAGATGGCCCATCTGGGAGCAATACAGAAAGATACACCTATTAATGTGACCCATGATATAGGTTGCAAACACCAAATGGCTAGGACAAGAAAATGCCAAATTTCTAATAGTAAAGAGAACAGATGATGGACGGAATGCTGAGTTGATCAACCATTCAACCCCAGTCACGGATCTGGGTTAAATCCATCATTTTTTTGCATGCCCGCCATTCCTGTTTAGATCCAGCCATATGCAAGTCAGTCTTGACCCTGTGCCCCATGGGAACAGTCCAGACCGAACTGCCAGGCCAGGTATACTGTCACAACTCGGCGGAGATAGGCACATGAAGTATAGCCCCAGCCGATATACCATAGGTGATAGAATCTGGCTCAGCACCATTTATCTTAAACTTAAAGGAAACTCCAGGTTATTGCCCAAATTCGTTGGTCCCTATACTGTAGAAAAGGTCGTAAATCCCGTAGCCATAAAACTCACCCTTCCTTCTTCTTGGAAGATCAATCCCGTGTTCCACGTCTCTCTCCTAAAACCATGGCTCCAGGGCACATGGCTACCGTTTAGACCCCTAGCTCTTGATATCACGGGGGAAGAGGAGTATGAGGTTCAGGGAATACTAGATTCCAAATACGTCAGGGGGAGGGTACATTACCTGATTGAATCAAAGGGATATGGCCCTGAAGAGAGATCCTGGGAACCCAAAGCTAATTTGCACTGCCCCGATCTCTTAAGGAGATTTCACTCCCGATTCCCCACCAAGCCTGGAGGACCGCCGAGATGGCGGGCGTTGCGAGGGGGTTCTGTCACAACTCGGCGGAGATAGGCACATGAAGTATAGCCCCAGCCGATATGAGGGAGCAAGGGAAGACTACGTATCCCAGGCGCCCTAGAGGCAGAAACCGGACATTCCCTTCTGGTACATAAGCTCCACCCACACTCTCAACGAGGCTTGTCACCTGAGTACGTCTTGCCTACTGTGGTGATCGGAGTACTCTTTCTGCTGCCTAAATCCACCCTTGAGTCCCCTGAAGAATTCGCTGGATGCTTTACTCAAGTGTCGCTATCGGAGTGTCACCCAAGAAGCTGGAACATTGAATTCGAGCCTGTCTCCGGTCCCGGCGAAGGGATTGCTGGAGCTCCGTCTTACGCGCGGAAAGACCCCGCTGACGTAGGTGGCCACAGCGCTGCCTGCAGATTTGTGCGACGCGGCAGGATTCGGCTTTCTGAAGTCTGCGCTCAACACGGAAGCGCGCGCATTCACTCCTACGAGAGAGAACTCCCCGGAGCTTCCAAGAGAGTTCCTCGAGAGTGCAATGCCTCGTTTGCACTGGATTATTCTGCGGAAAGGATTTCCCTAAACCTGACTTTATTGACAAGTCCGCCCGAACAAAAAAGCGCTTTGCTCCTAGCCTCCCTGAAGAGAAGGGATGGGGGAGACACCGCGCTTACAGACTTCTTAATTTGGCACGTTTACTCCTTCGCCTCCATCTGACTGAAAGGTTGGAGTGAAAGGGAGTATTTCGCCTGGAGGAATTGGATTACCCCTTCCAGTGTCTGCGCAGAGGCTGGCACTACCACGTTCTCCCTGAAGTCTAAGAGTGACGTTCTTTCAGATAAGTGCCTCTACGTTGGTGAGCGACAACGTTTTTGTATGGACTTCCTCTTCCTGCACCATTGCCACTGTTATCATTTGAATAGATGAGCAGCCAATGCCTGAGTAAGTACACACACATAAGGTGGGAGGGGGAAGGAGTTAAGGCATATGGATTATAGTTGTTAATGAATGTGTGGTCTCTCTTCCAGGGCACTCAGGGTGACAGATAAGACGCGAGAGAATCATTCCCACCGAAGATCCACTAGTCCTGAGGTTTCGCAGAAGCACTCCAGTTTCTTTATCCCTTTTTTCCCTTTCCCCGATTAGAGATATGTCCCTGAAGTGTAGGTCTAATTACTCACTGTTGGACTTGGCCCTTCTGGCAGGTTCACCCCTGAAACTTTTTGCTTTTTACTGTGACCTGGTGTTAATGATTGTTGGTTTCTGCGCACTTTACCACTGTGTCCCAGGGTAAAGTGCGTGCGTGTAGTGAGGTTGGCCTGCCCTCCCATAGGAATGCATGGGGGAATGTATGTGTCCCTGGTAGTTCCTGATGCGTGGGGAGTGCAGGTGCGAGTTTGGTATGTGCGGACGCGTGTGATGAAATGCTGCGCGATGATGTGTGCGGTGTCCATGTAGCTAGTATGGAAGTGCCACTTCTGGATGCTGGCATAAATGTGTAGAGACTGCCTGTCGCGTGATTGGCTGACTGAGGTCATATGACGGGCTAGGGAATCCCCAGTCAGGAGGAGTCGCCCAGTGGTGAATGGGGAGATCAGCAGCCAGATGGGTGGGAGGAGTACACCTAGGACCTGAATAGGGCTGGGCTTTCCCCACACAATGCTGGCTCCGCCCCCTGTGGTGCGACTGATGACCCTGGCCTGCACTCTGTATAGGGAGAGGGGCTGAGCAAAACAAAGTGCTCAGGAACCAGTTGTAACTGGTTCGCCCCTTCCCTTCACCTTGAAACAAAGTGTTTCACTGTATAGAAGGGGCTGTGTCCCCTTACAATTTGTTCTCTTCCAGGATCCTGAGGGGGGCTGCTGCTGCTGGAGGCCAGGAGGAACCGCCACTTGGGACTGCCTTCCTGCCTGGAGGGCCCAGTGAGCTGGCCCCTGGCCCAGCCTTGCCCCCTGCCTACCTCCCTGAACTTTGCCAGGACTTTGTTGCTCCTGGACCCTGCTTCCCAGTGCTTGGGAAGCGCTACATCTTTATGTGCTGCAGAGGAGCACCTTCGTTGTGGCCAGCAGCGCGGAGCTGCAATTATTAGCAAGGGAACCCCGACGTAGGGATTCCCCGCTATTCTGCCGTGTAGTAAAGCGGGTGTCCACCCCGCATTGTGGTGCTCGAGCGGGAGCCTACCCCGCTTTATTGGAATATTAATATCCCTAGCGGGCGCCCACCCCGCCAGGGACCTTGCCGCTTATTTCCGCCACTTGATACTTTAATCCGAAGGCGGGAGCCCACCCCGCGCTTCGGAGAAAGCCGGTATCAAATTCACCGCCGGCAGCCCGAGAGTTCGCTGACGTCACCTCCCTGCCGCGCTGGGATTGGTCCAGCGGCAGGGAGTGTCACCCACGTGACCGGAGGCTCGACCGAGAGAGCCGCGACTCGCCCTGCAGGACGTCTGGTCGAGAAAGGAGCCGGAAGGTGTGTGGGCCTGAGCGGGGCTCCTGCAAAGCAGAGGGAGAGCTCCGCATGCCGCCAGAGTCTTGAGGAGCCTTCTCACCGCGCGGAATCGATCCGGTGAGTGAGGGCTCAAAGGGGGGGGTCTGGGCTGCATTTCGCTACCGCCGTGAAGAGCCGCCCGACCCGGTGAGTGGGCGGCACTGTGCAAGAGCGCCTGATGCTCCCCCGAAGGGGGGCAGTGCTTCTCGAGCCTGTGAGGCTCCGATGGGACCGCATTGGTGGTGCCAGAGCGCGAGTGCGCTCCAGCATAAAGGAGGCATTTGTTTGACAGGTAAGAGCGGCCCTGGAAGGCAGCGGGCCGCTCCAACGTTGCCCCCACATTTGTTAAAGAGCCCCCGAGGCTCCAACGTGGGGCACATCATTTTTAGAGCGCTGGTGCGCTCCAACAACGGGGGCAGTATTTTGCTCAGAGTCCAGAGGGACTCCAACGTTGGGGGCACATTGTTCTTGAGCCACGGAGGCTCTAGGGGGCATTTCTGGTGGTTGGAGCCCCGAGAGGCTCCACGTGACTGCTCTATTTGTTTTAAAAGGCACAGTGGTGCCCACACTCATTTTCCCAGCTGCCCAGCACTTAGTGGGCAGCTGCAACATGTAGGGTGTGCTCAGTTGCTCCTGGGCGCTTGGTGTTTTGCCTTGACTGCGTGCGCAGTCTGGCCCTGACTCTGCTGGACAGGGCGTCCTAGCCCCAACAAGGCCAGTTGGCCTAGGGACAGTCACAGGTGGTGACTTATGTGAGTTGGGCGCAATTGTGTTTTCCTGCACCTCTGAATGTGTTTTTATGCATCATGTGCCTTGTTTTACACCGCTGAATGTATGTTATGCATCATGTGTTTTCCTTCCCTACACCTCTGAATGTGTTGTGATGCATCATGTGTAATGTGCTTAGACCCCTACAGGTATTGTGATACTTAGGTGTTTTTTTTTCTCCTAGTACCGGTGGTGCTAGTGAGGTCCTGGTTCCCTGTGTGACATTCTCCTAAGGTGGTTAGGGTTGCGTAGGTGGTACTTACCTGTTACCAGTAGTTACTGGTTGTGCGCTACATTGTCTAATTGGTGCTACAGTGATTGTATGTGCTATGTTCTAAAGTATTAGTCCTACAAAGTGTTATTTCTACAACGTGCTAGTTCTAAAAGTGTTTATTGCTGACCGTGGTCCAGGTGGCCCTGTCTTGTACATATCCCCTGTAAATTCTGCCCGTGCCTGTTGGCACATTGTAAAGTGTGTGTTTTTATCTAATGTGTTTTGGTATAATACAAAGGCTATTTTTCTATAATACCTTGTGTGGAGTTTCCTTTGTGGTGGGCCTTGGGTGTTGTTGCTGGGTGCGCGCGCAAACGCTTTACACATTGCCTCCGGGATAAGCTTGACTGCTTGTGCCAAGCTACCACGGGGGTGAGCAGGGGTTATCTTTGGCGTGTACCTCCCCAGCCCTGACTAGAGTGGTGGTTTCTGCCTGGCTTTGGCGCAAGCCAACCAGAAATCGCCATTTCTAACACTCACGGACATCTCTCCTTAGGGGAAGGGGTAAATCTATGTCTCCATCATTCCCGCTGTATCCGGCTGTTGTTGCAGGCTCTGCCTTCCTCTGTGTGACAGAGTGACAAGCCCACGGAAAAAAACACAGCCTGAACGATGGATACTACCACTGTCCTCACGTCCGTACTGGAAACATTAACCGCCCTTAGAATGGAGGTAGATGCCTTTAGGGGGGAGAATTTAGAACTACGCAACGAAATGAATACCATGCGTAGGGAAGTAGCAGGGTTGTCCCGTCCTAGTCCTCAGGGTGCAAGGGGGGGACAGTTCATTAGGAATTGGACCTTACCTCCACCGGCGTCCCATACTTCCGCGGAGGGGCAGGCTTCCCAATTAGGGGGTGGGGGCGTTGCTCCCTCCACTATTCAGGTCATTCAACCTGCGCATCTACCCCTAGCTCCTCCTGAGAGATTCTTTGGGGATCCCAAGAAGTTCGGCATCTTTTTAGGGCAATGTAAACTACACTTTATGTGTAAGCCGACAGTCTTTTCCACAGATCAGGCAAAGACAGCCTTTGTTATGTCCTATTTGGGGGGGAACGCAGCTAGCTGGTCTTTCCCTCTTATTGTACGAAATGACCCCGTCGTGCGTGATTTCGACACATTTTGTGATGAGAAGTTATTTGATAGGAAGGCCCATCTACTTTCCCTTGATAGAGAGCTACTCACTCTAAAACAGGGCAATCAGGATCTATTGTCCTACATTACCACTTTCAATCGTCTCATATCCGAAACAGATTGGCCTATGGATAAAAGGACCTCACTCTATTATCAAGGACTGAGAAGCGAGTTGAAGGATGTTTTAGCCCAGGTGGTGCATATGCCCACCTCTTGTGATGAACTGATAGATCTTACAGTGCAGTTAGATCACAGACTTCAAGAACGAAAGGGGGACAAACAACGTATCGAGACCCGTTATCCTGCACCCCGGCCTAGAACCGTGACAGAAGTACCCCCTCCTATAACAGACGGAACCGAACCCATGCAGGTCAGCGGTATCAGAGGCCCCCTTAAGCAAGAGGAGAGAGAGCGCAGAAGAAAACAGCGCCTATGCATGTACTGTGGAAAGTCAGGACACTTCATTAAAGAGTGCAAGGCAAAAACCAAGACTCCCTACAAAGGACCACAGAGGGCATCAGTGGTGGAGGGTCGGCAAGAAGAGTCGGAAAATTAAATCGCCCAAACGAGTCCCAGACCCCTTGTTTGAGGCCGCAACCGCCAGAGGTCTGTCCAGCAGTGGCCAATACCGTCCAAAACACCATAGCTCACATGAATGTGTATGTGACACTAGACATACCGGGGGCTGGGCTAGTGGTAGTCCACGCCCTGTTGGACTCCGGAGCTACAGGCAACTTTATTGACTAGAAGTATGCACACGAAATAGGCATGCCTTGCGAAAAGAAGACCACTCCGGAAATGGTAAAGGCCGTGGATGGTACAGAACTGACATCAGGACTGGTACGATACCATACACAGCCAATACATATGTGGGTGGGCTTGAACCATCGTGAGTTCATCCACTTCGACCTAATACATGCTCCACATTTTACCCTAATACTGGGCATGCCGTGGCTCACGTTGCACGACCCCTACGTGCAGTGGTCCGCCCGGTCGGTTACCCTGAACTCCTCCTACTGTAAGGAACATTGTATTCCCGGCAGTGTACAAAAGGCACCCCAAAGAACAAGGCCGACGGAGTTCCTGGCTATGGCTTGCCCAGAACCAAGCGTGGGTTGTGTCACCACGCTGCCAAGGGAATATCAAGCATACCATGCTGTGTTTAACGAGAGAGAGGCGAACAAACTCCCGCCACATAGGCCCTATGATTGTGTGATCGACCTCGAACCTGGAGCCAGCGTTCCCTGCAGCCGCATTTATGCCCTAACGGAAGCCGAAACCACTTACCTTCAGGAATATCTAGAGAGAATGACAACTAACGGCTTCATTCGTCCTTCGTCGTCACCAGCATCCTCTCCACTTTTCTTCATACCGAAACGTAAAGAAGGTCATGTATAGACTACTGAGCCCTCAATCGTATAACTAAGAAGAACAGGTATCCACTACCGCTAATACCTGTTCTATTGGATCAACTGAAAGGAGCAACCGTGTTCACTAAACTCGACCTCAGGGGAGCTTACCATCTGGTACGAGTGCGGCGAGGGGACGAGTGGAAAACGGCATTCCGGACCAAATTCGGATTATATGAATATCAGGTAATGCCGTTTGGACTCTGCAACACCCCCGCCGCATTCCAATACTTCATGAACGAAGTTTTGCGAGGATTACTAGATGTGTCATGCATCGTTTACATAGATGACATTTTAGTATATTACAGAACGATGGAAGAACACATCCCACATGTCACCGCCGTACTAGACAGGCTGCAGCAGTACCCTTTGTACGCAAAATTGGAGAAATGCTTTTTTCATATTCCAGAGGTCGAGTTTCTGGGATACGTGATAGGCCCTAACGGCTTATGTATGGACCAGAAGAAGACGCAAGCCATCAGGGAATGGGAATCCCCTACTAGTGTAAAGTCTCTTCAGAAGTTCCTTGGATTTGCGAACTTCTATCGAAGATTTATAAAGGATTTTTCGCGCATCATTCATCCATTGACAATGTTGCTTAGGAAAGGAACGCCGTTCAAATGGACGGCTGTGACGGAAGAAGCCTTTCAGGCCTTGAAACGCTTATTTACCCAAGCTCCAGTTTTGAGACATCCAGTCGCATCTCAACCTTATATTTTGGAGACCGACGCATCCTATTACGCACTTGGAGGCATTCTTTCCCAAAAATACCCAGAAACGGGTCAAGTACACCCGGTTGCTTATTTTTCAAAGAAAATGTCCAGTTCTGAAGTAAACTATAGCATAATGGATAAAGAACTCTTGGCTATAAAGCGAGCATGCGAGGAATGGAGGCATCATCTACTGGGGGCCCGACATACCGTAGAAGTCTATAAGGATCATAGGAACCTCCTGTTCTTAAAAAGTGCCAGAGCCCTAACACCGAGACAACTATGATGGTCTTTGTTCTTTGCAGATTTTGACTTCGTTATCCGCTACAGACCTGGTCCAAGAAATGGCGGATGTTCTCTCCAGACCCCTGACGGTCCCGGTAGAAGAAAGTGGCAGAACGGAAGAACCTCCCCTCATCTTACAGACCACCGCCTTTCCGGTGGATACTTTGATAGCGAGTGCCTCTCATGAATTTCTACAGGAAGTACGGACTCAAACCACCCCCTTAGACAAGCAAGCATGGGTGAGAGAAGAAGTCGGGCGGAGGTCCTCAACGGACGTTTTGTTGTTCAAGGATAGTAAGCTATACATTTCCGATGGTCCGTTGCAACGCCAAGCGATCTGTTGGATTCATGATTCCCCCTTGGATGGGCATAAGGGAATCCAGAAAACTGTTCAGACTCTACAGCGGTATTTCTGGTGGGAGACGCTCAGTAAAGATGTAGGCCAATAGGTTTCCGAATGCTCTGTATGTATTCAATCAAAGGCACAACATCAGCGACCCAGTGGCCTCCTTAGACCCATACCTATACCCCCAGCACCTTGGCACACAGTCTCAATGGATTTTATTGTGGAGATGCCTCCTAGTTTAGGTTTCAATACCATTCTGGTGGTGGTGGATCATTTGACCAAAATGGGTAATTTCATAGCACTCCACAAACTCCCTACGTCAGCAGAATTGGCCACCATCTTTTTGCAACATATCGTCAAGTTACATGGAATACCCGCGGTGATCATCACAGACCGAGGAACCCAGTTCACCTCCAAGTTTTGGATGGCGCTCTGTGAGAGTATGAAAATCGACGCCCGGTTATCTTCTAGTTATCACCCGCAAACGGATGGTAAAACAGAAAGACTCAACCAGACCCTCGAACAGTACTTGAGATGTTTTACATTGGCCCAAGTGGGAGAATGGAGTCAACTATTATGGACTGCTGAATTCGCCTATAATAATGCAACTCATGCCTCCTTGGGGTGTTCTCCCTTCTTCTGTCTTCTAGGGTGGCATCCCAATATATTGCCCTTCGAAAATCCTGCATCGTCCACTCTCCCGTCCATACAAGAACACCATACACATCTCAAAACTATACTAGACAACGCCAAGGCCCAATTATCAGCGGCACAAAACAAGAACAAGAAACAAGCAGATACAAAAAGAACACCTGAGCCGGTATATACCATAGGTGATAGAATCTGGCTCAGCACCCGTTATCTTAAACTTAAAGGAAACACCAGGTTACAGCCCAAATTTATTGGTCCCTATACTGTAGAAAAGGTCGTAAATCCCATAGCCATAAAACTCACCCTTCCTTCTTCTTGGAAAATCCATCCCGTATTCCACGTCTCTCTCCTAAAACCATGTCTCCAGGGCACACGGCTACCGGTTAGACCCCTAGCTCTTGATATCATGGGGGAAGAGGAGTATGAGGTTCAGGGAATACTAGATTCCAAATACGTCAGGGGGAGGGTACATTACCTGATTGAATCGAAGGGATATGGCCCCGAAGAGAGATCCTGGGAACCCAAAGCTAATTTGCACTGCCCCGATCTCTTCAGGAGATTTCACTCCCGATTCCCCATCAAGCCTGGAGGACCGCCGAGACGGCGGGCACTGCGAGGGGGTTCTGTCACAACTCGGCGGAGATAGGCACATGAAGTATAGCCCCAGCAGATATGAGGGAGCAAGGGAAGACTATGTATCCCAGGCGCCCTAGAGGCAGAAACCGGACATTCCCTTCTGGTACATAAGCTCTGCCCACACTCTCAATGAGGCTTGTCACCTGAGTACGTCTTGCCTACCGTGGTGATCGGAGTACTCTTTCTGCTGCCTAAATCCACCCTTGAGTCCCCTGAAGAATTCGCTGGATGCTTTACTCAAGTGTCGCTATCGGAGTGTCACCCAAGAAGCTGGAACATTGAATTCGAGCCTGTCTCCGGTCCCGGCGAAGGGATTGCTGGAGCTCCGTCTTACGCGCGGAAAGACCCCGCTGACGTAGGTGGCCACAGCACTGCCTGCAGAATTGTGCGACGTGGCAGGATTCGGCTTTCTGAAGTCTGCGCTCAACACGGAAGCGCGCGCATTCACTCCTATGAGAGAGAACTCCCCGGAGCTTCCAAGAGAGTTCCTCGAGAGTGCAACGCTTCGTTTGCACTGGATTATTCTGCGGAAAGGATTTCCCTAAACCTGACTTTATTGACAAGTCCGCCTGAACAAAAAAGCGCTTTGCTCCTAGCCTCCCTGATGAGAAGGGATGGGGGAGACACCGCGCTTACAGACTTCTTAATTTGGCACGTTTACTCCTTCGCCTCCATCTGACTGAAAGGTTGGAGTGAAAGGGAGTATTTCACCTGGAGGAATTGGATTACCCCTTCCAGTGTCTGCGCAGAGGCTGGCACTACCACGTTCTCCCTGAAGTCTAAGAGAGACGTTCTTTCAGATAAGTGCCTCTACGTTGGTGAGCGACAACGTTTTTGTATGGTCTTCCTCTTCCTGCACCATTGCCACTGTTATCATTTGAGTAGATGAGCCGCCAATGCCTGAGTAAGTACACACACATAAGGTGGGAGGGGGAAGGAGGTAAGGCATATGGATTATAGTTGTTAATGAATGTGTGGTCTCTCTTCCAGGGCACTCAGGGTGACAGATAAGACACGAGAGAATCATTCCCTCCGAAGATCCCCTAGTCCTGAGGTTTCGCTTAAGCGCTCCAGTTTCTTTATCCCTTTTTTCCCTTTCCCCAATTAGAGATATGTCCCTGTAGTGTACGTCTAATTAGTCACGGACATCTCTCCTTAGGGGAAGGGGTAAATCTACGTCTCCATCGTTCCCATTGTATCCGGCTGTTGTTGCAGGCTCTGCCTTCTTCTGTGTGACATATACCCTGGACCAGAAACATGCATACTGGGACAGGTTTTGGGGAAACACCCCTCATCATCCAGGCTAGGTTGAATCTGGTGGTTAAGCGAGCACGGGACCCATGTCTGGGCATACACTTCCCACTTTTGCAAAAAGAACAAGTGATGGAAGGAATGCTGAGTTAATCAACCTTTCACCCCAGTCACATATCTGGGTTAAATCCATCTTTTTTTGCATGCCACGCCATTACAGTTTAGACCCAGACAAATGCAATTCAGTCTTGACCCTGTGCCCCATTGGAACAGTCCAGACCTAACTGCCACGCCAGGTCCTCCCTGGACCAGAAACAAGCATCCTGGGACCGGTTTCTAGTTAACATCCCTCATCAGCCAGGCTAGCTTGAATCTGGTGGTGTAGCGAGCACAGGACCCACGTTTGGGCATACCCTTCCCACTTAGGGCGACAAATGCAAAAAGAACAGATGATGGACGGAATGCTGAGTTAATCAACCATTCACCCCCAGTCACAGATCTGGGTTAAATCCATCATTTATTTGCATGCCACGCCATTCCAGTTCAGACCCGGATGTATGCAATTCAGTCTTGACCCTGTGCCCCATTGGAACAGTCCAGCCCTAACTGCCATGCCAGGTCCTCCCTGGACCAGAAACAAGCATCCTGGGACCGGTTTCTGGGTAACATCCCTCATCAGCCAGGCTAGCTTGAATCTGGTGGTGTAGCGAGCACAGGACCCACGTTTGGGCATACCTTCCCACTTAGGGCGACAAATGCAAAAAGAACAGATGATGGGCGGAATGCTGAGTTAATCAACCATTTACCCCCAGTCACAGATCTGGGTTAAATCCATCATTTTTTTTTCCATGCCACGCCATTCCTGTTTAGACCCAGCCATATGCAATTCAGTCTTGACCTTGTGCCCCATGGGAAAAGCCCAGACCGAACTGCCAGGCCAGACCCTCCCTGGGCCAGAAACAAGCATCCTGGGGCCGGTTTTGCGGTAATTCCCCTCATCAGCCAGGCTAGCTTGAATCTGGTGGCGTAATGAGCACGGGACGCATGTCTGGGCATACCCTCCCCACTTAGGGCGACAAATGCAAAAAGAACAGATGATGGACGGAATGCTGAGTTAATCAACCATTCACCTGCAGTCACAGATCTGGGTTAAATCCATCATTATTTTGCACGCCAGGCCATTCCAGTTTAGACCCAGCCATATGCAATTCAGTTTTGATCTTGTGCCCCATGGGAACAGTCCAGACCGAACTGCCAGGACACCTCCTCCCAGGACCAGAAACAAGCATCCTGGGACCTGTTTCAGTGTAACACCCCTCATTAGCCAGGCTAGCTTGAATCTGGTGGCGTAGTGAGCACGGGCCCTGTCTGGACATACCCTTCCCAATTAGGGGGACAAATGAAAAAATAACAGATGATGGACGGAATGCTGAGTTAATCAATTATTCACCGCCAGTCACAGATCTGGGTTAAATCCATCTTTTTTTTGCATGCCACGCCATTCTAGTACAGACCCAGCCATATGTAATTCAGTTTTGACCCTGTGCCCCATGGGAACAATCCAGACCATACTGCCAGGCCAGGTCCTCCCTGGACCAGAAGCAAGCATATTGGGACCAGTTTCAGGGTAACACCCCTCATCAGCCAGGCTAGCTTGAATCTGATGGCGTAGCGAGAACAGGACTCATGCAGTAACACTTTAATAGGGACTTACGAGTAAATTAAATGTGCCAATTGGGTGTAAGCCAGTTTTACCATGTTTAACGGCGAGAGCACAAGCACTTTAGTATTGCGTAGCAATGGTACAGTTTCCAGAGTCCGAAAAGCCAACAAAAATGGGTTAAAAAACAGGAGGGTGAGGGAAAAAGGTTGGAAGAGGACCCTGCAGAGGGCCAAGGCCTATATATATATATAAATATAAATATATATATATATTCACTGAAAAAACCATAGGTTTCAGGGACGTTATAGTTAGTTGGACATTTCACTCGTACAAAACCATAGAAATTCCCCCGTTATAGTTACATCAGCTATCTATAACTCGCGCACCCGCAATGCATTGCTGATGACGTCACATATTACATCATTCATGACATGGTCAGTGACATAACTGATGACATCACTGATGACATCTCAAATGACATCACTGATGACATCATCCAGTGACTGTGTATTATATATATGCCAAGGTGTATAGAAGAATGAGTGGGTGTATAAGTTTCTGGATGGAGGATTTAGTAGGTGCGTGACTGACTGTTTAAGTGAGTGATTACATGTGTCTTACTGAATGCATGGGTTAGTGACTAAACTGTGTGAATATCTGTATCAGTCTGTCTGTTGTTGTATAAGCTGCTGCATGGGTTGGTCAGTAGCAACATGAGTGTCTATATGGGTTATCGATTGGTTGCCTGAGTATTTGTATGGGTGCCTGAGTGTGTGTGTGGGTGGGTTGGGAGGTGTGTGACTCTGTGCATAGATGTTTGAGTGGTTGATTCACTGTGTGTATGGGTTCAAGAGTGTATGTGGAAACAGCTGTATGGTTGGGTGAGTGTGTGTATGGGTGTGTTGGTGAGTGAATAGATGTCTCAGTGGTACATGTCCAAGTAACTACATATGTAAAAAGCAGTGTATGTGAGAGTTGGAGTATATAATTGACTATACGTGAGAGTCAATGATTGTGAGAGTGGCTGTATGGATGAGTGTGTATTTGTATCAGAGATTGTATAAGAGAGTAAGTATGCATTTGTTTCTGTTTTAATAAGTGATGTGGTGTGTGTATAACTGTATAGGTCAGTAAATGGAAGTGTGATTGATTGTTTGCATGACTGACTCGGTGTGTGAGTAACTCTGGATGAGTAGTGGTGTGTGAGTGGCTGTATAAATGTATGCATATGATAGTGTTGTATTGATGAGTGACTGCATGTATGAGTGATTGTATGGGTGAATGAGTGGATGTGTGTATAGACCTAGGAATCAGTGAGTGCGTATGTAGAAACTGGTATTGGTGTGTCGATGGTTTAGAAAATGGTAGTCTGTATTTTACAGTGGGAGTATCAAAGGTTATATTAGGGTCAGATTTCCACGTGGTTCATCAGTGATGTCATCAGTGATGTCATTTAAGATGTCATCATTGATGTCATTAGTGATGTCACTGACCATGTCATGAATGATGTAATATGTGACGTCATCAGCAATACATTGCGGGTGCGCGACTTATAGTTAGCTGAACTAACTATAACGGGGGAGGTTCTATGGTTTTGTATGAGTGAAATCTCCAACTAACTATAATGTCCCTGAAACCTATGGTTTTTTCAGTGAATTTCTAAGGTTTTTTTAAATGCTAATTTCTAACTATAACTATGTGTGTGAGTAACTGGATATGTGGCAGTGTGTGAATCAATCAATCAATCAAGGAATTTGTAGAGCGCGCTACTCACCCGTAAGGGTCTCAAGGCGCTGGGGGAGGGGGGGTCACTACTGCTCCAACAGCCAGCTCTTGAGTTGTTTCCTGAAGGCGAAATGGTCCTGGGTCAGCCGGAGGTGGGTGGGGAGGGAGTTCCATGTCTTGGCTGCTAGATAGGAGAAGGATCTTCCTCCGGCGGTGGCTTTGCGAATTCGTGGGATGGTGGCGAGGGCGAGGCTGGCGGAGCGGAGCTGGCGGGTTGGTGTATAGAATGCGAGTCGGTTGTTGAGGTACCTGGGGCCTGCGTTGTGGAGAGCCTTGTGTGCGTGGGTGAGTAGTCAGAATGTGATTCTCGAGCCAGTGCAGATCTTTCAGATGGGCAGAGATGTGGCTGTGGTGGGGGATGTCCAGGATGAGTCTTGCCGAGGCGTTCTGTATGCGCTGTAGTATTTTCTGTAGCTTGGCTGTGGTTCCGGCGTAGAGGGTGTTTCCGTAGTCCAGGTGGCTGGTGACAAGGGCCTGGGTGACCGTCTTCCTGGTTGCGGTGGGGATCCATCGAAGATTTTTTGGAGCATGCGCAGGGTGTTGAAGCAGGATGCTGAGAAAGCGTTGACTTGCTTGGTCATCGTGAGGGAGGAGTCCAGGATGAAGCCCAGGTTGCATGCGTGGTCTGTGGGTTTGGGGGCGGTGCCCAGGGCGGGTGGCCACCAGGAGTCATCCCAGGCAGAGGGGGATGGTCCCAAGATGAGGACTTCCTTTTTGTCTGAGTTCAGTTTCAGACGGCTGAGCTTCATCCATTCTGCGACGTCTCTCATCCCTTCCTGGAGGCTGGCTCTGGTGGTGTCCAGGTCGTTGGTGAGGGAGAGGATCATCTGTGTGCCGTCGGCGTAGGAGATGATGTTGAGGTTGTGTTTGCGTGCGATGGTTGCGAGGGGGCTCATGTAGACGTTGAAGAGGGTGGGGCTGAGCGAGGATCCTTGTGGGACGCCGCAGATGACTTCGGTAGCCGCGGACAGGAACGGGGGGAGGCGGACTCTCTGGGTTCTTCCGGCAAGGAACGAGATGATCCACTCCAGGGCCGCGCCTTGGATTCCGGTGACGCTGAGGCGTTGTATCAGGGTGTGGTGGCAAACCGTGTGGAAGGCTGCTGAGAGATCCAGGAGGATGAGGGCGGTGGTTTCCCCGTTGTCGAGCATTGACCTAATGTCGTCGGTAGCTGCGATGAGGGCGGTCTCGGTGCTGTGGTTTGCTCGGAAACCGGGCTGTGACGGGTCGAGGGATCCGTTTGTCTCGAGGAAGGTGAAGAGTTGTTTGTTGACCGTCTTCTCGATGACTTTGGCAGGAAAAGGGAGGAGCGAGATGGGTCGGAAGTTCTTGAGGTCCGTGGGGTCCGTGGTGGGTTTTTTCAGGAGGGCGCTGATCTCGGCGTGTTTCCAGCTCTCCGGGAAGGTGGCGGATGTGAAGGAGCTGTTGATGACGTCCCGGAGTTGGGGTGCGATGATGGAGTCCGCTTTGTTGAAGATGTGGTGTGGGCATGGGTCTGTAGGGGAGCCGGAGTGGATGGTGCTCATTGTGCGGGCGGCGTCTTCGGTGCTGACCGGGGTCCAGGCACAGAGGGTGGCGGTTGGGTGCGCGGGTTCGGTGGTTGTGTGCGTGGTCTGAGTGCCGAAGCTGTCGTGTATGTCGGCGATCTTGCGGTGAAAGAACGAGGCGAGTGAGTCGCAGAGGTCTTGCGAGGGTGTAATGTCGTTGTTGCAGGCGCTGGGGTTGGAGAGCTCTTTGACGATGCTGAAGAGTTCCTTGCTGTTGTGGGTGTTGTTGTCCAGACGTTGTTTGTATGTATTTCTCTTGGTGGTGCGGATCAGTTAGTGGTGCTTGCGGGTGGCGTTCTTGAGGGCTGTCATGTTCTCTGTTGTCTGATCCTGGCGCCAGGTTTTCTCCAGGGAGCGGCAGGTTTTCTTCGAGTTTATGAGGTCATCGGTGAACCACGGGGCTTTCTTGCTGTGGGGTCTGCTGGGTGGTTTCTTCAGTGGTGCGAGTTCGTCGGCGCAGTTGGCGAGCCATTGTGCGAGGTTGCGGGCTGCTTCGTTGGGGTCCGTCGTGATGGTGAGGCTGAGGGAGGTGGTGAGCTGGTCGGCGGTGATCTTGCTCCAGTTTCTGCGGGGGGCCTGTTGCGGGTGGTGGTGGGTCATGGTTTTCCTGAAGGAGAAGTGGACGCAGCTGTGGTCTGTCCAGTGGAGTCCGGTGGAGTGGCTGAAGGATATGTACTTGCTGGAGGAGAAGACGGGGTCAAGCGTGTGGCCGGCGTAGTGGGTGGGGGTGTTCACCAGTTGCTTGAGTCCGAGGTTGGTGAGGTTGTCCAGCAGGGTGGGGGTGTTGCTGTCATTGTTGTTCTCCAGGTGGAAGTTGAGGTCTCCTAGGAGGATGTAGTCTGGGGAGGTAAGGGCGTGCGGGCTAATGAAGTCTGCGATGGCTTCGCTGAATTGAGTGCATGGTCCCGGGGGTCTGTAGATAAGGGTGCCTCTGAGGGTGGTTCTGGGGTCGGTGTGTATCTGGAAGTGCAGGTGTTCGGCGGCTGTGAGGGTGTCTTCCGAGTTGGTCGTGATGCGGATTGTGTTTCTGTGGACGATGGCGATGCCTCCTCCGGTTTGGTTGGTGTGGTCCCTCCGGGTGATCTTGTAGCCGTCCGGGATGGCTATGGTGATGTCGGGGGCTGAGGAGGCGTTCATCCAGGTCTCTGTGAGGAAGGCGACGTCAGGTGCTGTAGTGTTTAGGGGGTTACAGAGTTCGACTGCGTGTCGGTGGACGGAGCGGGTGTTGAGCAGGATGCACTTGAGGTGATTCTTGCTGGTGGTAGGCTTGGCGGGTGCCGGCCTGGGACAGCTGCAGGTGAATTTGCACTCTTGGCAGGTGAAGGGTCCGTGGGTGCGTTTCGGGGTGGCCAGGTGGCAGGCGGGGTTCTGGCTGGTGTTGAGTGCGCGGAGGGTGGAGGCTTCGTAGGTTCGTTGGGTGCATTGGCATCATCAAGGTCCAGGGTTCCTGGCGCTGGGCACGGTCCAGGCGCAGACGGGCTTGCCTTTGGCGCGCCGGCACGCCCGCTGCACATGAACGCTGCGCGTACGCGCGGACTCTGCCATAAGTGGAGAGTGGAAGGGAGGAGGGAGGGAGGAGCAGCTGGGAGGTGAGAGCGGGGTGGCGAATGGGAAGGGGTGAGGGTACAAAAGAGAAAAGGGGGCGGGGCCGCAGGGGAGCAGCAGCAGGGAGCGGGGAGTGGGGTGCAACGGCGGGAAAAGCGGAAAACGACAAAAATCACTCAGTCAGGGGCACCACACGGGGAGAAAAACAACAACTGCTGGCACAGAGAAAGTACGAAAAACTGAGGCACAGGAGTCACAGCCTCAGTGGCGGCGGTGAGCGGGCGGTGGTAGTAGGGAAACCGGGTGCACTCAGGAGGAGCCACGCGGCGGGTGGAGCGACGGGCTCTGACGAGGTCAGGTTAGGCCACCGTTCCCCGTCGCGTGGAAGCGCCTTAAATGTCCAGTGGGAGGGAGGAGCAGCTGGGAGGTGGGAGCGGGGTGGCGAATGGGAAGGGGAGAGGGTACAAAAGAGAAAAGGGGGCGGGGCCGCGGGGGAGCAGCATCGGGGAGCGGTGAGCGGGGTGCAACGGCGGAAAAAGCGGAAAACGACAAAAATCACTCAGTCAGGGGCACCACATGGGGAGAAAACAACAACTGCTGGCACAGAGAAAGTACGAAAAACGGAGGCACAGGAGTCACAGCCTCAGGGGCGGTGGCGAGTGGGCGGTGGTAGCAGGGAGACCGGGTGCACTCAGGAGGAGCCATGCGGCGGGTGGAGTGACCGGCTCTGACGAGGTCAGGTTAGGTATAGGTGTATGAGTGCATATGATAGTGTTGTACTGATGAGTGACTGTATGGGTGAATGAGTGGATGTGTGTGTAGACCTAGGACTCAGTCAGTGCGTATTTAGTAACTGGTATTGATGTGTTTATTTTTTCGAAAATGGTAGTCTGTATTTTAGAGTGGGTGTATCAAAAGTTATATTCAGGTGTGAGGAGGTGCATCACATATTCACGTGGATGATGTCATCAGTGATGCCACTAGTGATGTCATTTGAGATGTCATCAGTGATGTCATCAGTGATGTCACTGACCATGTCATGAATGATGTAATATGTGATGTCATCAGCAGTGCATTGCGGGGGCACGAGTTATAGTTAGCTGAACTAACTATAACGCTGAAATTTCTATGGTTTTGTACCAGTGAAATGTCCAACTAACTATAACGTTCCTGAAACCTATGGTTTTTTCAGTGAATTTCAATGGTTTTTAAATGCTAATTTCTAACTATAACATCCCTGAAACCTATGGTTTTTTCTATGTATTTCAAAGGTTTTTAAAATGATGTTTTGTAACTGTTATATGTTAAAAATATTTTTACATTAGATTTTATTTGTTGTAAAAATAATATAATGTTTTTGTTTTCTAAAATGTATATAATTTTATTTTTATTTTTTGCAAAAAAGTGGAGCCGCGTACCGATCGTGTACCTACCTCGGTGTGTGCCCAGATTCAAGCCGCCATATTGGTAAAGTCGTGGAGGATGTGTGTTTGATATGCGATGGGTCCGCAGTGTCCGGCCTCGCGTAACGTCACGAACGTATGAGGTCGCACCGGGTGCGCGAATATCATAAATGTTATTATTTTAAAACTATATGTATATAACTTTAATATGTGTTTTGAATCAAGAGATTATATAAACTAATTTGAAGAAGCATATATTAGTAATTTTATTAAAGGTATATTAGTGTTAAGTATATTTTCAGAACTTCGCGATGGATGCACGCGTGGTATGCGACAGGTGCGCGATGTCCGGCCTCGCGCAACATCACAAACGTATGTGGTCGTGCCGGGTGCGCGAATATCATAAAATGTTATTATTTTAAAACTATATGTATATAACTTTAATATGTGTTTTGAATCAAGAGATTATATAAACTAATTTGAAGAAGCATTTATTAGTAATTTTATTAAAGGTATATTAGTGTTAAGTATATTTTCAGAACTTCGCGATGGATACACGCGTGGTATGCGACAGGTGCGCGGTGTCCGGCCTCGCGTAACATCACAAACGTATGTGGTCGTGCCGGGTGCACGACCCCTGTAAAATGTTTATGTTTTAAAAGTATATGTATATAACTTTAGTATGTGTTTTAAAGGAAGAGATTATGTGAAGTAATTGTAAAATTTATATATTTCAATTTGGCATAAAGTTATATTATTGTTAAATAAATTTTTCGTAAGTCGCGCCGGGTGCACGCCAGGTGCGCGCCGGGTGCACGGCCCCCTGTGATTTCAAAAGAAAGCATTTCATTGGTTACAAGGTTTTGTTTCTGGAATGTGAAGGACCCCCTCCCTTTTTTTTCATTCTTTTGACTGCATCCTAGGAGACACACCTGTTGTGTTCTTTTGACTAGGCTGTATATTTGTTTGGTGTTTTTTGCACTCAAAAATGGCTTCTTCACCTGAACCTGTCAATTTGGAAACAGAAGAAGAAGAGTTGGAGGAACCAGTGAAGAAGAGGAAGGAGTCTGTGGTATGGACCTTTTTTACGATTCCTGAGGGGGAATAGAAGGTTAATGCTTGTAAAGTTAGCTGCACGCTATGTCCCAGGGTCCTTTCACGTGGAAGTGAAAAGAAGTATTCGTGTGGCACTTCCAGTATCTTGAAGCACCTGCATACACTGCATCCACGTCATCTGGCCCGTGAACAACATCGTCGCGCCCAGGAAGCACAGCAGCATGATGACCAAACTGCTGGACCGAGCACCTCTGCAGCAAACTGTGGACTCGACATCCGTCCCGAGTTCGCAAACTTAGAACAGCACTACATCAAGTGCAAGACTGTAGTTTGTTATGGCGAGCAGTCTGTTGATGCTGTGGTTTCTCCCGCAAGAAACCAATCTTGTTAATTTGTTTTTGTTGCATTTTTTCTTGCAATGATAGATTAATTGCAAAGTTGGACAGTTTTTTTGCTGCTTTCCCTTTTTTTTAAAAACACCAACATTTTTACAAAATAGTTAAAAAAACACAAAAAATTATAAAATTGAAAAAAGAAGAAAAAAACATTTCTGTTTAGAACCACCTACTCTGTTAAAAAAAGAGCAATAAGTGTATGGCAATGCATGGACGATTGCCTGAGTACATATGTAGAGCTTGAGTGATTGAAAGACTACATGGGTAGTGCATAAGTGATTGCTTGAGTGCATCACTAGTGCCTGTGTGATTGAATGAGTGAATTGGTAATGCCTGGCTGATTGCATGAGTGCTTTGGTAGTGCCTGAGTGATTAGATGAGTGCTTGGGTAGTGCCTATGTGACTGGACGAGTGTATGGGTAATACCTGGGTGGTTGCATAAGTACATGAGTAGTGCCTGTATATTAGGACAAGTGGATGGAAATGCCTGGATTTTTGGATAAGTGCATGGGTAATGCTTGGGTGTTTAGTATATAAGTGGTGCATTGGAATAATATATCAGTAGTGATTGGGTGATTGTATGAGTGTATCAGTAGTGCATGGGTTATTGCATGAGTACATGGGTAGTGTTTGAGTGTTTTGAAGACTGCATGGGTAGTGCCAGGGTGATTGCATGAGTGCATCAGTTGTATGTATGTGCTTGTATGAGTGTAGGGATCGTTTTTGTCAGATTGGACAAGTAGATGGGTAATGCCTGGGTGACTGCATAACTGCATTAGTACTACGTAGGTGGTTGTATGAGGGCAAGGGTAATGCTTGCATGATTGGAAGAGTGCATGGGTAGTGAGAGGGTGATTGCTAAACTGCATGGGTACTACCTGGGTAATTGACGAAGCGAATGAGTAGTGTCTAGGTGGTTAGAGGACTGCATGGGTTGTGCTCAGGGGATTGTAGCAGTGTATGTGTTAGTGCCTGGGTCATTGCATGAGTACATAGGTACTGACTGGAGGATTTGAGTACTGCAAGGCAGCAGCACTTCTTAAGCAGCTTCCATTGAAAACAGCGACACGACCGACACCATTTGACACCTATGCACCCGGCTTCCATGGGTGAGGTAACTCGAGTACTCGAGTGCTCCCATGGATGTTGGCCCTAGACACCTCTAAGTCCAAAAGGGTTCGTTAGTAGACATCTTCTAAGTGCCCTTAAACTCTTAATTTCCAACCACGACTTTCCCCATAGAAGTAAACGGCGATTCGTGGCTGTGTTCTCACACTGCACGCGTCCCCTTTGGGTCTCCTGTGTCACTACCTTGGGTGGTTCCTTGTGGTCCAAGCACTTCTACAGGCTCTAGGCCTTGTGTCTAGTTCAGTCGCGATTCTTATACCATTTTATTGGTATATGGTTTGGTACGTCCCTAGGGCCCAAACGTGTATTTGTGCTTTTACTGTTGAATACTGACTTGTAACTTAAGTACTTCAAACTCCAGTCTCATAAAGAGACTAGAGTGGTGTGTTTTATCTTAAATACATATATTTTAAATATATACCTGGTGTGGTTGTCCTTTCATTTGATTATTCAAGAGATTGTAGACTGGTAAAACAAGCTGCTATACATTCCTTCAAGACTTAGCCTGAAGGCTGCTCTCCATAGCTACCACTAGGATAGCTTTCAATAAAGGTTGTCTTTAACCTATCACCATAAGGGGTTGTTTGGACTGATACAGGGTGCCCACTATAACTAGTGGACAGCATATATCAGGCCAACTTCTCACACATAGGTACTGATTGGATGATTAGAATACTGCAAGGAGGGTGCATGGCAAATTTATGTGCTTGGGTATTGGTGGAGTGATTGGATAAGTACATGATGCTGGCTGGGTGATTACAGCAGTGCATGGGTAGTAACAGGGTGATTGTTGGAGTACATGGGTACTACCTGGGTAATTGAAGGAGTGAATCAGTAGTGTGTAGGTGGTTAGAGGACTGCATGGATAGTGCACAGGGGATTGTAGCAGTGCATGTGTTAGTGCCTGAGTCATTGCATGAGTACATGGATACTGACTGGATCATTAGAGTACTGCAAGGAGAGTGCATGGTGAATTTATAAGTGCTTGGGTTTTGCTGGAGTGATTGGATAAGGACATGGTGCTGGCTGGGTGATTGGAGGAGTGCATATGTAGCGACAGGGAGATGTCTGGACTGCATGGGAGTGCTCAAGGGATTGTAGCAGTGCATGAGTTAGTGCCTGGTTCATTGCATGAGTACATGGGTAGTGACTGGTTCATTAGAGTGCTGCAAGAAACGTGCATGGTGAATTTATAAGTGCTTGGGTTTTGGTGGAGTGATTGGATAAGCACATGGTGCTGGCTGGGTGATTGGAGGACTGCATGGATAGTGACAGGGCGATGGCTGGACTGCATGGGTAGTGCTCAGGGGATTGTAGCACTCCATTTGTTATTGCCTGGGTTAATGCATGAGTACATGGGTAGTGACTGGATGATTAGAGTACTGCAAGGAGAGTACATAGTGAATTTCTAAGTCTTGGGTTTTGGCAGAGTGATTGGATAAGGTAATGGTGCTCGCTGGGTGACTAGAGGACTGCATATGTAGTGACAGGGAGATTGCTCGACTGCATGGGTCTTGCTCAGGGGATTGTAGCAGTGCATGAGTTAGTGCCTGGGTCATTGCATGAGTACATAGGTAGTGACTGGATGATTAGAGTGCTGCAAGGAGAGTGCATTGTGAATTTATAAGTGGTTGGGTTTTGGCGGAGTGATTAGATGAGGACATGGTGCTGGCTGGGTGATTGGAAGAGTACACAGAGAGTGACAGGGGAATTGCTGGACTGCATAGGTACTGCCTGGGTAATTGGAGGAGTGAATCAGTAGTGTGTAGGTGGTTAGAGGTCTGCATGGAAAGTGCACAGGGGATTGTAGCAGTGCATGTGCTAGTACCTGGGTCATTGCATGATTACATGGGTAGTGACTGGATCATTAGAGTGCTGCAAGGAGAGTGCATGTTGAATTTATAAGTGCTTTGGTTTTGGCGGAGTGATTGGGTAAGGACATGGTGCTGGTTGGGTGATTGAAAGAGTGCACAGGGAGTGACAGGGGGATTGCTGGACTGCATAGGTGCTACCTGGGGAATTGGAGGAGTGAATCAGTAGTGTGTAGGTGGTTAGAGGTCTGCATGGAAAGTGCACATGGGATTGTAGCAGTGCATGTGTTAGTGCCTTGGTTCTTGCTTGAGTACATGGGTAGTGACTGGATGATTAGAGTGCTGCAAGGAGAGTGCATGGTGAATTTATAAGTGCTTGGGTTTTGGTGGAGTGATTGGATAAGTACATGGTGTTGGATGAGTGATTGGAGGAGTGCATGGGTAGTGAAAGGGCGATGGCTGGACTGCATGTGTAGTGCTCAGGGGATTGTAGCAGTGCATGTGTTATTGCCTGGGTTAATGCATGAGTACATGGGTAGTGACTGGATGATTAGAGTACTGCAAGGAGAGTGCATGGTAAAAATATAAGTGCTTGGGTTTGGGCGAAGTGATTGGATAAGGACATGGTGCTGGCTGGGTGATTGGAGGACTGCATAGGTAGTGACAGGGAGATTGCTGGACTGCATGGGTAGTGTTCAGGGGATTGTAGCAGTGCATGTGTTAGTGCCTGGGTCATTGCATGAGTACAAAGGGAGTGACTGGATGATTAGAGTGTTGCAAGGACAGTGCATGGTGAATTTATAAGTGTTTGTGTTTTGGCGGAGTGATTGGGTAAGCGCATGTTGGTGGTTGGGTGATTGGAAGAGTGCACAGGGAGTGAAAAGGGGATTGCTGGACTGCATAGGTACTACCTGGGTAATTGGAGGAGTGAATCAGTAGTGTGTAGGGGGTTAGAGGTCTGCATGGAAAGTGCACAGGGGATTGTAGCAGTGCATGCTTTAGTACATGGGTTACTGCATGAGTACATGGGTAGTGACTGGATGATCAGAGTACTGCAAGGAGAGTGCATGGTGAATTTGTAAGTGCTTGGATTTTGACGGAGTGATTGGATAAGTACATGGTGTTGGATGAGTGATTGGAGGAGTGCATGGGTAGTGACAGGGCGATGGCTGGACTGCATGGGTAGTGCTCTGGGGATTGTAGCACTGCATGTGTTATTGCCTGGCTCAATGCATGAGTACATGGGTAGTGACTGGATGATTAGAGTACTGCAAAGAGAGTGCATGGTGAATTTATAAGTGCTTGAGTTTTGGCGGAGTGATTTGATAAGTACATGGGGCTGGGTGATTGGAGGAGTGCATTGGTAGTTACAGGGAGATGGCTGGACTATATGGGTAGTGCTCAGGGGATTGCAGCAGTGCATGTGTTATTACCTGGGTTAATGCATGAGGACATGGGTAGTGACTGGAAGATTAGAGTACTGCAAAGAGAGTGCATGGTGAATTTAGAAGTGCTTCGGTTTTACCGGAGTGATTGGATAAGTACATGGGGCTGGCTGGGTGATTGGAGGAGTGCATAGGTAGAGACAGGGAGATTGCTGGACTGCATGGGTAGTGTTCAGTGGATTGTAGCAGTGCATGTGTTAGTGCCTGGGTCATTGCATGAGTACATGGGTAGTAGATGATTAGATTGCTGCAAAGAGAGTGCTTGGGTTTTGGCGGAGTGATTGGATAAGTACATGGTGCTGGATGAGTGATGCTGGACTGCATAGGTACTACCTGGGTAATTGGAGGAGGGAATCAGTAGTGTGTAGGTGATTAGAGGTCTGCCTGGGTAGTGCACAGGGTATTGTAGCAGTGCATGTGCTAGTGCCTGGGTCATTGCATGAGTACATGGGTAGTGACTGGAAGATTAGAAGAGTGCATAGGTAGTGCCTGGGTAATTTAATAAATTTTTGGGTAGTGGCAGAGTGATTTCATGAGTGCTTGGATACAAACAGAGTGATTGCAGAATATGGAATCAGTCCGTCTTTACCTATGTAGTTTTAAAAACACCTACTCACTACTTTTGCACTCCTGTAATTGGTCAGGCACCTCTCAATAGTTCACTAAGCATACATCCAACTGTATAAATGTAATCTGAGCACAGAGATGAGTTATTACATATTATCTAGTTAAGTAGTTAAGTTCAACATGCCTGCAAGGGTAATATGTGATGGTTTACTTTTGAGCTACATCTTCACCTTTGTATCTAAAGTTATGTGGCATCATTCAATTATACCTTTTATCAGACTAAAAAAAGAAGCCTAATTAAGAGCAACTTATTTCACCATTCTATCTTAAAATATGTGGCATCATTTAACTTTACCTTTGTACAAACTAATAAAAGAAACCTAATTATTAACACCTTATATGAACATCTTTCAAACAGCACAGTTGTGCTGCATCTCTACCAAACTATCTAAAAATATGCAGCGTCATTCAACTATACCCTTGTACAGACAAAAAAAATGAAGCCTAATAAATTACACCTTATTTGAACATCTTTCAAACTGCACATTTGTGCTGCATCTTCAACCAACGATCTAAAAATATTCAGCATCATTCAACTATACCTCTGTACAGACTTAAAAAACAAGCCTAATGCATAACATCAGTAATCATCTTAAAAAATACATATATTACTGTCCAGGCTCTTTTTTAAACAAGATTTAAGTACAATGAAACAAACTCCAATATACATCTCTGCATTTAATAATATATATCAAACAATACACTTTTAAAATAATGTCAATTATTTTTAAATAAACCTCATAAACTTATAACTCACCTTGCAAAATGTGTTGAATGAAAAATCTCACAAACTCTGACAGGATTTTCTTTTACACACAATCATTATAATGCACCAGACTCAGCAAGGTAAAACCAGCAATGGCAAGGTTTCCCTCTCTTTCTCCATACAAATACACATAAGTAACAAATAACATTGCTTCCCAGAGTTTTTCAAATCGTAAAACACATTTCCATTGGTTACACATACCAACCCTTAGCAACTAACTTCTTCCCCCAGTCTGCTTAATGGCAGTTTCCATAGTAACAGTTCATGGAACATTCAACTTAACTGATAGGTTACAAGTTCACCATATTTCCAAGTTCACCACACAATGTTGCAAATGCAAGCAACAGGTGTGGTTGGCTTTGCAAAACATGACCTTATCCATTCTACTGTACCTTTCAAAAACATTTTACTGACAAATAACAAACATGATTTTTAAAGAAAGTACCATGCACCCTATTTTTCAGTGTACAATGTTCATGAACAGCCAATCAATTCTCTACTTTTTTTTAAAACAGCATCTTGTCCACCATTTTAGATACCTCTCATTCCACCAACTGACCACCTCAGCTACAGTCATCTTTTGATTACTTACAGACATCCCTTCAAGATGCTTTCTGTGTGGATTATTGGGCACAGCTATGTTTTCTGGTGCAAAAGGTATGCTGAACGCAGAGGTATTGACAAAGACCTAACTTTGCAAAAGGTAGACATTAAATGGATTGGACAGATAGGATTAAAGTGGCGTCAATTAATGCCTTTGGTTACAACCTTTTTGCACCTCCAACCCCCTGACCTCATGATTGTGCACTGTGGTGGCAATGACCTAGGCACATTGACTAGGGTTGGTCTGGAAATGCTAATGAAGGACACATTGCAGGAGTCGGTCCTGGGGGGTGGCGGTCCCCAGGTCCACTATGGGCTCCTGGAGGGGAGCCGCACAGCCCCCTTCCTTCATTTTTAAGCCCCATGGTGGTGGTGGTCCCCGCGGCTTGGGGGAGCCCCGAGCCCCCCACCCCTTATTTAATAACCTCACACTACGTTTTTGTTTTTGTTTTTTTGTCCCGAGTCATGCACCATGCTCGACTTCTATTTTTTTAAAAAAATAAATAAAATTGGGGCCCTGCGGGTACTTGTAGGACCCCCAGAGTAGGCCTAGGGGGTCAGGGTGTTCCTACCATGCCCCCTTTTCTTGTTTTTTTATCCTTTTTTCCACAGTTATCTTCTGACTCGGTAACCGAGTCACAAAATGGCTGCAAACTTCCCAGTTTTGAGTATTGGCAGCCAATGAGAATGAAGCTCGTGCTCGGGGGGGGGGGGGTTCGTGAATCCACCGCAGCTCTAGATATCGAAACTTTTTCTTTTTCTAATTTCTCAGGAACTACTGAACAGATTTACACCATTTAACAAAAAGTGATTTTTCTGAACCAAGACCTACCTTTTTGCCATATTTGGTGTAATTCCGTTCAGCAGTTTGGGCTGTAGCTTTGTCTAAAGTTTCCTGTGGAAAATAACATGGGGAAAACGTGTTTTGGGACCCCCTTTTTTCTCGGCCCCCGCTGGACAAATCTCCCCAAAACTTTCAAGACAGGAGGTAACCGGAGCGGGCCATCAGTTTTAAAAAATTTGCTAAGATTCGTCAACCGGCGCCAAAGTTATTGGGAAAAAAAAACGATTTTTGAATAGAAACGAGGTCCTAACTGTAACTACCTACTGGCGACCGCCAGAAGGTAATTATATATATATATATATATATATATTTGCATGTACATATCTATATAGGTATGCATGTATACATATATATGTATGTACGTATATATCTATGTATGTATGTATGTATATGTACGTATATATATATATATGTATGTATATGTATATATGTATATATACATATATACATATATACTGAAAACACCATAGGTTTCAGGAACGTTATAGTTAGTTGGACATTTAACGCGTACAAAACCATAGAAATTCCGGCGTTATAGTTAGTTCAGCTAACTATAACTGACGCCCCCACAATGCACTGCTGATGACGTCACGTATTACATCATTCATGACATGGTCAGTGACATCACCGATGACATCACTGATGACATCACTGATGACATCATCCAGTGACTGTGTGTTTCTGTAAAGTTTAATTATGTTTTATATATATGCCAAGCTGTATTGAGGAATGAGTGGGTGTATAAGTGTCTGTATGGAGGATTTAGTAGGTACGTGACTGACTGTATAAGTGAGTGATTAAATGTGTCTTACTGAATGCATGGGTTAGTGACTAAACTTTGTGAAAATCTGTATCAGTCTGTCTGTTGTGTAAGCTGCTGCATGGGTTGGTGAGTAGCTGCATGAGTGTCTATATGGGTTATTGATTGCTTGCCTGAGTATTTGTATGGCTGCTTGAGTGTGTGTGTGTGGGTGGGTGGGAGGTGTGTGACTCTGTGCATAGATGTGTGAGTGGTTGATTCACTGGGTGTATGGGTTCAAGAGTGCATGTGCATACAGCCGTATGGGTGGGTGAGTGTGTGTATGGTTGTGTTGGGGAGTGAATGGATATCTCAGTGGTACATGTGCAAGTAACTACATATTTCCAAGGCAGTATATGTGAGTGATGGTGTATATAAATAACTATATGTGAGAGTCAGTAATTGTGAGATTGGCTGCATGGATGAGTGTGTATTTGTATCAGTGATTCTATAAGAGAGTAATTATGTGTTAGTATCTGTATGAATAAGTGAGGTTGTGTCTGTATAACTGCATATGTGAGTAAATGGAAGTATGATTGATGCTTTGCATGACTAAGTGTGTGAGTAACTCTGGATATGTGGCAGTGTGTGAGTGTCTTTATGGGTGTATCAGTGCATATGATAGTGTTGTATTGATGAGTGACTGCATATATGGGTGACTGTATGTATGAATGAGTGGATGTGTGTGTAGACCTAGGAATCAGTCAGTGCGTATTTAGTAACTTGTATTGATGTGTCTATTTTTTCGAAAATGGTAGTCTGTAATTTAGAGTGGGTGTATCAAAGATTATATTCAGGTGTGAGGAGGTGCATCAGATTTTAACGTGGATGATGTCATCAGTGATGTCATTTGAGATGTCATCAGTGATGTCATCAGTGATGTCACTGACCATGTCATGAATGATGTAATATGTGATGTCATCAGCAGTGCATTGCGGGGGCGCGAGTTATAGTTAGCGGAACTAACTATAACGCAGGAATTTCTATGGTTTTGTATGATTGAAATGTCCAACTAACTATAACGTTACTGAAACCTATGTTTTTTTCAGTTGATTTCTATGTTTTTTTAAATGCTAATTTCTAACTATAACGTGCCTGAAACCTATGTTTTTTCAGTGAATTTCTATGTTTTTTTAAATGCTAATTTCTAACTATAACGTGCCTGAAACCTATGGTTTTTCCAGTGAATTTCAAAGGTTTTTTAAATGAAAATTTGTCAGTCTAATGTACCTCAATCCTATTTTTTTATTTTATATATATATATATAAATATATATTTATATATATATATATATTTATATATTTATATTTAAAAAAATTGTGAATAATCTTTAGTAAGGAAAACTCTATTAATTCTTTAAAAAAAAAAAAATATTATACAGAAGTCGTGCCCCCTAATCGATGGCTGCGTGCATTCTGGTAGCCATTTTGAAAAGTCGCACTGGGATCGCAACTTCGGCGTAATTTATAAAGAATGAAGTATCTTTAAATTAATTATAAATAAAAGTTTTCCTTTAGTGTTTGTCTAAATTTATTAATAAAAGTATTTTTAAAGTATTATTTTATATATAATTTCGACTAAAAATTATTCGATTATTATAGGATTCAGAGGTTAGGAGGGATGGCCATTTTGCTCGATCTGTTTTGCAAGATTTTTGGTCTAGTCAGGTGGACACCCTCCTCCGGGTGAGGTACGGCTTGAGGATTCTATTCAAAAGGTGAGGAATCAACAGGCAGAGGTATCCATCAGAAGAGCAAGTTACTTACCTTTGGTAACGCTTTTTCTGGTGGGTACAGTATCTGCCTGTGGATTCTTCACTGTCCCACCCACCTCCCCGTTGTCCATCTGTTTCTACCAAAAAGATGCTTTTACTGTTTGGCATGAATGTTTTTAATATGTCTTAATCATGCTTATGTTGTAATAGTGAGTGTTGCTATTTCTTTATGCCTTTATTGATTATGCATTTGTATATATATATATATATATATATTTAGTATACTGTGTATACATGTGAAAATGTGTTGGTCCACCTATTTACCTTGGTAAATAGGTGAAATTTATTTACCAAGAAAAAATGGATGGAACTGACGTCAGCACGCCGACGAGGTCCTTTTATGGCTCCTATGACATCATACGGTGTCGCGAGCGGAGGCGTGCTATTATGACATCGTTATCGACGTGGGAGAGATAGGAAAGAATATCCGCAGAATGCTGGTGCAGGGGATATTCACATAAGGGTTGAGGCTAGGCCTTTGGGAGCAACTGTTTAAGTCACCACTCCAGAAACCGAAACCAGTGATCCGAGGGCAGAGGCCCTGCAGATGGGGGTAGTGTTTCAGGGTTTAGGGCAGTGCAGTGGTTTTCGTGCAGTATAGGGGGTCGTGCTGGGGGTGGTGTTTCATTGTTTAGGGCAGTGCAGTGGTGTTCAGGCGGTGTAGGGGGTCGTTCTGGGGGAAGTGTTTCAGGGTATAGGGCAGTACAGTGGTGTTTCGGCAGTGTAGGGAGTCATGCTGGGGTAGTCTTTTAGGGTGTAGGGGAGTGCAGTTGTGTTTGTGTAGTGAGCACCACATGCGCTGCATTGCTAGGTGAGACCTAAAAAGAATTGCACCAAGATGGCTGCCAACACTTCCTGGGTTGAAGTGTTGGCAGCCCATTAGAACCATAGAGCTTGTGCTTGTGTAGTTAGGTCCCGCCCAGATATAAAAATATTTTTTTCCTTTAATATCTCGAAAACTACTGAACGGATTTACACCATTTAAAAAAAAGCTCGGTTTATAAACCAAGCACTACCGTTTTGCCAAATTTGGTGTAATTCCGTTCAGAAGTTTCAGTTGTAACCGTGTCTAAAGTTTCCTGTTGGAAATTTATTTTTTGAACTCTATTTTTTGAATTTCTCAGGAACTACTGAACGGATTTACACCATTTAAAAAAAAGGTCTCTTTCTGAACCAAGGGCTACCTTTTGCCAAATTTGGTGTAATTCCTTTCAGCAGTTCGGGCTGTCACTGGTCCTACTCATGTGGCGGGTCACACCCTGGACCTTATTTTTGCTAATTTCCCCACTATCACCGTCTCCCCCTCCCTTCCTCTTACCTGGTCCGATCATTACCTTATCCCTTTTTCTTTGGCCTTAGACCGTAAATCTATCCCTCCTGTGCCCAGGAAAGAGCTGGGAAGGAAGTGGCACAAAGTCACTTGCGCTTCCCTGGACCCGATCTTTCATTTCCAGACGGACCATCTATCCCCGGACATCGACTCTAATATCGTCAGGCTCAACTCCGCCCTCATCAACGCTATTGACCTCATTGCCCCCCAGAAACTCATCACTTCCACTAGATCCCGTCCTTCCGCTCCCTGGTTCTCCACCTCCCTCCGCGAGGAAAAAAGTAGCTGTAAAGCACTCGAACGGAAGTGGAGACTAAATTACGATCTTGAAGCTAAGCTTGCCTATAAGGCGGCCTTGAAAAAATTTCTCAAACATAAAAAAGCCGCCATGAAAGATCACTTCTCGGTCCAAATTACCAAAGCCAAAAACTCTTCAAAAACTCTCTTCTCCATCGTTAAAGATTTCATTACCCCTCCGGCCAGGACCACTCAGGTCTCAGCTAGCCAGAAACTATGTGAAGGACTCTCGGACTTTTTCCTCGATAAGATCGATAGACTCTGCGTTTCCTTCCCTAAAGGGCCAATGCCTCGGCCTCCTTCTACCGATCCCCCTCCCTCTTCGTCCCTCCTTACCTTCAATAAACTTGCCCAGGAGGATGCTATCAGACTACTTATTCATTGCAAGTCTGGTGCACCCTCTGACCCCGTTCCGGCCAAAATCATGGGTGAACTGGCCCCCCTGCTAGCCGACCCTTTCCTCTCCGTCTGGAATGCCTCTCTGCACCATGGCTTTTTCCCTACCACCTGGAAGGAAGCCTTGGTGATCCCAATTCTAAAAAAGGCAGATGCCGATCCCACTGTTTTCTCCAACTACCGCCCTATTTCCCTTCTCCCCAAACCTGCTAAGGTTTTGGAAAAAGCCGTGCAGTTGCAACTCTCGGAGTACTTGGAGAACAACTTACTACTGCACGACTCTCAATCTGGATTTCGGGCGGGATACAGTACGGAGACGGCTCTGCTGGAGGTCTCGGAGACCATTCGGGAGTGCGTGGACAGAGGCGAGGAGGCCATGTTGGTCCTCCTCGACCTGTCCGCGGCATTCGATACGGTTTCCCACTCCATCCTCCTCGACCGACTTCGGCATATGGGCATTGGCGGCACTGCCATCAGTTGGATCGAGTCCTTCCTCTCTGGAAGAAGTCAAAGGGTGCTATTGCGACCTTTCAGATCGGAGGAAAAACCCTTATCTTGCGGTGTGCCACAGGGCTCGGCCCTCAGCCCTCTGTTTTTCAACATTTATCTTGCCCCACTGGCCGGCGTGGTGGAGTCCTACGGAGTCAGGGTGGTCTCTTATGCTGATGATACTCAGCTAGTGTTCTCCTTTAGGGGCCACTCCGACTCCGCGTTCTCTAACTTCCGCCGGTGCCTTAACAACATCAGTGATTGGATGTCTGAAAACCATCTAAGACTCAACGCAGACAAAACAGAGGTGCTGTTTTTTAACCAGAAAAATCCCATCCCCTCCTCCTGGTGGTGGCCCACGGCACTCGTTCCCGCTCCCCTTCCCGTCCATTCGGCCCGTAACCTGGGCTTCCATTTCAATGACTCCCTATCATGTAAGACTCAGATTCAAAAAGTGACCTCTGCCTGCTTCCTGAAGCTACGCATGATCAGGAAAATCCTCCCCTACCTCCCTTTGGATTCCCGCCGGACAGTTACTCACGCTCTCATCACGTCCCATCTGGACTATGCTAATAGCCTCTATGCCGGCGCTCCCCAATACCTGATTGACCGGCTGCAGATTGTCCAGAATGCGGCGGCGAGGCTGATTGGCAATATTTCTTATCGTCAGTCAGTTGCCGCATATCGTAAGGAACTGCACTGGCTACCTGTGGCCAGCCGTATTCAGTTTAAGATCCTCACTCTGACTCACCGAGCCATTAATGATCGCGGACCAAACTACCTAAAAAAACGAGTTTCAATATCCCGGTCCATCAGATCTCTGAGATCCAATGACCTTCGCCTTCTGATCTCTCCCCGCTTTAGACTATCTAGAATGGGTGGCAGAGGATTCAGTGTCATTGCTGCAAAACTATGGAACTCCCTGCCAGTCGATCTCAGATTCTGCCCTTCCGAATCTATCTTCCGGGCCAGACTCAAAACCTGGCTCTTTTCCAGACTCTGATTTATCATGCCACTCCCCCTGTTGTTCCTTCTCTCCCCTCTAAGACTCAGGTTCTAGCGCCGGGACACCCCTCCGGGGGTAGCTGTGCGCTTTATAAGCTACATAAATAAATAATAAATAAATAGTCGTGTCTACATTTTCCAATGGGAAATAACATGGAGAAAACGCGTTTTGGGACCCCCTTTCTTCTCGGCTTCCGCTTGGCGAATCACTTCGAAACTTTCCGGATAGGAGCTGACCGGAGTGGGACCAACGTTTTGAAAATTTCGCGAAGATTCGTCAACTGACGCCAATGTTATTGGGAAAAGAAAAAACGCTTTTTGAATAGAAAAGACTGACGACCGCCTGTAGGTTATATATATATATATATATATATATATATTGCATACAAAATACTCCTTCCAGAAACCAGAGGACCCGTGGAGAGTGGCGCGGACGCCGGCGGAGAGGTCCGGAAAATTTAATTCCTCTCGAGAGGAATATATATATATATATATATATATATATATATATATATATATATATATATATATATATATATATATTACCTACTGGCGGTCGCCAGTAGGTAGTTATAGTTACGACCCTGTTTCCATAGGAAATCCGCAACATTCTATTTGGAATAACTTTGGCGCCGGTCGATGAATCCTCGCGAAATTTAATAATAGGTGGGGCGCTACGCTCCGCTCCTACCCTGAAAGTCTCGGGGGGATTCGTCAAGCGGGGGCTGAGAAAAAAGGGGGGTCCCAAAACGCGTTTTTCCCATGCATTTTTCCATAGGACCTTTAGACACAGCTACAGAGTTACTTGAAATTTGGCAGAGAGGTAGTCCTCAGGTCAAGGAAGTGCCTTTTGTAGGTCTGGTGTAAATCTGTTTAGTAGTTCCTGAGAAAATAGCATTTAAATCAATATATATATCTGTGGCAGCTTACGGTGTGCTTACCGTGCGCTTACGGTAAGCTTACCGTACGCGTACGGTGACGTGCGCGAGCGCGATTCTGATTGACTGTTAGATCTTAGTAAACATTCGAATCGGTCGAAACCAGGAAGCGGCGGCCGCCATTTTGTGTGTTTCACACAGAAAAAAAAAGGGTGATATCTTGAAAAGGGGGCAAGGAAGAGAGTTACAGACCCCCTAACATTTGAAAGGGGGTCAAAGAAGGACAGAAAAGTAAAAAAAAAACATTTATTAATTTAAAAAAAAAAATCGCGGGGTACGCGTACGGTAAGCTTACGGTAAGCTTACCGTACGCGTACGGTAAAAAAAAAAAAAGAAAAAATTAAGATTTAAGTGTTTAGATATTAGGGGGCTCTAAAAAGAGCCGTTGTGTTTATGAAGTGATTTGATTTTTAAGTGGTACCTACAAGTAAGTACCGATGCAGAGTCTAAGGTTCAAGAGGAAGACTCTGTTCCCTTCATCAGTGAAGTGTACACCATCTCCTCTATAAATGTCTTGCATGTCGTAACGCAAGTTGTTGTGGTAAATGGAACCCATACCATAGTCTCGGAGGAAAGCAGAAACAGATTTGTCGACGTGCTTTCTTGCTTTGTCAATCTGTGGTCAAAAATGATTGGACCAGTTCCATTTTTGCCTTTGGCATATGTTAGAATACGCAAAGGCAGTTTTAGGGAAAAGTGAAAACAGTTGTGCAAAGGTCTCCTTCATAAGCATTTCCAGACCTACCCCAGTCAAAGTGCCTAGGTCATTGCCACCACAGTGCACTATTATGAGGTCAGGGTGTTGGATTTGCATGAAGGATTTCACCAATGGCATCAATTGGTGCCACTTTAACCCTCTCTGACCAATCCATTTAATGTCTACATTTGGCAAAGCAAGGTCTCTCACCATACCTCTTTTTTCTGCATACTTTTCACTCCAGAAGACATAGCTGTGCCCTACAATCCACACTGTGAACATCTTCAAAGGAGATCTGGATGCACTCAGGAGGTGTCTTTCAGTAGTGTGGTAAATAATTTAATTACCGGGACTTAATTTGATACAGAAACATAATAAAATAGCTCAGTAAATAAGAGGCAGAATCCGTGGTATTAGAGGTTCGGAATGGGCTTTATTCCAATGGTCGATTATAATCGGTTGCTCCAGGTTCCATCACCACGAAGGTTCAGGAAGTGAAGTACATACGTTATTGACAATCAATTACTTTTATACAATAAGCATTACAGTGAAGCAAATACAAGAGGCGTAACAATTGATAGTGGAGATAATATATTCATATGTGGCAAAGATAGGCGTAACTGGGTATGTTTAAAGAACGTCATCAGATGTGATGTCATAAGAGGGTGGTTACATGAAAGAATTTCGCAATGTCATCAGAAATACTTGGCAGAAATGCGCGCGCAGCAGCATGACGTGTGATTGACGTGCAGCTAGGGGGTGAAGGGGACTTGACATTTAGCTCTACATGTGGCGACAAATGTCTGGAGGGTCAAGTCAACCTAATCCCAAATCATATCTAACATCCTATGTTTAAAGAACTATGTTATCCAAAAAAGAGACCTTCTTGGAGTAGAATCTTATTCTATACTGACTATACTGACTGTTAGTGCGTGTACAAGCGTCTAAGTGTCTACACTAGATGCGAGGGCAGGAATCTTCCATGGTAACAGGGCTATGAATTACTTGCATAAAGACAGAGAAGCCGGGCCTTTGCTCGGTAGCTGGCAGAATGTTTACTTAAGCTACTAGACAGGAATGCATTGGGCAGGGAGCGGAGCAGATAATTTCCGAAGGTGAAATACAGTTCTTGGCAGGCAGCAAGCTGATGTCAGGCATCGTGAGCCGCGCAGAGGATGAGACAAAGTTCATGGTCACAGATGCAGGCTCGGACTGGAGCTTCAGAGACAGAAAGCAAGAAAAGCTTGATGGCAGAATCAGGGCCTACTTGTCTGGACTGTAAAATGGCATAAGTGAACCATATAAAGGCGGTGGCCTTTCGTACTTAGGAATGGAATATCCGGCCCATTCATGGCGGATCAACAGAGGACATGTTAACGGTGGACGCACATGTATTTGCGTCTTCATAACTGGAACTGGAGGGAACATACATGTACTTGTAACATGCACATAGAACCGTTGGGGTCCAAGATAGGGGACATAACTGACCAGAAAAATCCATATTTCCACATTCCCTCCTTGTCCCCTACTTGCCCGTCAAGAGATATCAATCTTCATTAATCCATTGATCTGTTCATATAGCATCATTTGTTCTTCTTTCTTTTTCCGGGATCTTGAATGAAAATCTTGATGTGGAATGCACGATGTGGCACACAGACCACAAATCGCTGGTCCACATTGCAGGCATAAGCAGCAACTGAATAGTATGAGAAGGCCAATACCTAGGAAGGATAGAACTCTCCATCCCCAGGCTGATAACACGCTCCAAAACCAACCGGACCAAGTCCAGGTGCCTGGATTCTGGTGTATCTGACTTACAATCTTATGAAGGCGCGTTATAGCTTTATATACAGATGGCGAATTTTCTGGTATGAAAATGCAACAGCTTGATCCGATGACCCTACAAGCTCCGCCCCTATCGGCCAGGATGACGTCAAGGACAAGACGATTTTGAAGCACAACAATCCGCATAGCAGACTGTTCTTCTGTTAAATTGCCTAAGGCGGAAATATTTTCGTTCACTACTGCTTCAAGGGTTCTAGTCAATCTACGTATCAGCTTACTATTAGTAACGGTACCTATATAGGGAAAGAGACCTTTATTGAAATCTGTGTATTTTTCCCATGCTGTTTCAGTGTAGTCGACTATTGGGAGATCTCTCCTTTCTCTATTGTGTACTAAATGAGTATTTCTGTGATAATCAGGAGGAGCTAGAAAAACAGGTGGCAAAAGGAATCCAATGTAGCAAGTACCATCCCAATCTAGAGGCAAACGTACATATGCCGTCTGACCACATAAAAAATAGGAATGGCGGGAAGCTCTAAATGTCGACCTGCCTTGATCACTGAATTCTATTACAGTGGTGCATCTACTATGGCCCATATGTATGGAACCATTCTTTTTTACACATAATTCACCTTTTACTGGAAATACTGACATGGCGGGCAAACTTGGATTAGCTTCGGATTCGACATTCAAGATCAGGAGATTGAGCGTAAAGTTACCTAATCCATATACTTCATTTTCTAGATCAGTTCCTGTTCTTTTGGGAAGTCCCTCCTTGTTGTGGTGGCAGAACTTAAGTAAAACTAAGTTCAGATTTCCCCATACCCCATTGTCTTGATAAACCGCAGAGTTCGAATCTTGGGAATTAATTAAACTAAGCCATGCTCCACAGGAGCCGTTGTGTGTGAACGGGTATGGAAAAAGAGGTAGAATTCCTTTATAGTTCTGATAGGGAGGGAGTCGGCCACATATCCAACAATTCGTAGCATTGCTAACCTGATGGGAATGATGTAACATATTAATAAAAGTGTTATTGCGCAGCGCAAATCTGTATGACAATTCATGCGGGGGTAGTTCACTAAAAGAATGTTCAGCAGTAATATTATAAGCATGTCTAGAAATAGGATCATATAGGTGCAACAATATACTTGCAGTAATTATTAAAAGACTAAGGAAAAACGAAATTAATAACGTCACTGTACAATGACTACGCAGTGATTTACAGTACGCCTGTCGTTTCAGCATTTTTCGGGTGTATTCTCTATTCAGGTCCAAGGGATACATGTCAGAGACAATTCAACCGCTTCACCTCGGAGAGGACTTAAACAATCAAATTGCTTGACTGATTGGATCTGAGCTTTAGTTTATAATGTTCGGCATTACTTTTTTCAACAAAAGGAAGTTTTGAGTCAATGGGTGAAGACACACAAGGTGTAGTTTTTATATCTGATGGTAGTCCATAAAATTTCTTGATATGACTTGAATGAATCCAGCCTTTCCTGCCTTCGATCTTCACGGCTGTCCTCGTCGTTAATAACACGAGCTGAGGCGACCTCCACCTAGGATCCAGCTGAGTCTTTCGATCGAAGTTTCTCACCAAAACGAGATCCCCCGGAATTACGTCATGGGGTTTCACTTCAGTGTTGTTAGGAAAAGCTGCAGCTACCTGTGAACGACAAGATTGTAGTGCAGACATCAAGGAAGCCAAGTAATCTGTCAGCATATTACAGTCAATATCAGTTATTTTACGTGGTATAGGCGTCCCCCACATATTTGGTGGTCTGCCGAAGATCACTTCATACGGGGATAGCCCTGTTCGAGAGTGTGCTACCATTCTCATGTAAAAGAGTGCAACTGGTAATGCTACTACCCAGTCGACACCTTTCTCCCTGCATATTTTGGACAATCTGATTTTCAAAGTTTGATTATGTCGTTCCACGAGACCTGCTGCCTCGGGGTGTCGGACACAATGAAACTTCCACTGATATCCTAGCAAAAGTGAAACGTGTTTCATTAATTCGGATGAGAACGGCTGGCCGTTATCTGAGTAGACAGCACGTGGTAAACCGTATCGTGGGAAGAATTCTCGAACTAACTGTTTGGCAGTAGTCGGGGCAGTGTAATCTGAAACCGGGTATGCCTCCGTCCAACGGGAAAGAGCACAAACCACTACGAGAACATATTTGAATCCTCGACATCGTTCCATCTGGATATAATCCATCTGGAGAATTTCAAAAGGGTGATCAGGAGGCTGAAATCCACCCTGCTCTACGGGAATACTTTTTCCTGGGTTGAACTGACAACATATCATACAGGTACGAACTTTTTGTTTCGCTGCTGCTCGTAAATGCTTGTTGAACCAAATATGTTGAATGCTGTCTAGCATAGCTTTCTCTCCTAGATGCGCTGGACTATTGACAGTGTTAATAATGACTTGGACCATTGAATCAGGAAGGAACCACACAGATTTTTCCTTCGTCATCCATCCTTGATCCGTTTGGATCCCTCCTAATTCAGTCCATTTCCTTATTTCGTCTGGAGTAGCATGTGTCTGTATGTCAATTACATCAAGAGCGGGATCCTTAACCATCATACAATGTGTTGGTGTCTGGACTATTGTCTTTGTCATGTCGGATGTTTGAGTTTGAGCAGTCTGTTTAGCTGTTCTGTCAGCTAGATCATTGCCTTGAGAAATGATATCAGTAATTTTCGTATGAGCTTTACATTTCATAATCGATATTGCAATGGGCAAATGTATTGCATCTAGTAAGGCATGAATGAGGGGTCCATGCTGAATGTGGGCACCGTGAGAAGTTAAATAACCTCTCTCTCGCCACAGCACGCCGAAGTCATGTACAACTCCGAATGCATAACGTGAATCAGTGTATATGTTGACTTTTTTATTTGTGGCTTGAATACAGGCCTGTGTCAGAGCGACGAGCTCTGCTGCTTGAGCGGACAAGGTATTTATACACTTGGTTTCAATAATTTCAGTGTCTGTGGTGACTGCGTAAGCGGCCACTAACTCTCCTGTATTTGTTCTCATACATGAACCATCTACATACAACGTCAGGTCTGGATCTGACAATGGAACATCTGTCAAGTCTTGTCTGGGTTTCGTCGTGATTGTAATAACATCAATACAATCGTGGGCTAATGGGTCTGTTCCATTTATAGGTAAAAGTGTGGCAGGATTCAATGTGTTACAACGTCTGATTTCTATATGTGGCTGAAACAATGTTAGTTCATACCCTGTAAGTCGTGCTATAGTCAAGTGTTGTGTTTGCGTTCGATTCACAAGAACCTCTACGGCGTGTGGTACTTGTACTGTCAATGGATGTCCTAACACTATGGCATCGCTTTGTCTGATTGCTAAAGCTGTCGCTGCCACTGATTTCAGGCACGCAGGCAGAGCCTGAGCTACGAGATCTAATGTACTAGAAAAATAAGCACACGGTTTGTGTGATCCTGCTTGTTCCTGTGTGAGTACTGACAAGGCAGTACCTTCTCGTTCTGTAACAAAGAGTGTAAAATGTTTTCTGTAACATGGTGTTGCTAAAACAGGTGCTTGACATAAAGCTTTCTTTAGGCTTTCAAAAGCTAGTGTGTGTTCCCGAGTCCAAGGGAGAACAGTCGATGTGGCTGCCTCCTGTGTTGTTAATTGAATGAGTGGTTTTGCTAGAAATGCATACTGAGGGATCCACTGTCTACAATATGAAGTGAGGCCTATGAAAGCCCGCACCTCCTTTTGTGTCTTGGGTATTGGCATATTAGCTATTAACTGAATACGATCTGGTGTAAGCTGCCTTCCCTCCTTGGACAGCGAGTGACCAAGGTAAATAACTCGCTGGACACAGAATTGCAGCTTAGAAGGGGACACCTTGTGCCCCTTTTCGGCTAGAAATTGTAAAACCGTCAGTGATGCTTTTTCACATTCAGGTTCGCTTCGAGCGGTGATCAGCAGATCATCGACATATTGAAGCAAAGCAGTGTTAACTGGCATGTGGATACTGTCGAGTTCTCGTTTCAGTGCTTGGCTATAGATGCTGGGGCTTTCTGTAAATCCTTGAGGTGCGCGTGTGAATTTAAAGCTACGTCCATTTAAACTAAATCCGAACAAATATTGGCTTTCCGGATCTATTGGGACGCTGAAAAAGGCATTCTTGAGATCAATTACAGTAAAGAATGTTGCTTCGGAATCAATAGCTGTCAGTAATGAAGAGATGTCTGGAACTACGGGGTATTGTGGTACAATACATTTATTTAATTCGCGCAGATCAATTACCAATCGATATACTGGGGGAGCCTTCGGATCAGTTCGTTTAAGAATCGGAATTATCGGTGAATTACATACATTGGAGTCGGTCTCCACAACCACTCCTTGGCCGATAAGTTCGTCAATGATTTGCAGTAAAGCCATTACAGCATCTGGGGGTAACTTGTATTGTCGCATTCGTGGTAGTACCACTCCTGCCTTTAGTGTGACTCGATAGGGTGTAATGTTCATGCAACCAACATCTGTAGGGCCTTGTGCCCATAAATGTGTGGGTAAAGTCTGCAGTCGGGAATCCATATCTCGAGACACATAATGACCTTTGAAATCACGTAAAAACAATCTTACTCCTTCCGGAGAACAACATATTATAGCTCCTAGAGCTTTCAGTGTTTTTATTCCTAACAAGTTTTCTGGACATGATTTAGTAAGCAATAAATCTGTAGTTCTGGTCAAGGGTCCTATCGTAAGTGGAAGAGGCTGTGATACTTCATTAACAGTAGGTTTTCCTGAAAAACCAAGGGAAATATTCTGTGAGCCTGAGAGGGGTGCCTCTGGAACTTCACTACGTTTTATGGTTGTTCGACTTGCCCCTGTATCGAGTAAAAATTTTCTGTCTTGGCCTAATAATTCACTATGTACATAAGGTCCTTCTTGATCTACAGGGATCTCGATAAGGGGTAAGTCAACTTCCCTCTCTAGGCTGGTTCATGCATATCGTTGATAATCAGGATAGTCATACTGTGCGGTCTGGTACAGTTGTCGTGTCGTGGTTTGCGTGGCAGCAACAGGCAGCGCTGGTGCAGCTGGCACAAACTGTATAGTCTGTTGTGGAGCTGGCATGGACTGTGCATGCTGCAAGGCTCCTTGTTCATTCTGATCCTGTCTAAGTGGCCGTGGTCTTTCTTTTGTAATACCCGTGGCGATATTACGCTTCAGGACTGGACAATCGTGTACATGATGACCTAGTTGTTTACAATAGTTGCATGTCCCTTTTACAGGTCCTGCTAAATCGCCAGAATGTGTCGTACCCTTTTTATGTCCTTCAGCTGGAACTGTCTGGGAGACTAGCATTTTCATTTTCGTGTCTTTCATGCGTCTTTGTTCATGATCTTGTTCCTCTCTAATTCTATTGTGATGATACTGTAACATTTGTAACATTTGGGATGGAGTGTTACCTTGCCAGGTACTCTCGAATTTTAATACTCTATTCTTCACTTGGGGCAAGGAATTTTCAACTAATTTTGTCACAAACAGATGTGGGTATGACTCGCTACTTGCTTTTATACCACTATTTATACCAAAACATTTTTCGAATCGGGCATAGAAATCACTAGTGTCTTCATCTTGCTTTTGTTTACAGGCTGATATTGCACCCCAGTCTTCCTTTTTCGTGGTTGATAAACGTGGCAGTACCTGTACTAGTAACCCTGGCAGTGCTTTAGTTTTGTCCCCAAGCCCCGAACCTGGACCTCGGGCCTTTTCTTCATTTTCTAATGCTGTCCAATCTATCTTTTGGTCTCCTACCTCCCACTCTTTTTCCTTGAGTTTTTCATAAATGCCAGCAGGCATTAATACCTTTAATATTGTCATAATGTCGGGATAGGTATACTCTCCCATGAGTAACATATCTTTAATTTCTCGGTGGAAACCCGCTGGGTCTTTGTCATGACTGGGTACCACTTTCTTCATTTCTAACAATTCTATTTTCGATATGGGCGTATATACATATACACGTTTAAACTGATTATCCTCGCCCTTTATTGGGTGTACTTCTCGTAAGGGATTCTGTCTATCCATGTAATACATCGGTCTTTCCTTGATGGGCAATGAAACATGTTCTGGACATACAAAAAGAATGTACTGTTTTCTAGATTCTAGTATTTCCTTAATCAACTTAGTACCTGAACCTTTCCATTTATTCGTGAGTAATTCAGTCAATATATCAGGTAGGGGACCAGGATCTGAATGTTGGCTTTTATATAGTATAAGAAGTTGTTGAATCATATAAATCCCAGCTAAACGCTGTTCATCTGGGGTGAGGTTCAAAAATGTGTGTACTATTGTATCATCATCATACTTTCCGGGACTGTCAACCCAATGGACGGCTGACCTGGCTAATTCTTGTTCATCCATAGAATCGAGAAAATGATAACCCCTTCGTTCTCGCAGTAATTTGTCAGCGGCTTGGAACGAATGCTCGGGGGATCTCATATTTATTTTAGGTGTTTGGAAATTCCTGTTATTATCTGGACATATCGGACGTATCGGGTCAGTGAAATATCTAGTACTATTACAAGATCTTCCTCTACCTACATAGGCTATGGTTTCTGACTGTCCTGTGGACGGTCCTGATCCTTCTTCCTCCTCGTTTTGTTCAAACTGGTCTACCGTTAATCTTTCTTCGTGTAGGCGTTCTATTTCTTTACGGATCTTTCTGCACATGGCTATTATACATTTTTGCCTATCATGTCTCCCTTCTGATATATTCTGGCTCCATCTGGTAAGAGTTTGCATTATTTCCGGATCTACCCCCGGTCGGTCTTGATTTCTGATTACGCAATTTATGAGGAAACGTAACAGTTCCCCCTGTATCTCCACTTTCTGGTATTCCATAGCTCTGTTAATACATTCAGAGTCTCGCCCTGTTTGGACATAATGATATATATTATCTAGATGCATAGTCATTCCTGGTAACTTCCCTAAATACACCGCGGCTCGTCTGATACGTAATGATGCCAGGATCATTTCGTCCTCTTTGCCGGGCACAGGGTCATATCTACAATTTACTAGAAGTTCCTTAAGCGTGCGGGCATTTATGAGTTTGGGGGTACGTGGATGTGCTGACTCTTGAAAGGTAAGTTTATTTATTCTGGGTGGCGTGGAAAATATATTGGTAGCACCTCCGGTAGCCCCGTCTGGAGTATCGGGCGTGAAAGGATTCGTAGAACGCGATACAGCAACTATAGGTGTGGACGACACAGCTATAGAAGTTTGTGTAGGAACAGATGTGGAAACAGATGTGTTTGCCGGAACTTGTGTCAGAACTTGATGCTGTAAGGGTACAGGTACAGGATCTTGGCGTTGAACCTCCCCGGCCAACGGTCTATGTGGGGCGGGGTTAGCATACTCGGGAGCTGCGTCATCTAAATATGAGGAAAGAAAAACATCTTCTGCGGTTCTAGGATGCCCCTTAAGATGTACCTTTATTGGAAATAATGGGGGTGGCAAGTCTTTTGGCAAGTCTTTTGGTATCCCCGCAGTAGCCTTAGGTAATCCCTCGGCCAGAAGGGGATACATACCCTTCATAAGGGCATGTCTTTGTCTGTCTACTTGTTCTGATTTCACTCGTGTACCTTCTTCAATTAATAGATTTTCTTGAACTTTATTTGAATTCTCTTTACTCTTCTCTTCCTGTCTACGTGCTTTTTCTGTTCGTCTATACGATTCTTTACGCCATAATTCAATGGCATCTTTCTGTGATTGTCTAGCTTTCTTTTTCCATAATTCTTCCTCTACTTTCACGATGCACTCTGCATCCCAGGTCCCAGTTGCGGGCCACCTCTGACTTTCTGGTAATTCCTTAGTGTAGTCTACCCATAAATCGAGAAATAATATGGCGTCTAGGCCATGTTTTATGATACATGAAGTACCCTGGAGTGTCCCTAGGAGGAATGGGAACAGCTTCTTCGAGTACCCCTTTTCTAGTTGTGATCTGTCTTAGTTTCGAAAAGAGCGGCATATTGAGAACTGGTCTGCTACTTGATCTTGAACAAACTTAATACAATAAAACACAATAATGAACAGTCATTCATACCACAATATGCAGGACGTATCAATACATTTAACATTTAACATTTAAAATGAGCAACGGTGATGATGACGATGATCCAAGAAAAACTTAATCACTAAAACATAATACTCGACATTTAACTGAATTATTCTGAATTTATATACTTGATATACTAGATATACTGCTAAACAGTACAGATACACTGCTGAAACAGTGCAGACCGGATTTGTGTACCCAAACCCGTCTTGACCGGCACAACCTATGTGCATGTCAGAACGCCTCCCCAGTAATGGTACTCACCGGGTAGCTCGGAACGGAAGGCCTCGGAAACTGAACTGAACTTGAACCGGACTGGACTCGACTCGAACACTTCGGACACTGGACTCGACTTGGGACTTCGGAAACTGGTGGGCCTCTGTATACCTCGGATCTTGCTCTCTCAGCTAGGCTCTGGTCGGGATACTTCGCACTTCTCACCGCCTCGTCTGGGTGTTGATCGCAGCCTCAGTCACCCCCGCTTGACCGGAGGGAGATACAGGAAATCCTGCTGGTACGCGTTGTTGTCCGTCCAGCTGTGGCAGGAGACCGGGCCTGCAACGCACCGCCGGCGCGTGAGATGAGAAAGTGTCCCTATTCGGGCGCCATTCATGTGGTAAATAATTTAATTACCGGGACTTAATTTGATACAGAAACATAATAAAATAGCTCAGTAAATAAGAGGCAGAATCCGTGGTATTAGAGGTTCGGAATGGGCTTTATTCCAATGGTCGATTATAATCGGTTGCTCCAGGTTCCATCACCACGAAGGTTCAGGAAGTGAAGTACATACGTTATTGACAATCAATTACTTTTATACAATAAGCATTACAGTGAAGCAAATACAAGAGGCGTAACAATTGATAGTGGAGATAATATATTCATATGTGGCAAAGATAGGCGTAACTGGGTATGTTTAAAGAACGTCATCAGATGTGATGTCATAAGAGGGTGGTTACATGAAAGAATTTCGCAATGTCATCAGAAATACTTGGCAGAAATGCGCGCGCAGCAGCATGACGTGTGATTGACGTGCAGCTAGGGGGTGAAGGGGACTTGACATTTAGCTCTACATGTGGCGACAAATGTCTGGAGGGTCAAGTCAACCTAATCCCAAATCATATCTAACATCCTATGTTTAAAGAACTATGTTATCCAAAAAAGAGACCTTCTTGGAGTAGAATCTTATTCTATACTGACTATACTGACTGTTAGTGCGTGTACAAGCGTCTAAGTGTCTACACTAGATGCGAGGGCAGGAATCTTCCATGGTAACAGGGCTATGAATTACTTGCATAAAGACAGAGAAGCCGGGCCTTTGCTCGGTAGCTGGCAGAATGTTTACTTAAGCTACTAGACAGGAATGCATTGGGCAGGGAGCGGAGCAGATAATTTCCGAAGGTGAAATACAGTTCTTGGCAGGCAGCAAGCTGATGTCAGGCATCGTGAGCCGCGCAGAGGATGAGACAAAGTTCATGGTCACAGATGCAGGCTCGGACTGGAGCTTCAGAGACAGAAAGCAAGAAAAGCTTGATGGCAGAATCAGGGCCTACTTGTCTGGACTGTAAAATGGCATAAGTGAACCATATAAAGGCGGTGGCCTTTCGTACTTAGGAATGGAATATCCGGCCCATTCATGGCGGATCAACAGAGGACATGTTAACGGTGGACGCACATGTATTTGCGTCTTCATAACTGGAACTGGAGGGAACATACATGTACTTGTAACATGCACATAGAACCGTTGGGGTCCAAGATAGGGGACATAACTGACCAGAAAAATCCATATTTCCACAGTAGAATGGGAAAAAGAAATGAGAGACAGTTTGGAAATGGAGGCATACATATTTTTTTAAAATAAAAATAACTGATTGGCTGTTTCATACCATTCTACACTAAAAACTAGGCTGTATGTGTAAATTTATAGAAGCATGTTTTGTATTGGTACAAAAAAATGTGTTACCAAAGAACAGTACTATGGATTTGCTGTTAGGTTTGAAAAGTCAAGCACTCCTGCTCTTTGGAAATGAAACATTGTGTGGTGAACTTCTGACCTAACTCTACACAGCAGTGTTTCAAGAGCTGTTGCTATGGTAGCAGGCAGAAGTCAAGTTGGGGGAAGGGTACTAGGCTGAAGTCAAGTTGGGGGAAGGGTACTTTTGGAAAAGGGTTGGTTTTCAACCAATAGAAATGTGTGATTACATTTGAAAAAAAGGGGGAAGCACTGAGATTTGAAATTAACATGTATATGTGTGGAAAAAGAGAGGCAAACATTGCCATTATCTGGTTCTGCTGAGAGGAGAGAGGTGTACAGAACAGAGATCCTGGCTCTGATAATCTGCTGTTTGAGTGCCACATTTCTTTCACAACTAACTAATTTTAAAGGTGAGTTATGAGTTTGAGAGGGGATGTATATGGTAAATTAAGAAATGAATAATAGAATTGGAATACGTTTTGTTTAAGTTGTGTTTATCGTTTTGTGTTTTGGGAGAAATTTAAATGTGAGGAACATGTAAAATAATATGGACTATGTTTTCACCATAAAATAAGGTGTATTGTTATAAATGAGGATACTTTTAGGGTTTGAGGTTCCAGTCAGTAATGCAAATACATTCAGCATCACTAAGGCTGGTTGCCTTTGCTGGAGTGTAGTCAGTCACCTAGGTTACACATGTTTCTGGTCTCAAAAAGCTGTTTGGACATGTAATTTTTTCAGAATCTGACAAGTGGATTAAAAATGTGTCAGACTGTAAAAGTATTTATCACTTGCAAAAAAAAGAGTAGTAAGTGTGCTTTCAAATTGCCAAAGAAATTTCGTTTTCTGACTAATATGAAACCATGACTCTGTGTGCAAAGAGGAATTATAGACAGATATTTATTGCGTAGTACTCTGGTAATTTTACAGTTGCATAAGTAGGAAAGGGGGAGCTATTTTTTCTGCAGAAGCAGACTCTTAGCACACACCCAGCTGCTTATCCTGTGGAATCATGCATAGTATTTACAACCGAGTGGGGTTTGAGGTTGCAGTCAGTAATGCAAATACATTCAGCATCACTAAGGCTGGTTGCCCTTGCTGGAGTGTAGTCAGTCACCCAGGTTACACGTGTTTCTGGTCTGAAAAAGCTGTTTGGACATGTGCTTTTTTAAGAATCTGAAAAGTGGATTAGAAATGTGTCAGACTGTAAAAGTACTTATCACTTGCAAAAAAAAGAGTAGTAAGTGTGCTTTCAAATTGGCAAAGAAATTTCGTTTTCTGACTAATATGAAACCATGACTCTGTGTGCAAAGAGGAATTACAGACAGAGATTTATTGCGTATTACTCTGGTAATTTTACAGTTGCATTAATAGGAAAGGGGGAGCTATTTTTTCTGCAGAAGCAGACTCTTAGCACACACCCAGCTGCTTATCCTGTGGAATCATGCATAGTATTTACAACCGAGTGGGGTTTGAGGTTGCAGTCAGTAATGCAAATACATTCAGCATCACTAAGGCTGGTTGCCCTTGCTGGAGTGTAGTCAGTCACCCAGGTTACACGTGTTTCTGGTCTGAAAAAACTGTTTGGACATGTGCTTTTTAAAAAATCTGATAAGTGGATTAGAAATGTGTCAGACTGTAAAAGTACTTATCACTTGCAAAAAAAAAAAGTAGTAAGTGTGCTTTCAAATTGGCAAAGAAATTTCGTTTTCTGACTAATATGAAACCATGACTCTGTGTGCAAAGAGGAATTATAGACAGAGATTTATTGCGTATTACTCTGGTAATTTTACAGTTGCATTAGTAGGAAAGGGGGAGGTATTTTTTCTGCAGAAGCAGACTCTTAGCACACACCCAGCTGCTTATCCTGTGGAATCATGCATAGTATTCACAACCGAGTGGGGTTTGAGGTTGCAGTCAGTAATGCAAATACATTCAGCATCACTAAGGCTGGTTGCCCTTGCTGGAGTGTAGTCAGTCACCCAGGTTACACATGTTTCTGGTCTGAAAAAGCTGTTTGGACATGTGCTTTTTTATGAATCTGAAAAGTGGATTAAAAATGTGTCAGACTGTAAAAGTACTTATCACTTGCAAAAAAAAAGAGTAGTAAGTGTGCTTTCAAATTGGCAAAGAAATTTCGTTTTCTGACTAATATGAAACCATGACTCTGTGTGCAAAGAGGAATTATAGACAGAGATTTATTGCGTATTACTCTGGTAATTTTACATTTGCATTAGATGGAAAGGGGGAGCTATTTTTCTGCAGAAGCAGACTCTTAGCACACACCCAGCTGCTTATCCTGTGGAATCATGCATAGTATTCACAACCGAGTGGGGTTTGAGGTTGCAGTCAGTAATGCAAATACATTCAGCATCACTAAGGCTGGTTGCCCTTGCTGGAGTGTAGGCAGTCACCCAGTTTACATGTGTTTCTGGTCTGAAAAAGCTGTTTGGACATGTGCTTTTTTAAGAATCTGAAAAGTGGATTAGAAATGTGTCAGACTGTAAAAGTACTTATCACTTGCAAAAAAAAGAGTAGTAAGTGTGCTTTCAAATTGGCAAAGAAATTTCGTTTTCTGTCTAATATGAAACCATGACACTGTGTGCAAAGAGGAATTATAGACAGAGATTTATTGCGTATTACTCTGGTAATTTTACATTTGCATTAGATGGAAAGGGGGAGCTATTTTTCTGCAGAAGCAGACTCTTAGCACACACCCAGCTGCTTATCCTGTGGAATCATGCATAGTATTCACAACCGAGTGGGGTTTGAGGTTGCAGTCAGTAATGCAAATACATTCAACATCACTAAGGCTGGTTGCCCTTGCTGGAGTGTAGTCAGTCACCCAGGTTACACATGTTTCTGGTCTGAGAAAGCTGTTTGGACATGTGCTTTTTTATGAATCTGAAAAGTGGATTAAAAATGTGTCAGACTGTAAAAGTACTTATCACTTGCAAAAAAAAAGAGTAGTAAGTGTGCTTTCAAATTGGCAAAGAAATTTCGTTTTCTGACTAATATGAAACCATGACTCTGTGTGCAAAGAGGAATTACAGAAAGAGATTTATTGCGTATTACTCTGGTAATTTTACAGTTGCATTAGTAGGAAAGGGGGAGCTATTTTTTCTGCAGAAGCAGACTCTTAGCACACACCCAGCTGCTTATCCTGTGGAATCATGCATAATATTCACAACCGAGTGGGGTTTGAGGTTGCAGTCAGTAATGCAAATACATTCAGCATCACTAAGGCTGGTTGCCCTTGCTGGAGTGTAGTCAGTCACCCAGGTTACACATGTTTCTGGTCTGAAAAAGCTGTTTGGACATGTGCTTTTTTATGAATCTGAAAAGTGGATTAAAAATGTGTCAGACTGTAAAAGTACTTATCACTTGCAAAAAAAAAGAGTAGTAAGTGTGCTTTCAAATTGGCAAAGAAATTTCGTTTTCTGACTAATATGAAACCATGACACTGTGTGCAAAGAGGAATTATAGACAGAGGTTTATTGCGTATTACTCTGGTAATTTTACATTTGCATTAGATGGAAAGGGGGAGCTATTTTTCTGCAGAAGCAGACTCTTAGCACACACCCAGCTGCTTATCCTGTGGAATCATGCATAGTATTCACAACCGAGTGGGGTTTGAGGTTGCAGTCAGTAATGCAAATACATTCAGCATCACTAAGGCTGGTTGCCCTTGCTGGAGTGTAGTCAGTCACCCAGGTTACACATGTTTCTGGTCTGAGAAAGCTGTTTGGACATGTGCTTTTTTATGAATCTGAAAAGTGGATTAAAAATGTGTCAGACTGTAAAAGTACTTATCACTTGCAAAAAAAAAGAGTAGTAAGTGTGCTTTCAAATTGGCAAAGAAATTTCGTTTTCTGACTAATATGAAACCATGACTCTATGTGCAAAGAGGAATTACACAAAGAGATTTATTGCGTATTACTCTGGTAATTTTACATTTACATTAGATGGAAAGGGGGAGCTATTTTTTCTGCAGAAGCAGACTCTTAGCACACACCCAGTTGCTTATCCTGTGGAATCATGCATAGTATTCACAACCGAGTGGGGTTTGAGGTTGCAGTCAGTAATGCAAATACATTCAGCATCACTAAGGCTGGTTGCCCTTGCTGGAGTGTAGTCAGTCACCCAGGTTACACGTGTTTCTGGTCTGAAAAAGCTGTTTGGACATGTGCTTTTTTATGAATCTGAAAAGTGGATTCAAAATGTGTCAGACTGTAAAAGTACTTATCACTTGCCAAAAAAGCAGTAGGAAGTGTGCTTTGCAATTGGCAAAGAAATTTCGTTTTCTGCCTAATTTCAAACCATGACTCTGTGTGCACACAGGAATTGTTTTTAGATATTTAATTTGTGAAGGTGTTATTGTGATTTTCACTTGTAGGAAAGGGGTACATAGTATTTTAAGATTTGAAAAGATCATAAAAAATATAGTAATATATTTAAATAAAATAAAGGAATTTTTTTTAGTTTTTTTCAGGTATTGCTGAAGAGCAGTGAACAAAATTTAAGATGCCTACAAAATCCAGACTAAGGAAAAACCACAAAAAAACTATATTTGAAGACAACTGGAGGACCTAAGTTAGTTGGAGATGCTCATGTTGGGAAAAAGAGAAAGTCTTCTGGTAAGCAGACAAAAGAATTTTTAAAGAACATCTTCAAAAAAAGGAAAAATGTACAAAATGTCTGTACTGGAAAGAATGTTTTAAATAGAAAACAACAGGAAAAAATTGAGCATTTAGTTAATGCAAATATACCTTCAGAAACAATAAAGATTAACTTAAAAAGAAAAACAGCGTTTAAAGAGATACGTAGAAAAATGTTTCAGAGAAGAGTTATGTCCAATTTGATAAAGGATGTGAAGAAATATAAGCAAAAGTCTAAATTTTATAAGAGAAAAAAAGAAATTGAAGCCTTTGCAGCAAAGGCATTAGAATTAAAAAGGAAACTATTCATTTTAATTTTGAACAGGATGCGTACATTAGATAAAATGGTTAATGTACTGAAATCACAAAGCAAAAGGAAAAGAGTAGTGAAAAGAACAAACTTTTGTAAAGTGGTTTTAGGAGAATGGATGCATAGTTCAAGTAGTGAACCTTTTTTTAATGAAGAGAGTTATTTTCAAAGTAATAGTTTGCTGCATGCAGTTGACACCAGAGGTCGTGCTTATGAAGTGAAAAATGGTTGTATAATGGAGAAGGAGAAAATGGTTCCAAGAGATGAGGTACAAGTGATGGCGGATGAGGCTATGGGGAGACGTCCTAAAGCCCCAGTGTACACTTGGAATTGTAGTAGTATTTGCACTGTGCGTCAGGAATCTATTGATAAATTTCGTGAGTTTCTAAGAGAATATAGTAAAAAAAGTGTTAAACAGAAGATTAAGGTGCTTCAAAGTCTAGATCCATGCAGAGTGAGAGAGAATACTGGTTTGCAGGGACATTCTCTGGCTTGTCTATCTAGAAAAGTGTGTAAAAGTGTTTTTCATCATTTTAGGATGCTGGCTGTTTATCATACTGAAATGAGAAAGTTTGTGAGACGGTTGTATTTTGCTAAAAGTCCAGCAATAAAGTTAGATGAATTGAATAGGGCTCTGTTCCGTGGATCGGTATCAGATGTAGAGAAGGTTACTGATGAAATTCAGTTTTGTTACTTTGGTCCTGAACAAGACAGTGCAGAAAAGGACACAGTAAATGAGGAAGAAGTGGAAGAGAATGTAGAACCCTCTGTAAGTAAGACATTTAATGATCACATAACAAAATTTGCAATGATCTCTAATGAAAGACCAAATATTACTTGTATTTGTTGCCGCAGAACTCATTATAGAAAACAAACCAGGAATGTTGATCTCTACAGAAAAAGTGAAAATGAAGATAATTATAAGTGGAAGGATTTTGCCACATATATATTTCTTGAAAATTGTTTTGAATTGGGTGAAGATCAGCGTATTTGTAAATACTGTTACAACAAGTTAGAGGAAAATAGAATGCCGACCAGAGCTGTACATAATAATTTAGAATTGGATGTTATTCCTGCCGAACTTTCTGAATTAAATACATATGAGTCTATACTTATTCAATGTGTTCATCCGTTCCAGACCATAGTACGTATGGAGCCTAAAACTGGTAAATTACCTCCTTCAGATATACTGAGAGGTTTAAAAGGTAGAGTGGTGTATTTGCCCTTGGATTTGAAAACAAATATGGAAACTATTGATGCAGATACTTTGGAAACTGAACCATTAGTTATTCTGGTAAATGGTGTACCTACAAAGAATAAGAAGATTTGGCAGGAGCTGGTAGATGTACGGAAAGTACAAAGAGCAAATTTGTATTTGAAAAGGAATAACAAATGGTATGAATCAATTTATATAGAAGAAGAAGAAGAAGATTTACAAGAAGACACAGAAACACCAACTGGACAAATTGAAAAAGTGGACAAGTCAAAGGAAGAAGAAATTTATGAACATTTTAGCATACATCCTCTTCATTCAAAAGAAGTTATGGGAGACAATATTGATCTGTTTCAGATGAAGAAAGCAAAAGGAACTCCTGTGAGTGTATGGGAGGAGAGCTTGGAAGCTCGATGTTTTCCCCAGCTGTTTCCTACAGGAAAAGGAGGACGATACGATGAACGTCCAGAACAGATTCCAGCTTCTGAGTATCGAACTACAAGACTATATGCAGAAGATCCCAGATTTCGACAAAGTATTCCTTATTTGTTCCATCTTTTATTTGAAAGCGACTTGTCTGCATTATCATATGCAGTAAATCACATTTTAAAAAGTGGAGTACATTTACAAAATGTGTCTGCTAAGGATTTTATGGAGAAAGTGCAGCACCGAGATGATCATTTGGAAACACAACTGATCAATCTGATGGCTTGTCAGCGTGGGACAAATGAATATTGGTACCGACGTCATGGCGAATTAAAATGCATGTTACGGAATTTAGGAACACCAACATGGTTCCTTACTCTAAGCTGTGCTGAGTATGCTTGGGATGATTTACTGGATTTTCTACGAGAGGCAAATTCAAACATTAAAAACATCGAATACAAGACAGCAGGAGAACTGTGCTCATTGGATCCGGTTAATGTTTGCAGATATTTCAATCATAGATTTGAGGTTATGATGTCCTTCATCTGCAATAAAAAAAATCCACCTCTTGGAGAAGTAGAGGATTTCTTTTGGAGAAAAGAGTACCAGGCAAGAGGTGCTCCTCATATTCATATGCTGTTGTGGATCAAGGATGCCCCAAAGTTTGGAACAGATACTGATGAAGCAGTGTTATCTTTCATTGAAGAATATGCAACATGTGCTATACCAAAAAGCACAGAAGAGAAAAAGTTAAAGGAGCAAGTTTTACGTTTCCAAAGTCATCGGTGTGGAAAATACTGTCGACGGAAATACAAGAGCAAAGATAAATACTACACTAAATGTCGATTTGGATTTCCTAGACCTGTTCTTTCAAATGGAAGAGTAAACAGCTTTATGTCATCTGTGAGACATACTATTACAAGAAAATCACCTAAGAATACCTACAACCTTAAAAGAAAAGAAGAATCAAAAAATATAAATGACTACAACCCAGTCATTTTATCCATGTGGAATGCTAACATGGATATACAGTATGTAGCTGACAATTCCATTGCTGTTGCTCGATATGTAACGTCTTACATTACTAAATCAGAAAAAACTGAATTGAAAGAAATGTGGGAAGAGATTTCTCACGAGAAGACTGTCAGTAAGAAGCTGTACAGTTTCAGTTTAAAGATGTTATCGCATCGAGAAATTGGATCCTACAAATGTTCAGATAGGTTATCTTCTGCAAGTCTCTACTCGAAATCAAGAAGAATAATTTGGGCAAGTTTAGGCCTTGCAGCAATGAGAAATCGGGTACTGAAATCTGTTGGAGAAATTGAATATTTGGCCGAGAATGACCCAGAAAGTACAGATATTTTGAAATCAAACATGTTGGACACATATTATCCCAAGAGAAGTCATCATCTAGAGAACATGTGTCTCTATGAAGTGCTGCAGAACCACATTTATTAACGGAAAGCCACAGAAGACATCAACAATGGAAAATATAAAGTCATTGGTGAGGAAGGATGTTTGGTGAAGCAAACAAAAGGAAGTTTGATAAATCACAGGAAGCTCAGTTGCGACACTACTGACAAAAAGGAATTTTACTACTTGGCTCTTTTACAGCTGTTTAAACCATGGCGTACAGAGGATGAACTACTGGGAGAATTTCAAAGCTATGAAGATTCATTTAATGCTTGCAAAGACACCATACAATGCAGTACATTCACAAATTATGTGCAAATGTTAAATGAAGAAATTGAACAGGAAACTACAATTGCAGCTGAAGTAGCTAGAGACAGTTCTCAAGACAGCCAAAGTTCAGGAACACTCAGTCAAGATCCCCTAGGACAACCAATCGTTGAAAATGAAGCTGCAATAGCCATGAATGAAGTGGAAACGGCTATGAATCAAGCTCAAGAAGAATTTATAGACTTACCAAATTTGGAAAGACAACTGAATGAAGAGCAGCAACAAATTTATGAAGAGATCAGAAACAAAATTGATCACGGATTACTACATGAAAAAAAGAGTGCTCATGCACATCATTTCATCCAATCAGGATGTATGTAAGCGGACAAGCTGGAACTGGAAAAAGTTTCTTAATAAAAGTCATCAGAAGCTACCTACAACAAAAAACGGATTCAACTTTGTCTTGTGTGGTTACTGCTCCAACTGGGTTAGCAGCATATAATATAAAAGGAATCACCTTACATCGTTTGCTAATGTTACCAGTGGAGCATGAGAACAAAATACAATACCACAAGCTAACTGGAGAAGCATGCTTGGAAGTTTCAAGAGTATTGAAGAAGATTCAAGTTCTCATTATTGATGAGGTGAGCATGGTATCAAACTTAATGCTTGCCTTTGTGCATTTAAGAATGCAGCAAATTCTAAGGACAGACTATGACGTGTTATTTGGTGGAAAACATGTCATAGTTTTTGGGGATCTTCTACAGCTTACTCCAGTTAAAGGACAACCAGTGTTTAATACTGTGACACATGAAGACACAAAGAAGTCATTGGGAAGCATTGGTAATGCAAATATTTGGTCCTTCTTTGAGTACAAGGAACTTACTACTAATATGAGGCAAGCAAACGATGAAGAATATGGAAGTATTCTGAAAGATATCAGAATTGGACTACTCACTGAAGCAGGCACAAAAGCATTACAGAGTCGGTTGCTACATAATTTATTTCCAAAGGAAGAAATAGTTGCAGATAAGATATACAAGAACATTGCAGAAAAGAAAAGTGTCATCTGCTTAATGCCAACTCTACGTGAATGCTCAATATTCAATGAGATGCTTTTGAAATTGGAAAAGGAAGATATCAGGAAATTGGAAGCAGTGGACAAAATTCAGGATGGAAGAATTACTATCACATTAACAGGCAAACTGAAAAATAAATTGGATTCACTAGAGAAGAACATTTCCAAAACTGCTGGATTAGAAAAAAATCTATATGTTTGCATGAACTGTAGAGTATTTTTAAGGAGAAATTTGGATGTTGAAAAAGGTTTAGTGAATGGAGCTATGGGAAGAGTTGTGGGTTTTATTAATTATCAGAAAAAAGATGGAATTGAATGTTTAAAAATAAAATTTGATCAGATAGAAGAAGTTATAGACATTTGTCGTTGTACAGTTTGTTTCATGCTTGTGAAAGACTTACATGTACAAAGGAAACAGTTTCCGTTTTCTCTAGCATATGCTGTAACTATTCACAAGTCTCAAGGATTGACTGTAGATTGTGCATTTGTAAACATTGGTTCAACTGTGTTCAAAGAAGGTATGGCTTATGTAGCTTTGTCACGAGTGAAAACATTATCTGGTTTATTCATGATAGACTTTGATGATTCAAAAGTTAGTGCAGATACAAACTGTGTAAAGGAGTACAATAGATTAAGAAGAACCTATGCTCCTCATTTAGGTCAGTATCCTGTGTTAGAGAAACGTGTAGTTTCTCGTAAAAGGAGAATTGAGAATATCTGTAATGAGGATGTAGAGAGGAGGAAAAAAAAGAGGAGTGATGTAATTGCAAGCAAAAAGAAAAAGGAAAATGAAGAAGAGGTTGTAGGATGTCATTTTGAAAATAGCTCTGGTGTCAACTGCTACGCTAATGTAGTGCTGAATGTTGCTTTTTATCTGGAAAGTTTGCAAGAGCAGATAATAGTAAATCAAAGAAAAAGATTCTGTTCTGAGTTGAGTCTCCTTTTTCAAAAGCTGAGTAATGATAAAACTAAAATAGAAAGTGCTACTGAAATTAGAAAACTTTTAGATGTATGTTCAGGACGAACACAGTTTTCTCAAAATGTACAGCAAGACGCACAGGAATTCTTGATGTATTTTCTTCAGGTACTGGAAGAAGAAGGGGTGCCAATTCAAAATATGTTTGGTGTCTCTTATAAATGGGAACATAGTTGTGAAAACTGTTTCAATACATGTGGCTCTAATGTTGATTCTGAAAGGTTTATTTATTTAACATTGCCAGACAGTAAAACAGTCACTTTTGCTAAATTAGTTAAAGATGCTAATCATAGCATGGAATGCGGTGAGTGTAAATCTGACATGTTTTCAACGTTAATTTTAAAGGAATACGGACAGTATGTAATTTTAATGATGCAACGATGTAAAGCTGATGGTTCAAAATTGGATAAAGAAGTTTATAGGACAGCAATTATCAATTTCAGGAAAAACTTTTGTAACAGTTGCAATAATTTTCCATGAAGGACCTACTGTTACTTCTGGACATTACACAGTTTATCTTAAATGTGAAAAAGGCTGGACACTGTGTAATGATTCCCAATTGATTTTCAAGCAACGTTTGCCTTTTGATTTAGCAAATTCCTATCTAATCTTCCTGAAACCTAAATTTTAGAGAGACTTGGCAAGATCTGTACAAAACAATTTTACCATTTTATTGGATTAGCATTGGAATTTTCCCAAATTTTTTTTTTCAAATTACCATTTGGCCTAATGGAAAGGTAACCAATTGAAATGTGGACTTATTTAATTCCTAATGAATCTTTCGGAAACCAAAAATTTCGTGAAAATCGGTAACATCTGTACAATTTAAATTTTGGAATTTTATTGGATTACCATTGGAAATTTATTCAAAAAAGATTTTTTAAATTACTATTTGGCCATAAGGAAAAGTAACCAATTGTATTGTGGACTTATTTAATTATTAATTAATCTTTCAGAAACCAAAATGTTAGAGAGAATCGGTAACAGCTGTACAATTTAAATTTTGGAATTTTATTAGATTACCATTGGAAATTTAATTAAAAAAGAATTTTAAAATTACTATTTGGCCTAAAGGAAATGTAACCAGATGTATTGTGGAGTTATTTGAGATATATTATTTTTGAGATTATGCTTCTGTAACAAAATTGTCAGACGGTATTTTAAGGAAATAGTTATTGTTATTAGATGATATTTTTTTAGAATATTATGCTTTTCTATAATGTTATGTTTAAGTAAAAAGAGATTCTGGGCTTTTTTAAAACAATCTTTGAGATTGTTATTTTTTTTTGCCCGCTGTTAAGTGATGAATGCAATTGCTTTCACGATTTATAGTGAAATGCAATTTATTCTGAAAACAGCAAAAAAAAGGCAAACATTTTTTTGGGGAAAATATGTAAATACGTGTACTGTGTTATATAATGATTTATTAAATATTAATACTTTTTTCTTTTTTTTCAGATTATGAAAGAAAATTTTCGAAAAAAACCTACCATTTTTTCAAGTAATTTCAATTAAATTTTAATTAAAAATTAAATTGTTGGGTGGGTCAGGTAAGTCAGAAATTAGATGGTCCCTTTCTTCCACTTCTCCTCAAACAGATTTTTAGTATTTAGTAATTAATTCCTCTAGGATCTTGAGATGTGGTAATTGATTTTTTGTGTTTTTAAAAAAAAAAAAAAAAAATAATAATTACGCTTACCGTACGCGGTAAAAAAAAAAAAGTTTTAAAGAAAAAATAAAAAAAAGTTGAGAGGTAAGGTTGGCTCTTAAAAGAGCCGTTGTGTTCATGCAGGGACAGAGGAAAGGAAGAATGGGAACATTAGCTGGTAGGACATATGTGCTGGTCTATTTTGTTGTTAATGAGGGGAAGACTGGTCTCCCTATGAACAATTAGACCATGGCAAAATGAACACCGCATAGTAACCCTCGCAAACCGATGGTTCGTTTCCACAGGATCAGAAAAAGGTGAATCTGCCCCCACAGATGAAGGGCTCTGCTGAGCTTCCGAAGAAGGACTCGGCTGAGCTGCTGTGGATGTGCTTGCTCGACTTACTGAAGGGTTGCCTCTAGTATGTCGTGCATGTGTCCTAGGATGTACATCCTCAAGGTGTCTCAACATAGTGTGATTCCCAAAGGAATACTTCTTGTTGGGATTTCCTCTCGAAAGTACACGCTGGCACAGCTTGCAAGTCACCAATGCAGCATTGACTTTTTTCTCACCCTCAGGAAAACTGAAATACTCCCATATGAAAGAGCTCTTCTGTTTCCTCTTTCTCTGCCTGATGGTGGTGCTGCTAGCCTCACTCTCAGCAGAAGAGTGCTGTTCTGCCATCGTATCACAAAGACAAGTCAGCTCCTTCTCCTAAGGGATCACAAGCAGAAATGAGGGGAATGGGTGTGGTGTAGGAGAGTTCTAGAACTGAAACTACTTTGAACCAATCAAAAGTTTTGTTTTATGATCACATGACCCACCGTGCGCGTACGTTACGCTTACGTTATGCTTACAGTGCGCTTACGGTGCGCTTACGGTAAAAGTATGCATGCGCGTAAAAAAGACACGCGCTCGCGCGCATGCGCATAACAGTCATTCCCCAACACTTCCGCGTAACGTGCGCGTGTAGCGTACACGCTTACGCGCGCCATACGCAGTACGCACGGCTACGTAAATTGCGTAACCATACGCAAAATGAGTAGTATTATTACGAACATTACGCAAACCGTACGCTTACCGTAAGCTTACCGTACGCGTACTTAAAAAAAAAAGAAAAAAGGAAAAAAAGAATTTCTATGTTATACTAATATATCTTACCTGTTTGGTTAAAAAAAAAAGAGAAAAATTAATATATTGCAGAATTAAAAAAAAAAAAAAATAGTGTTTTAAGAGAATATAAAGTTAAAAAAAACAAAAAAAACTTGCATTTTTTTTAAAAAAAACCACATATAATATAATAATTTATAATAAAAAAATCATACAAAATCAATGAAAAAACCATGGAAATCACACATGTTTTAGGTAAGAATTATCATTTAAAAAACCATACAAATTCACTGAAAAAAACATGGGTTTCACACACGTTATAGTTAGGAATTAGCATTTAAAAAACCTTGCAAATTCACTGAAAAAACCATAGGTTTCACACACGTTATAGTTAGGAATTAGCATTTAAAAAACCTTGCAAATTCACTGAAAAAACCATAGGTTTCACACACGTTATAGTTAGGAATTAGCATTTAAAAAACCTTGCAAATTCAGTGAAAAAACCATAGGTTTCACACACGTTATAGTTAGCGGACATTTCACTCATAAAAAACCATTGAAATTCCCCCGTTATAGTTAGTTAAGCTAACTATAACTTGCGCACCCGCAATCCACTGCTGATGACGTCACATATTACATCACTCATGACATGGTCAGTGACATCACTCATGACATCACTGATTACATCTCAAATGACATCACTGATGACATCATCCTTGTGACAGAGTGGCAGACCTCCTCTCACCCTAATATAACCTTTGAAACACACATTCAAAAATAGAGACTAAAATTTTCAAAAAAATTGACATACCAATACCAGTTACAACAACCTCTTGAGTAATTCTAAGATCCACATACACATCCACTCATTCACCAACAGTCCTATTCAGTCACTCATACATGTACTCACTCATCATATGTACTCATACACCTATACATCCTGTTACACAATGCCACTCATCCATTGAGTTACTCACACACATAGTCACTCATGCTAATAAAGAATCAAACATCCATTTACTTGCATATACAGTTATACACACACCACCACACTTACTTCTACAGAAACTTACACATACTTAGTCTTTTAAACAATCACTTATAGAAACACATACTCATTCATACAGGAACTCTTTCAATCTCTCACTCTCACATATACTCACTTATATACACCAATAGTCACATATACTAGCTTAAAACATATGTAGTTAATCATAAAGACACTATTGAGACAGCCATTCACTCACTAACACACCCATGCACACACTCATCCACCCATACAGTCCTGCACACATGCTGTCTTCAACACATGCAAACAGTGAGTCACTCATTCATGCACCTATGCACTACGTAATACCCCCCACCGAACCATGCAGACACTCAGACTGATACTCAAAAAACCACCTAATTTCCTATATAAACACCCATGTAGCTACTCACCAACCCATGCAGACACTTATACACAAAGTGAGAGACTGATACAGATAATTACATATTTAAACATTACTCAGTAAGCCATGTATTCACTAAGATACACTTAATCACTCAGTTATACAATCAATTTTTCAAAAACAAATCATCCATTTAGACACTTATATACCCATTTATTCTTCCATCGTCCGTGAGATATACATATATAAAACATATTTAATTTTCAGAAAAATACACATTCACTGGATGATGTCATCAGTGATGTCATTTGAGATGTCATCAGTGATGTCATGAGTGATGTCACTGACCATGTCATGAGTGATGTAATATGTGACGTCATCAGCAGTGGATTGCGGGTGCACGAGTTATAGTTAGCTTAACTAACTATAACGGGGGAATTTCAATGGTTTTTTATGAGTGAAATGTCCGCTAACTATAACGTGTGTGAAACCTATGGTTTTTTCACTGAATATATATATATATATATATATATATATATATATCCTCAGCTATAAATATATATATATATATATATTACCTACTGGCGGTCGCCAGTAGGTAGTTATAGATAGGACCTATTATCCATAGGAAATCCGCAACATTCTATTTGGAATAACTTTGGCGCCGGTTGACCAATCTTTGCAAAATTTTCAAAACTGGTGGGGCGCTCCGGTCCGTTCCTATTCTAAAAGTCTCGGGGTGATTTGTCAAGGGGGGGTCAAGAAAAAAGGGGGGTCCCAAAATGTTTTAATCGCAGCTACAGCCCGAACTGCTGAACGGAATTACACCAAATTTGGCAAAAAGGTAGCCCTTGGTTCACACTCGTGCCTTTTGGTTAAATTGTGTAAATCCGTTCAGTAGTTCCTGAGAAAATCAAAAGTATAATCATAGATATATCTGGGCGGAGCCTAACCACACATCTCATCGTGAGATCTGATTGGCTGTCAGCACTTCATCCAAGAAGTGTTGGCAGCCATCTTGGGACCAATATACATGATAGCACCTCATTAAAAAGCATTGCAGTTAATAGAAGGTTTTAAGACTTTAGTTACACCATAAATCATTTGTATTGTACCATACTCATTTTAGGAATTGTGGTGTGTTCTAAGGTGATATTACCATGTGAAAAAGCCTTCTGCTGGGATATCATGAATCATGTTTGAGAAAACTATTTTCTCATGCTTTTCCCACAGAGATTTGGAAGGTGATCTAGAAGCTAAACTGAGAACATATTTTCTGTAAATTCACATTATCTTTCTCAGTCTTGTGAGAATGAAGTCTGACATTCTCAGTAAAACATGTACATCCAACAAGGGCAGAGACTGTCAATTCATTCCTTTGTGTTCTACTGCAGCTTCCCCGAGTGTTCTAAAGAACAACTAGAGCGCTAACAGTCCTACTTATGACAAACGTATGGCACACCTGAAGCCATCTTGATTGGAATAAAGTGGTAACTCCTAAAACATTTAATTTAAAAAGGAACAAAATGAGGGGTTCATTTTGCCATAGAAAGTATGATTAGTGCTGCAGAAAGAAAAATTAGGGCACATTTTGAGTGACTTCTCAAATCCTCTTCTATTTCATTAAAAGATTCTGACTTGCAGACTGAAACGTGCACTCTGAATACCAGCAGTAGACTTCCCTGGTGAGCAGTAGCTTTACTACAGTGATCTTATGAGCAACTAGAGTGCTACCATTCAGAAGTTATGGCAAATGTCTGACACATCTGAATGCCTTCTTGATGGAACCAAAGTAAACAAGCATTGAAAATGCAATAGGTCTCGCCCTCGTTTAAGTTAAAGCAATTCTGTTTGTAATTAGGTGGCTTTTTAGCTTTGCTTGTATTAGTATTTTTCAAACTTTCATGTACATAACATGCATATGTATGCATATATGTATGCATGCATTTATATTTGTATTTATATAGATATGCACATTATATATTTGTTTATATATGTGTGTACATATATATATATATATACACACATACATATATATAAATGCATATGCAATGCATATGTAAAATGCCGGTCAGAATACTCAAATGTCTGCTGTGAACCTATTATGGGACTTAAAGACTCGTAGGATGATAGCAGGCTTCCACTACGGATTATACTGGGCTCAAAAGACCACAATGCACTGGTGGTATTCGCCCACTGAGGCGAGATGTATAAATCAGCCGTAAGTACGGCGTCACTGTTTTCAGCCTCCTCATCCACAGCCAAGCCAGTGATAAAGGGACAGACAGCCCCGAAACGCGTATGGCAGTAAATTGGTGTATGGTTAACTTTTCTGCAACAACGAGTATACATGCCCTGCAGTCAGCCGATCAATAAAAGGTGTGAAGCAGCACACCGCGTGTGGCGCCTTCATTTGGGAGCACCCTTCATATGGCATATATATATATATGTGCATATGTGTGCGTGTAGAGAGGTGTAGAGAGAGGTAGATAGGTAGAGGTGTAGAGGTAGAGGTAGAGAGGTAGAGAGGTAGAGAGGTAGAGAGATGGAGAGTAGTAGAGCGAGAGGTAGAGAGAGGTAGAGAGTAAGAGAGTAGAGAGTGAGTAATAGAGAGTAGTGAGTGAGTAGTAGAGAGTAGTATAGAGTAATAGAGAGAGTTGCAGAGAGTGAGTAGTAGAGAGTAGTAGAGTGAGTAGTAGAGAGTGAGTAGTAGAGAGCGAGTAGTAGAGAGTGAGAGTAGAGAGTGAGTAGTAGATAGTAGAGAGTAGTAGAGAGTGAGTAGTAGAGAGTAGTAGAGAGTGAATAGTAGAGAGTAGTAGAGAGTGAGTAGCAGAGAGAGAGTAGTAGGGGGTAGGAGAGAGTGTGTAGTAGAGTGAGTAGTAGAGAGTAGTAGAGAGAGTAGTAGAGAGTGAGTAGTAGAGAGTAGTAGAGAGTGAGTAGTAGAGAGTGAGTAGTGGAGAGTTAGCAGAAGAGAGTAGTAGAGAGCGAGTAGTCGAGAGTGAGTAGTAGAGAGTGATTAGTAGAGACTCAGTAGTAGAGAGTAGTAGAGAGTGAGCAGTAGAGAGAGAGTAGTAGAGAGCGTAGTAGAGAGTGAGTTTTAGAGAGTAGTAGAGTGGTAGATAGTGAGTAGTAGAGAGAGAGTAGTAGAGAGTGAGTAGTAGAGTAGTAGAGAGTGAGTGTCAGAGAGTAGTAGAGAGTATTAGAGTGAGTAGTAGAGAGTAGTAGAGAGTGAGTAGTAGAGAGAGTAGTAGAGAGTAGTAGAGTAGTAGAGAGTGAGTAGTAGAGAGTGAGTAGTAGAGAGTAGTAGAGTAGTAGAGAGTGAGTAGTAAAGAGTGAGTAGTAGAGAGTAGTAGAGAGTAGTAGAGTGAGTAGTACAGAGTGGTAGTGAGTGAGTAGTAGAGAGTGAGTAGTAGAGAGAGAGTAGTAGAGAGTAGTAGAGAGTGAGTAGTAGAGAGTGAATAGTAGAGAGTAGTAGAGAGTGACTAGTAGAGAGAGAGTAGTAGAGAGTAGTAGAGAGTGAGTAGCAGAGAGTAGTAGAGAGTGAGTATTAGAGAGTGAGTAGTAGAGAGTGAGCAGAGTAGTAGAGAGTGAGTAGTAGTGAGTAGTAGAGAGTTAGTAGTAGAGAGAAAGTAGTAGAGAGTAGTAGAGAGTGAGGAGTAGAGTAGTAGAGAGAAGTCAGTCAGTGTCAGTCAGTCAGTGTCAGTCAGTCAGTGTCAGTGTCAGTCAGTGTCAGTCAGTCAGTGTCAGTCAGTGTCAGTCAATCAGTGTCACTCAGTGTCAGTCAATCAGTGTCATCAGTGTCAGTCAGTCAGTCAGTGTCAGTCAGTCAGTGTCAGTCAATCAGTGTCAGTCATTGTCAGTAAGTCAGTGTCAGTCAATCAGTGTCAGTCAGTGTCAATGTCAGTCAGTGTCAGTGTCAGTGTCAGTCAATCAGTGTCAGTCAGTGTTAGTCAGTCAGTGTCAGCTAGAGCAGCTCTGCTGACCTGGTTCTCTCCCTCTAGAGCAGCTCTGCTGACCTGGTTCTCTCCCTCTAAAGCAGCTCTACTGACCTGGTTTCTTTGGCTCTACAGCAGTTCTGCTGACCAGGTTTTCTCTGGCTCTAGAGCAGCTCTGCTGACCTGGTTCTTAGGCTCTAGAGCAGCTCTGCTGACCTGGTTCTCTGGCTCTAAAGCAGCTCTGCTGACCTGGTTCTCTCCCTCTAAAGCAGCTCTGCTGACCTGGTTTCTCTGGCTCTACAGCAGCTCTGCTGACCTGGTTCTCTGACTCTACAGCAGCTCTGCTGACCTAGTTCTTAGGCTCTAGAGCAGCTCTGATGACCTGGTCCTCTGGCTCTACAACAGCTCTGCTGACCTGGTTCTCTGGCTCTAAAGCAGCTCTGCTGACCCGGTTCTATGGCTCTAAAGCAGTTCTGCTGACCGGGTTTTCTGGCTCTAGAGCAGCTCTGCTGACCTGGTCCCTTGGCCCTAAAGCAGCTCTGCTGACCTGGTTCTCTCCCTCTAAAGCAGCTCTGCTGACCTGGTTTCTCTGGCTCTACAGCAGCTCTGCTGACCTGGTTCTCTGGCTCTGGAGCAGCTCTGCTGACCTAGTTCTTGGGCTCTAGAGCAGCTTTGCTGACCTGGTTCTCTGGCTCTACAACAGCTCTGCTGACCTGGTTCTCTGGTTCTAAAGCAGCTCTGCTGACCCAGTTCTATGGCTCTAAAGCAGTTCTACTGACCTGGTTCTCTGGCTCTAGAGCAGCTCTGCTGACCTGGTCCCTTGGCTCTAAAGCAGCTCTGCTGACCTGGTTCTCTCCCTCTAAAGCAGCTCTGCTGACCTGGTTCTCTCACTCTAAAGCAGCTCTACTGACCTGGTTTCTCTGGCTCTACAGCAGCTTTGCTGGACTGGTTCTTTGGCTCTAGAGAAGCTCTGCTGAACTGGTTCTTAGGGTCTAGAGCAGCTCTGCTGACCTGGTTCTCTGGCTCTAAAGCAGCTCTGCTGACCTGGTTCTCTAGCTCTAAAACAGCTCTGCTGACCTGGTTCTATGGCTCTAAAGCAGTTCTGCTGACCTGGTTCTCTGTATAGATAGGAGCTCTGCTGACCTGGTTCTCTGGCTCTACAACAGTTCTGCTGACCTGGTTCTCTAGCTCTAAAGCAGCTCTCCTGACCCGGTTCTATGGCTCTAAAGCAGTTCTGCTGACCTGGTTCTCTGGCTCTAGAGCAGCTCTGCTGACCTGGTCCCTTGGCTCTAAAGCAGCTCTGCTGACCTGGTTCTCTCCCTCTAAAGCAGCTCTGCTGACCTGGTTCTCTCTCTCTAGAGCAGCTCTACTGACCTGGTTCTCTGGCTCTAAAGCAGCTCTGCTGACCTGGTTCTATGGCTCTAAAGCAGCTCTGCTGACCTAGTTCTCTGGCTACAGAGCAGTTCTGCTGATCTGGTTCTCTGGCTCCACAACAGCTCTGCTGACCTGGTTCTCTGGCTCTAAAGCAGCTCTGCGGACCCGGTTCTATGGCTCTAAAGCAGTTCTGCTGACATGGTTCTCTAGCTCTAGAGCAGCTCTGCTGACCTGGTTCTCTCCCTCTAGAGCAGCTCTGCTGACCTGGTTCTCTCCCTCTAAAGCAGCTCTACTGACCTGGTTTCTTTGGCTCTACAGCAGTTCTGCTGACCAGGTTTTCTCTGGCTCTAGAGCAGCTCTGCTGACCTGGTTCTTAGGCTCTAGAGCAGCTCTGCTGACCTGGTTCTCTGGCTCTAAAGCAGCTCTGCTGACCTGGTTCTCTCCCTCTAAAGCAGCTCTGCTGACCTGGTTTCTCTGGCTCTACAGCAGCTTTGCTGACCTGGTTCTCTGACTCTACAGCAGCTCTGCTGACCTAGTTCTTAGGCTCTAGAGCAGCTCTGATGACCTGGTCCTCTGGCTCTACAACAGCTCTGCTGACCTGGTTCTCTGGCTCTAAAGCAGCTCTGCTGACCCGGTTCTATGGCTCTAAAGCAGTTCTGCTGACCTGGTTTTCTGGCTCTAGATCAGCTCTGCTGACCTGGTTTCTCTGGCTCTACAGCAGCTCTGCTGACCTGGTTCTCTGGCTCTGGAGCAGCTCTGCTGACCTAGTTCTTGGGCTCTAGAGCAGCTTTGCTGACCTGGTTCTCTGGCTCTACAACAGCTCAGCTGACCTGTTTCTCTGGTTCTAAAGCAGCTCTGCTGACCCTGTTCTATGGCTCTAAAGCAGTTCTGCTGACCTGGTTCTCTGGCTCTAGAGCAGCTCTGCTGACCTGGTCCCTTGGCTCTAAAGCAGCTCTGCTGACCTGGTTCTCTCCCTCTAAAGCAGCTCTGCTGACCTGGTTCTCTCACTCTAAAGCAGCTCTACTGACCTGGTTTCTCTGGCTCTACAGCAGCTTTGCTGGACTGGTTCTTTGGCTCTAGAGCAGCTCTGCTGACCTGGTTCTTAGGGTCTAGAGCAGCTCTGCTGACCTGGTTCTCTAGCTCTAAAGCAGCTCTCCTGACCCAGGTCTATGGCTCTAAAGCAGTTCTGCTGACCTGGTTCTCTGGCTCTAGAGCAGCTCTGCTGACCTGGTCCCTTGGCTCTAAAGCAGCTCTGCTGACCTGGTTCTCTCCCTCTAAAGCAGCTCTGCTGACCTGGTTCTCTCTCTCTAGAGCAGCTCTACTGACCTGGTTCTCTGGCTCTAAAGCAGCTCTGCTGACCTGGTTCTATGGCTCTAAAGCAGCTCTGCTGACCTAGTTCTCTGGCTACAGAGCAGTTCTGCTGATCTGGTTCTCTGGCTCTACAACAGCTCTGCTGACCTGGTTCTCTGGCTCTAAAGCAGCTCTGCTGACCCGGTTCTATGGCTCTAAAGCAGTTCTGCTGACATGGTTCTCTGGCTCTAGAGCAGCTCTGCTGACCTGGTTCTCTCCCTCTAGAGCAGCTCTGCTGACCTGGTTCTCTCCCTCTAAAGCAGCTCTACTGACCTGGTTTCTTTGGCTCTACAGCAGTTCTGCTGACCAGGTTTTCTCTGGCTCTAGAGCAGCTCTGCTGACCTGGTTCTTAGGCTCTAGAGCAGATCTGCTGACCTGGTTCTCTGGCTCTAAAGCAGCTCTGCTGACCTGGTTCTCTCCCTCTAAAGCAGCTCTGCTCACCTGGTTTCTCTGGCTCTACAGCAGCTCTGCTGACCTGGTTCTCTGGCTCTAGAGCAGCTCTGCTGACCTAGTTCTTAGGCTCTGGAGCAGCTCTGCTGACCTGGTTCTCTGGCTCTACAACAGCTCTGCTGACCTGGTTCTCTGGCTCTAAAGCAGCTCTGCTGACCCGGTTTTATGGCTCTAAAGCAGTTCTGCTGACCTGGTTCTCTGGCTATAGAGCAGCTCTGCTGACCTGGTCCCTTGGCTCTAAAGCAGCTCTGCTGACCTGGTTCTCTCCCTCTAAAGCAGCTCTGCTGACCTGGTTTCTCTGGCTCTACAGCAGCTCTGCTGACCTGGTTCTCTGGCTCTGGAGCAGCTCTGCTGACCTAGTTCTTAGGCTCTAGAGCAGCTTTGCTGACCTGGTTCTCTGGCTCTACAACAGCTCTGCTGACCTGGTTCTCTCGTTCTAAAGCAGCTCTGCTGACCTCGTTCTCTGGTTCTAAAGCAGCTCTGCTGAACCAGTTCTATGGCTCTAAAGCAGTTCTGCTGACCTGGTTCTCTGGCTCTAGAGCATCTCTGCTGACCTGGTCCCTTGGCTCTAAAGCAGCTCTGCTGACCTGGTTCTCTCCCTCTAAAGCAGCTCTGCTGACCTGGTTCTCTCAATCTAAAGCAGCTCTACTGACCTGGTTTATCTGGCTCTACAGCAGGTCTGCTGAACTGGTTCTTTCGCTGTAGAGCAGCTCTGCTGACTGGTTCTCTGGCTCTAAAGCAGCTCTGCTGACCTGGTTCTCTCCCTCTAAAGCAGCTCTGCTGGCCTGTTTTCTCTGGCTCTACAGCAGCTCTGCTGACCTGGTTCTCTGGCTCTAGAGCAGCTCTGCTGACCTGGTTCTCTGGCTCTGGAGCAGCTCTGCTGACCTAGTTCTTAGGCTCTAGAGCAGCTTTGCTGACCTGGTTCTCTGGCTCTACAACAGCTCTGCTGACCTGGTTCTCTGGTTCTAAAGCAGCTCTGCTGACCCAGTTCTATGGCTCTAAAGCAGTTCTGCTGACCTGGTTCTCTGGCTCTAGAGCAGCTCTGCTGACCTGGTCCCTTGGCTCTAAAGCAGCTCTGCTGACCTGGTTCTCTCCCTCTAAAGCAGCTCTGCTGACCTGGTTCTCTCAATCTAAAGCAGCTCTGCTGACCTGGTTCTCTCCCTGTAAAGCAGCTCTGCTGATCTGCTTTCTCAGGCTCTACAGCAGCTCTGCTGACCTGGTTCTCCGCCGCTAGAGCAGCTCTGCAGACCTGGGTCTCTGGCTCTAGAGCAACTCTGCTGACCTGGGTCTCTGGTTCTAGAGCAGCTCTGCTGACCTGCTTCTTAGGATCTAGAGCAGCTCTGCTGACCTGGTTCTCTTGCTCTACAACGGCTCTGCTGACCTGGTTTCTCTGGCTCTACAACAGCTCTGCTGACCTAGTTCTCTGCACTCACGATGCATGCACCCGACTTCACGAAAATATATTTAAAAATAAAATAAGTTTATTATAAGTACAAATCTATTATTTTTATGAATATCTTCGATAATCTCTTGCCCTAATAAGTATATTAAAGACACATACATATAATTTTGGAACATAGCATTTCTTTGCGGGAGTCCGCACCCAGCGCTCCCCAGCACGTATATGACGTCACGCGGGACCCGCCACCGCGCAAGCATCTCGTACCGTAATGCGCATGTGTCGCGAATGCGAGGGAGCAGGAGTCACAGACTGGCCGCATACCAATCGCGCACATCACATAATATTAAATGTATATGATGTAACTGAAGCACACGTAGCCGTCGCACACCATACGTGGATCCTTCAGGACTTTTCTAAAATGGCGGCTAGAATCCGCGCACCCACAGTGATGTGTACACTTTGAGTAAAAAAAGAAAATAATATAAATATATTAAAATAAAAAATGAAAACAACAAAAATTAATCAATATTTCAGTTTGAATTATTTTTTTAATTTCTTTTTGCAATTTTCAGAAAAATATATAATGTTATTTAATGAATAACATATTTATAAATAAACAGTTAAAAAACTGTAGAAAATCAGTACAAAAAAATAGGTATAACTACTATCACACTTAGAAATTAGCATTTAAAAAACCTTTGATATTCACAGAAAAAAACCATAGGTTTCAGAGACGTTATAGTTAGAAATTAGCATTTAAAAAAGCATTGAAATTCACTGAAAAAACCATAGGTTTCAGAGACGTTATAGTTAGAAATTAGCATTTAAAAAACCTTAGAAATTCACAGAAAAACATAGGTTTCAGGGGTGTTATAGTTAGCTGGCCATTTCACTCATACAAAACCATAGAAATCCCTCTGTTATAGTTAGTTCTGCTAACTATAACTCACGCACCCGCATTGCACTGCTGATGATGTCACATATTCCATCATTCATGACATGGTCAGTGACATCACTGATGACATCTCAAATGACATCACTGATGACATCACTGATGACATCATCCACGTGACAATCTGATACACCTCATCATACACTAGTATAACCTTTCATCACTCACTGTAAAATGCAGAGTACCATATTTGAAACCATTGACACACCAATACCAGTTACTACATACCCACTCACTAAACACACAACTACCCATTCAACAACAGAATCATTTATACATGCAGTCACTAATTAATAGAACACTATCAAATGCACTTATACACATATAGACATTGACATATCAGCAGTCATCTTAGTCGGTTATGCAGTCATCCTACTCACTCATGAAAAAGATTAATCACACTTACATTTACTCACATACACAATTATCCAACAACACCTAATTTATTCAAACATATAGTAACTCATAGTTAATATGTTAAGAAATCACCATTACAATTATACACTCATTCATATAGTTACTCTCACAATCACTGACTCTTACACATACTTATTTATATACACCAACTCTCACATACAAGGCCTTTTATTTTTTTACTTTGTTGAAGATGTACAACTAAAACATATATTCACTCACCAACACACAAATAAATACACTCAGTCACCCAAACAACTGTTTCCACATGCACTCTTAAACCTATACACCTAGTCAATCAACCATTCACACATCTATGCATAGAGTTACACACACCCTATCCAACCACACACAAACTCAGTGTCCGATACAAATACTCACCCAACTAATCAATAGCTAATATACATACTCATGTAGTTAGTGACCAACTGATGCAGCGTGTTATACAACAACAGAGACAGTGATGCACACATTCACATAGTTTAGTTACTAATCCATGTATTAAGTGAGACACTTTTAATTACTCACTTAAACAGTCAGACAGCTACTAAATCCTCCATCCAGACAGTTATATATCCACTAAATCTTCAATACAGATTGGTACATCTATAATACATATTTAAATTTCAAACTAAACCACATTCACTGGATGATGTCATCAGTGATGTCATCAGTGATGTCATTTGAGATGTCATCAGTGATGTCATCAGTGAGGTCACTGATCATGTCATGAATGATGCAATATGTGACATCATCAGCAGTGCATTGCGGGCGCGCGAGTTATAGTTAGCAGAACTAACTATAACGGAGGAATTTCTATGGATTTGTACGAGTGAAATGGCCAGCTAACTATAACACCCCTGAAATCTATGATTTATTCTGTCAATATATATATATGGCGGTCACCTGTAGGTAATTATAGTTAGGACCCATTTCCATAGGAGGAGCTTTTTTGTATGTCTAGTTTCTTTTCTTCCGAAGGGGAGGCAATGAACAAACACTCCTTGGGGCTATGGAATACTACATGCATGTTCCCCATGTTTAGTTGGTTCATGACAGTTGAAAAACAAGTGATTGGCCATGTGATGTACTTACTCCAAGTCCAAGTTAGGACCTAGTTTCCATAGGAAAAGTGTTTTTTGTTTTCCCAATAACTTTGGCGCCGGTTGAAGAATCTTCGGGAACTTTTCAAAACTAGTTGGGCACTCTGGTCAGCTTGTGTCTTGAAAGTTTCGGGGTGATTCGACAAGTGAGGGCCGAGAAAAAAAGGGGGATCCCAAAACATGTTTTCTCCATGTTATGTTCCATAGGAAACTTTAGACACGGCTACAGCCCGAACTACTAAACGGAATTACACCAAATTTGGCAAAATGGTAGCCCTGGGTCCGGAAAGAGTCCTTTTTTTTTAAATGGTATAAATCCGTTCAGTAGTTTTTGAGATATTATAGGAAAAAATTCTTTATATATCTGGGAGGGACCTAACTACACAGCATGATCTTGGCTCTAATTGGCTGCCAACACTTCAATCCAGGAAGTGTTGGCAGCCATCTTGGTGCAATGCTTTTTAGGTCTCGCCTAGCAAGGCAGCGCATTCGCTGCACGCTTGGCGAGATCTATTGTTGTTGATCTACCAAAACACCACTGCACTGCCCTAAACCCTAAAACACTACCCCCTGCATGACCCTCTACACTACCCAAACACCACTGCACTATCCTAAACCCTAAAACATTACTCCCAGCATGACCTCCTACACTACCCAAACACCACTTGCTCTACCCTAAAACACGACCCCCTACACTACACAAACACCACTGCATTACCCTAAACCCTAAAACACTACCCCCAGCATGACACCTACACTACCCAAACACCACTGCTCTACCCTAAAACCTAAAACACTACCCCAGCACGATCCCCTACACTACCCAAACGACCACTGCACTATCCTAAAACACAACCCCCTATATTACACAAACACCACTGCACTACCCTAAACCCTACATCTACCCCCGCACAACCCCTACACTACCCAAACTCCACTGCACTATACTAAACCCTAGAATACTACCCCCAGCATGACCACCTACACTACCCAAACACCAATGCACCACCCTAAACCCTAAAACACTACCCCCAGCATGACCCCCTACACTACCCAAACACCACTGCACTACTCTAAAACATGACCCCCTATACTACACAAACACCACTACACTACCCTAAACCCACCCCCGCACGACCCCCTACAGTACTCAAACACCACTGAACTACACTGAACCCTAAAACACTACCCCCAGCATGACCCCCTACACTACCCAAACACCACTGAACTACCCTAAACCCTAAAACACTACCCCCAGCACGACCCCCTACACTACCCAAACACCACTGCACTACCCAAAAACACGACCCCCTACACTACACAAACACCACTGCACTACCCTAAACCCTAAATCTACCCCGCACGACCGCCTACACTACCCAAACACCACTGCACTACACTAAACCCTAGAAAACTACCGCCAGCATGACCCCCTACACTACCCAAACACCACTGCACTACCCTAAACCCTAAAACACTACCCCAGCACGACCCCTACACTACACAAATTGTGTAAATCCGTTCAGTTGTTTTTGAGATATTAAAGGAAAAAAATCTTTATATATCTGGGCGGAACCTAACTACACAAGCACGAGCTTGGCTCTAATTGACTGCCAACACTTCAATCCAGGAAGTGTTGGCAGCCATCTTGGTGCATTGCTTTTTTGGTCTTGCCTAGCAAGGCAGCGCATGCGCTGCCCGCTTGGCGAGAACTATTGCTGTCGATCTACCCAAACACCACTGCACTGCCCTAAACCCTAAAACACAACCCCCAGCCTGACTCTCTACACTACCCAAACACCACTGCACTACATTATACCCTAAAACACTACCCCCAGCATGACCCCCTACACTACCCAAACACCACTGCACTACCCTAAAACACGACCCCCTACACTACCCAAACACCACTGCACTACCCTAAACCCTAAAACACTACCCCCAGCATGACCCCCTACACTACCCAAACACCACTGCACTACCCAAAAACACAACCCCCTACACTACACAAACACCACAACGTGGATCGTCTACATTTTTTTAGAATGCATGGTCATTTACCATACATACCTTTACAACGAAATGCGTTGTAAAGGCATGTGGGTAAATGACCATGCGTTCTAAAGAAATGCGTAGTAATGACTTCGCGATGTACAACGCATGCGTGGTAATGCATGCGTTGTAATGGTATCGCGAAGTAAAAAAGTCGTCATAACGGCTGTTTACCAATTGAAGCTGGCCCCTGTTCATCAGTGAGTCTTTTATTTGATAAATTAGGAGGAAAGAATGTGTTTTTTTACCGAAAAGTGCATTCCCGGCTGTTGTATTGTGAAAGTGTCCGCGTGGACTGGTTTCACTTCTGGTGAGAGAGTGGAAGAGTCTGTTTGGGTCTAAAGGAATTCTGTTGTTGGACGGGGCCGGCGCGACACGTCATAAAAAAACACAGCTAATGGAAAGCGTCCTCCCCAAAGTGTGGAGGAGTGCCAAGAGAGGTCAACGAGTGTGCGTACCACCGCAGTATGACCGTACCGTGTGACCCATGTGCCGCCTCCAGGGTACGGGAGGCAGAAGCGGCATCCATCTCAGGTCCTCTTGAAGACCATTGTAGCACTAATTCTAGCATTTTAACCTCTTTGATCCTGCCAGATACAAAGAGAAGATCCTGTGTTTGTCAGTGCCCTCGTTACTTTTTTTGTGGGTAGTGGTGCTTGTCACTTCGCTGCCCCACCAGTGCACATGAGTGGGCTCCCCACCTCGTGTGCCATCTGCAGGGTCTCTGCCCTCGGATCACTGGTTTCTGGAGTGGCAACATAAACAGTTGCTCCCAGAGGACATGCCTGAACACTTAGGTGAATATCCCCAGCGCCAGCATTCCGCGGAAATACTTTCCTAGCTCTCCCACGTCGACGAGGACGTCATAATACCAGGGCTCCGCTCGCGTCACCATATGATGTCATCGGAGACCTCGTCGGCGTGCTGACATCAGTTCCACCCATTTTTTACGTGCCACCGAGGCAAACAGGCGGACCGACACATTTTCACATGTATACATAGTATACTAAAAAAATAAATAAATATATATATATATATATATATATATATATATATATATATATATATATATGTTAGAATCCGGGTTCTCTGGTTGGCACAGGTAGGTACTTGTGACAAGCAGGGAACCTTTCCTCTAGTCAGGGTAAGGGGTTACACTCCTAAAATAACCCCTGCTCACCCTCTAGGTAGCTTGGCGCGAGCAGACAAGGCTTATCTCAGAGCGTTATAGGTTAAGCATTTGTGAACACATACAGTAACCAAGTGACGCCAATACAGATGGACACTACACAGGTTTTTATATTAAAAATAAGGATTCTTTATATAGAGTTACCACAATACCATTAAACGACAAAAATACACAATACTGTTACTTTAGATGGTAGAAGTTTGCTTAGTTCTCTTAAGTTCTTAAATGCGACACTTTAAGTCAATGTACCTTAGATGCGACACGCAGGGCAACGAAAGTGTTGCAACGATGCTGATGCAATGAAGTTTTTGGTGCAAAGGAATTAAGACGTGAAGATCTTCCAGATGCGTTACGCTTCTCCGATGTTGCGAGAAGACACGTCTCGATGCGTCGGCTGCAGCGGCGTCACCCCTTTACGCGATGCAACAACAGCAGCTCCGACGGAGGCACGCTTCTCCGTGGATGCAAGGTGCTTTTCTTGATGCGGTGCAATGCGACCACTACGATGGCTGCGATGGCGACACGCTTCTTCCTCGATGTGAGACTCTTCTCTTGATGCAGTGCAATGCCTCAGCTACGATGGCTGCGATGGCGACACGCTTCTTCGGCGTTGCGAGACACTTCCGGAATGATGCGAGACGCTTCCGCTCGATGCGATGCTGCAACGGCGACACCCTTTGCGAGATGCGACGACAACAGCTCCGACGGCGGCACGCTTCTCCTTCTTGAGACGCGCTTCCAGCTCCTTGCCACACGCAGTCCCTCAGAAGGCCCAAAAACAGCAGCAGGCACTTCCAAAAGACTCTGGGGAGCTGGGGGGTGAAGTCCACTGGTCCTGGGACTTCGTTCAGGGGGCAAGCTCAGCACAAGCCCTTGGAGATCTTTTAAGCACAAGTTGAAATAAAGTCTTTGTAGTCTTTCTCCTCTCCTTCCAGCAGCAAGGCAACCACTGCAGGCCAATCCCCCAGGTCAGGGACAGTACTCCTCCTTACAGCTTTCCCAGTTCCTTCTCCTCAGGCAGAGGTTCTTCTTGTCAAGCAGGATCTAATTTCTTGGGAGCAGGGACCCAATACTTATACCCCTAATTCCTTTGTTCCTCTGGGGTAGAGGGGCCTTTGCTCAGTCCAAACCAGTTCTTGAGCACTTTGTTGACATGACTCTGCCTTTCTATTCAGGGTGCAGGGCAGAGACATCAGCCGCTCCACAGGAGGTGGAGCCAGCATTTTGGTGGCAGAGCACAGCCCTATTCAGAGTCCAGGTGCACTCCTCCCACCCATCTGGATGTCAATCTCTCATGTCACTCACACAAACCAGACAGGCAGATACACATCATATCAGAGGCGGGCTGAAATGGTTAGGCACGCAAATACACACTTTCTAAAAGTGGTATTTGCAAACACAGAATATTAAAATAAACTTTACTAAGAGATGTATTTTATTATTCTGAGTTCAGGCATACTAAACTCGATTTTCTACCATGTTCCCTTGGTCTGTTAGGATCATAGGATGTAACAATTCTAACAGCCCATTCTGGCCTATGGAGAACAGGTAGCCTTACAATAGTGAAAAACGGAAATGGCTGTAATTCACTATTAGGACATGCCACACACATAAGGACTTGTCCTACCTAATGCTTACAATGCACCCTGCCCTTGGGCCTACCATAGGGGTGACTAATATGAAGTTAAGGGAAGGTTTAGGGACTGGGAAGTGGGTGCACTTGCCCAGTCAGCATGACAGTACCAGACTGCACGCAGGTTCTGCAATGGCAGACCTTAGACACATTTTACTAGGCCACTTCTGTGGGTGGCACAACCAGTGCTGCAAGCCCACCAGCAGCATTTGTATTTACAAGCCCGGGACACTCCTGGTGCACTTTACTGGGGTCTGACAGTAAACCAAATAAGCCAATCATGGAATCCAACCAACATATACATTTTACATAGGGAGAGCATATGCACTTTAGCACTGAACAGCAGTGGTAAAGTGCCCAGAGTCATAGAATAGCCAACAGGTCAGAAAAAGTACAGGTGGAAGGCAAAAAGTTTAGGGACCATCCGGCCAAGAGGGCCAGGTCCAACAATATATATATATATATATATATATATATATATATATATATATATATATATACAAATGCATAACCAATAAAGGCATAAAGAAATAGCAACAGATCAAGCATTTTTCACTATTAAAACATAAGCATGATTAAGACATATTAAAAACATTCATGCCAAACAGTAAAAGCATCTTTTTGGTAGAAACAGGTGGACAACGGGGAGGGTGGGACAGTGAGCAATCCACAGGCAGATACTGTATCCACCAGAAAAAGCATTACCGAAGGTAAGGAACTTGTTCTTCTGATGGATACTTCTGCCTGTGGATTCCTCACCTTTTAAATAGAATCCACAAGCCGTACCTCACCCGAAGGAGCGTGGCCATTCCTCCTAACCTCCGAATCCAATAATAATCGAATAATATTTTGTTGAAATTATATTGAAAATAATACTTTAAAAATACTTTTATTAATAAATTTAGACAAACACTTAAAGGTAAACTTTTATTTATAATTCATTTAAAGATATTTCATACTTTACAACCTACTCCGAAGTCGCGACCCCAGCGCGACTTTTCAAAATAGCTACCGGAATGCACGCAGCCATCGTGTAGGGTGCGTGACTTCTGTATAATACATATAAAAAAAAGAATGAATATAGTTTTCCTAACTAAAATTATTCACAATTGTTTTTAAATATATATATATATATATATATTATCTACTGGCAGTCGCCAGTAGATAGTTATAGTTAGGACCGAGTTCCCATAGGAAATCTGAAAATTCTATTTTGAATAACTTTGGCGCCGGTTGACTTATCTTTCTGAAATTTTCAAAACTAATGGGGCGCTCCGCTCAGCTCCTACCCTGAAAGTCTCGGGGTGATTCGTCAAGCGGGGGCTGAGAAAAAAGGGGGGTCCCAAAACGTGTTTTCCCCATGCATTTTCCCATAGGACCTTTAGTCGAAGGTACAGCCCGAACGGCTGAACAGAATTACTTGAAATTTGGCAAAAAGGTAGTCCTCAGGTCAGGCATGTGCCTTTTGCATATATGGTGTAAATCCATTCAGTAGTTCCTGAGAAAATCAAAAGTAAAATCATATATATATCTGGGCGGAGCCTAACCACACATCTCATCGTGAGATCTGATTGGCTGTCAGCACTTCATCCAAGAAGTGTTGGCAGCCATCTTGGGACCAATATACATGATAGCACCTCATTAAAAAGCCATGCAGTTAATAGACGGTTTTAAGAGACTTTAGTTACATTATAAATCATTTGTTGATGGTACCATACTCATTTTAGGAATTGTGGTGTGTTCTAAGGTAATTTTACCATGTGAAAAAGCCTTCTGCTGTGATATCATGAATCATGTTTGAGAGAAAACTATTTTTTCATGCTTTTCCCACAGAGGTTTGGAAGGTGATCTATAAGCTAAACTGAGAGCATATTTTCTGTAAATTCACATTATCTTTCTCTGTCATGGGAGAATGAAGTCTGACATTCTCAGTAAAACATGTACATCCAACAAGGGCAGAGACTGTCAGTTGATTCCTTTGTGTTCTACTGCAGCTTCCCAGAGTGTTCTAAAGAACAACTAGAGCGCTAACAGTCCTACTTATGACAAAAGTATGGCACACCTGAAGCCATCTTGGTTGCAATAAAGTGGTAACTGTTAAAACATTTAATTTAAAAAGGAACAAAATGAGGGGGTTCATTTTGCCATAGAAAGTATGATTAGTGCTGCAGAAAGAAAAATTAGGGCACATTTTGAATGACTTCTCAAATCCTCTTCGATTTCATAAAATAATTCTGACATGCAGACTGAAACATGAACTTTGAATACCAGCAGAAGACTTTCCTGGTGAGCAGTAGCTTTACTACAGTGATCTAATGAGCAACTAGAGTGCTTACATTCAGAATTTATGGCAAATGTGTGACACATCTGAAGGCCTTCTTGATGGAACCAAACTAAAAAACTGAAAGTATTTCCTACTGAGGAGCCTGCAGTAAATGAGGAAATTAGTAAACTTCATAACAAATAAATCTCCCAAGATGGCCACCAGAGACAAAAGAGCCCAAATGTAGCCCAAATATCACCCAGATGTAGCCCAAGTATAGCCCAATGACAGAATGTCCCAGAGTGTTCTAACGAACAACTAGAGCGCTAACAGTCTTACTTATGACAAAAGTATGGCACACCTGAAGCCATCTTGATTGGAATAAAGTGGTAACACTTAAAATATTTAATTTACAATGGAACAAAATGAGAGGGTTCATTTTCCCATAGAAATTATGAATAGTTCAACAGAAAGAAAAATTAGGGCACATTTTGACTTCTCAAATTCTCTTCTATTTCATAAAAATATTCTGACATGCAGACTGAAACATACACTTTTAATACCAGCAGCAGACTTCCGTGGTGAGCAGTAGCTTTACTACAGTGATCTAATGAGCAACTGGAGTGCTAACATTCAGAATTTATGGCAAATGTGTGACATATCTGAATAACGTCTTGATGGAATCAAAGTAAAAAGCTGAAAGCATTTCCTACTGAGGAGACTGCAGTAAATGAGGAAATTAGGAAACTTCATAACAAATAAATCTCCCAAGATGGCCACCAGACACAAAAGAGCCCAAATGCAGCACAAATATCACCCAGATGTAGCCCACATGTAGCCCAATGACAGAAGTGTGTATTTGCAGTTTTATATAGTGCAGACTTGTCAGGTATTGGAGTGCTTTACATGAGCATTGGTTACATCACACAAGATCAAATTCATTTTGGTTGTAGACATGGGGAGATTAAGTGATTTGACCAGAATCACAGAATGTTGAGCTGAAGCAGAAACTCCAACCTGGTTCCCCAGTTGCAAAGTCTGCAGCTCTGGAAGTAACACCACATCCTCTCCCCTAGGTGCAACATTTAATCAAGTGGTCAACTAGATAAAAAAACATAAAGATGACAAATAATTTAAAAGTTCTTTGTCGCTATTTGAAAACTCAGAAAATATGTCCTCATTTTAGTTTTTTAGAGCACTAACCATAATTTTGATGCAAATAAGACCCTCTCATATATGTAATTTCTAAAGGAAATACTCTAGGTATTACAGTTTTGATTACATCAAGATGACGTCAGGCGTTCCACACTTTTGTAATAAATATAGAATGTTAGCAATCTAGTTGTTTATTGGGATACTGTTGAGAGGCAGAGGCCAGGGGCACGGACTCTGAAAATTGAAGGCGGGTAGGAGAGTGCAGAGGCAACAATTTGACCACACTGGGCAGGCAGGAAGGGCAGTGGCAGCACAACAGACTATGGAGGGCAGTGGAAAGGGGGGCAGGGGCAACAAACCAACAATACTGGACTGGCAAGAGAGGCTGTGGCAATATAATAGACCATTGTGGGCAGAAGGAAGAGGCAATGGTAGTACAACCATACATGCCAACAGACCCGTTTCCGCCAGGAAATGTCCAATGTTTTTAAGCTCAAATGGGCTTTACTTGTTCTGTCTCCTGTCTACAATCTCCTCTTTTTTAATGTAACTCAAAGGGGAAAATCAATACCCCAGTTTTTTTTCAAAATCTCCCTCTTACCAAGTTCAAAATGTTTGCAAATATGGTACATTAGATCATGGTAGGCAGGAGGAATTGGGGTAGGGACATGGACTCGGATAACAGAGGACAGGAGGGACATGGAGAGGTGCACCAAACTGACCCTACAGGGCAGGCATCAGGGAGTGCAGCACAACAATCCATTGAAAGCAATAGGGAGGGGACAGGACCATGCACATGGACAACAGAGAACAGAGGGGAAAGAGGCAATGGTAGCTAGCTGACCATAATGGACAGACAGGAGAGAAAGCTGCAGCATAACAGACCATAAAGGGCAGGAGGGACGGATCAGGGGCATTGCAATGGAACAGGCAAGCCAGGAGGGAGGGAATAGGGGTCTGCACATGGAAACAGAGGGCTGGGGGCAAGGGGGCAGGGCAGGAGCAGCAAGATGACCATGGAGGTCAGGCAGGATGGGCACTAGAAACAAGACACACCATGGAGAACAACAATGAGACTATGATGTCATACACACAGACCATGGAAGGAAGGTGGGAGGGGGTCAGGGGCAGCTAGCTGACCACACAGGGAAGGTGGGAGGGGCCATGGCAGCACAGAAGACAATGCATGGCAAGCAGGAGGGTTAGTGGCAGCACAATGGCTATGATGGGCAAGAAGGAGGATGCAGGGGCATGCACAAAGGACCATGGAGGATAGAAGGGAGGGTCAGGACCTTCGCACAGACAAGAGAGTTCAGGGGAAGGGGCCTCACAACAGACCGCACGGGGCAGGCAGGAGGAGCAGTTGCAGCACAACAGACCAGGGAGGGCAGAAGGGTGTGGCAGTAAAATGGACCATGGAGGACAGGATGAAGGGGATAGGGGCATGGCATGTGGACAGGCAGGGTGGAGGTGGCAGGGACAGGTTACAGTCATCTGACAATGCTAGGCAGGTGGGAGGGAAGTGGCAGCTCAACAGAACACTCAGAGTAGATAGGAGTGGCAGGTCCATGGAACATGGTGGGCAAAAAGGATGGAGCAGGGTCATGCACAAAGACATCGAAGGGCAGGGGGAAGGAGAATAGGGGCAGCAAGCTAAGCACAGAGGCTAAGCAGGAGGTCAATGATGATCCCTAGAATTGGGCAATGGAGGGCAGGAGGAGTGGACTGGTACATCATGCTAAATGGAGGGCAGTGGCAGCACATCAGACCATGCATGGCAGGAGGGAGGAGGCTAGTCCATGGATTCAGACAACAGAGGATAGGGAGGAGGTGGATGGGGCAGCAAGCTAACTGTTCAGAGAAGGTGGGTATTAGGAACTTTATTGTTTTTAAAATGTGTGTCTGTGCGAACTACTTAAAATTTGAACAAGTATGCAGCATAATCTCACTTTTATTCAGGAAGAAGAGGACGTTTGTGACTGTGACTCCGGGCTCACTTGGCAGAAACACCCCCTGACCCTCCACCCCCCATCGCAAAATGTAATGTCCGTGAAAAGGGTAGGTGGACGCAGTGTTATATAGAACATAGTCCTGAGAGCACGATTGAAAATGAAAACTAGATATAGTATATGGTATAAACTATGCACCAAAAAGTGTGATATAAGATGAACCGGGACGTGAAATATAATATGCAATACATTGTGCGCAATGACAGATTCATTGGAGAGCGCGAGATAGCACAGGCACTAGCTCGTGCTATGCGATATGCGCCTTGGAGTGTAATATGCACAGGGCAGTGTTGTGTAACCTAACTAGTCTCTAAAGTTGTAATATAAAATATGTGCTGGGGAGTGTAACATTGCATATGCACTATGACAAAGATATGGATCCCAGATTGTAATATGTATGGCATAGCGCTGTGCGTTATAACATAGGCATTGAGGAAGGAACATTAGATGGGGCAATATAACCTGTGCGAAGGCAAGTGTGGCACGACATATTCACGGGGTGGTGTTACAGTGCACATGGGCTAGAGAGTGTCATAGCATACGCACTAGCTGGTGGAATACAACACAGAGGTGTGAGGCACTCGGCGGGCACTGGTGGGTGTAACACAGCATGGGGCTCAGCCAGGAGCACGCTGTGACTCTCAAGTGAGGTTCGTCTCCTTTCCAGAGAGTAAAATAAAAAGTATTACACATCCGGCGGTGGATGTGTGTTTTATTAACCGTGAGGGGGATTTCTTGCATAGTTTGGTCGAATTTTTGTTGAATCCCCTTTGAATGGCTTGGTGTGCGTGTATATTAAATGTGCCCGTCAATAGCTACCCATGTTTGTATAAATAAACGACAAGGGTGTCTACTTGGAGAGTACCCACCGGCGGGGGTGCCGGGATTAGGCACGGTAGGGCGTCAGACATGTCAGAGCTTCACTAGCGGAGTAAATACATTCCATGTGGATTCATTCTATGCACAGTTGCCTTTTAATGATTATCACGCAAATCGTCATGGTGATAGGTACATACGGTTTGTCCAGCATGTCCTAAGTGTTTCTATAAATATATATTTTTTTTAAATAATAAAAAACAAAGGCTGGCCCCGGGGGATGGGGTCCCCGGGGCCTTAAGTGGCCTGAGGAAAGGGGCAACGGAGCCCCCTCCTAAAGAATAAAAAAAAAAAAAGGCCATGACCCGGGCCGATTAAGGCCTTGGGAGGGCCACATTTTTTTTTTAAACCAAAAAATTAGGGTGCAGGCCCTGGGGGATGGGGTCCCCAGGGCCAGTAAATTAGAAAAAGAAGGGGGGCCTCACAGCCCTCCTGCTTAAAAAAATAAAATAAATAAAAGACCGGCATCGCAACGGAGGCCACGCCCCCTCCAAGCAGCACTCTGCAAACGCACCCCCTGGCCAGTTGTAAGTTGGGGAATTAATTCCCCTTCAATACTGAGGGTCCCTGAGGGCCAACTAGCCCAACAGGTATCTCCAGTATGCGCCAGGGAGCTGCGTTGCAGACAGGTGTTCTGAGTCCACGCCCCTTTTTACACCTCTATGCAACGCAGCTCTGTGGCGCTTACTGGAGGTACCTAGTGGGCTAGTTGGACCCTAGGGACACGCAGGATTCAAATGAACTTAATCTCCCAACTAAAAACGGCCACCGGGCGTGTTTACACAGTGGTGAAGGGAGGGGACGGGGCCTGAGTTATTGTGTGCACACAAGCCCTGTGGCACGTTTTAAGTTGGGGAAATATTTCCTCTTCAATCCTGAGGGACCCTGGGGGCCAACTAGCCAACAAGGTGCTTCCAGTAAGCGCCACTGCGCTGAGTTACAGAGAGGTGGTCTAGGCCGTGCCCCTTTTTACATCTCTCTGCAACGCAGCTCTGTGGCGCTTACTGGAGGTACCTAGTGGTCTAGTTGGACCCTAGGGACCCTCAGGATTCAAGGGGACTTAATCTCCCAACTTAAAACGGCAACAGGGCGTGTTTACACAGTGGGGAAGTGAGGGGACGGGGCCTGAGGTGACGTGTGCAAACACGCCCTGTGGCGCTTTTTAAGAGGTAGTTTTAATCACCTGCCCTATTATATACTAGGGGCTTACAGAGGAGGTCGTGCTGATCACAGGGGGACCCCAACGCATAGTGTTCCCTAGTGTATGTAGGTGTTTTCACTGTATTCTGAGTGTCTCTTAACATAGCACTGGCTCTATGACTGGTTAGTTAGACTCAGTTAACACCAGTATCCGTCTGAAAAAGTTGAGGGTACAGGATGATTTTGCAACAAGGCTTCTTTCTGTTCTTCTGCTTGATCTTTCTGCAGGTTATCCTTCTTCCTGCACTTTTCTTCGTCTTTGAGGACTTCTGTTGCTTCTTTCTGCATCTCTTTTTTTTCTTTCTGTGCGTTTTTTCTTCTTTCTTCACATGTCCTAGCTCTGTAGCCATAGTTAGAAATTAGCATTTAAAAAACCTTTGAAATTCACTGAAAAAACCATAGGATCATTCCTAGAGCCTGTGCTATGTTAAAAGACACTCAGGATACAGTGAAAACACCTACATACACTAGGGAACACTATGCGTTGGGGTCCCCCTGTGATTAGCATGACCTCCTCTGTAAGCCCCTAATAGGGCAGGGGATTAAAACTACCTCTTAAAACGCGCCACAGGGCGTGTTTGCACACGTCACCTCAGGCCCCATCCCCTCCCTTCCCCACTGTGTAAACCCGCCCTCTGGCTGTTTTAAGTTGATAGATTAAGTCCCCTTGCATCCTGAGGGTCCCTAGGGTCCAACTAGACCACTAGGTACCTCCAGTAAGCGCGACAGAGCTGCGTTGCAGAGAGATGTAAAAAGGGGCACGGCCTAGACCACCTCTCTGCAACCGAGCGCAGTGGCGCTTACTGGAAGCACCTGTTGGGCTAGTTGGGCCTCAGGGTCCGTCGGGATTGAATGGGAATTATTTCCCCAACTTAAAACACGCCACAGGGCGTGTTTGCACAAGTTAACTCAGGCCCCGTCCCCTCCCTTCACAACTGTGTAAACACGCCCTGTGGCCGTTTTTAGTTGGGAGATTAAGTTCATTTGAATCCTGAGGGTCCCTAGGGGCAAAATAGCCCTCTAGGTACATCCAGTAAGCGCCATTGTAGAGAGGTGTTAAAAGGGGCCCGGCCTGCACCACCTCTCTGCAACGCAGAGCAGTGGTGCTTACTGGAAGCACCTGGTGGGCTAGTTGGCCCCCAGGATCCCTCAGGATTGAAAGGGAATTATTTCCCCAATTAAAACGCGCCACAGGGCGTGTTTGCACTCGTCACCTTAGGCCCCGTCCCCTCCCTTCACCACTGTGTAAACGCGCCCTGTGGCCATTCTAAGTTGAGAGATTAAGTCCCCTTGAATCCAGTAAGCGCCACAGAGCTGCATTGCATTGAGGTGTAAAAAGGGGCGTGGCCTCAGAACACCTGTCTGCAACACAGCTCCCTGGCGCATACTGGAGATACCTGTTGGGCTAGTTAGCCCTCAGGGACCCTCAGTATTGAATTCCCCAACTTACAACTGGCCAGGGGTGCATTTGCAGAGTGCTGCAAGGAGGGGGTGTGGCCTCAGGCACGATGCCGGTATTTTATTTATTTTATTTTTTTAAGAAGGAGGGCTGTGTGGCCCCCCTTCTTTTTCTAATTTATTGGCCCTGGGGACCCCATCCCCCAGCGCCTGCAGCCTAATTTTTTTTGTTAAAAAAATTAATTTGGAAGGGGGCCGCGTGGCTCCTCTCCCAAGGCCTTAATCGGCCCCGGGGACCCCAACCCCCGGGTCATGGCCTTTTTTAAAAAAAATTCTTTAGGAGGGGGCTGCGTTGACCCCCTCCTCAGGCCACTTATGGCCCGGGGACCCAATCCCCCGGGGCCGGCCTTTGTTTTTTATTATTTTAAAAAACATATATATTTATAGAAACACCTAGGACATGCTGGACAAACCGTATGCACCTATCACCAGGACGATTTGCGTGATATTCATTAAAAGGCGACTATGCATACAATGAATCCACGTGGAATGTATTTACACCGCTAGTGAAGCTGTGCCGTGTCTGACGCCCAACCGTGCCTAATCCCGGCGCCCCGCCGGTGGGTACTCTCCAAGTAGACACCTTTGTAGTTTATTTATACAAACATGGGTAGCTATTGACGGGCACCTTTAATACACACGCACACCAAGCCATTCAAAGGGGATTCGACAAAAATTCGACCAAACGATGCAAGAAACCCCCCTCATGGTTAATAAAACACACATCCACCGCCGGATGTGTAATACTTTTTATTTTACTCTCTGGTAAGGAGACGAACCTCACTTGAGAGTCACAGCATGCTCCTGGCTGAGCCCAATGCTGTGTTACACCCAACAGTGCCCGCCGAGTGCCACACACCTCTGTGTTGTATTCCACCAGCTAGTGCGTATGCTATGACACTCTCTAGCCCATGTGCACTGTAACACCACCCCGTGAATATGTCATGCCACACTTGCCTTCGCACGGGTTATATTGCCCCATCTAACGTGCCTTCCTCGATGCCTATGTTATAACGCACAGCGCTATGCCATACATATTACAATCTGGGATCCATATCTTTGTCACAGTGCATATGCAACTTTACACTCCCCAGCACATATTTTATATTACAACTTTAGAGACTAGTTAGGTTACACAACACTGCCCTGTGCATATTACACTCCAAGGCGCATATCGCATAGCACGCACTAGTGCCTGTGCTATCTCGCGCTCTCCAATGAATCTGTCATTGCGCACAATGTATTGCATATTATATTTCATGCCCCGGTTCATCTTATATCACACTTTTTGGTGCATAGTTTATACCATATACTATATCTAGTTTTCATTTTCAATCGTGCTCTCAGGTCTATGTTCTATATAACACTGCGTCCACCTACCCTTTTCACAGGCATTACATTTTGCGATGGGGGGTGGAGGGTCAGGGGGTGTTTCTGCCAAGTGAGCCCGAAGTCACAGTCGCAAACGTCCTCTTCTTCCTGAATAAAAGTGAGATTATGCTGCATACTTGTTCATATTTTAAGTAGTTCACACAGACACACATTTTAAAAACAATAAAGTTCCTAATACCCACCTTCTTTGAACCGTTAGCTTGCTGCCCCAGCCACCTCTTCCCTATCCTCTGTTGTCTGAATCCATTGACTAGTCTCCTCCCTCCTGCCATGCATGGTCTGATGTGCTGCCAATGCCCTCCATTTAGCATGATGTACCAGTCCATCCTCCTGCCCTCCATTGCCCAATTCTATGGCCCATCATTGACCTCCTGCTTAGCCTCTGTGCTTAGCTTGCTGCCCCTATTCTCCTTCCTCCTGCCCTCCGATGTCTTTGTGCATGCCCCTGCTCCATCCTTTTTGCCCACCATGTTCCATGGACCTGCCACTCCTATCTACTCTGAGTGTTCTGTTGAGCTGCCACTTCCCTCCCACCTGCCTAGCATTGTCAGATGACTGTAACCTGTCCCTGCCACCTCCACCCTGCCTGTCCACATTCCATGCCCCTATCCCCTTCCTCCTGTCCTCCATGGTCCATTTTACTGCCACACCCTTCTGCCCTCCCTGGTCTGTTGTGCTGCAACTGCTCCTCCTACCTGCCCCATGTAGTCTGTTGTGAGGCTCCTTCCCCTGAACTTTCTTGTCTGTGCCCAGGTCCTGACCCTCCCTTCTATCCTCCATGGTCCTTTGTGTATGCCCCTGCACCCTCCTTCTTGCCCATCATAGCCATTGTGCTGCCACTAACCCTCCCGCTTGCCATGCATGGTCTTCTGTGCTGCCATGGCCCCTCCCACCTTCCCTGTGTGGTCATCTAGCTGCCCCTGACCCCCTCACACCTTCCCTCCATGGTCTGTGTGTATGCCATCATAGTCTCACTGTTGCTCTCCATGGTGTGTCTTGTTTCTAGTGCCAATCCTGCCTGACCTCCATGGTCATCTTGCTGCTCCTGCCCTGCCCCCTTGCCCCCAGCCCTCTGTTTCCATGTGCAGACCCCTTTTCCCTCCCTCCTGGCTTGTCTGTTCCATTGTAATGCCCCTGATCCGTCCCTCCTGCCCTTTATGGTCTGTTATGCTGCAGCTTTCTCTCCTGTCTGTCCATTATGGTCAGCTAGCTACCATTGCTTCTTTCCCCTCTGTTCTCTGTTGTCCATGTGCATGGTCCTGTCCCCTCCCTATTGCTTTCTATGGATTGTTGTGCTGCACTCCCGTCCCGCATGCCCTGTGTGGTGTATTGTGCTGCTGCAAACCCTGATGCCTGCCCTGTAGGGTCAGTTTGGTGCACCTTTCCATGTCCCTCCTGTCCTCTGTTATCCGAGTCCATGTCCCTACCCCAATTCCTCCTGCCTACCATGATCCAATGTACCAAACTTGGGAACGTTTTGAACTTGGTAAGAGGGAGATTTTGAAAAAAACTGGGGTATTGATTTTCCCCTTTGATTTACATTGAAAAAGAGGAGATTGTAGACAGGAGACAAATCAAATAAAGTCCATTTGAGCTTAAAAACATTGAACATTTCCTAGCTGAAACGGGTCTGTTGGCATGTATGGTTGTACTACCACTGCCTCTTCCTTCTGCCCACAATGGTCTATTATATTGCCACAGCCTCTCTTGCCAGTCCTGTATTGTTGGTTTGTTGCCCCTGCCCCCCTTTCCACTGCCCTCCATAGTCTGTTGTGCTGCCACTGCCCTTCCTGCCTGCCCAGTGTGGTCACATTTTTGCCTCTGCACTCTCCTACCTGCCTTCAATTTTCAGAGTCCGTGCCCCTGGCCTCTGCCTCTCAACAGTATCCCAATGAACAACTAGATTGCTAACATTCTATATTTATTACAAAAGTGTGGAACGCCTGACGTCATCTTGATGTAATCAAAACTGTAATACCTAGAGCATTTTCTTTAGAAATTACATATATAAGAGGGTCTTATTTGCAACAAAATTATGGTTAGTGCTCTAAACAATTAAAATGAGGACATATTTTCTGAGTTTTCAAATAGCGACAAAGAGCTTTTAAATTATTTGTAATCTTTATGTTTTTTTATCCAGTTGACCACTTGATTAAATGTTGCACTTAGGGGAGAGGATGTGGTGTTAATTCCAGAGCTGCAGACTTTGCAACTGGGGAACCAGTTTGTAGTTTCTGCTTCAGCTCAACATTCTGTGATTCTGGTCAAATCACTTAAGCTCCCCATGTCTACAGCCAAAATGAATTTGATCTTGTGTGATGTAACCAATGCTCACGTAAAGCACTCCAATTCCTGACAAGTCTGCACTATATAAAACTGCAAATACACAAAAAATAAGTGTTTTGCAAACTTCTATCATTGGGCTACATGTGGGCTCCATCTGGGTGATATTTGTGCTGCATTTGGGCTCTTTTGTCTCTGGTGGCCATCTTGGGAGATGTATTTGTTATGAAGTTTCCTAATTTCCTCATTTACTGCAGTCTCCTCAGTTGGAAATGCTTTCAGTTTTTTACTTTGAATTCCATCAAGAAGGTATTCAGATATGTCACACATTTGCCATAAATTCTGAATGTTAGCACTCTAGTTGCTCATTAGATCACTGTAGTAAAGCTACTGCTCAGTGCTCACCACGGAAGTCTGCTGCTGATATTAAAAGTGCATGTTTCAGTCTGCATATCAGAATTTTTTAATGAAATAGAAGAGGATTTGAGAAGTCACTCAAAATGTGCCCTAATTTTTCTTTCTTCAGCACTAATCATAATTTCTATGGCAAAATGAACCCCCTCATTGTGTTCCTTTTTAAATTAAATGTTTTAAGTGTTACCAGTTTATTCCAATCAAGATGGCTTCAGGTGGGCCATCATTTTGCCATAAGTAAGACAGTATTCGCTCTAGTTGTTCTTAAGAACACTCTGGGACATTCTGTCATTAGGCTATACTTGGGCTACATCTGGGTGATATTTGGGCTACATTTGGGCTCTTTTGTCTCTGGTGGCCATCTTGGGAGATTTATTTGTTATGAAGTCTCCTAATTTCCTCATTTACTGCAGTCTCCTCAGTAGGAAATACTTTCAGTTTTTTACTTTGGTTCCATCAAGAAGGCATTCAGATGTGTCACACATTTGCCATCAATTCTGAATGTTAGCACTCTAGTTGCTCATTAGATCACTGTAGTAAAGCTACTGCTCACCAGGGAAGTCTGCTGCTGGTATTCAAAGTCATTGTTTCAGTCTGCATGTCAGAATTTTTTTATGAAATAGAAGAGGATTTGAGAAGTCAAAATGTCCCCTAATTTTTCCTTCTGCAGCACTAATCATAATTTCTACGGCAAAATGAACCCCCTCATTTTGTTCCTTTGTAAATTAAATGTTTTAAGTGTTACCACTTTATTCCAATCAAGATGGCTTCAGGTGTGCCATACTTTTGTCATAAGTAAGACTGTTAGCGCTCTAGTTGTTTGTTAGAACACTCTGGAACATTTTGTCATTGGGCTATACTTGGGCTACATCTGGGTGATATTTGGGCTACATTTGGGCTCTTTTGTCTCTGGTGGCCATCTTGGGAGATTTATTTGTTATGAAGTTTCCTAATTTCCTAATTTACTGCAGTCCTCTCAGTAGGAAATACTTTCAGCTTTTTACTTTGGTTCCATCAAGAAGGCATTCAGATGTGTCACACATTTGCCATAAATTCTGAATGTTAGCACCCTAGTTGCTCATTAGATCACTGTTGTAAAGCTACTGCTCACCAGGGAAGTCTGTTGCTGGTATTCAAAGTGCATGTTTCAGTCTGCATGTCAGAATTTTTTAATGAAATAGAAGAGGATTTAAGAAGTCAAAATGTGCCCTAATTTTACTTTCTGCAGCACTAATCATAATTTCTATGGCAAAATGAACCCCTTCATTTTGTTCCTTTGTAAATTAAATGTTTTAAGTGTTACCACTTTATTCCAATCAAGATGGCTTCAGGTGTGTCATACTTTTGTCATAAGTAAGACTGTTAGCGCTCTAGTTGTTTGTTAGAACACTCTGGGACATTCTGTCATTGGGCTATACTTGGGCTACATCTGGGTGATATTTGGGCTACATTTGGGCTCTTTTGTCTCTGGTGGCCATATTGGGAGATTTATTTGTTATGAAGTTTCCTAATTTCCTCATTTACTGCAGTCTTCTCAGTAGGAAATACTTTCAGTTTTTTACTTTGGTTCCATCAAGAAGGCATTCAGATGTGTCACACATTTGCCATAAATTCTGAATGTTAACACTCTAGTTGCTCATTAGATCACGGTAGTAAAGCTACTGCTCACCAGGGAAGTCTGCTGCTGGTATTCAAAGTGCATGTTTCAGTCTGCATGTCAGAATTCTTTTATGAAATAGAAGAGGATTTAAGAAGTCAAAATGTGCCCTAATTTTTCTTTCTGCAGCACTAATCATAATTTCTATGGCAAAATGAACCCCTTCATTTTGTTTCTTTGTAAATTAAATGTTTTAAGGGTTACCACTTTATTCCAATCAAGATGGCTTCAGGTGTGCCATACTTTTGTCATAAGTAAGACTGTTAGCGCTCTAGTTGTTCGTTAGAACACTCTGGGACATTCTGTCATTGGGCTATACTTGGGCTATATCTGGGTGATATTTGGGCTACATTTGGGCTCTTTTGTCTCTGGTGGCCATTTTGGGAGACTTATTTGTTATGATGTTTCCTAATTTCCTCATTTACTACAGTCTCCTCAGTAGGAAATACTTTCAGTTTTTTACTTTGATTCCATCTTTGATTCCAGTTGCTTATTAGATCACTGTAGTAAAGCTACTGCTCACCAGAGAAGTCTGCTGCTGGTATTGAAAGTGCATGTTTCATTCTGCATGTCAGAATTTTTTAATGAAATAGAAGAGGATTTAAGAAGTCACTCAAAATGTGCCCTAATTTTTCTTTCTGCAGCAGTAATCATACTTTCTATGGCAAAATGAACTCCCTCATTTTGTTCCTTTTTAAATTAAATGTTTTAAGAGTTACCACTTTATTCCAATCAAGATGTCTTCAGGTGTGCAATACGTTTGTCATAAGTAGGACTGTTAGCGCTCTAGTTGTTCTTTAGAACACTCTGGGAAGCTGCAGTAGAACACAAAGGAATCAACTGACAGTCTCTGCCCTTGTTGGATGTACATGTTTTACTGAGAATGTCAGACTTCAGTCTCACATGACTGAGAAAAATAATGTGAATCTACAGAAAATATGCTCTCAGTTTAGCTTATAGCTCACCTTCCAAACCTCTGTGGGAAAAGCATGAGAAAATAGTTTTCTCTCAAACATGATTCATGATATCACAGCAGAAGGCTTTTCACATGGTAAAATCACCTTAGAACACACCACAATTCCTAAAATGAGTATGGTACCATCAACAGATGATTTATAATGTAACTAAAGTCTTAAAACCTTCTATTAACTGCAATGCTTTTTAATGAGGTGCTATCATGTATATTGGTCCCAAGATGGCTGCCAACACTTCTTGGATGAAGTACTGACAGCCAATCAGATCTCACGATGAGATGTGTGGTTAGGCTCCGCCCAGATATATCTATCTTTTTAACTCTCATTTTCTCAGGAACTACTGAACGGATTTACACCATTGAACCACGGACTACCTCTTTGCCAAATTTGGTGTAGCTGCGTCAAGAGGTACTATGGGAAAATGCATGGGGAAAACGCGTTTTGGGACCCTCCTTTTTTCTCGGCCCCCACTTGACGAATCACTGTGAAATTATCAGGATAGGAGCGGACTGGAGCTGGCCAAAAGTTTGGAAAATTTTGCGAAGATTCGTCAATCGGCGCCAACGTTATCCCAAATAGAATGTTGCGGATTTCCTATGGAAAATAGGTCCTAACTATAACTACCTACTGGAAACTGCCAGTAGGTAATATATATATCTAGAAAATAAAAAAAAACATAGGATTGAGGTACATTAAACTTACAAATTTTCATTTAAAAAACCTTTGAAATTCACTGAAAAAACCATAGGTTTCAGGAACGTTATAGTTAGAAATTAGCATTTAAAAAACCATAGAAATTCACTGAAAAAACCCTTGGTTTCAGGAACGTTATAGTTAGTTGGACATTTCACTCGTACAAAACCATAGAAATTTCAGCGTTACTCGTGCCCCCGCAATGCACTGCTGATGACATCACATATTACATCATTCATGACATGGTCAGTGACATCACTGATGACATCTCAAATGACATCACTGGTGGAATTGCTGATGACATCATCCATGTGAATATCTGATGCACCTCCTCACACCTGAATATAACTTTTGATACACCCACTCTAAAATACAGACTACCATTTTCGAAAAAATAGACACATCAATACCAGTTACTAAATATGCACTGACTGATTCCTAGGTCTTACTCACACATCCACTCATTCACCCATACAGTCACTCATCAGTACAACACTATCATATGCACTCATACACCTATACTGACACTCACACACTGCCACATATCCAGTTACTCACACACCTAGTCAGTTATGCAAAGACTCAATCATACTTCCATTTACTCACCTATACAGTTATACAGACACCACCTCACTTATTCATACAGATACTAACACATAATTACTATCTTATAGAATCACTGATACAAATACACACTCATCCATGCTGCCACTTCCACAATTACTAACTCTCACATATAGGTATTTATATACACCATCATTCACATACAGCCGCGGTCGGTAGTAGGAGTAACTGCAGGGCGGTGACGTGGGGAGGGAGAGGGGTAGGGTGGGGGGTAGTAAACTATGGATTACGGTGGTTTATAGGTAAGTTAACATATACATTAATAAAATGAATTTCGTTGCGTGCACTGCATCGCATTTGGGGATGCAGTGCACGCAATGAAATTCGTTTTACCACTAGTGTGGTCTCTGACTAGTCATAGCCAGCCTGCCACTACCTGACATGTTTCTGACCTCATTGGATGAGAGCCTGCACTCTCAGCATTCCGTCCATCATTTGTTTGTTGTAACTCTCAGAGGCAAGAAACAGAGCCTGCTCTAGGCTGAGGTGCATAACACCTCCTCCAGGATGGAATGGTTTTACAGGGCAGGAAGTTTCAAAGGCGATGCCGCCTTTCAAGTTCAACCTAGGCTTCCCCAGATAGTGGAGGTTGACAACCCCCCTGTCGTGCTCCACATTTGGTGGGAGGACATGTGGAAAATGAGTTAGTGTTATTTTGGTACACAGGATTATGGATACTGATAGTGCTGGCTAAATACTTACCTATTTGAGGAGTGATGTGAATATGGCTGGCTGCAAACTACTGATCATAGAATTCATTTCATCAGTTTGCCACGATGACCCTGACGAGGAGCAAGATGGACACCATGCAAATATTGAACAAGTCAGTGCGGCACGTTTGAACTTCTAACCAGCTGCCTATGATCAATGACTTGAATAGTCCGAAATGTGTTAGGCTGTACATTAATCATCCTGATTGCTGCCTAATAAAAAGATGCTTTGTAGAGGGAGTGCATCTCTGTTATCTGTGGCAGAGTTGTGAACTTTGAATATTACGGTGTGCGAGCCGATCACCACCACAAAATATATATGCAGGTCCGTGAGGCCTTATGTTTTGGCCTCATGACGGAACTTTCAGTGTGGTGAAATGTTATTTTGGCAAACTGGAAAATGGATACTGATTGTTCTGATAATTAGGTAAGTTTTATTGCCAGAACAATCAAAGCAAGATTTTTTTAAACAAATACAAAGAATCATACATTCTAGAGTAGAATGCAAACAAACTGCATACTTCACGAGTTATCCAGAAGTTCATTATGTATAGAGGGGCACTACTCATACTCAGGTATGATCCACACAAGGATTATAATTTCAGGTGAGAGCTATAGGCCTCTTACATGCACAGAGAAAGAATGTGTAGCCGCTCATGCAGGGAGACAACTTTAGCCATGAAGAAGGACCTAGATCCATTTTGCACTCATTGCGAGGACTGAAACATGTTGGCATTTGTTTAAATCAAGGTTAATTGAGTAATAATCCTCAAACATAACTCTGTTACTCTCATATTTTTAACCATACCCCCAGTATCCTACTAATACAACATTTGCTTTGGGATATACTATGAGGTATTTTTAACTCACTACCCACTCTTTTCTGGATCCCTGCATTATCCAGTTTCATTTTATCTAAAAACTTCCAGAGACTTTTTTCTGGTTGAATGCAACCTGTTGGTATCACCCTACCAGGGCGTGGATAGGCGCCAATGATGAAGCATTTTACGATAAGTGAGTGAGGTGTCTACTCCAATATCTCTCGATATCCCGAGAAGACAATTGAGCTTAGGCCGGTACTTGTTTTTTTTCACCTTTTTCTGCATGGTCCAGTTGCCCTTTTGTGAGTAATAGTTTCTTGAGACTATAACTATACCTGCTGAATTTCTACAGTTTTATGTGTGTAAAATCTGAACCTAACTATAATGTCCCTGTAGCCTTTGGTATTGTAGTGAAAACATAAATATATTGCAGACCTCTTTGAGGACAAAATACAACAAAAATATCGAAATGTCTCCACCCTCCAAGATAAGTGTGAAGAGGTGGTTATTGGCAATTCATTTCCATCCAACTGCAATTACAGTATAGAAACTTTTGAACCATTCTCTCTTGAACAGGTCCAGACGGCTTTAGAAAATACCAAATCCAGCTCTGCTCTTCACCTTCGTCTCTGCACGGATTACAATAAATTCAGAAAGATGCCTAAAACGTTTCTGTTTTAGCAGAGCTCTATTGTTTGATTGTGACTGTTTTAGCTCTGAGATGCCCCGCCTAGGGAGATTAGTGCACTGTATTAAATGGAATTAACATAAAATATACGTCATCATATATCTATCTATCTATCTATCTATCTATCTATCTATCTATCTATCTATCTATCTATCTATCTATCTATCTATCTATCTATCTATCTATCTATCTATCTATCTATCTATCTATCTATCTATCTATCTATCTATCTATCTATCTATCTATCTATCTATCTATCTATCTATCTCTATATATATATATATATCGCGCTCAATTCCTGCCTTTACTCCCCTTCACTCTCGATCGGGTGCTCGATAGTGCGGTGACGGAAACCGCACTGATCTACAAAATCCACAGCTCACGGCACAAATTAATGGACCAAGCACTCTCAGGAACGGGTTTCCCAAAGTTTATTGGGTTCTTCACACGACCAGATGCGTTTCGGCTATCGCCTTTGTCAATGGTAGCCGGCGCCGGTATGAGACACACTTAAATCACTGTTCACTGTTAAACATAAACAAAGGACACCAACCATGCTTTGGTCAACGGTGTCGGCCATTACTGAACATGTTGTTTGTTGCAACAAAGCAAATTAAATCATGTGAATGTGTTTATACATACATTTAGCATTCCTAAAACATTCCATTGATATTCTGCCCTGGATGGGCTTAAGTGTGCATGTTGCTATTTGTTTAAAAAAACACAAGTTTCCACATGCATATCAACCTTACTTTTCACCCTGAATGGGCTTGAGTTCCTTATGCTTATCAGTATGTTGATTAACAGTGATAATCAATAGTCGCATGTATATATACTGGTAGATTGATTCTAACCTTAATATAATACTGGTACTATTGATACAATGAAGACATATTTACAGAAAGAACATTTAACAAAAGTAAATGTAAACAACTTTATCTTACAGATGCACTGCCATTTCCTCACCACTGTTGAGACCTCCTGGTTTCTTAGTCTGATTGTCAATGATGTGTCTTGACTCTAACCTACGTAATGATAACTTTCTGTTTCCCCCTCTTACATTCAAGGGTACTTGGTCAATACAGAAGAAACTCAACTGATCCCTGTTGCTTTGGTGGCACTCCTCGAAATGTCTGGCCACAGGATAAGTGGGATCCCTGTTCTGTATTGCCCTAAGGTGTTCCAGAATTCTTATCTTGGTGGGGTGGATCGTACTGCCGATGTAACGTAGGCCACACGGACATATCAAACAGTACACCGTGTGGCTGGTGTTACAATTCATCAGGCTTTTGATTTTTATGGGTTCTTTTACTCTTGGTATTGAGTATTCTAGCATCTTCTTGCTGTTTTTACATGCCCTACACCTTAGGCATGGAAAGAAACCCACCACGCCCCCAAAAGGTGGATTTTTTCTCTCATTCCCACAATGACTCTGGACTAAAGTGTTTCTTAGGGATCTTGCTCTCCTGAATGTCATTAAGGGTACTCTAGAAAGGTCCTTCCCTTTTATAGGATCTGACCTCAAGATATGCCAATTTGTTGCAAAGATTTTTCTTATAACAGAGGCATCGTCCGAGTAGTTGGTGATCATCCTAAGATTGTTAGTTGCAGCAACCTTAGCTTTCGCTTTAGTTTTCACCTTCTGTGCATTGCGATCACCATTCACTATCATATCTTTTCTAGATTTCTTATCTGCTTTGGATTTTGCTTCCTCCAATATATCTTTGCAATAGCCTCGGGCCTTTAGTCTATTCATGCTGTCTACTGCTGCTTTTTCAAAATCACACTTGCGTGTGCAGTTCCTTTTTATCCTGAGCAGTTCACCATACAGGATACTACTAATAGTTTTCCCTGAGTGGCAACTGCTAGCTTGCAGAATAGAGTTTCCTGCGGTCGGTTTCCTGTGCAAAGATGTGCACAGCCTTCCATCCGCAGAAAAGACCTTCAGGTCTAGAAAATTGACAGATTCCTTGCTGACTTCGCCTGTAAATCTGAGATTCAAGTTATTGTTGTTTAGGATTTGGATATACTCTCTGGCTGACTGTTCTGTGCCGTTATAGGTAATAAAAAGATCATCTATATATCTACTCCAGCTTATTACATTGCTGGTCCAGGCCACATTACATTCTGCCCAGGCTACCTGCTTCTCCCACCAGCCCACGAACAGGTTCGCGCAACTGGGGGCGAAGCAGGTGCCCATCGCAGTACCGTGAACTTGTTTGAATAACTGCTACTGGAAGAGAAAAATATTATTTCCCAGACAGAACTCCACAAATTCCAGTATCATTTTGTTGTGTTCAGCCATATTTATCGATCTTGTACCCAGAAACCATTTGACTGCTTCAATTCCCTGTAAGTGGTCAATGCTGGTGTATAAACTTGATATATCAAGTGTGATCATTACATAGTTCACATCCCAGATTAAATTCTCCAATTTAATCAAAAAGTCTTTAGTGTCTCTGATGTAAGAAGACAATTTTTTTACAAAGTCAAAAAGAAAATAGTCCACAAACCTTGACATGTTCTCTGTTAGGCTTCCCAATGATGACACGATTGGGCGGCCTGGTGGACAGGTTGCATGTTTGTGCAGCTTTGGCAGGTGGTAGAAAGTCGGTATGCGAGGGTATTTGCATTCTAAGAATGCATACTCCTGTTTATTAAGCATGCCTCTGTGGAACCATTTGTTCAGCAGTGTCCGATGAGCATGAACGCTCTCTTCAAAGATTCTTTTTGTCACTCTTACGTCTTACTTTCATCATTTAGTTGTGATAGGGCCTCCTTTATGTAGTAATCAATCGTCATCAAAACTACATTATCACCCTTGTCCGATGGTTTGCAAATAATGGTCTTGTCCTCTTTCAAGTCCTTTATTGCTTTCCTTTGTAATTCCGTTATATTGCTTTTACCTCTTCTTTTAGTGTTTGAATTACGAAGTTTAAGCAATTCCCTAGTCACACTGTCCATAAATACATAAATACATCTATGGAGTCCGCTGGCATTAATGGACAAAATTTCGAGTTTGGTTTGAAGGGGCTGCCTGGATTGATCTGTATCACTCCTGTTTGATTTGTATTCAAAGTTAATGGTTGGATCCATGTCGTAAGGTTACCCTCATCCGCCAAATCATTCAATACAGCTAAGGTCTCAATATCGTCAGCTATGAGGTTGTCCGTATTAGTTATGTCTTCCGTTACTTGTGTTGGGGCTAGGCGTTCTTTGCCTTTGAAGTATTTTAATAACTTCATTTTCCTCCCAAATTTAAATAAATCAATTTTGGTTTGTGTGTATTCAGAGGTTTTAGTTGGAAAAAATCTCAGACCCAGTTGTAAAACCTCTACTTCTGCCTTTTTGAGTCTTCTTGGCGTCAGATTCACAACTGTTAGCTTTTCCTCATCTAGCGTTTGTTCCATTGCTTTCTGCTCCGTGTCACTCTTGGGGAGGCACTTCTGGCGCTTGTGCCATCCACCTCTCCTCGTCCGGCGTTTGCCTTTTTCTTTCTTTGTTGTTGTTTCTCTGGCAGCTTGTCTCTCCCTCCTTTGCCCCATGTTTCCCTGATTACCTGGAACTCCTCTAAAAAAGGGGCCGCTGTGGAGGCTGTGGCTTGTACGGATGCAGAGACTCTACTCTCATCTTCGCTTTGTTCAATATCGGTGACCTCAGATTCGGAAGTTTCCCTCTGTTCCGCTACAGTTTTGTTTCTGTTGCTTAGAATTTGCTTCCTTGGTTGGTCATATTTCTTCGCAAATGTTAGGATGCGTCCTTGTTGGTAGTCCCTTTCATCCCTCTCAAACTTGTCCTGTTTCCGCTGTTTGATTTTTGCTTCATATTTGCTGAGGCGTTTTTTCATGGACTCCCTTAGTTCATCCTGTTTATTCTTATCGCTGTTCTCAGCGATCTGCTTCTCCAATTCGTCAATAAGTGTGTCTCATACCGGCGCCGGAAATCTGCAACATTCTATTCCCAATAAGTCTGGCGCCGGTTGATGAATCCTCGCGAATTTTTCCAAACTTTTGGCCAGCTCCGCTCCGCTCCTACCCTGAAAGTTTCGTGGTGAATTGTCAAGCGGGGGCCGAGAAAAAAGGGGGGTCCCAAAACGCGTTTTCCCCATGCAATTTCCCATAGGATCTGTTGTCGCAGCTACAGCCCGAACCGCTGAACGGAATGACACCAAATTTGGCAAAGAGGTAGTCCTCAGTTCAGACTCGTGCCTTTTGCTTAAATGATGTAAATCTGTTCAGTAGTTCCTGAGAAAATTAGAGTTAAAAGTACATATATATCTATCTATGGCCGGGGAGGATCTGCGGACCCTACCCGCACCGTGAGTGCACCCTCCCCAAACCAAGCGCGCGCCCTCCCGATCGCGCGCTGAATGCTAATTGGCTGTCGAGTGTCTGTCTACATTCGAAACCAGGCACTGTTGGCAGCCATTTTCTGCCTCGGTAGAAGTGAGGCTGAAGAAGCAAGGGGAATAAGTGTGTAAAACATATAAAGGGGGCAGAGTGGAAATACTCTGACCCTCTAGAGGTGCTTAGGAGTCTTATTGGTTAACAAAAACAGATTGTAAGGTACATTATATATGATAAGCTGATATGTTGAAAAGTCAAGCACACTTGCTGTCTTCTTTAGCAACATTGTGTGCTGACCTTGTGACCTGTGTGCTCAGTGCAGTGTTCCATGACCTGTTTCTATGGTAACAGGCAGAAGGCAGATTGGGGGAAGGGTTGAAATGTATTTCAGTTGGAAAGGGTTGAAATGTTTAACCAATAGAAATGTGTGTTTGCTTTTGAATTTATGTGTGAAGGATTGTGATTTGATGTTTACATGTATATGTGTGGAAAATGAAAGGGAAACTTTTCCATTCTTTGTTTTTGCTGAGAGGTGCACAGTGCAGAGATTCTGTAAAAGAAAATCTGGTGTGTGACTGATATACTTCTTAATCTACAAAACAACTTGAAAGGTGAGTTATTTAATTGTGAGGGGATGTATGTAGACTAATTTGATTTTAATCAGACTAATGTATTTCTCCTGCTAAAGTGTAGGGAGTACTTTGTTTTATACAATCTTATTGCCAGTGTGTGAGCATGTAGAAACCATTCTGTGATAAGCATTTGTGTTTTTCATGTGTTTGCAGACAGATAACTGTGCTGTTTTTATATTTTGGTAGAATTAGAAACCAGTCATTGTTTATGAATTTGTGAAATGAGTTATGTTTCTATATTAAAATGTAGTACTCCTTCTAGATGAAGAAATGTGTTTTGTTTATAGTGCAAAGGATAGTGTTGTTTGTTTAGAATCACACAGTGAGTATGTGTGCATTTGGGAACCACTGTGAGAGAAGCATTTGGTAACATTGTGTATTTGCTGACAGATAACTCTTTTAAAACCTGTCATGTTGTCAAGTTTTAGTAGCATTAGAAGCCAGTCTTTGGTTAGGCATTGTTAAAATGATTCATGCTTTGACAGTAAAGTGCAGTACTGAAATATGTAGAGTGTGTGAAGTCCCCTTACCCCTTCACCAGTAGTGAATGAGTTTTGGTAAGCTGCTAGGGATAGTGTTGCTTGTCTAGAATCACACCGTGAGTCTGTGTGCATTTGGGAACCACTGTGAGAGAAGCATTTGATAACGTCGTGTATTTACTGACAGATAATTGTTTTAAAACCTGTCATGTTGTCAAGTTTTAGTAGAATTAGAAGCCAGTTTTTGCTTATGCTTTGATTAAATGAGTCAGGCCTTGACACAATAGTGCAGTCCTGAAATATGTAGATTGTGTGTAGTTCCCTTATTAGTTCCACAGTAGTGAATGATTTTTGGTAAACTCCTAGGTATAGTGGTTGTTGTCTAGAATCACACTGTGAGTCTGTGTGCATTTGGGAACAACTGTGAGAGAAGCATTTGGTAACATCGTGTATTTTTTGGCAGATAACTCTTTTGAAACCTGTCATGTTGTCAAGTTTTAGTAGCATTAGAAGCAAGTCTTTGCTTATGCGTTGATTAAATGAGTCATGCTTTGACACTAATGTGCTGTACTTAAATATGTAGATTGTGTGCAGTACCATTACCTCTTCTAGACTAGTGAATGAGTTTTGGTAAACTGCTAGGGATAGTGTTGCTTGTCTAAAATCACACTGTGAGTCTGTGTACATTTGGGTAAGGATTGTGAGAGAAGCATTTGGTAACATAGTGTATTTGCTGACAGATAACTGTTTTAAAATCGGTCATGTTGTCAAGTTTTAGTAGCTTTAGAAGCTATTCTTTGCTTATGCATTGATAAAATGAGTCAGGGTTTGACACTAAAGTGCAGTACCATGTACTATTCTCTTCACTGTGCCAGAACTGAAAATTTAAAGGTTTTACCCAGGCACTAACCTAGCAGTAGTCTGATGATTTAGTCAGTTTCCAAGTACTCATGTTTTGAACCATACATTACCACATAGATTGCTTCAAATGTCTATGCAGTATGCATGCAGTCGTCCAACATACTATACACTTGTCTTTCACATTTTCAATTCCCTAGTCAGTATCCATACAGTCCAGCAAACATCCTGTCACTCCCTTTGCACTCCTCTAGTGACCCATTCAGTACCAAGTACTAATCCATTCACTGTGTCAAAAGCTAACCACTTATAAATTCACTCAGGCACTCTCTTTGCTGTACTCTAATCATTCCGTCAGTTCCCAAGTACTCATGCAGTGAGCCAGGCCTTAGCACATAGACTGCTTCAAATGCATATTCACTATGCATGCAGGCCTCTAATCACCTACACAGTTGTCTTTCACACCTTCAATTCCCCAATCAGTATTCATACACTTCTAGCAAACACCCTGTCACTCACCCAGTGTGTCTCCTTATAGTACTGTAATCATTCAGTCAGTTAGCATGTAGTCTTTTAGTGAGGTAGGCTTTAGGGCATGAACTGCTTCAAAGTAGTATGCACTATGCATGTAGTGTTTTAACGATCGTCACACTTGTGGTTCAGGGCTATAGTTTCTTAGTCAGTTTTTATATAAAATGTGTTTGTACAGTAATGGAATAGTATAAATTTGAAAGTTATTAATATACATTTATTTGTGATTCTTTTTTACAGATACAGAACAGGAGTGTTTCTCATCTGTTTGCACTCTTCTCATGCAAGATTGTTTGGATGAAGGGTCCTTCGGTGTTTCATCATACTTGCCGTGCCGTACGAGTATTTCGTGTTAGGATCCCCTTGCAACAGAACTCTTTTGCAAATCTTGCACGTGACCAAGGTGCCATTGGTCTTTGTTTGGCCCTCGGGAAAAGTAAAACATTTCCACACCACTGAAGGAAAACATTGTGGGCTTGGTGCGTCCTCCAAAAATTCGTCCTTAGATTCGGTGAATATTTTAAAGCGACAACATTTACAGTTTTTGTAAGTTAAACTTATAAACTTTTGTTAGCTGTAAGCATTTTATATATCTGTGATTTGTATCTTGTGGTATTTTGTTGAGAATAGCATGTTGTTTTTTTTTAAACAATCTTTGTGATTTTTTTTTTTTTGCCCGCTGTTAAGTGATGAGTATGATTGAAATCACTATTTTTAGTGAAATTTAATATATTCTGAGAACAGCAAAAAAGGCAAACAAATTACTTTGTGGAAATTATGCTGTGTTGCAAAAAATGTATTATTACATGTTATAATTTTTTTTTCCTTTTCTTTCACAGATCCAAATTTTAAAATAAGCAATTTATATGAATTTAGATTGGAATGAAAATCTGAAAAAAATGTATACCATTTTGTATTCCTATTACTGTGAAAGTAAGTTTAACTAAGTCTCAATATGCAGAATGAGGAGGTCTGCAAGAAGCTACAAAGTTGAAACACGTTTCTAAAAACACTCTGTTTATACCTATGTAGTTTTGAAATCTGACCATAAACAGATATCATGTGACCTGCAAAAAAAGAGATTTGAGGGGTTCATAATATTTCCCATTTTAGCTATTGAAGGACCAATATTATTTCAATCATTCTTCTTTGAACATCTTTGCAGACAAAACTCTCTGTTTACCTTCTATCATTCGCAAGGAATTTTAAAAACTGAAATATGTCACTTTTTGTAACATAGTTATTGTGCAAGATACTCTTTCATATTTACAAAGAGAGGAAAAGGCACTCTGTGCACTTTTTATATTCCATGTAAATACAACCTCATCATGCACACCACTTTGTGTTGAAAGGGTGTTATATAAGTGTTGTTGTGCATGATTGCACTTAATACTCATAGAACAAGAAACATGTCTAGATTTATCAGAAATCATAAATCTCGATATGTGTGTGAATGCTGCACCATTCTAAAATTGGTGTAGGAAAGCACAACAAGGAGAATTGTTTTAATTTCTCCACATTTTTATATCTTCAATGCATGCTGAAATGTTCAGCATACATTGAAGGAGAAAAATGCATTTTCTCATTGTTTTTGTGCAGGAAGGTGTGTCTTCCTGTAGAAAACAAAGAGCACATGACACAGATATCCTTGCACTGTGGTGCAAGGGTGCCTGGGTCACCACATGGCTGCAGTTTAAGCAGCCGTGCAGAGAGAAGCATAGATTTGCAACATATTTATGTACATATGTTGCATCCCTGTGCTTCGGAAGCACTACAGCACACTGCAGTTAAAGAGGTTACTGTGTGATGCTGCAGCACATCCTCATAGTTCTGCACTTATACATTCACCATACGCTACTAATGCATTCATTCAGTCAATTACGTACTACACATACATTCATCTAAACTTTTCACAAAGAAATTTAGCTCTTTTTTTAAACAAGGAAAGTTAGTTCTTACAAGAACTTTTTTTTTTCTTCTTTCTTCTTTTATATTTATTTTGGGTTTTCTGAAAATTTTTCAATTATTTTTGTTTTTCTGCAAAAAAACAAAAACAAAAAAAACAGGAGGAACCAAACAATGAACTTCAGGGAACAATAAAAAAAACAAAAAAAAAACCTAGCAAATGTGACTTTCTTGCCGGCGGCAGATCAGATCGATCGACTGCTCACCGTAGCACAAAGTCACATTGCACTTAGTGCAGAGTATTTGTAAATATTGAAATTGAGGACAGATGTCCAAATTTTGGGCTGATGGATGTAATCTTGAGGTGCTCGGCTGCGATGATGTGGAAGGCGCAGGAGCAGGAGTGTTTCTCATCCGTTTGCACTCTTGTCGTGCAAGATTGTTTGGATGAAGGGTCCTCAGGTGCTTAATCATACTTGCCGTCCCGCACGAGTATTTCTTGTTAGGATCCCCTCGTGACAGCACTCTTTTGCAAATCTTGCACGTGACCAAGGTGGCATTGGTCTTATTCTGCCCCTCGGGAAAAGTAAAAAATGTCCACACCACTGAAGAAAAACGTTCTTTGGGTGGTGCCTCCACCAAAAATTCATCCTCAGATGTATGAGGAGATGCAGTGATGCCTGCGGCCCTGAAGCCATTTTTAGGTGAAAAAAGTTAGAGCTAAGTGTAAACTTAGTCTAAAAAATCTTCTTCTCTGCAAAGAGATGCTGCTCCAAAGAAGGTCAAAGAAGAATGATTGAATTGGGTGGGGTCTTTCAATAGTTAGAAGAGGAAGTGTAATGAACCAATCAAATCTCTTATTTTGCAGGTCACATGGGATCCGCGCACCCTGCGCTTACGCAGCACGCACCCAGCGCGCATCCGCGAAATTGAATAAAAAAAAATTATAGGATTAGATGTAAAAATATATCAGTTTTAAAACTACTTTAGAGTTTGTCTTCAATTAATATTCACATGAAATACATATATATATGTTTTATAAAATGTTAAATATTTCGCGGGATCCGCGCACCTACCACGTCATAGAAGCAGATGACGCATCGCAAAAGCGCGTAAATGTCGCGTTACGTACATCGAACATGTCGCGTATAGGCTGGGAGTCGCGTACCGGTCGCATTGCAATCGCGCACTAAACACGTACCCGACGCATACCATGTGCAGATGCTACCGCGTAGGGATCGGGAGCGTTGCACTTAGGGTGCGCGGATCCAAAAACATGGAAAAAAAATATATAAAATAAAGTTTTGAACATATAGTTAAAAAAATATTTTGAAAAATATAAAAAAATATGTTTGAAAAACCCAGTAAATTCAAATAATATTTTTTAATTTTTAAAAGAATTAATTGAAAAAATAAGTTTAAAAAATGGTGATAAAAAATATTTTAAAAAAAAGAAATTAATAAAATTGACACACTGAATTTGAAAAATATAGAAATCCAATCAAAATCATTAAACGTGATATCTTCAGAGATAAGTTAAAGATAGGAATTAGCATTTAAAAAACCTTTGAAATTCACTGAAAAAACCATAGGTTTCATGCACGTTATAGTTAGGAATTGGTATTTAAAAAACCTTTGAAATTCACTGAAAAAACCAAAGGTTTCAGGGGCATTATAGTTAGCAATGCACTGCTGATGACGCCACATATTACATCACTCATGACATGGTCAGTGACATCACTGATGACATCTCAAATGACATCACTGATGACATCACTGATGACGTCATCCATGTGATAAATTAGTGCATCTTCTCACACCATAATATAACCTTTGTTACACCAACTCAAAATTTCAGACGGCCATTTTGAAAACCATAGATACTCCAATACCAATAACTACATACCAACTCATTGACTCTTAGGTCTACATACATCTCCACTCACTCACCTGTACAGTCACTCATACTTACAGTCACTCTGTACAGGACTATCATATGCATTTATACACCTATATAGACACTCACACACTGCCAATCATCCATTGAGGTACTGACACACCTAGTCAGTCATGCAAATAAATATTCACAGTCCAATTTACTCACCTATACAGTTAAACACACACAAGTTCACTTACTCATAAAAATACTAAAAAATTCTGACTCTCTTATACAATTACTGATACAAGCACACACTCATCCATACAGCCACTCCCACAATCACACTCTCATATATAGATAGTTATATACTCTTACACACATATACACTGCATTTCATATATGTAGTTACTGACACATGTACAACTGAGATATACATTCAATCACTAACACACCCTTACATACAGTCACCCAACCATACAGTCCATCACAGTTACTCTTAAAACCATGCACCCATAACATCACCCACTCACACATCTATGCACAGACTCACACATACCCTACCCACACAAACACTCAGGCACCCATACAGATACTCAGACAACCAATCAATAACCCATATAGACACTCATATTGCTATTCACAAAACCATGCAGCCACTTATACACCAACACACAGACACATACAGACATTCACACAGTTTAGTCACTAGTCTGCAGTAAGATACATTGAATGACTCACTTATAGAGTCAGTTACGCACCTAGAAAATCATCCATTCACACACTTACACACCCACTCATTCTTTCACAGGCCTTTCACTATAAATATATAAAACATATTTAAACTTTACAGAAACACACAGTCACTTGATGACGTCATCAGTGATGTCATTTGAGATGTCATGAGTGATGTAATATGTGACGTCATCAGCAGTGCATTGCGGGGGCGCGAGTTATAGTTAGCTGAACTAACTATAACGGGGGAATTTCTAGGGTTTTGTACGAGGGAAATGTCCAGCTAACTATAACGCCCCTGAAACCTATGGTTTTTTCAGTGAATATACATATATTATCTACTGGCGGTCGCCAGTAGATAGTTATAGTTAGGACCGTGTTTCCATAGGAAATCTGAAAATTCTATTTTGAATAACTTTGGCGCCGGTTGACGAATCTTCGCGAAATTTTCAAAACTAATGGGGCGCTCCGCTCTGCTCGTACCCTGAAAGTCTCGGCGAGATTCGTCAAGCGGGGGCCGAGAAAAAAGGGGGGTCCTAAAACATGTTTTCCCCATGCATTTTCCCATAGGACCTTTAGTCGAAGGTACAGCCCGAATGGCTGCACAGAATTACTTGAAATTTGGCAGAGTGGTAGTCCTCAGGTCAGGGATGTGCCTTTTGCATATATGGAGTCAATCTGTTCAGTAGTTCCTGAGAAAATTGCAGTTAAAAGCACATACATATCTATAGCCGCGCACCGTGCGAGCACTGTGCGCGCACCGTGCGAGCACCCTAACGTGCGCGAGCGTAATTCTGATTGGTGGTTACATGTTAGTCAACGTTCGAATCGGTCAAAATCAGGAAGTGTCGGCCGCCATTTTGTTTGTTTTCAGTGCGAGAGTGAAAAAGGAAGGTGGCGAACGTGAAAAGGGGGCAGGGTAGAGAGTTCCTGACCCCCTAGCCTTTGTCAGGGGGTCCCTGAAGAACCCCGAAGGCAGAAAAAAAAGAAATAATTTTTTTTGAAAAAAATCACGGGGGTGCTGCGCGCACGGTGAAAAACAAAAAAAAAAAAAAACAATTTAATACGTAATTTATTGTAAAATAAATATATTAAAAAAATAATAATACATACATAACTTAGCATTTAAAAAACCATACAAATTCACTGAAAAAACCATAGGTTTCACGCACGTTATAGTTAGGAATTAGCATTTAAAAAACCTTGCAAATTCACTTAAAAAACCATAGGTTTCACACATGTTATAGTTAGGTGGATATTTCACTCGTAAAAAAACCAATGAAATTCCCCCATTATAGTTAGTTCAGATAACTATAACTCGCGCGACCGCCACTCTATCACAAGGATGATGTCATCAGTGATGTCATGAGTGATGCCACTGACCATGTCATGAGTGATGTAATATGTGACGTCATGAGCAGGATTGCGGGCGCGCAAGTTATGGTTATCTGAACTAACTATAACGGGGGAATTTCATTGTTTTTTTTACGAGTGAAATATCCACCTAACTATAACATGTGTGAAAGCTATGGTTTTTTAAGTGAATATATATATATATACAAACACCTCCTGTTGCCAGAATCCAATTCCCCATCACGGGCGGAATAGACAGGTACGGACCACAATCGGCTTCGTGGATTTAGTGTTTTATTATTTCAATGACCTCCACTGCATGACGCGTTTCGACCAGGTCGCCCCGGTCTTGATCACATGACGTGCATTACAAATGGCGTGTCGTAAGGAGTGCTATACACGAAAGCCACTCCTCCTGAATTGGTAGACATAGAGAACATATTGATTGTAACCAAATGCATTTAAAGTAATAAGTAAATGTAAATACAAACAATCAGCACCCAACTTTAGATATCAATGTACAATACAATTGATGTCTTATTATGTCTTTTTAAGTGTGGCGAAGTGGCCAAAAATTATCAGGCACATTGCGCAATCAGGAAACCTTTCATCACTGATTTTGCAAAAATATAGTCAATACATCACCATGAGGGGAAGTGAAAATATAGTACAAAGTGCAAGTGCAATTTAAAGTGCTGCGCGTGACACGTGCAATAATATAGTTTCAATAAGACAGGAATTGGGCAGCTGATTAACGGTATGCCAAGAAATATATAGGTTGCAGATCTGTATCGGATAATATAGAGTAAAAATAGAAATAGAAATGGAAAGTGTAAAATACAGGAAATCATGACAAACTAAGCAACTAATGGATGTAACTAAGCCTAGTTACAAAGTAATCTATATAAAAAAATGTATGTATATAGTAGTCGCTGATAGAGAGTCAAGATTAGATTTCATCGGAAAAAAACGTGTGCAAATGTGCAAATAGAGTATCCAGAAGTAGCAGCACTCAATGAAACCTTTGTGCAAGTACGCAGATAAAGTGCCAGGAAGTAGCAGCACATAAGGGATATGGCAAGTACATGGTTGAATCAGGTGTACGAATGTGCAAATAAGCTCATAAGGTGCCAGGCAGAAGCAACATATATAGTAACAAATAAAACGCTAGTCATAACATCAATATAGATATAAATATAAATATGTGCACAATTCCTAATTATATACATGTCATCCAAATGTGATCCTCTTAAAATCCAATTAAAAACCATGTTTTCTAAAAATCCCATAACACCAGTTAAAACCAAAATTGATAGCTAAAACTGAGTAAAACGGGGATAGATAACAGGGTCATAAATATTGGCTAAAAGAAGTCACCTGGATAAAATACATAAAAAGAAATACACACATTAAAATACATCTGTCTGTATCAGTTTGAGTAGATGAAAACATGGCCACAACAGTTAATGCGCAAAATGGTCGATCAGATGTTACACCTGGGCAAAAAGCAAATTACAAAACATTATGCAAGTCTTCGCCCATATTAACCCATTTGGCATCTTAGTATCCAGTGTCAAGATATATTGTGACTCTAACTGACGTAACCTTCTTTCCCTGTTGCCGCCTCTGGGTAGTTTGGCGACAGCATCAATAACAAAAAAAAGTAAGATCTTTAAGGTTATTGTTATGTACCAGATTAAAGTGTCGGGCAACAGGGTAGTTGTGATCCGTGTTGACAATGGCACGCAAATGTTGCAGGATATGGCTAAATACCTGCAATTTGGTGCTCCCCACGTATTTTAGATGGCAAGTGCACTCAAGTATGTAAACCGCGAAGTTGGTGCGGCATGTGTAATGACCCTTAATTCGAATAGGTTCGGGATCAAAAGCATTGGTGTATTCTTGATTGTTTATACCGAATTTGCAGGCTCTGCAATTGTTGCATTTGTAAAAGCCTGTTTTAAGGGAAAGCCAGGTGGTAGGTGCGGTCATGACTTCAGGACTGGTTCTCACTAGAGTGTCCCTCATAGAAGGAGCTCTTTGGAATGTAATAGAGGGGGAGTCAGTAAGTATGCTTGAAAAGGTCAGGTCAGTTTTGACAATGTGCCAGTTGTTGAGTATGATTTTTCTTACTTGGTGTTCCTGATCACTGAAAGTAGTTATGAGTCTTATCGTGTTGGGTTGAGCTGGATTAGCAATTGTTGTTACCGACTCTGTATGATTAGTTGTGACTGATGGTGTCTCATATGTATTAGCCTTCGTTAAAGCAGGAAGTAGAACCTTACTGGTGTACCCTCTCAGAAAAAATCTTTGAAATGCTTCTGCCTGACAGGTTCTGCGATCAGCTTCAGTGCTGCAAATTCTCTTCATTCCGAGGAACTCCCCATAGGGAATACTACTGATAAGATGTCTTGGGTGGGCACTATGGGCATGTAAAATAGAGTTACCTGCCGTGACCTTCCTATGCAGTTTAGTCTGGATTGTATCATTACTAATATAGATTTCAACATCTAAAAATTGCACCCTTTGATCACTAATGTGCGCTGTGAATTGTAGATTAGAGTTATTGATGTTGATGGCACTAACAAAACTCTCAGCCGTTTGGATGGTACCATGCCAGACTACACAGATGTCATCTATAAAACGCCACCATTCAATAACGTGTGCATCAAACAACTGTTTGTGAGTGTGCCTGAGGACATGCTTCTCCCACCAGCCAACATGAAGACATGCATAGCTGGGAGAGAAGCATGCCCCCATCGCCACCCCGCGCAGTTGATGGTACACCTCCTTATTGAATAGGAACAGATTGTTTTTCAAGCACAGTTCGATCATTTGTAATATCATAGCATTATGCTTATAACATTGTATATCTCTAGAATCGAGATAGTGCTTAACAGCTGTAAGTCCATCACTATGCCGAATACTAGTGTACAATGAACAGATGTCCATCACTATTAGAAGATAATCTTTTTTCCACGTTACTTTTCGTAGTTTAGTGAGAAAGTGGCCGGTGTCCTTGATATATAAAGGTAAATTTTCCACAAAGTTTTGTAACAAGAAATCAACATATTTAGATGTTGCCTCAAGCACACTATTCTGTGCAGAAATTATCGGGCGTCCAGGTACCGGGTTTCTTTTTTGTGGATCTTCGGAATCAGATAGAACACCTGGGTGATTGGATGGTCATTTTTCAGGAATTTGTACTCGTTCTTACTGAGCAACCCTTCCCTTTTCCACTGCGTCAAGAGTCCATGGACCAGTTCTTTTGTGTTAGGGATGGCTTGATGTGTTACTTTAATGTAAGAGTCTGTGTCAGTTAGGTGGCGTTCTGCTTCTTGCATATATTTTTGTATTGGCCATAAAACAATGTTACCTCCTTTGTCCGCATTGTTTATTATGACATTATCCGCTTTCTTAAGCTTACGCATGAGGTTAAAGTAAGAAAATCTCAGAATTGTTCTTATGTTTATTCTTACTAAAGATTTTCTTGTTAAGAGCTTTCAATTCATTGGTCACTATATCATTAAAAGTATCTATGCAGTCTTTGGGCATCAAAGGTACAAAGGTTGAAGGTGGATGGAATGGACTGCTTACGGCTCTTCTGCAAGAGATGCCCATTTCCTGAAGATCTGTTTGCGTATTGTATGTAAGGTCCTCTGGTTCTGAGTTGAGAGAGTGAAAAGATCTAAGATTAGGAATGTCAGATACTTGTAATTTCGTGCTGGGCTGGTTGGCATTTTCAATGGTGGATGCGGATTCTGCAGCTTTATTGAGTTTAAAATACTTCATAAGTTTAAGTTTGCGGATAAACTTGAAAACATCAATATGCGTCTGAGCATATTTGAACCTGTTGTTCGGACAGTATGATAGACCTAAAGATAGTAACTGTAATTCTGCAGTGTCCAGGTTGATATCAGATACATTGATAACTGTATTGTCTGTAGCTTGTGTAGTCAATAAAGTGCTATTGCTTATCTCCTTAGGTAGGCTTTGCCTTTCTTGCCTTTCTTGTTGCCTCCTGATTTTGTGCCTTTTTTTTGCAGCATTTGTTTCTCCTTCTTCTAGTTTCTTCTTGAGTGGTCTTGGCCGCAGTGTCTGGCGGCGGTCTTCTATTAAAAAACCGAGCTCTTCAGATGGTGTATATTTGGTTGGTACTAGAGATTGCATGTTTATTGGACCACTGTCATCAGAGTCTGAACTGCTAGGTTACTGAGCTGAGATCTGTCATAGAGCCATCTTGATTCACATTGCTCACTGGAGCAGATTGTTCTGTTTGAGGTGTCATAGCTTTTCTTTTTACAGTGTCATACTTGCGTCAGAATGTGAAAACCCTTCCGGTTTCATAGTCTTGTTTATCTCTGGCAAACTTGTATATTTTTCTTGTTTTGATAGTTTCCTCGTGTTTTTTAAGGCGGGCGTCTATCTCTTCTCTGCCTTTTTTTATCGCCTCTGGTTGATCATGTACCTCCAGCTTTTCATTTAAGGATTCTATTTGTTTTAGAATCTCTGCTCTATCAATGACAGCGTATTTCATGAGTATTTTCACCATGTCCATGGAGGCTTCTAAGTTGTTTGAAGCCCATTCTTTGAGCATTGATGGATTCGGGTTTTCAAATGATGGTGCGATGAGCACTCTTAAACCTCGAGGCACCCTGCCTGCTTCCACATACCTCTCCAGTGAATTATGTTCCCACCACTTAGTGAGCTCACTGCGTAGGAGTTTTTCTAGCTGTTTAAGTAATGTTTTTGCATCATTTCTTATACTCGTTCCAGTGTTGGTTTCATTGTCGTTGGGATTTGCATGGACATCCGGCAAGTTTGAAAACATGGCGTCAGCAGCTGCCTCCCTGTCACGGAGCACGTCCGCTGTGGACATCATGTTTGCGTGTAACAATGATGATATGCACTGTTTGCTAACTGGCGGAGTGTTGACAATATGAAATACCAGTTAGCCTGTAAGTCCAAAGCTTAATCTCTCCACCCGTCAATAATGCCCCGTTCACGAGTGCACACCTGCCTCCTTCGGCGTCCTCCGACTCCGTGAAACGACCGGGACCTGTGCGGCAACCACGATGCATTACTCTCGAACTGTGTAGCTGACGGGGGGCTGTCCGGGAAAAACTCCTTCCGGGTCACTTGAAGAATCGCTTCCGTGATATCGACTGAAACCAGACAGCCTACTTGCGAAGAGAGGGTCCGTAATGGATGAAGACAGCCGTACTTGGTCCCGATTCAATGAACAAACATCTCCTGTTGCCACAATCCAATTCCCCTCACGGGCAGAATAGACAGGTATGGACCACAATCGGCTTGGTGGATTTAGTGCTTTATTGTTTCAATGACCTCCACTGCATGACGCGTTTCGACCAGGTCGCACCTGTCTTGATCACATGACGTGCATTACAAATGGCGTGTCTTAAGTAGTGCTATACACGAAAGCCACTCCTCCTGAATTGGTAGACATGAACATATTGATTGTGACCAAATGCATTTAAAGTAATAGGTAAATGTAAATACAAACAATCAGCATCCAACTTTATATATATAAATATATATATATATATTACCTACTGGCTGTCAGCAGTAGGTAGTTATAGTTAGGACCAAGTTTCCATAGGAAGAGCATTTTTTGTTTTGCTTATAACTTTGGCATCGTTTCAGGAATCTTCATGAAAGTTTTCAAACTAATTCTTTGTTCATATCAGCTCGTATGTTGTAAGTTTGGGGGTGATTCATCAGGGGGGGCTGAGAAAAAAGGGGGGTCCCAAAACGTGTTTTCTCCATGTTAATTTCCACAGGAAACTTTAGACCAGGCTACAGGTCGAACGGGTGAACGGAATTACCCCAAATTTGGTCTAGAATGCACGCTTTTGTTTATTTGGTGTAAATACTTTCAGTAGTTTTGGAGAACTATGAAAATTTGCAGATATCAATATTTGGGAATTCTGCCATCTGATCGGCTGAGGTGTTACGAGCATGAGCTTGATGCTTATTGGCTGTGAGCTGTTGCAACTAGGAAGTGTTGGCAGCCATTTTGTGATTTTGTTGAAATGAGTAAGGGGAAAAAGGGCGAAAAGAGTAGGAAACAGAAGGATAGGAGCACTGTAAACTCTGTGGGGGGGTGTGAAGCAAAGTAGTCACTCCTACCGGACTGAAAGTGCGGTGTTGTTCAGCTGAGATGAGATGCTGCTACACTCGGGTATGAAACCGAGAGCCTAAACCATGAGGTCATTGCTGTAAAGTGATGTGCTCTGGTCTTTGTACCATACCTGTGGAAGTAGTGTTAGTAGGTGTTTATACCATACAGGGAGTGTGAAGCAAACTACTGACCTCTACCGTGTGTTTATACTATACCGGAAGTTGGAAGCAAAGTACTCACGCCTGCTGGTGTGAAGACTCGGGGATCAAACCAAGCTGATTGCTGTAAAGTGATGGGCTCTGGGCGCTGTAGCATACTGGCCGCTGTAGTATAACTGTGTAAGTAGTGTTAGTATGCGTTCAAACTATACAGGGAGTGGGAAGCGAAATACTCACCCCTACTGGTCTAAAGACTCGGGGATTAAACTGTGAGCTCATTGCTGTAAAGTGATGTGCTATGGGCACTGTAGCATACCTGTGGAAGTAGTGTTAGTTTGCATTTATACAATAATGGGAGTGGGAAGCAAACTACTCACCCCTACCGGTCTCAAGACTCATGGATGAAACCATGAGCTCATTGCTGTGAACTCATGTGCTCTGTGTAGTATTCCAATGTAAGTCATAGTAGAATGTTAGTATGTAATGCTACTTTAATATAAGTATGTAATGTTAGAATGTAGGGCTGTCATGAGGGGAATCTTGGGGAGTTTGTACACGATGCTGGAGAAGACGGTTGCCTTGCTGTCTGGTCCTGTTGGTGGCTGTTTAAGCTGTCTTCTTTTCCTGCAATAAATCTACTTATCGGATCCACTGCTGTCTTCCTCTTCACTACATAAATTTGGCGACGAGCGGGAGAAGGTAAAAAGAAGGCAGCACTCACCAAGATTTTGAGTTTGCTTGCGTTCTGCTGAAGACCCGTTTTCTTGGTGAAGCTGTTTCTACTCATCCCAGGGTCATCGAACTATGTGATCCTACTTATATGATTATATTTTTTGATTTTAGGCTTCGTCTGCCTCTTCACTACACTCTGGTTGCTGTACTACACGTGTGCAAGTAGTGTTAGTATGCATTTATACTAATTCTGTAGTTATGCAGGAACCAATGCATCATGGCCCTATGGAGCGCCACCTCCCAGGCGCAGCTCAAACAATGTCCTGGGGTGTGCATATCGCTTCAATAAAGCGGATCCGAATGGTAAAAATGGAGGAAAAAAAATGAAGCCGGGTCTCACACATTCATTTAAATGAGCCCACTGGTGGGTAATGTTCCTGGGCCAATCCTATTATTATATTGCGTGGTCTCTGCAGCACTGGGGACCTTCATCTCACATGTAAATTAGGCGTGGGAGGACACAGAGATGTTTCGCAGCCTAGGGGATCGACACCTCCCCGGGTATTGTTTACGAATTGTTCGGAGGGCTTCGAGGTCAACTCAAGCCTGGGGATCGGCAACCGGCTTTACTTAAATATGCAGGGTGGGCCTCGCCAGTCCTTGAAGCCTCGGTGGCCCTAGGCAGTGCCTTATTGGTTCTGTAATCACACGGGCAGTAGTCATGATGTTATAAAGTGATACACTCATAGAACCCTTGCCGTTGTAGAATTACCCAGGCTTCATTTATGTAATAGTCTGTTGGTTTATATTTGGTAGGTGCACTGCAAAACTACAATTGTTTTCCCTCATAACCTCCTATGAACCACCGATTTTCACAATAAACTACAGACAAGTGTTGTCAGAAAAAGAAGACCCATACACTCACTTATTTATTGGTAAAAAAAAACAACTTTTATTAAAACAACACAAATAAATGGAAACGTAACTTTATTTGAACAAACAGTAAAACATGAAAGAAGTGGGTGGAACTACTCCGGAAGCAGCGTACAAAACCTGCAAGAGAAAAAAGAAACATAAGTATGTGTGCCATGTCCAAGAGAAAAAGAAAGGTAGTCAGAATGAAAGGAAGAAAGTGAGAATGGGACAGAGAGCGAGTGGGTGGAAGGGAGAAGGGTAGGGAGAGTCAAAAGAACAGAGGGAGGAGGAGACAGAGCATCGGCCTACTGCACCCAGCCCTTACTGTTCTCTTCCCGTCACCCGTGTGTGTGGGAAGCTGGGATCCGCGAGAAACAGTGCGGTCCAGCAAGTCTTTAAAATGAAACAGAGATATAAATGAGGCCAGAGATTATACTATTATCTACAGCAACATCGCTTGCCTGCACCTGTGCACTCAGGGTGCTGCACCCCAGCCCCTTCCCCTGCACTGTGCTCAAATGCAGCTCCTGCGCACCGAGGCTTCACTGCTCACCTGCCACAACCGGTGTGTCCCATGACGTGCCGGTGCAAGCTCCAACTCCGGGGTGCCTCTCAGGGTGGCACAGCAGGTCTCTGGTGTGGGACGGTGTCTTGATACCAAGATGGAAGGCGTCAGAAAGGCCAGAGCATCATTACTGGTTGAGCACCTGCTGCGTGCTTTTTCTTGCAACTAACTCAGTGTCTGAAAAGGGAGAAATAAGATAATGGTGGAAACGTCTTAAGGTAAATGAAGGTTTATTTCAAGCTTAAGAGAGAAAACCAGTTGAGAGCATCCTTCCTTCTTGAAGTATGATCTACCAACTGTTAGTGGTAATCGTGGTTCAAAGAGGAGTTGGAGTGTTTGAGAATACACAAGGTTAAACAATAATATGTTATGCCAACGTTCACATAAAAAGGAACAGAGCGCATGCTAGAAGTATAATGTGCACGTGCAATGCAGTGGCGCAGGCCTGTGTGCATGTACACTTAGTAGTCAGCTCACTACAGTGCCCCAAAAGCCAACACCACATGTCTGTAGGGCAGCACTGCCCGTTGGCTCAGGCCTACAGTACGGTCCAGCAGGTCCTTAAAATGAGACAGAGATGTGACTGAATGAGGTCAGAGATCACATCATTACGCATGGCACCATCGCTTGTTTGCACCTGTGCACCAAGGCTGATGCACCCCATCCCTCCCACCGCAACGCGCTCAATTGCAGCCCCTGTGCACCCAGGCCCCACTGCTCACCTGCTGTCCTTGGTGTGTGTCCAAACACGACAACCAGCAGGGTTCACAATTCAGATAGAGTTTCGATTGCGAGGTTGGTGTACACCTCATGGATCCCTTTTTTTTATTGTGCAGTGGGATATGCGAGGTGGATGTGGCCATATCACCTGAAGCAGTGTGGAAGAACTGGGACATGTGGCGTCGTCGTTATCCTATTTATACGTACGCAAAGTGGGCTGGGTTTGCGTACGCCAGGCCAGCGTAGGGGTGTGAATAATTATTCCAGGGACCTGGGCGTTGTTCAGTTCCTGCCTGGGCAGGAAGTGTACTTATGTGTGTGTCCCTGTTGCAGTTTTGACGTCGTACAATCCGCAATGTACATTAATGTGGCATGTACCAGGAGGGCGGCAACTATCGCTAATGAGATGCTGTCCGAAAACATTGAATGGACAACATCACATGTCGTTGTCAAGCTGGTGGACATGCGCAGACACGCATGTCAATGGTGTGTGGTATTATTGAAAGTGTTGCTATCGCGAACCGCACACATGTGAATGTGCTCGGATGGAGGGAGGATCAGCAGTGAGGTTACGTCATACACAGTGATAACGATCATTACAGTCAAGCAATGCATGTCAAACTTGAAGCTGAAAGTCTGAAATATGACACACTACTATACTGGTAAAGCCTGACAACAGAGCATACTGCAACACAAATCTACACATTACTATTTACCGTTTGTTACATGTGATCTAGGATGTGCACTCTGCCCGTGGCTGATGATACCCCTTCGAGCCACCTATACCCAGGCCGAAAGGCAGCACAATAATGCGCGCACACACACACACACCAGGGGCATCGTGTAACACACATTTGTTTTTTGATGTAATGTTTCAGATGCATGGCTATCACACGTGGAAGGCTACTGTACAGAGCATGGTTATTGATCAAGATGATCATTGCATGTTGTGTGTACTATAAGATATGTGTACACAGCAAAAGCTTTCCGCCATCCTCCGCTCATTGATGGTGTAGGCTCTTTTCTTTCCCCCCCTTTCCAAGATGGCCGCCGGTTGGTCCTTCTAGTTTCCCTGGGGTTCGCTTAGGTAGCGGTGCAGTGTTTCGTTGTTGATGTAGTGCGCGCGCGCTCAGTACGCGGCGCACTTCAACCGTCGAACCTTGATTGTGAGGAGGTGTTCTGAGAGCCCGTATCTCGCCTGCGTTAGTTTCCAGTCAGCGTTAGTTTTCCCGCCAGAGTTAGTTCCCAGTTCCTCAGTCAGAGGGGGTTTCCTGAAGTCATCAAAAGAAGGCTCGCCCTTGTGTGTCAACCTCCTGATTCTCAGTCAACGAGAAGTCTCAGCTCTCCAGAAGTAGTAGGGATAGAGGCAAGTGCAGCAAATGGTCCTAAGTCAAGTAAGTGCTGCCATCTATTAACTTTTCGTATCGATCTCTGTCAATGGCGAACTCCTGAGACTAGCAGTTGGAAGAGTCAAGATAGTCAGACAGCCAGCAAGTTGGAGTCCAGTATTAGAGTCGCAGTCCTGTAGTTGTCAGCAGGAAAAGTGTCAGCCAACAAGAACCGAATTCAACAGTGCATGGTGAAGAAAGGACTTACACAGTGTGGAGTAGGAGTGAGCAATTGTATATACATGTATATATAAGAGTTCTTTGTAACCAGCATCTACTGCAGAGTTTTGGAACTGAAATAGAGACTACATCTGAAATCTTACAAGAACGTTTTCACATTCTGGGAATCATATGGAATATCTACCCAGGTGGAAGACAGGTACTAGCAGTTCTATCGAGCTAGGGAGGGGTCTCAGGTCCACAAGGTTTACATGTGATTCTTTTTGTAGGAGTTGCTGCTTATAAACTGTACAGCCCCTCTTCCACCCAAAAGGGTATCTAACTGAATGAGTACTGAGAGCGGCTACCCACCGTGTCAGGACAGGTAATAGTGTGGAACAATGTCACTTATGTATCTTTAGAATTGTATATAGTAGAGCAGTAGCTGAGTAACTCTCGTTACAAGAGTCTTGAAGAAGAAGTTCCGAGACTAGTCCAGGAAGAAGACGCGGTGCAGTCTCTCTTGTCTGTCCAATTCCCCTTTCCCCCTCGCTGCTGCTCGTGAGCCTTAGAGCTCGCGGTAGTGGATTGGGGGAGTGGAGATCCAGCATCTGCTCCCGTGGAAACTCAACTTTCAGCTAAGGTACTTGACAGATTGAAGTGCCATAAAAACTGATTTTCACCTGAGCACGATGGCTGAGGGAATTGACGTGAAGGCTCTAGCCACAGTATTAGATAGTATACAAAAGCAGTTAAGTGATACCATGGAAGAGAATAAGGCCTTGAGGGAGGAGATTAGGAAGTCAGCTTTAGATGCTCGTCATTTGCGTCAACAGTTTGACGAGTTCTCTGGGGGAACCCGTCCTACAGTCCAGGAAGATAAGCCCCCCGTTTTTGCCCCTGCCCCATCTGCAGCTGAACTCACAACGCAGGTTATCCATGCAATCTCCCCTACTATTCCCTTGGCCGCTCCTGAAAGGTATAGTGGGGACCCAAACAAGGCCCAAATTTTCCTCACGCAATGTTCTTTACACTCTCTCTGTCGGCCTATCATTTTTAAGGGAGACCAGTCTAAGGTGGCGTTCATGCTGTCGTACCTGAGTGGAGATGCCGCCTGGTCCATGCCCTTGGTGAACAATAATGATCCCATCTTGTATGAATTTGAAGGATTCAAGAGAGAATTTCTACGGATTTTTGATAGACGGTCCATCTCTCAATCTACAGATAACGAGTTATTAGATCTACGACAGGGTAATCGTGAGCTAGTAGCTTATCTGGCTCAATTTAACAAACTAATAGTGGAGACAAATTGGCCAGAAGCAAAACGAGCCGCCTTTTTTATCGTGGCCTTAAAGATGAGCTCAAGGATGGACTCTCACAGATTCCTAAACGTCCCACAGAGGTTTCTGAATTGATTGACTTAGTTCTTCAGATTGATCAGCGTCAAAATGAGAGGAAGAATGAGAGGCGAAAAGAAATTCGGAATATTCCTCCCCGTTTTGACAGGATAAGGGCAGAAGGATCTAAGCCTAAGGAAACTGCTTCCGAAGACGAGCCAATGCAGATTGGATCAGTAAGAGGACCCTTGTCTAAAGAAGAAAGAGAGAAGAGACGTCTGGGCAAATTGTGCATGTACTGCGGGAACTCTGGTCATTTTGTGAAGGAATACCCAAGGAAGCCCAAGAACAATTCGTGGGTAAAAGATCGGCTCCACCAGTAGAAGGGGTTGCCCTGGTGGAAGCGAAGGAACAGTCAGCTCCAGATTTGAAATTAGTGGCAAATACCTTGCAATCGTCGGCCCCACATTTGATTTTATCTGTTCAAATAAGATTTGGTGGGCAGATCAAGGAAGGAATTTCTGTCATGATCGATTCGGGGGCCACGGGAAATTTTTGTGACATTGGTTTTGCAAAGGCCCTTGGGATCGCCTTCGTGAGGAAGGAACGACCGGAGCCAGTGCGGGCAGTAGATGGAACAAGTTTGTCTTCTGGGCCAATAGTCTATGATTCTGAGGAGATCTTGTTGTGTGGACCAGGTCAACATCTTAGTTCCTTGCAATTTAGTCTCATCGACGCTCCGCAATTTCAACTTATCTTGGGCCTGCCTTGGCTCACGGAGCATAACCCCCAGATAGATTGGGCTCGACGATCTATTCGCATGAACTCAGACTATTGTCTGCGACATTGTTTTCACTCAAATCCAGAACCACCAGAAGTTTCACAATCCCAATTTTTAGCAAGCATTCCAAGGACCATTTGTGCGATAGACACTCAAGAAATCCCACAAGAATATGAAGATCTTGCCCCAGTGTTTGATGAAAGAGAAGCGGATCGTTTACCGCCCCATCGTGAGTATGATTGCCGAATTGAGCTGGAGCCGGGAGCCTCTTTGCCCTGTAGTCGGATTTACGCGCTGTCGGAGGCAGAAAATGTCCATCTCAAGGAATATCTGAGTAGATATTTGGCCAATGGTTTTATCCGCCCTTTTCAGTCTCCGGCTTCATCTCCACTCTTCTTTATTCCGAAGAAGGATGGCCAGTTGAGAACGTGTATAGACTATCGCGCTCTAAATCTGGTGACCAAAGAGAATCGCTATCCCCTACCTTTGATTTCAGAGCTTTCGGATCAAGTAAAAGGAGCGAAGGTGTATACGAAATTGGATTTGAGAGGCGCTTATCATCTGGTGCGCATGGCGGAAGGAGAAGAGTGGAAGACGGCTTTTCGAACTCGTTTTGGATTATTCGAATATCAAGTCATGCCTTTTGGGTTATGCAACGCTCCAGCAGCCTTCCAGCACTTTGTAAATGATGTGTTGCGTGAGTTTTTGGATCGATGCGCAGTGGTCTACATAGACGACATCCTCATCTTCTCGGCCAGTGTGGAAGAACACAATTAGCATGTCAGATCCATCCTGAAGAAGCTGTTAGAGAACCAACTTTTTGTTAAATTGGAGAAGTGTGTGTTTCATTCCACACAGGTGGAGTTTTTGGGGTTTGTTTTGTCGCCCAAAGGTGTATCTATGGATGAATCAAAGGTTAAAGCCATCAAGGATTGGCCCTCCCCGAGTTCCGTGAAAAAAGTCCAAAGTTTTCTTGGTTTCGCCAATTTTTATAGGCGTTTCATAATGAATTTCTCGGAGCGAGTTTGTCCTCTCACCAGGTTGTTAAAGAAAAAGACCAAGTTTGAGTGGAATGCAGAAACTGAATTAGCATTTAATGAACTCAAGAAAAATTTTGTAGCTTCCCCGGTGCTGCTCCATCCGGATCCTGGAGACCCATTTTTTGTGGAAGCAGATACCTCCAACTTGGCCATTGGGGGAATTTTGTCTCAGCGCCATAAGCAGACGGGCCAGTTACATCCTGTAGCCTTTCGCTCGCGGAAATTAACTGCTGCAGAAATCAACTCTCCCATCGCAGATAAGGAACTGCTGGCAGTTAAGGATGCTTTTTTGGAATGGAGACATTATCTATTGGGGGCCAGGCACGTGGTGACCGTTTTCATGGACCATCGAAATCTTCAGTTTTTGAAATCTGCTCGTACCCTTACCCCGCGTCAACTGAGATGGTCTCTATTTTTTGCAGATTATGATTTTGTTTTAACCTACAAACCAGGCTCTGCAAATGGAAAGGCTGACGCCTTATCTCGTTTGAATGTGAGAGATGATGTCAAGGCTGCTGAAAAAGGAGTTATCATTCCAGTTGATCGAATAATAGGGACTCTCACCTACACAGACATAGAAAAGAAACTACTGGACTCTCTGTCTCCAGAAGAAGAGAGGGATTGGACAGCTAAGGGGGAAGAATTTCAAGTCAGAGATGGAAGGCCCTACTATCTTGACAAGTTGTTTGTGTCAGATCTGGAACTGCGAAGACAAATTATAAGACACTACCATGATGAACCGTTGTCAGGACATAAGGGAGTTAAGAAAACGATGGAATTGATCCAAAGAGAGTTTTGGTGGCCGGCAATGGAAGCTCAGGTGCGGCAGTATGTAGCCACTTGCGAGTTGTGTATTAAGGGAAAGACTCCAAGAAGAGCTCCACAAGGTTTTCTTCAGCCATTACCTGTTGCCCCTTACCCGTGGCATACCATTTCCATGGATTTCATTGTGGAACTTCCATCTAGTGGGGGATTTTCTGTCATCTGGGTGGTGGTGGATCATTTTTCCAAGATGAGCCATTTCGTCCCATTGAAAGCTCTCCCAAATGCCGCACAGCTGTCCAAACTGTTCACACAACACATAGTAAGGGCACATGGTATTCCCAAGACAGTCATTTCAGACAGGGGCCCTCAGTTGGTCTCTCGTTTTTGGAGATCTTTCTTGAAAAGATTGGGAGTTGACTCCCGTTTGTCCACCAGTTTTCATCCTGAGACGGATGGACAGACGGAAAGAGTTAATCAAGAATTGGAGCAATACTTGCGCCTGTTCTTGATGGACCAGGAAGGAGAGTGGCCAGATTTGATTTGGGCAGCAGAATTCACTTACAATAATGCAGAACATGCTTCCACAGGTTACTCCCCTTTTTATTTAAATTCGGGAAGACATCCAAACACCCTGATAGATAAAGAGATCAGTAACGTCCCAGCAGTGGAGACGGTGGTACAAGAATTGCACGAGGCCTACCGACTAGCTTCTAGAAATTTGTCTAAGGCTAAGATCTCCTATAAGAAGCAGGCAGACAAGAAGAGGCGGCCCAATCCAGTTTATGAGAAGGGAGATCAGGTTTGGGTTTCCACTCGAAATTTACGCCTCAGGGGGAATCGCAAGTTTCAGCCAAGGTTTGTGGGCCCTTTTAGGGTGGACCGAATGGTGAATCCAGTCAGTGTTAAGGTTTGCCTTCCTCCTAGGCTGAAGATTCATCCAGTTTTCCATGTTTCTCTGCTCCAGCGTAGTCCTGAGGGATTTAGAGACAGGAAATTCCCCCCATCTGTTTTGGTGCAGGGTAGCGAGGAATTTGAGGTTAAAAGAATACTGGATTCGAGACTCCAGAGAGGCAAGATATTCTATTTAGTTGACTGGAAAGGTTATGGTCGAGAAGAAAGATCTTGGGAGCCACGATCTAATATCCATGCTTCACGTTTGCTCCGAGAGTTTCATCATACTCATCCCACTAAGCCCAGAGAGGAGAGGAAGGGGGTTTTGGTGGGGGGTACTGTCAGGGCTGGTGCGGTTAGGTCTAGACCCCGTAGTCAAGTAGGTTTGGTGCTAGGGAGGCGCAGAAGTGTTTCTATGAGATCGCTTTCCGCCATCCTCCGCTCATTGATGGTGTAGGCTCTTTTCTCCCCCCCCCCTTTCCAAGATGGCCGCCGGTTTGTCCTTCTAGTTTCCCTGGGGTTCACTTAGGTAGCGGTGCAGTGTTTCGTTGTTGATGTAGTGCGCGCGCGCTCAGTACGCGGCGCACTTCAACCGTCAAACCTTGATTGTGAGGAGGTGTTCTGAGAGCCCGTATCTCGCCTGCGTTAGTTTCCAGTCAGCGTTAGTTTTCCCGCCAGAGTTAGTTCCCAGTTCCTCAGTCAGAGGGGGTTTCCTGAAGTCGTCAAAAGAAGGCTCGCCCTTGTGTGTCAACCTCCTGATTCTCAGTCAACGAGAAGTCTCAGCTCTCCAGAAGTAGTAGGGATAGAGGCAAGTGCAGCAAATGGTCCTAAGTCAAGTAAGTGCTGCCATCTATTAACTTTTCGTATCGATCTCTGTCAATGGCGAACTCCTGAGACTAGCAGTTGGAAGAGTCAAGATAGTCAGACAGCCAGCAAGTTGGAGTCCAGTATTAGATTCAGTCGCAGTCCTGTAGTTGTCAGCAGGAAAAGTGTCAGCCAACAAGAACCGAATTCAACAGTGCATGGTGAAGAAAGGACTTACACAGTGTGGAGTAGGAGTGAGCAATTGTATATACATGTATATATAAGAGTTCTTTGTAACCAGCATCTACTGCAGAGTTTTGGAACTGAAATAGAGACTACATCTGAAATCTTACAAGAACGTTTTCACATTCTGGGAATCATATGGAATATCTACCCAGGTGGAAGACAGGTACTAGCAGTTCTATCGAGCTAGGGAGGGGTCTCAGGTCCACAAGGTTTACATGTGATTCTTTTTGCAGGAGTTGCTGCTTATAAACTGTACAGCCCCTCTTCCACCCAAAAGGGTATCTAACTGAATGAGTACTGAGAGCGGCTACCCACTGTGTCAGGACAGGTAATAGTGTGGAACAATGTCACTTATGTATCTTTAGAATTGTATATAGTAGAGCAGTAGCTGAGTAACTCTCGTTACAGGAGTCTTGAAGAAGAAGTTCCGAGACTAGTCCAGGAAGAAGACGCGGTGCAGTCTCTCTTGTCTGTTCAATTCCCCTTTCCCCCTCGCTGCTGCTCGTGAGCCTTAGAGCTCGCGGTAGTGGATTGGGGGAGTGGAGATCCAGCATCTGCTCCCGTGGAAACTCAACTTTCAGCTAAGGTACTTGACAGATTGAAGTGCCATAAAAACTGATTTTCACCTGAGCACGATGGCTGAGGGAATTGACGTGAAGGCTCTAGCCACAGTATTAGATAGTATACAAAAGCAGTTAAGTGATACCATGGAAGAGAATAAGGCCTTGAGGGAGGAGATTAGGAAGTCAGCTTTAGATGCTCGTCATTTGCGTCAACAGTTTGACGAGTTCTCTGGGGGAACCCGTCCTACAGTCCAGGAAGATAAGCCCCCCGTTTTTGCCCCTGCCCCATCTGCAGCTGAACTCACAACGCAGGTTATCCATGCAATCTCCCCTACTATTCCCTTGGCCGCTCCTGAAAGGTATAGTGGGGACCCAAACAAGGCCCAAATTGTCCTCACGCAATGTTCTTTACACTCTCTCTGTCGGCCTATCATTTTTAAGGAAGACCAGTCTAAGGTGGCGTTCATGCTGTCGTACCTGAGTGGAGATGCCGCCGCCTGTCCATGCCCTTGGTGAACAATAATGATCCCATCTTGTATGAATTTGAAGGATTCAAGAGAGAATTTCTACGGATTTTTGATAGACGGTCCATCTCTCAATCTACAGATAACGAGTTATTAGATCTACGACAGGGTAATCGTGAGCTAGTAGCTTATCTGGCTCAATTTAACAAACTAATAGTGGAGACAAATTGGCCAGAAGCAAAACGAGCCGCCTTTTTTATCGTGGCCTTAAAGATGAGCTCAAGGATGGACTCTCACAGATTCCTAAACGTCCCACAGAGGTTTCTGAATTGATTGACTTAGTTCTTCAGATTGATCAGCGTCAAAATGAGAGGAAGAATGAGAGGCGAAAAGAAATTCGGAATATTCCTCCCCGTTTTGACAGGATAAGGGCAGAAGGATCTAAGCCTAAGGAAACTGATTCCGAAGACGAGCCAATGCAGATTGGATCAGTAAGAGGACCCTTGTCTAAAGAAGAAAGAGAGAAGAGACGTCTGGGCAAATTGTGCATGTACTGCGAGAACTCTGGTCATTTTGTGCAGGAATGCCCAAGGAAGCCCAAGAACAATTTGTGGGTAAAAGATCGGCTCCACCAGTAGAAGGGGTTGCCCTGGTGGAAGCGAAGGAACAGTCAGCTCCAGATTTGAAATTAGTGGCAAATACCTTGCAATCGTCGGCCCCACATTTGATTTTATCTGTTCAAATAAGATTTGGTGGGCAGATCAAGGAAGGAATTTCTGTCATGATCGATTCGGGGGCCACGGGAAATTTTTGTGACATTGGTTTTGCAAAGGCCCTTGGGATCGCCTTCGTGAGGAAGGAACGACCGGAGCCAGTGCGGGCAGTAGATGGAACAAGTTTGTCTTCTGGGCCAATAGTCTATGATTCTGAGGAGATCTTGTTGTGTGGACCAGGTCAACATCTTAGTTCCTTGCAATTTAGTCTCATCGACGCTCCGCAATTTCAACTTATCTTGGGCCTGCCTTGGCTCACGGAGCATAACCCCCAGATAGATTGGGCTCGACGATCTATTCGCATGAACTCAGACTATTGTCTGCGACATTGTTTTCACTCAAATCCAGAACCACCAGAAGTTTCACAATCCCAATTTTTAGCAAGCATTCCAAGGACCATTTGTGCAATAGACACTCAAGAAATCCCACAAGAATATGAAGATCTTGCCCCAGTGTTTGATGAAAGAGAAGCGGATCGTTTACCGCCCCATCGTGAGTATGATTGCCGAATTGAGCTGGAGCCGGGAGCCTCTTTGCCCTGTAGTCGGATTTACGCGCTGTCGGAGGCAGAAAATGTCCATCTCAAGGAATATCTGAGTAGATATTTGGCCAATGGTTTTATCCGCCCTTCTCAGTCTCCGGCTTCATCTCCACTCTTCTTTATTCCGAAGAAGGATGGCCAGTTGAAAACGTGTATAGACTATCGCGCTCTAAATCTGGTGACCAAAGAGAATCGCTATCCCCTACCTTTGATTTCAGAGCTTTTGGATCAAGTAAAAGGAGCGAAGGTGTATACGAAATTGGATTTGAGAGGCGCTTATCATCTGGTGCGCATGGCGGAAGGAGAAGAGTGGAAGACGGCTTTTCGAACTCGTTTTGGATTATTCTAATATCAAGTCATGCCTTTTGGGTTATGCAACGCTCCAGCAGCCTTCCAGCACTTTGTAAATGATGTGTTGCGTGAGTTTTTGGATCGATGCGCAGTGGTCTACATAGACGACATCCTCATCTTCTCGGCCAGTGTGGAAGAACACAATTAGCATGTCAGATCCATCCTGAAGAAGCTGTTAGAGAACCAACTTTTTGTTAAATTGGAGAAGTGTGTGTTTCATTCCGCACAGGTGGAGTTTTTGGGGTTTGTTTTGTCGCCCAAAGGTGTATCTATGGATGAATCAAAGGTTAAAGCCATCAAGGATTGGCCCTCCCCGAGTTCCGTGAAAAAAGTCCAAAGTTTTCTTGGTTTCGCCAATTTTTATAGGCGCTTCATAATGAATTTCTCGGAGCGAGTTTGTCCTCTCACCAGGTTGTTAAAGAAAAAGACCAAGTTTGAGTGGAATGCAGAAACTGAATTAGCATTTAATGAACTCAAGAAAAATTTTGTATCTTCCCCGGTGCTGCTCCATCCGGATCCTGGAGACCCATTTTTTGTGGAAGCAGATACCTCCAACTTGGCCATTGGGGGAATTTTGTCTCAGCGCCATAAGCAGACGGGCCAGTTACATCCTGTAGCCTTTCGCTCGCGGAAATTAACTGCTGCAGAAATCAACTCTCCCATCGCAGATATGGAACTGCTGGCAGTTAAGGATGCTTTTTTGGAATGGAGACATTATCTATTGGGGGCCAGGCACGTGGTGACCGTTTTCACGGACCATCGAAATCTTCAGTTTTTGAAATCTGCTCGTACCCTTACCCCGCGTCAACTGAGATGGTCTCTGTTTTTTGCAGATTATGATTTTGTTTTAACCTACAAACCAGGCTCTGCAAATGGAAAGGCTGACGCCTTATCTCGTTTGAATGTGAGAGATGATGTCAAGGCTGCTGAAAAAGGAGTTATCATTCCAGTTGATCGAATAATAGGGACTCTCACCTACACAGACATAGAAAAGAAACTACTGGACTCTCTGTCTCCAGAAGAAGAGAGGGATTGGACAGCTAAGGGGGAAGAATTTCAAGTCAGAGATGGAAGGCCCTACTATCTTGACAAGTTGTTTGTGTCAGATCTGGAACTGCGAAGACAAATTATAAGACACTACCATGATGAACCGTTGTCAGGACATAAGGGAGTTAAGAAAACGATGGAATTGATCCAAAGAGAGTTTTGGTGGCCGGCAATGGAAGCTCAGGTGCGGCAGTATGTAGCCACTTGCGAGTTGTGTATTAAGGGAAAGACTCCAAGAAGAGCTCCACAAGGTTTTCTTCAGCCATTACCTGTTGCCCCTTACCCTTGGCATACCATTTCCATGGATTTCATTGTGGAACTTCCATCTAGTGGGGGATTTTCTGTCATCTGGGTGGTGGTGGATCATTTTTCCAAGATGAGCCATTTCGTCCCATTGAAAGCTCTCCCAAATGCCGCACAGCTGTCCAAACTGTTCACACAACACATAGTAAGGGCACATGGTATTCCCAAGACAGTCATTTCAGACAGGGGCCCTCAGTTGGTCTCTCGTTTTTGGAGATCTTTCTTGAAAAGATTGGGAGTTGACTCCCGTTTGTCCACCAGTTTTCATCCTGAGACGGATGGACAGACGGAAAGAGTTAATCAAGAATTGGAGCAATACTTGCGCCTGTTCTTGATGGACCAGGAAGGAGAGTGGCCAGATTTGATTTGGGCAGCAGAATTCGCTTACAATAATGCAGAACATGCTTCCACAGGTTACTCCCCTTTTTATTTAAATTCGGGAAGACATCCAAACACCCTGATAGATAAAGAGATCAGTAACGTCCCAGCAGTGGAGACGGTGGTACAAGAATTGCACGAGGCCTACCGACTAGCTTCTAGAAATTTGTCTAAGGCTAAGATCTCCTATAAGAAGCAGGCAGACAAGAAGAGGCGGCCCAATCCAGTTTATGAGAAGGGAGATCAGGTTTGGGTTTCCACTCGAAATTTACGCCTCAGGGGGAATCGCAAGTTTCAGCCAAGGTTTGTGGGCCCTTTTAGGGTGGACCGAATGGTGAATCCAGTCAGTGTTAAGGTTTGCCTTCCTCCTAGGCTGAAGATTCATCCAGTTTTCCATGTTTCTCTGCTCCAGCGTAGTCCTGAGGGATTTAGAGACAGGAAATTCCCCCCATCTGTTTTGGTGCAGGGTAGCGAGGAATTTGATGTTAAAAGAATACTGGATTCGAGACTCCAGAGAGGCAAGATATTCTATTTAGTTGACTGGAAAGGTTATGGTCGAGAAGAAAGATCTTGGGAGCCACGATCTAATATCCATGCTTCACGTTTGCTCCGAGAGTTTCATCGTACTCATCCCACTAAGCCCAGAGAGGAGAGGAAGGGGGTTTTGGTGGGGGGTACTGTCAGGGCTGGTGCGGTTAGGTCTAGACCCCGTAGTCAAGTAGGTTTGGTGCTAGGGAGGCGCAGAAGTGTTTCTATGAGATCGCTTTCCGCCATCCTCCGCTCATTGATGGTGTAGGCTCTTTTCTTCCCCCCCCCTTTCCAAGATGGCCGCCGGTTGGTCCTTCTAGTTTCCCTGGGGTTCACTTAGGTAGCGGTGCAGTGTTTCGTTGTTGATGTAGTGCGCGCGCGCTCAGTACGCGGCGCACTTCAACCGTCAAACCTTGATTGTGAGGAGGTGTTCTGAGAGCCCGTATCTCGCCTGCGTTAGTTTCCAGTCAGCGTTAGTTTTCCCGCCAGAGTTAGTTCCCAGTTCCTCAGTCAGAGGGGGTTTCCTGAAGTCGTCAAAAGAAGGCTCGCCCTTGTGTGTCAACCTCCTGATTCTCAGTCAACGAGAAGTCTCAGCTCTCCAGAAGTAGTAGGGATAGAGGCAAGTGCAGCAAATGGTCCTAAGTCAAGTAAGTGCTGCCATCTATTAACTTTTCGTATCGATCTCTGTCAATGGCGAACTCCTGAGACTAGCAGTTGGAAGAGTCAAGATAGTCAGACAGCCAGCAAGTTGGAGTCCAGTATTAGATTCAGTCGCAGTCCTGTAGTTGTCAGCAGGAAAAGTGTCAGCCAACAAGAACCGAATTCAACAGTGCATGGTGAAGAAAGGACTTACACAGTGTGGAGTAGGAGTGAGCAATTGTATATACATGTATATATAAGAGTTCTTTGTAACCAGCATCTACTGCAGAGTTTTGGAACTGAAATAGAGACTACATCTGAAATCTTACAAGAACGTTTTCACATTCTGGGAATCATATGGAATATCTACCCAGGTGGAAGACAGGTACTAGCAGTTCTATCGAGCTAGGGAGGGGTCTCAGGTCCACAAGGTTTACATGTGATTCTTTTTGCAGGAGTTGCTGCTTATAAACTGTACAGCCCCTCTTCCACCCAAAAGGGTATCTAACTGAATGAGTACTGAGAGCGGCTACCCACTGTGTCAGGACAGGTAATAGTGTGGAACAATGTCACTTATGTATCTTTAGAATTGTATATAGTAGAGCAGTAGCTGAGTAACTCTCGTTACAGGAGTCTTGAAGAAGAAGTTCCGAGACTAGTCCAGGAAGAAGACGCGGTGCAGTCTCTCTTGTCTGTCCAATTCCCCTTTCCCCCTCGCTGCTGCTCGTGAGCCTTAGAGCTCGCGGTAGTGGATTGGGGGAGTGGAGATCCAGCATCTGCTCCCGTGGAAACTCAACTTTCAGCTAAGGTACTTGACAAGGTGTCTCTCATCAAACGGTGTAGAGAGAATGACTAAAATGGGTGGGGTCCTCCAACTGTTACAATGGGAAATGTTATGAACCAATCAAAAGCTTTTTTTTAAGGTCACATGGCAATCACTCAAGGAGGCCGCACTCGACGTGATTTTGAGAAAATATATTTACCATAATATAAGTTTATTACAGTTAGAAATATATAAATGTGGAAAATATTTTAGATTATCGCTTGCTCTCAGATACACTTTAAAGGTATTTAGATTTAGTTTTGAGACATAAAAAAATAAATGAGGGAATGGCGTACCCGGTGCGATACCATACGTCTATAACATAATACAGGGCCTGGCAGCGTGCACTGATATACGTATATGACTTAATGCACGTATTGGTACCACGCACCTGTCGCATACCAAACTAGGAGCTGGCACGACCTTATACGTATATGATGTTAAGCGGGACACGGTGCTACGAAGCCATCGGATACGAAATGGGCATTCCTTAACGAGTTTCGCAATACGGCGGATAGGATTTGCGTGGTGATGGAGCTTGGTACACTACCAGTACGAGAGTCTAGCTTTCTCAAAAAAAAAAATATATATATACGTACCTTTTATTGAAGATATAAAAAAATACATAATATTTCAAATTTTAAAAAAAAGGATAATAGAGTTGAAAAATATTTTAAAAAAATAGAAAAAATATAGGTTTTATAAATATTAAAATATGAAATTAACATTTAAAAAACCTTTGAAATTCACTGAAAAACCCATAGGTTTTACAGACGTTATAGTTAGGAATTAGCATCTAAACAACCTTTGAAATTCACTGAAAAAAACACAGGTTTTGCAGAAGTTATAGTTAGGAATTAGCATTTAAAAAACCTTAGAAATTCACTGAAAAAACTATAGGTTTCATTGACGTTATAGTTAGTTGGACATTTAACTCATATAAAACCAGAGAAATTGGCCTGTTATAGTTAGTTGAGCTAGCTATTAATCATCAATACAGCACTATAATATGCACTTATACACCTATACATACAGTCACACTCCGCCACTCATCCATACAGTTACTCGCACACCTAGTCAGTCATGCAAAGAATCTATCACATATCCATTTACTCATGTATACAGTTATACACACCAACTCCGTTATTTATACACACACCACATCACTTATTTATGCAGATGCTAACACATACTTACTGTCTTATACAATCCCCGATATAAGCAGACACTCATTTATACACCCACTCTTCAAATAACTTACTCTCATGTATAGTCATTTATATAGTACAACACTCACATATACTGTCTTAAAACATATGTAGTTACTCACACATATACCACTGAGACATTCATTCACTCACCAACACACCCATACACACTCTAACTCTCCCATACAGCCCTTCCCAGATGCACTTTTTAATCCATACAACTGAGGTTCTGTAGCGATCCGAACCCGTGAAATCGGTATCGTAGTACTGACACGATTTTGGTACCAATGAACCGCAAATGATCCATTACATACATGACAGTGTTTTCGCTACGCAACTAGCATGAATTCACTCAGAAATAGGGCATTCTGTTGTAAAGTCATGGCATCCATTTTAGTTACGGCATCCATTTTGTTTCTTGCCCTCACATAGTCAATGAACGGGCAATGACCCCGACAGAGTCACCTTGTTAAGGACACGTAAGCTCGAGCCCCGAGAAAGGCTGACGCTGCATGACTAGGCAGAATCAAGCTGCCTCCCTTGCCTGAGGCCAGTCCTGCTATACTGGTTCTCGTGTCCATTGTCCTGACTGAAAGGCCGAAGACGGTAGCCATGCCCGTTTATGATCCATAAACACCTCTTATCCTACTTTTCAATCCTTTGCACCTGGCTCTGCTCCTCTCCTTCTGGACTTTTACAATGGGGAGGTTACGATTTTTATGATGGGGAGGATCGGGTAAAGAATGAAAAACTGACAAGGGGACCTGATCGAATATCGAAAACCTACGACTAATTATTGTTTGATGTCTATTTACTGTTTATTTGGGATACCGGGTTGGGCATGAGAAATATTCGTGTAATGTTGCCTAAAGACATTTTCCGTGTATTTAAGGAACAACCCACTTAATGCAATTCGAACAGTCTCGTAGATTCTGCCTCTGTGTGGTTCCTATGACTTCTGTGTCCCTGCAGTAAATAAACCTTGGTCTTTGACGCCACCATCGAGAAGCCCGTGTCTCTGTTTATTTGTGCACCGAGACAGGAGGAACTCAGGGGTCTTTGGGTGTTGTTTCCCTGACACCTCTGGACTCTTAAAAGTCCAGAACCTCAAATTGGCGCCCAACGTGGGGCGACGTCATCCGGTACCGGTCCAAAGCCTGAAAAGTTCGAGAAGTTTTGTGTGAAGATTCCGGAGGGAGGTACCCCGCTTCATCGATCCCTGCATGTCGTAAAAGTGGCCCGACGATCTTTTCCACGAGGTTTCCCGTTCCCAGACGGCTACAGAGGACCGCTGCCCTGACTGTCGCCCTGTCTTGGACCCGAGGTGCAGACCTTAGTACGGCGAGACGTAGACGGGTTCTCCTTGGTGACGTCTTCCACATTTGAGTTAAGTATTAAGTGGGTTATGCTCAGTTTGGTTGTTCTTTGTTGCTCTGGTTTAATTCGTAGATTATCATTGGTTGCTCTTGTTTAGATAATCTTTGTTTTGGTAATAGTTCATTTTGGTAGGCCTAAGTTCTTTGCGCATTTTGGTTGGAATTTGTCTTTGTGTGTCATGACTACCAGTAGTAATTGTTTCCTGTCCTGGTTACGTTGCAACGAGGATTCCCGGTTGGAGGATTCGTGTTCGGTTCCTCCGATTGGAACTCCTACATATGAGCTCTATTGTAAACATGGTGTGGGTCCTATTATGTATAATGAAGTATGGGTCCGTTACACCAGAAAAGATGGTGTCCTTAGTTGGCCACCGCATGGTAGCTTCGAAACCGAAATACTAGACAATCTAGAAATGAAGTTGTTTAAGAGAAAAGCCCGGCCGGCAATGTTTGATTCTTTTCGCGTATGGCGCAAAGAAGCCAAACAGAGAGAAATTAGGAAGACGAAGAAAGAACAGAAAGAGAAAGGGTTGACTTTAATGGAGTCTGCTAGGCAGCTGCATGTCAACGAGACTGAGAAAGCAATGGAGATGGCAAATAGAAAATATAATTTGTCAATTGATAAATGTTACCCTGTATTGCCATCTTGTCCTACTAAGCCGATGGAGGATCATGAAAAGGATCCTCTGTTGTCTTACCTGTTGAATTCACCTCCACCGTATGCACAGGGTATTACAGTACCACAGTTACTACCTGTTGTACAACCAGCTGCTGGTCAGCCTGGAATAGTTGCTCCACTTCCTTTGATTCCAGCTCCTGTCCTTCCCGTAGTTAATGTTCCTTTGGCACCCCCTCTTCCTGGGTCGCCTGCTCCGCCTTTGCCTGTCGTTATGCAAACTGCTTTACCTGCTACTCCCACCCTTACTATTTCATCTGCTCCAGCTGCCCTATCCCCGAACCCTATGAACATTCTGACTCCGCTTCCCGTTTGTCGGAAAACAACCGACTCTGTAACTAATATCTTAACTCCTCTCTACAGGTCTTTAATTGGGACCCCCGTTTCTGACTCTATACAGAGACGTAGCCAGCTTCCTGGTCCTCAGGAACGAGACATGTTAGATTCGACAGCTCTTAGGTGGATGTCGAAAGCTGTGAAGTATGATGCACAAAGAGTGTTAGATACCTTTATGCAATGGAATGAACCAACTCAACGTTATGTTTTTGACGTGATGTGTTCTCTTGTGCGTGAAGAATGGGAAGATGATGACTTAGATTCTGTCCCCTCTGATCTGATAAATATTCAACAGAAGTTCGCCGCAGGAATGGTGATAGGTTCAGAAGTAAGGGGAGCGATAGAACTGATTTTAGCTTATAGGGATGATTGCCCTCTTCGAGCGACAAGGGACCCTGATGGTTCACCGATTACTACTAGGAAAAAACGAGGTCAATATCCGATGAGGGAAGTTCCACCGATTTGGCGTGATGCAGTTCAAGCTGATGCGGCTAATGGTATTGCAGCTGCCCCGGCACAATTCCAGAGAGTGTGGATACACATCCCTTGGAAACGGGCTGAAGTATTAGCAGTAAAACAAGCGTTGCCAGACCCACGTAAAAATCCTGCTGGTTATTACAAAGAGTTAACGCAGACAGTTCAGGCGTGCGTCATGAATTTGGCAGACATTGAAATGTTATTTGGTAATGTAGTGCCACAGCCTATTTGGGCCAAGATTCGGCAAGAGAACCACCCAGTCGCCTTAGGAGGTGATTGGCCAGCTATTGTAGCAGCAGATGCGCAACAAGTTGGCGGTGCTAAACCTGAACCTCTGATTGCTGCCCTACCTGGCAGAATAATTAATCTGATGAAAACGCTGATGCCAGCGTTACGAGTTAATTGGGATAAACTATCGGCATGCAAGCAAAAGAAGGACGAAAGCGTCTCTGACTTTTTCACTAGATTTGAGGAGACCTTCGTAGACCACAGTGGACAAGATATGAGTACTGAGGGAGGCCAGAGATTGTTTGTCGACAAGTTCGTGTTTAATTTATTACCTGAACTTAGTAACAAGTTAAAGGATTCTGAAAGTGCATGGGCAGTGTCGACGACAGCACAGATACTTGCAACTGCTCAGTATTACGAGAATAGAGAGAAGGAAGAGAAGGAAAAGTCAGAAAAGAAAACAAAAGATTTAAAGACTAAAGTTCTTTTGCAACAGGCGTATCCGCCTCGCTCGAATCAGTCAGATTCACAGCAGCGACCCCAGTTTCAGCAGCAGCCACAATTCCAGCAAGAGACGTCCCAAAGATTTAATTATGGTTTTTCCCGACAACAGTTAGCATGGAATCAGTGTGCCTATTGTAAAAAGGAGGGTCATTATAAGAATGAGTGTCCGGTACTACACGCACAGACTAGTGGTGTCCCAGCTCAGAGAGGTAATGTTGGGTTTATGCAAACTCCTAGGGGTAGAGGACGTGGTACAATGACACCACAGGCTGATCGCCAATCGAATTATTTCGATCAGCGAAATGCACAATCCGCGCAACCAGGTAGATCTCCACAGTATCATGTTGAAGATTATTATGATCATAATGAAGAGATTCAGAGAAGCGAGTACTAGGACAGCCACAGGCAAAGAGAGGGAGTAGTATCAGTTCCAGTTGATCAGAGTGGACCTTATGTCGCAGTAGTTACATCAGGCGTGGTCGAACCGTTTCTGTTGGATACTGGTGCGGCAAAAAGTTCAATTATGCATGCGAAACTCCCTGGCGCACCTTTGTCTGGCTTAACGAACATTTCAGTAGGTTTCTCAGGCGCCCCTGTTCACAATCCTGTTTCTAGTCCTTTGCCAATATCTGTTGGGCCATGCGAACTAGAAGCACCCCTTATTCTAACAACCGGTTGTAATGAGAATTTGCTTGGTTTAGATCTGTTGAAACGCCTACATGCGACACTGTACTGTTCTCCTTCGGGAGTACAGCTCACATTAGGCAAAAGAGTAATCTCTCCAATGTATATGTCGATGGATAAGCTCCCACCGGAGCTGCGTTCTCTCCCTGATACTCTTTGGGCAACTGGTCCTAACGATGTAGGCCTCTTGGAAATTCCCCCTTATGTGGTAAGTCTGAAAGCGAATGTTAAATTCCCACGAATCCCACAGTATCGGATTTCGAATGAAGGGGAACGTACGCTCTTGCTGATTGTGAAAGACTTGATACAGAAAGATGTGATTGAGGAAACTAGAGGAAATGTCTGCAATAGTCCTGTTCTACCGATTTTGAAACGTACTGACCCTTCCAAACCTCCAATCTACCGGTTTGTGATTGACCTCAGAGAAGTTAACAAAATAGTGATTCCACAGTTTCCTGTGGTACCAGATATCACTGCATTATTAACGTTGATTCCTGCCTCAGCCTCATGGTTTACAGTGATCGATTTGAAAAATGCATTTTTCAGCATTCCGATAGCCGAGGAAAGTAGAGACATTTTTGGTTTCTCCTTAGGAGGTCGCAGTTTCAGATTCAAACGCGCTCCACAAGGTTATTGTGAGAGCCCTTCAATTTACAGCCAAGCATGAAGAGTCAATTAGATGCTCTTGTACTTCCTCCTGGTGTTGCTCTGATCCAATACGTAGATGATCTTTTACTGGCTGCTGATGACAAGGAAACTTGCAAAGCAGCTACAATTTCTCTATTACGTCATTTGTCAGACTTACATCACAAGGTGTCACCTTCTAAACTGCAATATTGTTGCCAAGAAGTGACCTACTTAGGTCATCTTTTGTCAAAGGAGGGAAGAAGGTTGACCCCAGAAAGAATCAAAGCAATTTCGCAGATGACTGTACCAAGCACACAGAGAGAAGTGCGTGCGTTTTTGGGTATTACGTCATACTGTAGGCAATGGATCCCAAATTTTTCTCTCATGGCAAAACCATTGGTAGCCCTGACTGGAAAAGGTGTTCCGAGCCCTTTGCCATGGTCCGACGAATGTCAACAAAGCTTCTCTAACTTACGTGATGCGCTGTGTTCAGCTCCTGTGTTGGGTACTCCTGACTACAGTAAGCCGTTTACACTATATGTCCATGAAAGAGAAGGTTGTGCTTTGAGTGTTTTAACGCAACAAATTGGTGACAAACAGCGGCCTTGCGCATATTTCTCATCCACATTAGATCCGGTAGCCAGAGCATTGCCAAGTTGTTTGAGAGCTACAGCAGCAGCTGCAGTGTCTATTCGACAGTCTGCTGGACTAGTCATGAACAACATGTTAGTAGTCATGGTTCCACATGCTGTGGATACACTCATGAATCGAACGAAAACTCAGCACCTCACCAGTGCTAGACTATCAGGCTATGAGCTGACGATTTTGGCAAACCACATTCAGATTAAGCGATGCAACATATTGAATCCAGCAACGCTGTTGCCGACTACTCTAGAGTCGAGTGATTCAGAGCCCCATGATTGCTGTTTTAGAACTGAGGAAGAGACAAAAGGTCGGATTGATTTGAGAGATACTCCGTTACTAGATCCAGATGGCACTTTATATGTCGATGGGTCGTGTTTTAAACTACAGAATGGTGATGTGACGGCCGCGTATGCAGTTACGACTTTGAGTACGATTGCTGAGACTGCAAGAGTAAGTCAGAATTCTGCCCAAGCTGCAGAATTAATTGCATTAACAAGAGCGTGTGTTTTAGCTGAGGGAAAGAGAGTGAATGTGTTTACTGATAGCCAATAGGCCTTCGGCGTAGCACATAGCTTTGGACGTCTCTGGAGAGAAAGAGGTTTTCTCACGTCTCATGGAACTAAGATCCAACATGGACAGTTAGTCAGCGATCTATTGGAATCCCTGACCCTACCGAATGAAGTTGCGATTGTGAAGTGCAGTGCACATCGAAAGATTACGGATGATGTTGGCCGTGGGAATGCATTTGCTGATGAGGTCGCTAGAGAAACGGCCAAGAACATGACGAGCCGAATGTACGTTGCAACGTCTGCAAGATGGATTGCTGAGTCAGGGATGTGTGAGAATACGATTGAAAGTGTGAAGGCAATCCAGAATGAAGCAACTGAAAATGAGAAGAATGAATGGAAGGAGAAAACGGGTAAAATGGATTCAAGTGGATGTTGGGTTGATTTGTCTGAACAGCAGCATTGGATGTTACCTGATGCGTATGTGCTCGCAGTAGTCACGATGGCGCATGGAGCGGCGCACATCAGTTCGAAAGGGATCTGTAAAATGTTAGCCCCAGTATGGAAGAACGATGGAATTACTAAGTGTGCGGAAAGAGTGGTGAAAAACTGCATGATATGCCTGATGCATAATCCTGGCAAGGGAACCCCAACCCCAACTGGTCATTTTGCTCCCCCTTCTTGTCCCTTTGAAGTGATTCAATTGGATTTTATCCACATGGACAGGTGTAATAATCTTAAATATGTCCTAGTGGTGGTCTGTGCCTTTTCAAGATGGATTGAGGCATATCCGTTAAAGGATAACACTGCTATGTCCACTGCCAAAATCCTCCTTAAAGAGTACTTCCCCAGGTATGGTATGCCACGGATTGTTTGGTCGGACAATGGAAGTGAGTTTGTAGGGAAAGTTATGAAGAGTGTGTGTACGGGTTTGGGTATTACCCAAAAATTTCACAGTGCGAATCACCCACAGTCAGCGGGTTTGGTTGAAGGGTACAATGGCACCCTGAAACTGAAACTTGCTAAAATTCAAGCTTCCACTGGTCTATCTTGGCCAGATGCACTGCCTTTAGCTCTATTGTCCACCAGAGCGACTGTACACTCTCGAGTAGGGCTTAGCCCATATGAGATTGTGTTCGGTCGTCCTGCTAATGTTTGGGGAGTCCCTAGGCCAAAGGAATTCAAACAGATTGAATACCCAATGTTAATTGATTATCTCTATGATCTGACTGCTAAATTAAGCCTTATTCATCAACAGGTATTCGAATCCTTGCCTAAACTGCCAGAGAGTCCAGGCCACACGTTGAAACCAGGCGACCAAGTTGTAGTACGAAACTTTGAACGAACTCGGAACCTCCAGCCAAGATTCGTTGGCCCGTTCCAGGTACTCCTCACAACAAGAACTGCTGTACGCCTAGCTGGAAGGAATAATTGGGTGCACGCTAGCCATACGAAAGTGTCCCTCTCCCACTCCCCTATGACAACTGGGTTAGACAGGGATTTGGCGTATCCGAGACAGAACCTGTTCCTAGGCACATCCCTTTCAGTGATGCAGAGTATATAACGGACCACCCACGAACTGAAACACAGAGCTTTGACACCTCAGCAGGAACCGCTCCTTTGAATCTTGGACCGAGTATTGTACAAAGTGAACATTTGTCACCTGTGGAGTCGAACATTTCCGCACCTGTAGACCAGCTATTTCAAGATCAGACAAGACCCGGAAAGTACAGATATAATCTACGTTCTCATGTTATGAACTAATGACATTGCATAATTACCTTTCTGTTTGAAAACTGTTTTGATCTTACTGCATTCCATTCAGTCAGGAAGTTTGCTCTAAATTTTTATCTTTTTGTTTTTATTGTTTCCCTCACCTTGCCATCTGGGTTACCGTAGGGTCGTAACGTGTGCCTTGTTTTAATTTGCAGGGAATCAGACATAAGGTCGGTTTCTTCTGTCTATCTTGGGAACTCCCAGGGTAAACAGAGGCAAGTTTTTAACAGGTACAAACCATCCGTTGCAAACGGTTGTAGAAGATGGAGCTTCCTGAACTGCGACGGGTTAATGTCATAAATGTGCACAAGACAAAGCTATATGACATATTATATAGCAAATGTTTTCTAATGCAATGTACTTTGACACTTCTAATTGTTTTAATAACTTTGGTAGGCGGAATTATTTTTAGTATTCAGTTGATCTTTACACCTGTTACATCTACAGTATCTCCCCATGTTCCTGTTTCTCCAACTGTTGTTTCTCTTCATTCTTTCCATCCTTTTCCTGCCCACGAGCAAGCTCGACGCTCTGAGTTTATAAATAACACTTTCATTCAGCTCTTGCACCAACATCAACTAGTAGTTAACACAACAAACTGCTGGGTGTGTGGCTTGATACCACATACCATGGACAAGGGCATCCCTTATCTGGTTCTGCCCTTTAGTTATAATGGATCATTCTGGGCATTTCAGACCATGTTCGCTTATGCCCTAGAGACCTATCCTCCACGACCTCCGCGTTCCACTCGGTATAACTCTGCTAATAGAGCCTTGGTAAAAGGAATCACTGACATGGTTAGAGATGTCAATAACACTCCGTTCATTCCCAAGGATGAATTGCGAGTTTACATGGGTTGGTATGTTACGGAATATGGCATTACTCTGGGTGAGAACAAACGTAAAAGCTCGACTCCGATCTGGGTCGTACCCCACCAAGGTCAGGTCTGTTTGCAAGGAAATGGGAGGAATCCGAAAGCTCGACTAGGAAAGAGTGACTGTATCGAAACATATGTTTTCCCATCACAGTCTTCCCCTGCATTCTTAGCTGCTAAGGGTACCTATTTTGTTTGCCAAGACAGAGCATACACATGGCTGCCTGCTGACTTCTCAGGCTCATGTTATATCGCTCAATTGCTACCTCCGACATACACTGCTGCACCGGACTATCACAAAACTAGAGTTGTGAGAGGTGTTTTCAGTAAAGAAGATACTGCTGGCCAAGAAGCAGGAGACTTCTTCAAAGGTTTCCTTCCGTTTTGGGGGCCTATGGTTAACAGTAGAAACTTACGTCAACTAACACGGGTAGTTGAATCCACTATCACCGAAACTACGGGTGCCCTTAGTAACCTGACAGCTGAGCTTCAAGCGGATCGCCTCATGACGTTACAGAACCGTATGGTTCTTGATGTGTTACTTGCAGATCGAGGTGGAGTATGTAAAATGATCCAATCGAGTTGTTGTGTTTTTATCCCAGATAATGCGCCAACGGTATACAAGGCCATCTCTAAGTTACACAAAATCTCTGACTCTATTCATGTAGAGGAAGGTGACTGGTCATTAATGGGATGGTTCTGGAGCCTGTTGTCTGCGTGGGGATGGAAGGTTCTGATAGTCACTGGTGTTGCGTTGGTATTTTTATTTTCGTGCTGTCTCATTGTTCAGTGTGGTCCTGCCTTATGTAATCTCTGCATTTCAACATGCGTAAGAAGACCACCTGTTTTTAGAGATACGCCACGGGATAGAGTAATGCTTCAACAACATATCAGTGACCTGATGAACCTAGACATGGACTCCGACATAGAGTAAGTTATTGCCTATGTAAGGGCAAAAGGACGGTCTGAGGTTCTGTAGCGATCCGAACCCGTGAAATCGGTATCGTAGTACTGACACGATTTTGGTACCAATGAACCGCAAATGATCCATTACATACATGACAGTGTTTTCGCTACGCAACTAGCATGAATTCACTCAGAAATAGGGCATTCTGTTGTAAAGTCATGGCATCCATTTTAGTTACAGCATCCATTTTGTTTCTTGCCCTCACATAGTCAATGAACGGGCAATGACCCCGACAGAGTCACCTTGTTAAGGACACGTAAGCTCGAGCCCCGAGAAAGGCTGACGCTGCATGACTAGGCAGAATCAAGCTGCCTCCCTTGCCTGAGGCCAGTCCTGCTATACTGGTTCTCGTGTCCATTGTCCTGACTGAAAGGCCGAAGACAGTAGCCATGCCCGTTTATGATCCATAAACACCTCTTATCCTACTTTTCAATCCTTTGCACCTGGCTCTGCTCCTCTCCTTCTGGACTTTTACAATGGGGAGGTTACGATTTTTATGATGGGGAGGATCGGGTAAAGAATGAAAAACTGACAAGGGGACCTGATCGAATACCGAAAACCTACGACTAATTATTGTTTGATGTCTATTTACTGTTTATTTGGGATACCGGGTTGGGCATGAGAAATATTCGTGTAATGTTGCCTAAAGACATTTTCCGTGTATTTAAGGAACAACCCACTTAATGCAATTCGAACAGTCTCGTAGATTCTGCCTCTGTGTGGTTCCTATGACTCCTGTGTCCCTGCAGTAAATAAACCTTGGTCTTTGACGCCGCCATCGAGAAGCCCGTGTCTCTGTTTATTTGTGCACCGAGACAGGAGGAACTCAGGGGTCTTTGGGTGTTGTTTCCCTGACACCTCTGGACTCTTAAAAGTCCAGAACCTCACAACCAGTGAATCACCCACTCAGACATCTATGCATATAGTCACACACACCCCATACAGACACTCAGGCACCCATACAGATACTCAGACAACAAATCAATAACCCATATAGACACTCATGTAGCTACTCACCAACCCATGCAGCCGCTTATACACCAACTGAGACACTAATACAGACTTTCACACAGTTTAGTCACTAACCCATACATTCAGTAACACATGTTGAATCACTCACTTATACAGTCAGTCACGCACCTACTAAATAATCCATTCAGGCACTTGTAAATCCACTCTTTCTTCAATACACCTTGGCATAGATGTATATGAAAAATATTTCAACTTTACAGAAACACACATTCACTGGATGATGTCATCAGTGATATCTTCAGTGATGTCATTTGAGATGTCATCAGTGATGTCATCAGTGATGTCACTGACCATGTCATGAGTGATGTCATATGTGACGTCGTTACCAGTGCATTGCGGGCGCGCGAGTCATAGTTAGCTCAACTAACTATAACGGGCGAATTCCTCTGGTTTTATATGAGTCAAATGTCCAACTAAGTATAACGTCCCTGAAACCATTGGGCCCGATTCACAGAACAAACTTAAGACAAAATCCTAAACTTAGTACCATTTTGGTATTCACAGAATGCACTTACTACTTCTGGTATTCACAGAATGAACTTACTACTTTTGCGATTCACAGAATAAACTTACTACTTTTGCTATTCACAGAATGGATTTACGACTACTAACTTTACGTCCGCACTCGGGCCGGAAATTCCGGCCCAGAGGCAGAGCTTCCGGCCCGGAGGCGGAGGTTCCGGGCCGGAGGCGGGGCTTCTGGGCCGGAGGCGGAGCTTCCGGGCCAGAGGCGGAGCTTCCGGCCCGGAGGTGGGGTTTCCGGCCAGTGGCGGAGATTTAACCATGGCCAAAATCTTCACCTCTTGGCCGGAAGCTCCGCCTCCGGCCCGGAAGCCCCGCCTCTGGCCCGGAAGCCCCACCTCCGGGCCAGAAGCTCCGCCTCCGGGCCGGAATTTCCGGCCCGAGTGCGGACATGAAGTTAGTAGTCGTAATCTTTACGTCCGCACTCAGGCCGGAAATTCCGGCCCAGTGGCGGAGCTTCTGGCCCGGAAGCCCCGCCTCCGGGCCGGAATTTCCGGCCCGAGTGCGGACGTAAAGTTAGTAGTCGTAAATCCATTCTGTGAATAGCAAAAGTAGTAAGTTTATTCTGTGAATCGCAAAAGTAGTAAGTTCATTCTGTGAATACCAGAAGTAGTAAGTGCATTCTGTGAATACCAAAATGGTACTAAGTTTAGGATTTTGTCTTAAGTTTGTTCTGTGAATTGGGCCCTATGTTTTTTTCAGTGAATATATATATATACATGTGATCAAGGCCTTTCTGAGGCCGAAACACGTCATGGCGGGGCAGGGTGTTGTAAAGGAATAATAAACACATGCACATTACCTACTGGGTCCGTGGTCGTCCTTCAGGCCGATGTGGGAGATTGAAGACAAAGTTCGTTTCATGAATGTATATATATATATATATATTCACTGAAAAAACCATAGGTTTCACACACGTTATAGTTAGGAATTAGCATTTCAAAAACCTTGCAAATTCACTGAAAAACCATAGGTTTCACACACGTTATAGCTAGGAATTAGCATTTAAAAAACTTTGCAAATTCACTGAAAAAACCATAGGTTTCACACATGTTATAGTTAGCTGGACATTTCACTTGTACAAAACCATTGAAATTCCCCCGTTATAGTTAGTTCAGCTAACTATAACTCACGCGAACGCAATCCACTGCTGATGACATCACATATTACATCACTCATGACATGGTCAGTGACATCACTCATGACATCACTGATGACATCTCAAATGACATCACTGATGACATCACTGATGACATCATCCTTGTGTAAGAGTGGCAGACCTCCTCTTATCCTAATATAAACTTTGATACACACATTGAAAAATACAAACTAAAGTTTTGAAAACTATAGAGATACCAATACCAGTTAGAACAACCTATTCAGGAATTCCAAAATCTACATACACATGCATAGCAGGTCTGCTCGGCGGTTCGATTGAGCCTGCGCGCGCCACGGGCAGCCGGAAGACTTGGGAAACCGCGTGAAGGGGAGCTGTGTTGAAATAGTACACCAGCCAATCTGCACCGTATTGCAATGATTGAGAATCATATTCACAGGGGTGCCGCTCGCTGATACTGACATTGCCACTGGAGTTTGTTCTCGCCCTGCTGCTGCTTATTGACCGAGGGGTGGGCTGCGCTGCTTGTGGAAGGACTGCCGTGGAGCTTGAGAGGCCGGGACTGCGAGGACCAGGGTGCTCTTTGATTGACTAACTTGGCACACCTGGAGACTCTTCCCGGCCCCGCCCCCACCGCCTACATTACTCCTCGCGGCCCCCGCTTCGCGGGAGCCGCTTGCTGATACTGACATTGCCACTGGAGTTTGTTCTCGCCCTGCTGCTGCTTATTGACCGAGGGGTGGGCTGCGCTGCTTGTGGAAGGACTGCCGTGGAGCTTGAGAAGCCGGGACTGCAAGGACCAGGGTGCTCTTTGATTGACTAACTTGGCACACCTGGAGACTCTTCCCGGCTCCGCCCCCTCCTTGGACCCCTCCTCTAGCATATCCATTTCGCGTGAACGCGCCAGCGGACCACGCCCGGGGAGAAGACCGGGCAAAGAGCGGGCCCTCTGAGGCCCTCCGAGGCCGAACGTGGCTGGGCTGGGCCTGGTTACTGACACTGTAGTATCTGCGGCATAGTATTATTGTAATGTCCTTGATGGAGAATAAAATGCTAGGGGATAAACTGGGGGGCATGGCAAATGGCCCTTTAGATAGTTATTTCAAGAAGATCAGCATGGATGACGAAAGGGGTACTTCAATGGCCGAGCGTGGAACTGAGCGCCGACGCTCAATCGAGAATATGAAACGTAGAGCTCCATAGGACCCTATTTCTCAGCCCCCCCAGGTGATTGTGACAATGGTGGTTCAAGTGATGCCCCCCTTTCTCAAGATAGTGTCCCGTTATTATTACGTGATTGTTCCCCTATATATTGTGTTCCTAGTGTTCATGTCATTAGTGATTCTCTCCCTCTAAATGATAAAGGAAGCCCTAAAGTCCTTAACACACGGCTTTTAGGCCGTGGAAAACAAAATGGGAAAAAGGTTAAGAATCTGGTTAAGGGGAAAATCCATGGTCCTCCACCTAGGAAAATAAGACGCAAGGAGGGGGCGGGCCAGGCTAACCCTAGAATTAACCATTCTGACTTTGGCCAACACACAAAGACCCTAAAAGGAAATGTTTTGGGGTTGGAAACTGGGCCAGAAAGTAGACCAATCCCAGCCACTCATACCCTTTCTGTAGGCTCTGATTTAGTTGTGATTAATCCTGAGCCTGATTTGCCTGCTGATATCTCCCCGCAGGCGTCTATCATTCCTACTGCTCTCATAACCAAACTGGGAGATTTACTTAGCACTCTTATATTGCCCATTACCGATAGTTTGAGGAGGTTGGAGCAAAGGTTAGAAATTATTGAATCCGCATTGAGCAACATGATTGCCACAGATAAGGCTCAAGTGAATGGGGCAACTCTTCAGGCCCCATTACCCACTATTAATGTTCCTCAGGAAATTCCCGATTCTAGTAAAAATATACCACAGGCTCCTGATCACTTAGTACTTGACCACTTTAGAAAGGGACCCCCAACGACTTTGGAACATCTAATTAGCAAGCCCGTTATTAACCCTATGGAAGGGTTTACCATTGCACCACGGGGGATTACACGTCAGAAGCAGGGAAGCCCCAGTAGGGATGGGGGCCTTTGGTCCCACGGGCCACAGGTTGATTTACCCCCCGAAGCTACGCCCTTGGTGGTGGTTTTGACAGGGGTCCCTTCATTGGCTGATAATAAGAGAGAAGACTTTTATCAGCTGAAAAATTAAATTATACATTGGTTAAGAATATATAGACCTATAAATAAGAACGTCAATGGGGAGATATTGTATGTCAGACGCCTCCCTTGGCTTGGTGGTAAAAGTAAAGACATCGAGGGAGATATAGTTCTGATTAACTTTAGAGATCCTGAAGCAGTTGATTTTATATTGACTTGGCCTTTAGGTAATGGTAATAGTCGAATTAGCCCCCGAGCCTTGACTTATTTCTACTCCAGGTCCCTGGTGTTCCTTCCACCTCATGCCAGGAATAATGCTAGAGCATACCCAGTTACTCCCACTGCATTACATGGCAAGAATTTGCGACCCGATCCTCAAGGTTGGAATATGATACCTCGTAGAGGTCCTAGGTATAACAACCGGAGACTGGAGCACTTGAGGCCTTTTACGCCATTGGAGCTAGGGAATAGGTTTGATGTTTTTACGGGCATGGATGACTGTGATTGAAGTTTACAGTACAGGAAGGGTAAGTGGGGCAGCCAAAGTGTTGTCAGGCTAGAGGAGAACGTAACTGAGACTTCCGATGAGGCTGATGAACCCCTTATTAGCGACAGGGCCCTCTTGGATCCTATAAGTAGGGTTGTTACTAGATCTCTTGCTATTACCCACTCACTACCAGTGGGAGGTAGTAGTGACGATAGTCAGCTTTTAAATCGGGTAGACCATTTTGAAACACCCAACCCAGGGACATCGATTGATGTAAATGGAGTTATTCCTGCTCCGCCCACAAGCGGTAAAGATGTTATTCGTCTGTTATCTTGGAACATAGCTGGGTTGGAAAAAAAATTGGTTCTTCCTGATTGGAACAACTTTATTGAAAAATGTGATATATGTATGTTCCAAGAAACTTGGAGTCTATTACCAGTATACAAAACTGGATATGCAACCTTTTGTGTACCCGCTTATAGCTGTGGCAAGGGCAGACCTTCTGGGGGCTTACACATAAGGATAAAAATAGATTTAAACTGGAACATTTCAATTCATGATTCGGATTGCAGGGACATTCAACACCTTTCATTTAAAGGCCAGACGACGGGAAGCAAGATTGAGGGCCCGATTCACAGAACTAACTTAAGACAAAATCCTAAACTTACTACCATTTTGGTATTCACAGAAGGCACTTACTCATTTTGGTATTCACAGAAGGCACTTACTCATTTCGGTATTCACAGAAGTTAGGAGTCCTAACTTTAGGACTCCTATATGCCTTCTGTGAATACCGAAAGTCTTACAATTAGGATTTTTATCAGTTTCGTAGTAATATAGTTAGGACTCCTGACTTTAGGACTCCTAAATGCCTTCTGTGAATACCGAAAGTCTTAAAATTAGGAGTTTTCTCAATCTAGTAGTCCTAAGTCTAAACTTAGGACTACTAAATTGAGAAAAATCCTAATTTTAAGACTTTCGGTATTCACAGAAGGCATTTAGGAGTCCTAAAGTTAGGAGTCCTAACTATACTACTACTAAACTGAGAAAAATCCTAATTTTAAGGCTTTCGGTATTCACAGAAGGCATTTAGGAGTCCTAAAGTTAGGAGTCCTAAATTTAGGACTACTAAATTGAGAAAAATCCTAATTTTAAGACTTTCGGTATTCACAGAAGGCATTTAGGAGTCCTAAAGTTAGGAGTCCTAACTATACTACTACTAAACTGAGAAAAATCCTAATTTTAAGACTTTCGGTATTCACAGAAGGCATTTAGGAGTCCTAAAGTTAGGACTCCTAACTTCTGTGAATACCGAAATGAGTAAGTGCCTTCTGTGAATACCAAAATGAGTAAGTGCCTTCTGTGAATACCAAAATGGTAGTAAGTTTAGGATTTTGTCTTAAGTTAGTTCTGTGAATCGGGCCCTGAGTTATTTAATATTTACGCTAGAGGGACTCGGGGATCCAAAATGCCTTGTACTTTTACGATTTTAGAACAGACATTAGTTAATTGCCCCTCAAATTCTAAAATACTTGTGGGGGGGTATTTTAACTGTACATTCGAACCCTTAAGTGAGGATGACCCCCTGGGTATGGAGGAGGACGATGCTAGCTGGTCTATCCCCGCACTGTTATTACCCCCGATTAAAAAATGGTCCGCTAAGGCATTACAGATTAATGCTCTTACTGTGGATTTTAACTTAAGAGCAGTAAATGGTAGATCACCCTCTGATCGGGACGGGGCCATGACGTTTAATAGACTCAGCAGCCCGTCCCGAATTGATTATATCTTACTGGATGTTACTATGTGGCGTGACCTAGTTGATATGGAGGTGGTCCCCTCGCAGGACAGTGATCACAATCCCTTATGTTTGATGTTAGGGTGGAGTAACTTAAAAGGTGGCCCAAATCCAGCCACTTTGAGGATAACAAAGGAGGTGGCCCCATACGATGGCAACCGAAGATTGAAATGGGATAAGGTTAGCTCTCACCCAGATAAATTGGTAAAGATTAAGATGCATATTGACGAGCTAACCAGAGAGTTGGAGGATTTAGCCATGGGAACAGGGGTTGCCCAGGATTCGCCTTTCCCTAAGATATACAAAAATGCTATTGAGGAAGTTGGTAAACAATTTTCAATCCAATGCTCCAATACAAAACCCCCTAAACCCAGTAATCCCTGGTACTCTGCAAAGTGCCGGGCTAAAAGACGTGAGTTAACTGTTGCCCTCCGCAAAAAGAATCAACCTTTAGTTAGAGTAGCAAGGAGAGAGTATGCGAATGAACAAGTGCGGGCAAAAAAAGAGTGGGAGGAACAGCATTGGCAGGACCTCAAATATGCATCTAAAATGAAAAACGCCTTTGATTAATAAGGCCAGAAAATACAATAGGCCTTTATTGGCTAATCACATTACTAGCCAACAATGGTATTCCCATTTTTCAACATTATACGGTGGACAAGATGCAAATGAACCCCATTTTTATGATCCAGCCGAACGGGCCCCTCTTTTACCAACGCTCGAGGATCCATTCGTGTCTTCGGAGGTAGTAGTGGCCATAAGACATCTATCCCCGAAGAAGGCTGCAGGCCAAGATGGTATTACGGGGGACCTTCTTTTGAAAGAACCCATAGCTTGGGCCACACTTATTGGATTAATAATGAACTTAATTTTCAAGGGACACCCCGTCCCAGACTCCTGGAAGGGTGCTGAGGTGATCACTGTTTATAAAAAGGGTGATAGGGATGGTGATAGGGATGACCCTGCAAACTACAGACCAATCAGTCTGATAGATGTGATTCAGAAAGTGGTTGGCAGGGTCATCATTCTGCAAGTTGGTGCATGGATGGAGGAGGAGCAGGTCCTCTCCCATTTCCAGGCCAGGTTTCAGAAAAAAGTGGGCACGATGGACCAGGTCTTCTGCTTTTTTGCGATCTATTGGAAAACTGTGTTAATTAACCATGGTAGTCTCTACCTGGCATTTATAGATCTCAGGATGGCGTTCGACCTGGTACCCCGAGCTAGGCTGTGGGATATTTTGGAGGAGATGGGCTTGCCGGGTTACCTTCTGGACCTTATAGTTAAGCTCCATGAAGGTAATTATGCGAGAATCAGATGGGGTACCCAAGGTCAATTGACCGAGCGGGTGCCCGTGAGAAGGGGAGTCCGCCAGGGATGTGTCATGGCGCCGACCCTCTTTTCCTTATTTGTGAATGGTGTGGTGGACCATCTGAGGGACGAGTCGGCGGATGCGCCTTCCCTGGCAGGGGAAAAAACCCCAACCCTCCTCTTCGCGGATGACACCATTCTGATTTCGAAAACCCCAGCAGGCCTCCAAAAGCTACTGCACCGCTTCAGTGAATTTTGTAATGACAGGGGACTCACAATTAACACCTCGAAAACAAAACTCATGGCCCTCTCCCCTTCCAAAAGATTTCAAAATAATTTCTCGCTAAACGGGGAGTCTCTGGAGATGGTGGACTCCTTTGACTACTTGGGTGTTAGGGTGAATAACCGGATGCGCTGGAATGACCATCTGGCTAAAATGTTATTACATTTTAAAAGGGTTGCAGGGGCGGTAATGCGAGAGCATAGGGCGTCTGCGAGTAAACCTGTGGCCCCGGCCCTTGCAATCTATGAAGGCCAAATATTACCAACTGCCCTGTATGGCTCTGAACTCTGGGGGTTCGAGAACTTCCCGGATTTAATTACTTCAGAAAACAAGTTCTTGAGGGATTTGGTTGCCTTACCAGTTTCTACCCCATTAATACCACTACGTTTAGATATGGGCAGGCGCCCTCTTAAAGAAATAGTGCGCCTTCGCCCTTTACTCTTTTGGGTCCGACTGAGAAGGACTGAGGAGCTCAAGAACTACGCAGCTGCACTGGACGAACTTATCTTGTTAGATAAAGGTAACAGGATTAAGTGGCTGAATAATTTGAGGCAGCTGGTTGGATATATAGGCCTAAGCGATCTTTGGAAAAGCCAATCCCCGCCACCTAAATTAGCTATTAAGAAGCTGTATTGGGAGTGGGTCCAGCAGGAGACTTCCCATAGAGATGCTGGGGGTTCCCTTTAAGGGTGGGCGTAGTTCGCGAAGTAGCACTTCGCGAAGCTACGCAAAGTGAAGTTCGCACTACGCGAGCTACGCGTAGCACTTCGCGAACTGTGTAGTAACATGTTCGCACTGTGCAAGATGTTGTTTTCAATGATTGCACAGTGCGGACAAGCAACCGGCACTGTGCAATCATTGAAAATGGCATCTTGCACAGTGCGAGCTGTAGTTTTCTGCTGCTCGAGTAGATTTTTACTCGAGCGGCAGCTTTCTCAACGCGAACTGGTAGTTTCTCATCGCGAGCATACGCGACCCCTCGCAATGAGAAACCTGACCTCCTCGCGTTGGGAATCTCGCCGGGAGGTTTATTTTCCATGCTCGCGATCGCGAACAAGGAAAAAGTCTCGCCGGAATGTCAATTTGCTTGCTCGCGGTCGCCAACTTGACGTTGAGGACCGCGAGCAAGCAAAAAATGACCGCAGCACTACGCAACACTACGCTACGCGTGTTCGCACTGTGCTACGTGCAGTTCGCGTAGTGCGAAGTAGCGCGAACTTCGCAAACTACGCGAGCGTAGCGTAGTGCTTCGCCCAGGCCTAGTTCCCTTATCGAGCGCTTCCTAGAAATTAAGGGGTCTAGGCTATTTGAGCCACTCCTTGACTATATCGAGAAACCCCTAGATAGATCATTATATTTAAAAGTCAGGTTTGCAATCCTTCCAGTAAATGCTTTTACTTCTGGGTGAAACCCTCAATGTGGCTCATCAAAGGCCTGTCCGTGTTGCGTAGCCCCTATTGAGTCCGTGGCACACCTTATGTTTGCTTGCCCAGCTTACAAGGTGCCTAGGAGGATATGGTTAAAACCCTTATGTAAGGGCTTGGGCCTTAGATGCCATGCAATGGCCCTGCGAGTCCTCTGTACTGATACATCCTCTCCCTCATTGGTGTGTGGTGTTGCCAAATTTATCGGAAGTGCTTGGGTGATTCGTATGAGGAGACTTAAGCTCCAATTCATCTTGCAGGCTGGAGCGCCTTCATGACGGAATGCTTCTAGGGTTAGGATAATGGCCCCAGATATTTATTTAGTAGGGGAATTGTGTAGCTATGTTGTTAATGTAGAGTAAATCTGATGAGTTTTAATTGTATCCGTCGTATTGCGATGTATTATGATGCTTATGTCGAACAATTTTAATGATTTATTTGTATGCTTGTAGTGTGTGTTTACATAGGTCATGATTATTGTATATTCACTTTTATGATGAAATTTTTTTTATCGAATAAAGTATACTACTACATACACATCCACTCATTCATCAACACTTCTATATAGTCACTCATACATGTACTCAGTCATCATATGTACTCATACACCTATACATCCTGTTACACACCTACACTCATACATAGAGTTACTCACACACATACTCACACATGCAAATAAACATCCATTTACTTGCATATACAGCTATACACACACCACTACACATACTTACTCTCTTAAACAATCACTTACAGAAACACATACTTATTTATACAGGAACTCTTCCAATCTCTCACTCTCATATATCCTCACTTATATACATCAAAACTCACATATACTAGTTTAAAACATATGGACTTACTCATAAAGACACTATTGAGACAGTCATTCACTCTCTTACTCACCCATACACACACTCATCCACCCATACTGTCCTGCTCACATACTGTCTTCAAAACACGTACAAACAGTGAGTCACTCATTCATGCATCTGTACGCTAAGTAACATCCCCCACTGAACCATACAGACACTCATACTGATACTCTAAAAATGAACTAATAACCCATATACACACTCATGTAGCTACTCACCAACCCATGCAGCCACTTATACACAAAGTGAGACACTGATACAGGTATTTAAATATTTAAACATTACTCACTAATACTTGTATTCACTAAGATACTGTTAATAAGTCAGTTATACAATTAATTTTACAAAAAAAAACATCCATTTAGACACTTATTTACCCATTTATTCTTCCATTAACCTTTAGATATACATATATAAAAAATATTTATTTTTCAGAAAGACACATATTCACTGGATGATGTCATCAAAGAACAGCATAGTTAATATCTTCTATAAACGTATAAACAGTTTAAAATGTTTTTTTTTTCTTAAGGGTTTTTCACGGTGCGCGCACCGTGCGCGCACCGGCAAATCGGGTTAAAAGTAATTCATTTCTGATGCGTGCGTGCACTGTGCGCGCATACGTGCGAGCACCGTGCGCGCACGGCAAGTCATGTGATAACGAAACAACACTTTTCATTGGTTCATAGTAGTTTCTGTTCCAGAATCTTCAAACACCACACTCACTCCCCTCACTATTTCTTCTTATTTCCTGGGACAAGGAGCTGAACAGCTATTCTAGTACAATTTTACTTGAAAATGGCAGAACAGCAGTCTACTTCAGGGAGTGAGGAGGAGACCTTTGTGGTACCACCAAGGCAGACCAAACAAAAAGACTCTTTTATCTGGAAATTCTTCACCTTTCCAGAGGGCCAAAAGAAGGTCAATGCCCCGAAGGTGACATGCACTATTTGTGGAAGTGTGTTATCCAGAGGAGATCCCACCAAGAAATACTCGTTTAGTATTTATTCAATGTTGAGACACTTCAAGACAGTGCATCCTGTACCTTATGCTGGAGAGTCAACTAGAGCCCTAAGAGACAACCCTCCACCTGCTTAGCCGAGCACATCATCTGCGGCCGCAGATTCTCCGTGTACCAGGTCACTGGACATCCGCCCACTTTTCCAGAAGGTGCACATACATTGTAATGTGTGCAATGCTGTTCTTTGCTATGCTGAGAGCAGTATTAACTTGATCAAAAACAAAATACAGCAGCACACATGCTCCAGCCCATAATTTTTTTCATTTAATGTTTTTGTTCCTGTTGAACAGTTTTTCATTACCAGTTTTTTTTGGTGCTCTAAAAAAATAAAAAAAAATACAAAATTGTTAAAAAACTAAAAAAAAATACAAAACAAAAAAGACAAAAAAAACAGTTCTTTTCAGAACTCACTTCACTTCTCCAAGAAAGGCTATATTCCTAATATACTGTGTTGTAATTTTATTGAATGAATGTGTTGTGTATACATGAATGATTGAAATGATTGAAATGACTGAGTGAAGAGGAGGAAAGGACAGACAGAATGAGTGAGAAAAGGAAAGTATGATCAGTCATGAAAGGGAAGTGAAAGACTGACTGCAACAAAAGGACTAAGGGTAGAGGATACAGGTAAGAAGAGTGAATGAGTAAGGGAATGGCAGTGAGTAATGGAGAGTGATAGAGGGGGAGTGAGAAAAGGGGAGTAAGGGACGGAGATAGGAAAAGGGAGTAACAGATGAAGCGGATAAAGTACAGCAGGGTAAAGGGATTGAAAGTAAGAGAAGTGGAGTGATGGTGAGATAAGGGGCATGAGGATTAGAAAAGGGGGTAAGGGAAAGTGAGAGATGGGGAGTGAGGGGATGGAGGGATTTAGGAAACTGGAGTGAGAGAAAGGGAGTCAAGATTTCAATGAGCAAAGGAGAGTGAGGGAGAGTGAAGGAAAGAATGCGACAAGGTGAAGGGGTGTGAGATACAGACAGGAGGAAGTGAAGTAGGAGAATAGGAGTGACTATGAGTAAAGGATAGTGACAGTTAGGGAAGGTGAGGGAAGGAGAATGACGGAGAAGGTTAAAACATTAACATAGATGGAAAGTGAGTGATGGAGAGAGGAGGAGTGGTAGAAATAGAGATGTTAAGGAAATTAAGGGTAAGACAGACAAAGGGTTAGAGACAGAAACAGAGACAGAGAGCAAGGAACTGAGAAGGAGTAAGGCAGTAAGAATGACTGAGACATATGGAGACAGGGAGAGAAACATGGTTGAAAAAATAGTGATGGAGGCAGTAAACCTAGGGGAGTAGTAGAGAAGGAGTGAGGGAGTTACGAAAGAGCAGTAAAGGAAGAAGAGAGAGGGAAGGGGAATGAGAAAAGCAGAGTGAGGAGAAGTGAAGAAAAGGGAGCATGAAAGTGAAGGGGTGAGAAATACAGATATTTTAAACTTACCTGACCAACAAAATAACTTAATTAGAAATACATGGTTTTTTTTAATTACAAGAAAAATGGATTCAATTTCCTACATTTTCTTTCTAGATCTGAAAAAAAAGAAAAAAAGTAGTAATATTTAAAAATACATTTTAGAATACAGTACACATAGTTTCATATTTAACAAAGTAGTTTTTTTGCCCTTTTTTTCTGTTTTCAGAATATATTGAATTTCACTGAAAATAGTAATATCAATTGTATTCACCACTTAACAGCGGGCAAAAAAATAAACAATCTGAAAGATTGTTTAAAAAAGCCCTGAATCTATCCTCAGTAAAACATACCGTGATAGAAATGTAACATATATATTAAAAATATCTTCTAAGAACAATAACTATTTGCAATAAATAACGTCTGTAAATCTTGTTGCTTAAGCACATACACCAATATAATATCTGTCAAAGAAGTCCACAATAGAAACATTTACCTTTCCATGAGGCCAAATGGTAATTTTTAAATCCTTTTTAGGTGAAATATCCAATGGTAATCCTGTAAAATCGAAATAATGGTTTCTTCAGATGCTGCAATTTGTATCTAAAATTTTGGTTTTAGAAAAATTAAGTAGGAATTTGGTAATTCTGCAGGCAAACGTTGCGTGAAAATCAATTGAGAATCATTACACAGTGTCCAGTCTTTTTCACATTTTAGATAAACTGTGTAATGACCAGAAGTTATAGAAGGTCCATCATGGAAAATTATTGCAACTGCAACAAAAGTCTTTCCTGATATTGATAATTGATTTCCTACAAACTTCTTTATTAAAGTGTCCAATTTTGTTCCATCAGCTCTACAACGTTGCATCATTAAAATTATATACTGTCCATATTTCTTTAAAATTAATGTTGTTAACATTTCTGATTTACATTGAGAACATTCCATGTTGTGATTTGCATCTTTAACTAATTTACTAAAAATCACTGATTTACTCTCTGGTAATGTTAAATGTAGGAACCTTTCAGAATCAACATTAGTGCTGCATGTGTTCATACAGTTTTCACAACAATGTTCCCATTTATAAGAGAGACCAAACATATTTTCTATTTCTACCCCTTCATCTTCCAGTACCATAAGCATATACATTAAGAATTCCTGTGCATCTTGCTGGACATTTTGTGTAAACTGTGTACATCCAGAACATACATCTAAAAGATTTCTAACACCAGAAGCACTTTCTATTTAGTTTTATCATTACTCAACTTCTCATAAAGGAAACTCAGCAGAGAACAAAATCTTTTTTCATGATTTAATATTATCTACTCTTGCAAACTTTCAAGATAAAATACAACATTCAGCACTACATTAGCGTAGCAGTTGACACCAGAGCTATTTTCAAAATGACAACCAACAACCTATTCAACATTGTCCTTTTTCCTTTTTGCTTGCAATCACATCACTCTCTTTTTGTTTTCTCTTCTGTACATCCTCATTACAGATATTCTCAATTCTCCTTTTCCGACAAACAACACGTTTTTCAAACACAAGATACTGACCTAAATGAGGAGCATAGCTTTTTCTTAATCTATTATACTCCTTTACACAATTTGCATCAGCACTAACTTTTGAGTCATCAAAGTCTATCATGAATAAACCAGATAATTTTTTCACTCGTGACAAAGCAACATATGCCATACGTTCTTTAAACACACTAGATCCAATGTTTACAAAAGCACTATCTATAGTTAATCCTTGAGATTTGTGAATAGTTACAGCATATGCTAGAGAAAACGGAAACTGCTTCCTACGTACATATAAGTCTTTCACAAGCAAAAAACGAACTGAACAACGACTAATGTCTTTAACCTCTTCAATCTGATCAAATTTTATTTTTAAAAATTCAATTCCATCTTTTTTCTGGTAATTAACAAAACCCACAACTTTACCCATAGCGCCATTCACTAAACCTTTTTCTACATTCAAATTACGTCTTAAAATTACTCGACAGTTCATACATACATAAAGATTCTTTTCTAAACGAGCTGTTTTCGATATGTTTTTCTCTAGAGAATCCAATTTAGTTTTCAATTTGCCTGTCAATGTAATAGTTATTCCTTCATGCTGTATTTTATCCACGGCTTTCATTTTCATAATCTCTTCATTTTCCAATTTCAAAAGTTCTTCATTGAATATAGAGCATTCATGTAGTGTTGGCATTAAGCAGATTACAGTATTTATTTCTGCAATTTTCTTGTATATTTTCTCTGCACCTATTTGTTCTGTTGGAAACAAATTACATAGCAATCGACTCTGTAAAGCTTTTCTGCCATGTTCTGTGAGTAGTCCAATTCTGATATCTTTGAGAATACTTGCATAATCATCATCATTTGCTTGCCGCATATTGGTAATGAGTTCATTGTACTCAAAGTATGACCAAATATTCACATTACCTATACTTCCTAATTACTTTTTCGTGTCTTCATGTGCAAGAGTATTAAATACTGGTTGTCCTTTAACTGGAGTGAGCTGCAGTAGATCCCCAAAAACTATAGCATGTTTTCCTCCAAATAACACGTCATAGTCTGTCTTTAGAATTTGCTGCATTCTTAAATGCACAAAGGCAAGCATTAAGTTTGATACCATGCTTACCTCATCAATAATGAGAACTTTCATTTTCTTCAACACTCTTGAAACTTCAAAACATGCTTCTCCTGTTAGCTTGTGGTATTCTATTTTGTTCCCATGCTCTACTGGTAACATTAACAAACAATGTAAGGTAATTCCTTTTATGTTATATGCTGCTAACCCAGTTGGAGCAGTAACAACACAAGACAAAGTTGAATCAGTTTTTTTCTGTAGGTAGCTTCTAATTAATGTAATTAAGAAACTTTTTCCAGTTCCAGCTTGTCCACTCACATACATTCTGATTGGTTCAAATGATGTGCATGAGCACTCTTTATTTTCATGTAGTAATCCATGATCAATTTGTTTTGTGACTTCTTCATAAAATTGTTGTTGTTCATCATTCAGTTGTTGTTCCACATTTGGTAAGTCTATTAAATCTTCCTGAGCTTGATTCATAGCTGTTTCCACTTCAGTCATAGCTATTGCAGCTTCATTTTCTACGATTGGTTGTCCTAGGGGATCTTCACTGAGCGTACCAGAACTTTGACTGTCTTGAGAACTGTCTCTAGCTACTTCAGCTGCAATTGTAGCTTCTTGTTCAATTTCTTCATTTAACATTTGTACATAATTTGTGAAAGTACTGCATTCTATGCTATCCTTACATGCATTAAAGGAATCTTCGTAGCTCTGAAAATCTCCAAGTAATTCATCCTCTGAACGCCATGGTTTAAACAGCTGTAAAAGTGCTAAGTAGTAAAATTCCTTTTTGTCAGTAGTGTCGCAACTCAGCTTCCTGTGATTAATCAAACTTCCTTTTGTTTGTTTCACCAAATATCCTTCCTCACCAATGACTTTATATTTTCCATTGTTGATGTCTTCTGTGGCATTCCGTGTAAAAATGTAGTTCTGCAGCACTTCATAGAGACACATGTTCTCAAGATGATGACTTCTGTTTGGGTAATATGTGTCCAACATATTTGTTTTCAAAATGTCTGTACTTTCTGGTTTGTTCTCTGCTAAATATTCAATTTCTCGAATAGATTTCAGTACCCGATTTCGCATTCCTGCAAGGCCTAAACTTACCCAAATTATTCTTCTGGATTTGGAGTACAGACTTGCAGATGATAACCTATCTGAGCATTCGTATGACCCAATTTCTCGATGCGATAACATCTTTAAACTGAAACTGTATAGCTTTTTACTGACAGTCTTCTCGTGAGAAATCTCTTCCCACATTTCTTTCAATTCCGTTTTCTCAGATTTAGTGATGTAAGATGTGACATACCGAGCAACAGCAATAGAATTGTCAGCTACATACTGAATATCCATGTTAGCATTCCACATGGATAAAATGACTGGGTTGTAGTCATTTATATATTTTGACTCTTTTTTTCTTCTTAGGTTGTAGGTATTTTTCTGAGATTTTCTTGTAATGGTATGTCGCACAGCTGACATAAAACTGTTTACTCTTCCTTTTGAAAGAACAGGTCGTGGAAATCCAAATCTACATTTTGTGTAGAATTTATCTTTACTCTTGTACTTTCGTCGACAGTATTTTCCACACCGATGACTTTGGAAACGTAAAACTTGCTCTTTTAAGTTTTTTTCTTCTGTGCTTTTAGGTATAGCACATGTTGCATATTCTTCAATGAAAGATAAAACTGCATCCTCAGAATCTGTTCCAAATTTTGGGGCATCCTTGATCCACAACAGCATATGAATATGAGGAGCACCTCTTGCTTGGTACTCTTTTCTCTTTTGACTTATCCACTTTTTCAATTTGCCCAGTTGGTATTCCTGTGTCTGCTAGTAAAACTTCTTCATCTTCATCCATATAAAGTGATTCATAGTACTTATTATTTCTTTTCAAATATAAATTTGCTCTTTGTACTTTTCGTACATCTACTAGCCACTGCCAAATTTTCTTATTCTTTGTAGGTACACCATTAACCAGAATAACTAATGGTTCAGTTTCCAAACTATCTGCATCAATTGTTTCAATATTTTTTTTCAAATCTAATGGCAAATAGACAACTCTTCCTTTTAAACCTCTTTGTAAATCTGAAGGAGGTAATTTACCTGTTTTGGGCTCCATACGAACTATAGTCTGAAACGGATGGACACATTGAATGAGTATGGATTCATACGTATTTAAATCACTAAGTTCTGCAGGAATATCAACCAATTCTAAATTATTATGTACAGCTCTAGCTGGCATTTTATTTTCTTCTAACTTGTTATAACAGTATTTACAAATACGCTGATCTTCACCCAAAAAAATTTTTTTTTCCAGAAACAAATATGTAGCAAAATCCTTCCACTCATAATTCTTTTCTTTTTCACTTGTTTTATAGAGATCAACATTCCTTGTTTGAGTTTTATAATGGCTTCTCCGGCAACAAATACAAGTAATATTTGGTCTTTCATTAGAGATGATAGTACATTTTGTCATTTGATCTTCAAAATTTTTACTAACAGTGGGTTCTACATTCTCTTCCACATTTTCTTCAATAACTGTGTCATTTCCTGCACTTTCTTGTTCTGGACCAAAGTAACAAAACTGAATATCATCAGTAACCTTCTCTACATCTGATACAGATCCACGCAACAGAGCACTATTCAACTCATTTAACTTTAGTGCTGGACATTTAGCAAAATACAATCTTCTCACAAACTTTCTCATTTCAGTATGATGTACTGCCAGCATCCTAAAATGGTGAAAAACACTTTGACAAACTTTCCTAGAAAGACAAGCCAGAGAATGTCCTTGCAAACCAGTATTCTTTCTCACTCTGCATGGATCTAGTCTTTGAAGCACCTTAATCTTCTGTTTAACACTTTTTTTACTATATTCTCTTAGAAAGTCACGTAATTTATCAATAGATTCTTGTCGTACAGTACAAATACTACTACAATTCCAAGTGTACACTGGGACTTTAGGACGTTTCCCCATAACCCCATCAGCTAACACTTCTTCCTCATTTCTTGGAACCATTTTCTCCTTTTCCATTACACAACCATCTTTAACTTCATAAGTTCGACCACTGGTGTCAACTGCATGCAGCAAACTATTACTTTGAAGATAACTCTCTTCATTAAAAAATGGTTCAGTACTTGAACTATGCATTCTCCTAAGAACACATTACAAAAGTAATTTTTTTTCACTACTCTTTTCCTTTTGCTTTTTGACTTCATTACATTGACTATTTTATCTAATGTACGGATCCTGTTCAAAATTAAAATGAATAGTTTTCTTTTTAATTCCAAAGCCTTTGCAACAATTCATTCAATATGTTTCTTTTTCTTATAAAATATTGCTTTCTTCCTATATTTTTTCACATCCTTTAGCAAATTGAACACCACTCTTCTCTGAAACATTTTTTTACGAATGTTTTGAAATTCTGTTTTTCTTTTTAAGTAATTCTTTCTTGCTTCTGATTGTACATTAGCATTTAGTATTTTCTTTCTATTGTCTTGTTGTTTTCTTCTTGAAACACTATTTGCAGTGGATATACTTTGAACATTTTTTCTATGTTTGAGGATATTTTAAAAAAAATCCTTAGTCTGCTTACCAGAAGACTTTTTCTTTTTTCCAACATGAGGTTCTTCAACTAATTTTTGTTGTCCAGTTGTCTTCAAATATAGATGTTATTGCTGTTCTTTTCTCTTTCTTGATTTTATAGGCATGTTTAATTTATTTCAGTGTTGGAGGAAGAGTGCGAGAGAGAGGAAGAGAGAGACAAACAGTGAGAGAGAGGAAGAGAGAGAGAAAGAGAGAAATAGTGTGAGAAAGAGGAAGAGAGAAACAGGAAGAGTGAGAGAGAGAGAAAGAGAGAGAGATAGAGAGAGAGGAAGAGATAGAGTTAGAGAGAGAGAAAGAGAGAGAGAAAGAGTGCGAGGGAGAGAAAGGAAGAGATATAGAGGGACAGTGAGTGCCCACACTGTGGACAAAACCCTCACAGCTCAGCTTTCTGCCACCGGTGTGTCTCCAACCATGTGCCAGGACATAGTGGAGCCCTCAAGCTTACTCATCTGAAATGTAGTATGTAATCAGTAATGGCACAGTACGGGGGGCGTGGCTTCGGAGCCGTTGGTGATGGCCGCTGTTTTCGGGAGCTCCGCGGCGACGTAGGCAGCGAGGAGTCTCCAGGCTTCTTTTCCTCTGTATTGGACCGTGGAAACCGACATTTCAATCGTCGGAATACTTCAGCTACCGCTGTGATGATTCGCGGAGCGTTTCCATGCCGTTAAGGTGATTTTATATCGAAAAATGCAGTCAGTCAGAACAGCGACCGCCATTTTGTTTCCTGTGATGATATTTTCCTGACGCATTCGTGCCTTATTATCAGTGCCATTCGCTACAAGATTTCTACTATAACATATGAACAAAGGCTTTTCTTCAACTGGGTTATAATTTCCTGGTCCTCTTTGCGGCAGTTATTGGAGGGCCTCCTGCAGTCTCTTTTTTCGTCATTTTTTCTTTTTTGTCTTTTCATCAACGCTTTTTTGCGGAATTCCTCTAATTTTGACAATTATTGCTATACGAACTGTCTCTCCTTGTGACCTTCTCTACCATCACCAAAAGGGGACTTTGTCTTCTTTCTCTTCATGGCAATGCCGCGTGGTGCTCGTAGCGGTGCCCGTAGTGGGGCTCACCAAGCTATCTCCCCACCACTGGCTGACAACAATCCCTTTAATGTCCTACGAGACAATATGGATGAAGCTCCTGAGGTTCTGTTTGCAATTCGAACCTGTGAATTCGGTATCATAGTACTGACACGATTTTGGTACCAATGAACCGCAAACGATCCATTGTATACGTGACAGTGTTTTCGCTGCGCAACTAGCACGAATTCACTGGAAACTAGGCAATTCTCTCTAAAAGTCACGGCATCCATTTTAGTTACGGCATCCATCTTGTTTCTTGCCCTCACATAGTCAATGAACGGACGATGACCCCGGCAGAGTCACCTTGTTAAGGACACGTAAGCTCGAGCCCCGAGAAAGGCTGACGCTACATGACTAGGCAGAATCAAGCTGCCTCCCTTGCCTGAGGCCAGTCCTGCTATACTGGTTCTCGTGTCCGTTGTCCTGACTAAAAGGCCGAAGACGATTGCCCTGCCCGTTTATGATCCATAAACACCTCTTATCCTACATTTCAATCCTTTGCACCTGGCTCTGCTCCTTTCTTTCTGGGCTTTTACAATGGGGAGGTTACAATTTTTATGATGGGGAGGATCAAGTAGAGAATGAAAAACTGTCGAGAGGATCTGATTGAACACCGAGAACCCACAACTAATCATTGTTTGATATTTATTTATTGTCTGTTTGGGATACCGGGTTAGGCATGAGAAATATTCGTGTAATGTTGCCCCAAGACATTTTTCTTGTATTTAAGAAGCAACCCACTTAATGCAATTTGAACAGCCTCGTAGATTCTGCCTCTGTGTGGTTCCTATGATTTCTGTGTCCCTGCAGTAAATAAACCTTGGTCTTTGACGCCGCCATCGAGAAGCCCGTGTCTCTGTTTATTTGTGCACCGAGACAGGAGGAACTCAGGGGTCTTCGGGTGTTGTTTCCCTGACACCTCTGGACTCTTAAAAGTCCAGAACCTCAAATTGGCGCCCAACGTGGGGCGACGTCATCCGGTACCGGTCCAAAGCCTGAAAAGTTCGAGAAGTTTCGTGTGAAGATTCCGGAGGGAGGTACCCCGCTTCATCGATCCCTGCATGTCGTAAAAGTGGCCCGACGATCTCTTCCACGAGGGTTCCCGTTCCCAGACGGCTACAGAGGACCGCTGCCTTGACTGTCGCCCTGTCTTGGACCCGAGGTGCAGACCTTAGTACGGCGAGACGTAGACGGGTTCTTCTTGGTGACGTCTTCCAAATTTCAGTTAAGTATTAAGTGGGTTGTGCTCAGTTTGGTTATTTGGAGACGTTTGTTTTGAATTTGTAGATTATCATTGGTTGCTCTTGGTAAGATAATCTTTGTATTTGGTATTGGTTCATTTTGGTAGGCCTAAGTTCTCTGCACATTTTGGTTGGAATTTGTCCTTGTAGTTATGACTAAGGGTAACAATTGTTTTTTGTCCTGGTTACGTTGCAACGGGGATTCACGGTTGGAGGACTCGTGTTTGGTTCCTCCGATTGGGACTCCTACATATGAGCTCTATTGTAAACATGGTGTGGGTCCTATTACGTATAATGAAGTATGGGTCCGTTATACCAAGAAAGATGGTGTCCTTAGTTGGCCACCGCATGGTAGTTTCGAAACAGAAATTCTAGATAATTTAGAAACGAAGTTGTTTAAGAGAAAAGCCCGGCCGGCAATGTTTGATTCTTTTCGCGTATGGCGCAAAGAAGCCAAACAGAGAGAAATTAGGAAAACAAAGAAAGAACAGAAAGAGAAAGGGTTGACCTTGATGGAGTCTGCTAGACAGCTGCATGTCAACGAGACCGAGAAAGCAATAGAGATAGAAAATAGAAAACACAATTTGGCAATCGATAAATGTTACCCTGTATTGCCATCTTGTCCTGCTAAGTCGATAGAGGACCCTGAAAAGGACCCTCTGTTATCTTATCTGTTGAGTTCACCTCCACCGTATGCACAGGGTATTACAGCACCACAGTTACTACGTGTTGTACAGCCAGCTGCTGGTCAGCATGGAATAGGTGCTCCACTTCCTTTGAATCCAGCTCCTGTCTTTCCCGTGATCAATGATCCTACGGCACCTCCTCTCCCTGGGTCGCCTATTCCGCCTTTGCCTATCGTTTCGCAAACTGCTTTACCTACTACTCCTACCCTTACTACTTCATCTGCTTCAGCTGCCCTGTCCCCGAGCCCTGTCATTCTGACTCCGCTTTCCGTTCGTCGGAAGATAACCGACTCTGTAACTAATATCTTAACTCCTCTCTACAGGTCTTTAATTGGGACCCCCGTTTCTGACTCTATACAGAGACGTAGCCAGCTTCCTGGTCCCGAGGAACGAGACACGTTAGATTCGACAGCTCTTAGGTGGATGTCGAAAGCTGCGAAGTATGATGCACGAAGAGTGTTAGACACATTTATGCAATGGAATGAACCGACTCAACGTTATGTTTTTGACGTGATGTGTTCTCTTGTGCGTGAAGAATGGGAAGATGATGACTTAGATTCCGCCCCCTCGGATTTAATAAATATTCAGCAGAAATTCGCCGCAGGAATGGTGATAGGTTCAGAAGTAGGGAGAGCGATAGAATTGATTTTAGCCTATCGGGATGAGTCCCCTTTTAGGGCGACAAGAGACCCTGATGGTACACCGATAACTAGGAAAAGACGAGGTCAATATCCGATGAGGGAAGTTCCACCGATATGGCGTGATGCAGTTCAAGCTGATGCGGCTCTGGGTATTTTGGCTGCTCCGGCACAATTCCAGAGAGTGTGGATACACATTCCTTGGAAACGGGCTGAGGTTTTAGCAGTAAAACAAGCATTACCAGACCCTCGTAAGAATCCTGCTGGTTATTACAAAGAATTAACGCAGACAGTCCAAGCGTGTATCATGAATTTGGCAGACATTGAAATGCTATTTGGTAATGTAGTACCACAGCCTATATGGGCTAAGATTCGACAAGAGAACCACCCAGTCGCCTTAGGAGGTGATTGGGCAGCTATCGTAGCGGCAGACGCACAGCAGGTTGGCGGAGCTAAACCCGAACCCCTGATTGCTGACTTACCTGGCAGAATAATTAACCTGATGAAAACGCTGATGCCAGCGTTACGAGTAAATTGGGATAAACTATCAGCATGCAAGCAAAAGAAGGACGAAAGCGTCTCTGACTTCTTCACTAGATTTGAAGAGACTTTCGTAGACCACAGTGGGCAAGATATGAGTACCGAGGGAGGTCAGAGGTTGTTTGTTGACAAGTTCGTGTTTAATTTACTACCTGAGCTTAGTAACAAGTTAAAGGATTCTGAAAGTGCATGGGCAGTGTCGACGACAGCACGATACTTGCAATTGCACAGTATTATGAGAATAGAGAGAAAGAAGAAAAGGAAAAGTCAGAAAAGAAAACGAAAGATTTAAAAACTAAAGTCCTTTTGCAACAGGCATATCCGCCTCGTTCAAATCAGTCAGATTCACAGCAGCGACCCCAGTTTCAACAGCAGCCACAATTTCAGCAAGGGACGGCCCAGAGATTTAATTATAGTTTACCCCGACAACAGTTAGCATGGAATCAGTGCGCCTATTGTAAAAAGGAGGGTCATTATAAGAATGAGTGTCCAGTACTACACCCACAAACTAGTGGTGTCCCAGCACAGAGAGGTCATGTTGGGTTTATGCAAGCTCCTAGAGGTAGAGGACGTGGTACAATGACACCACAGGCTGATCGCCAATCGAATTATTTCGACCAGCGAAATGTACAACCTACGCAGCCAGGTAGATCTACGCAGTACCATGTTGAAGATTACTACGATCATAATGAAGAGATTCATAGAAGCGACCAATAGGACAGCCGCAGGCAAAGAGAGGGAGTAGTATCGGTTCCAGTTGATCAGAGTGGACCTTATGTCGCAGTAGCTACCTCAGGCGTGGTCGAACCGTTTCTGTTGGATACTGGTGCGGCAAAAAGCTCAATCATGCATGCGAAACTCCCTGGCGCACCTTTGTCCGGCTTAACAAACACTTCAGTAGGTTTTTCAGGCGCCCCTGTTCACAATCCTGTGTCCAAACCTTTATCTATCTCTGTTGGGCCATGCAAGTTAGAAGCACCCCTTATACTAACTACTGGTTGTAATGAGAATCTCCTTGGTTTAGACCTGTTGAAACGCCTGCATGCGACACTGTACTGTTCTCCTTCGGGAGTACAGCTCACATTAGGAAAAAGAGTAATCTCTCCGATGTACATGTCGATGGACAAGCTCCCACCGGAGCTACGTTCTCTCCCTGATACTCTTTGGGCGACTGGTCCAAACGATGTAGGCCTCTTGGAAATTCCCCCTTACGTGGTAAGTCTGAAAGCTAATGTTAAATTTCCACGAATCCCACAGTATCGGATTTCAAATGAAGGTGAACAAGCACTCTTGCTGATTGTGAAAGACTTGATACAGAAAGACGTGATTGAGGTAACTAGAGGAAACGTCTGCAATAGTACTGTCCTGCCGATTTTGAAACGCACTGACCCTTCCAAACCTCCAATCTACAGATTTGTGATTGACCTCAGAGAGGTAAATAAAATTGTGATCCCACAGTTCCCAGTGGTACCAGATATCACCGCATTGTTGACGTTGATTCCTGCATCGGCATCATGGTTTACGGTGATTGACTTGAAAAATGCATTTTTCAGCATTCCGATAGCGGAAGAAAGTAGAGACATTTTTGGTTTCTCTTTAGGAGGACGCAGTTTCAGATTCAAACGCGCTCCACAAGGTTATTGTGAAAGCCCTTCAATTTATAGCCAAGCATTAAAAAGTCAATTAGACGCTCTTGTACTTCCTCATGGTGTTGCTCTGATCCAATACGTAGACGATCTTTTATTAGCCGTTGACGACAAGGAAACTTGCAAAGCAGCTACAATTTCTTTATTGCATCACTTGTCAAACTTACATCACAAGGTGTCACCTTCTAAACTGCAATATTGTTGCCAAGAAGTGACCTACTTAGGTCATCTTTTGTCAAAGGAGGGAAGAAGGTTGACCCCAGAGAGAATCAAAGCAATTTCGCAGATGACTGTACCAAGCACACAGAGAGAAGTGCGTGCGTTTTTGGGTATTACGTCATACTGCAGGCAATGGATCCCAAATTTTTCTCTCATGGCGAAACCATTGGTAGCCCTGACTGGAAAAGGTGTTCCGAGCCCTTTGCCATGGTCTGATGAATGTCAACAGAGCTTCTCTGACTTACGTGATGCGCTGTGTTCAGCTCCTGTGTTGGGTACTCCTGACTACAGTAAGCCATTTACTTTATACGTCCATGAAAGAGAAGGTTGTGCATTGAGTGTATTAACGCAACAATTTGGCGACAAACAACGGCCTTGTGCATATTTTTCATCCACGTTAGATCCGGTAGCCAGAGCATTGCCAAGTTGTTTGAGAGCCACGGCAGCAGCTGCAGTGTCTATTCGACAGTCTGCCGGATTAGTCATGAACAACATGCTAGTAGTCATGGTTCCACATGCTGTGGATACACTCATGAATCGAACGAAAACTCAGCACCTCACCAGTGCTAGATTATCAGGCTACGAGCTGACACTGTTGGCAAGTCACATTCAGATCAAGCGATGCAACATATTGAATCCAGCAACACTGTTGCCGACTGCTCAGGAGTCGAGTGATTCAGAGCCCCATGATTGTTGTTTCAGAACTGAAGAAGAGACAAAAGGTAGAATTGATTTAAAGGATACTCCGTTATCAGACCCAGACGGCACGTTATATGTCGATGGGTCCTGCTTTAAACTCCAGAATGGTGATGTGACGGCCGTGTATGCAGTTACGACTTTGGGTATGATTGTTGAGGCTGCAAGAGTGAGTCAGAATTCTGCCCAAGCAGCAGAATTAATTGCATTGACAAGAGCGTGTGTTTTAGCTGAGGGAAAGAGAGTGAATGTGTTTACTGATAGCCAGTACGCCTTTGGCGTCGCACACAATTTTGGGCGTCTCTGGAAAGAAAGAGGTTTTCTCATGTCCCATGGAACTAAGATCCAACATGGACAGCTAGTCAGCGATCTATTGGAATCCCTGACCCTACCGAATGAAGTTGCGATTGTGAAGTGCAGTGCTCATCGAAAGATTACGGATGATGTTGGCCGAGGGAATGCATTTGCCGATGAGGTTGCCAAAGAGACGGCCAAGAACATGACGAGCCGAATGTATGTTGCAACGTCTGCAAGATGGATTGCTGAATCAGGAATGTGTGAGAATACGATTGACAGTGTGAAAGCAATCCAAAATGAGGCAACTGAAAATGAGAAGAATGAATGGAAGGAGAAAACGGGTAAAATGGATCCAAGTGGATGTTGGATTGATCTGTCTGAGCAGCAACGTTGGATGTTACCCAATGCGTATGTACTTGCAGTAGTCACGATGGCACATGGAGCGGCGCACATCAGTTCGAAAGGGATCTGTAAAATGTTAGCTCCAGTATGGAAGAACGATGGAATTACTAAGTGTGCGGAAAGAGTGGTGAAAAACTGCATGGTATGCCTGATGCATAATCCTGGCAAGGGAACCCCAACCCCAACTGGTCATTTTGCTCCCCCTTCTTGTCCCTTTGAAGTGATTCAATTAGACTATATCCACATGGACAGGTGTAACAATCTTAAGTATGTCCTAGTAGTAGTATGTGCCTTTTCAAGATGGATTGAGGCATACCCATTAAAGGATAACACTGCCATGTCCACTGCCAAAATCCTCCTCAAAGAGTACTTCCCTAGGTATGGTATGCCACGGATTGTTTGGTCAGACAACGGAAGTGAGTTTGTAGGGAAAGTTATGAAGAGTGTGTGTGCGGGTCTAGGAATTGTACAAAAATTCCACAGTGCGAATCATCCACAGTCAGCAGGTTTGGTGGAAGGATACAATGGTACCCTGAAACTGAAACTTGCGAAAATTCAAGCTTCCACTGGTCTCTCTTGGCCAGACGCACTGCCTTTAGCTTTACTGTCCACCAGAGCAACTGTACACTCTCGAGTAGGGCTTAGCCCATATGAGATTGTGTTCGGTCGTCCTGCTAATGTTTGGGGAGTCCCTAGGCCAAAGGAATTTAAACAGATCGAATACCCAATGCTGATTGATTACCTTTATGACCTGACTGCTAAACTAAGCCTTATTCATCAACAGGTATTCAAATCCTTGCCTAAACTGCCGGAGAGTCCAGGCCATACGTTGAAACCAGGCGACCAGGTTGTGGTGCGGAACTTTGAACGCACCCGAAACCTTCAGCCAAGATTCGTGGGCCCGTTTCAGGTCCTCCTCGTAACCAGAACTGCAGTACGGCCAGCTGGAAGGAAGAATTGGGTGCACGCCAGCCACACAAAGCGTGTCCCTCTTCCACTCCCCTATGACAACTGGGTTAGACGAGGAATTGGTGTGTCCGAAACAGAACCTGTTCCTAGGCACATCCCTTTCAGTGATGCAGAGTACCTAACGGACCATCCACGAACCGAAACGCAGAACTTTGGCACCTCAACAGAAACCGCTCCTTTGAATCCTGAACCAAGTATTACACAAAGTGAACACTTGTCCCCTGTGGAATCGAACATTTCTGCACCTGTGGACCAGCTATTTCAAGACCAAACAAGACCCGGAAAGTACAGATATAATCTACGTTCTCATGTTATGAACTAATGACATTGCATTAGCGCCCTTCTGTTTAAAGACTGTAAAAATGTTTTGATCATACTGCATTCCAGTCAATCAGGAAGTTTGCTAGAATTTTTTTATTTTTTTTATTTTCTTGTTTCTTTTCACCTTGCCATCTGGGTTACCGTAGGGTCGTAACGTGTGCCTTGTTTTAATTTACAGGGAATCAGACATTAGGTCGGTTTCTTCTGTTTGTCTTGGGAACTCCCAGGATAAACAGAGGTAAGTTTCTAACAGGTACAAACCATCCGTTGCGAACAGTTGTAGAAGATGGAGCTTCCTGAATTACGACGGGTTAAAGTCATAAATGTGCACAAGACAAAATTATATGACATATTGTATAGTAAATGTTTCCTAATGCAGTGTGCCCTAACACTTCTGATTGTTTTTATAACTCTAGTAGGCGGAATTATTTTCGGTATCCAATTGATCTTTGCACCTGTTACGTCCACAGTATCTCCCCATATTTCTGTTTCCCCAACTATTGGTACTATTCACTCTTTCCACCCTTTTCCTGCTCACGAGCAAGCTCGACGCTCTGAGTTTATAAATAACACTTTCATTCAGCTCTTGCACCAACATCAATTAGTGGTTAACACAACAAACTGCTGGGTATGTGGCCTGATACCACATACCATGGACAAGGGCATCCCTTATTTGGTTCTGCCTTTCAGTTATAATGGATCATTCTGGGCATTTCAGACCATGTTCGCCTATGCTCTAGAGACCTACCCTCCACGACCTCCGCGTTCCACCCGATATAACTCTGCTAATAGAGCCTTGGTGAAAGGAATCACTGATATGGTGAGAGATGTCACTAATACTCCGTACATTCCCAAGGATGAGTTGCGAGTCTACATGGGGTGGAACATTACAGAATATGGCATTACTCTGGGTGAGAACAAACGTAAGAGCTCGACTCCGATCTGGGTCGTACCCCACCAAGGTCAGGTCTGTTTGGAAGGGAATGGGAGAAATCCGAAGGCTCGACTGGGGAAGAGTGACTGCATTGAAACATACGTGTTCCCGTCACAATCTTCCCCTGCATTCTTAGCCGCTAAGGGTACCTATTTTGTTTGTCAAGACAGAGCATATACATGGCTGCCCGCTGACTTCTCAGGCTCATGTTATATCGCTCAACTGTTAACTCCGACATACACTGCTGCACCGGATTATCACAAAACGAGAGTTGTGAGAGGTGTATTCAGTAAAGAGGATACTGCTGGCCAAGAAGCAGGAGACTTTTTCAAAGGTTTCCTCCCGTTCTGGGGGCCTATGGTCAACAGTAGAAACCTACGTCAACTAACACGAGTAGTTGAATCCACCATTATTGAAACTACAGGTGCCCTTAGTAACCTGACAGCTGAGCTTCAAGCGGATCGCCTCATGACGTTACAGAACCGTATGGTTCTTGACGTATTACTTGCAGATCGAGGTGGGGTATGCAAAATGATCCAATCAAGTTGCTGCGTTTTTATCCCAGATAATGCGCCAACAGTATACAAGGCCATCTCTAAGTTACACAAAATCTCCGACTCCATTCACGTAGAGGAAGGTGACTGGTCACTAATGGGATGGTTCTGGAACCTGTTATCTGCATGGGGGTGGAAGGTTCTAATGGTCATTGGTGTTACGTTAGTATTTTTATTCTCGTGCTGTCTCATTATTCAGTGTGGCCCTGCCTTATGTAGCGTTTGTGTTTCATCATGCGTAAGGAGACCACCTGTTTTCAGAGATACGCCACGGGATAGAGTAATGCTACAACAACATATCAGTGACCTGATGAATATAGAACTGGACTCTGACATAGAGTGAGTTGTTGCCTATGTAAGGGCAAAAGGACGGTCTGAGGTTCTGTTTGCGATTCGAACCTGTGAATTCGGTATCATAGTACTGACACGATTTTGGTACCAATGAACCGCAAACGATCCATTGTATACGTGACAGTGTTTTCGCTGCGCAACTAGCACGAATTCACTGGAAACTAGGGCATTCTCTCTAAAAGTCACGGCATCCATTTTAGTTACGGCATCCATCTTGTTTCTTGCCCTCACATAGTCAATGAACGGACGATGACCCCGGCAGAGTCACCTTGTTAAGGACAGGTAAGCTCGAGCCCCGAGAAAGGCTGACGCTACATGACTAGGCAGAATCAAGCTGCCTCCCTTGCCTGAGGCCAGCCTGCTATACTGGTTCTCGTGTCCCTTGTCCTGACTAAAAGGCCGAAGACGATTGCCCTGCCCGTTTATGATCCATAAACACCTCTTATCCTACATTTCAATCCTTTGCACCTGGCTCTGCTCCTTTCTTTCTGGGCTTTTACAATGGGGAGGTTATGATTTTTATGATGGGGAGGATCAAGTAGAGAATGAAAAACTGTCGAGAGGATCTGATTGAACACCGAGAACCCACAACTAATCATTGTTTGATATTTATTTATTGTCTGTTTGGGATACCGGGTTAGGCATGAGAAATATTCGTGTAATGTTGCCCCAAGACATTTTTCTTGTATTTAAGAAGCAACCCACTTAATGCAATTTGAACAGCCTCGTAGATTCTGCCTCTGTGTGGTTCCTATGATTTCTGTGTCCCTGCAGTAAATAAACCTTGGTCTTTGACGCCGCCATCGAGAAGCCCGTGTCTCTGTTTATTTGTGCACCGAGACAGGAGGAACTCAGGGGTCTTCGGGTGTTGTTTCCCTGACACCTCTGGACTCTTAAAAGTCCAGAACCTCACTCCCCCGGAATCTTCTGACCCTAAAGCCTCCTCTTCGGCGGACACTCGCCCCAAACAACTTTCCAAGCTACCATCAGCTTTGCCTTCTGGTAAACGGGTAAAAATTAATCCTCCTTCTCCTACTAATCCACCCTCTTCAGTCTCTATGGAGCTTCTCCTTGATGAAATTCGTGCTCTGAAGCCTTATATGGAGGAAACTAATTCGCGCTTACAAAGCCTTGAAGACAATTGGTCTCACACCATCCACAGAGTGGTGACCCTTGAACAAAGAGTTGATGCGTCTGAGGAGACCATACATCAAGTCCCCATTTTGCATACAGAAATTGTTCATCTTAAACAACAAGTCGAACAATTGGAAAACCGCAACAGGCGCAACAACTTACGAATTTATGGTTTGGTTGAAGGTCTTGAAGGTTCTAATCCAATCTCATTTTTTCAGTCATTTTTACCTTCTCTTCTTGGTCTTCCTGAATCCCCTCCTTTGAACATTCAACGCGCTCACCGTTTGGGCCGGATGTCTGCCTCTTCCTCCTCCTCAGCGAGACCTAGAGGTACTATCTTATATTTTCTGGAATATACTGACCTGCTCAAGGTGCTCCAGGCTGCCAAGCAGAAAGGAAAGATTTCTTGGCATGGTTCTAATCTATTTTTTACTCAGGACTATGCCAAAGTGACTGCAGATCATCGGAAAAGGTTCCTGGAAATGAGACCTGCTCTTCAAAGTCTTAATGCTAGATATGGCCTTTTTCACCCGTGCCTTTTTAAAGTGACATATAATAGCAAGACTACATCTTATGAAGACCCGGCTGTTCTCCAACAATTCTTGAATACTTGTCGTCAGGATTCTATGGATGTTTCCAGACTATAATGGCTCTGTTTCTCTCATGTAGTCTGTTTGCTGTTTAACTGTATTTGGCTCTAATGTTTTACATTGTTAACATTTATATTTTTGTCTTTTTCTCCTTAGTTTTGGATATTTGGGCCCCTGTATGTTATCCTCTTCAGTTTTCCTGGATGACGTCCTCCCTGTCGTTGTTGCCCTGAGGTTTCCCGTTTCGGCGTCCCATTTCCCTGATGTGGTTCCAACACCCTCATCCTTTCTTGTTTTCTTGTGGTATGTCTTTTGCTAATGCGCTCTTATGTCTATGGAATTGGTTTATTTTGCTTTGTTGTTCTCTTCTCTTTATTCTATTTTCTTCTTTTGCTTCTCATATCTTCTTTTGCTACCGTTGTTTCACTCCTTTTCTCTTTACTCTTACTTCTTGTTCTTTTCCTTTTCTTTATCTCTTTCTTTTTAATCATGTACTTCATTCTATCTTTACTTCTCTTTTTCACCCGTTTATTCCTATTCTCTTCACATGTTTGAATTTCGTTTTCTCTCTATCTTTTTTGATTCTCTTGCCTTTTCAATACAATGTCTTTATGGCGGTTCTTCTGTTGTATTTACTAAATTATTTATCTTCTTTTCTTTCTTGCAGTTGGTCTTCTTTTTTCTCCCTGCAATGTTCTGTTTTTCCTTCTCTTACTAATGTAATGATTACTTTCCAGGTTTTAAATACTCATGCTTTTCTACTCTCTTTTTCTTTGCATTTTCTCCCTTATATGTAGATGGCTTTGAATATTTTATCTTGGAATGTTAAAGGTCTTGGTTCACCTATTAAACGCCAAAGAGTTTTGTCTCATGTAGCAAATTTAAAAGGGGATATTGTTTTATTACAAGAAATTCATGTTAAAGATACTGAAATTCCTAAGTTACGTCGTAATTGGGTTGGTCATGTTTTTGCCTCTCCTGGGTCTGGGAAGCGCAATGGTGTCGCTATTTTATGCCATAAGAGGCTAGATGTTCATCTTATCAACCAAGATAATGATGCAGATGGTAGATGGGTAGCAGTTTCTCTGTTGATTAATACAATTCCTCTGACCATTCTCAATATCTATGCCCCCACTGTTCCGGATAAAGTTTTTTGGCCCCATGTTCTCTCCCTGCTTATGCAATACACTGATGATTACCTGATTTTAGGTGGTGACTGTAATATGGTTATAGACCCCTTTTTAGACAGAAGATCTGACTCTAGGTTCTCCCCCTCTCCCATGCATTCTTTATTTACTTCCACTATTTCCCAAAGGGCTCTTGTTGATTCCTGGAGGCTTTGCCACCCTACTCTTAGAGAATACACTTTTTACTCACCCCCTCACTCTTCCCAATCCCGATTGGATTATATTTTCATTTCCAAAGCCCTCACTCAACTCATTACTCACTCGGACATAGGTTCTATCTTAATTTCTGACCACGCTCCAGTCTCTTTAAGTCTGGATTTACTCCCCCCCGTGAAAGGCACTAGGAGATGGAGGTTTAATAATTCACTTTTATTGGATCCACAGTTTACACCAGCTTTTATGGATTTTGCCTCTTCCTTTTTTGAGGACAATGACTCGCCTCAGTTAACTCCTTCTCTTATTTGGGATACCTTTAAAGCCGCTTCTAGAGATTTCATTATTACTTTTGTTGCCCGTAAGCGTCGTAAAGCCTCTCAATCTATTCAGTTGATTAACACACAAATTAAACAATTAGAACATTCCTTTTACATCTCTAAGAAACAATCTGACCTAGATGATCTTATTAAGGCTAAGCTTTCCTTTAATAAAATTTCTACTGACTCTGCCAATTTATTTTTACTTAAGTCTGGTGCTAAATACTACACCGCACAAAATAAAGCCGGTAATCTTTTAGCCAGATACCTCAAAGTTAAGAAGGAGCGTACTAAAATTGAATCCATTGTCACGTCTTCTAATGTTGTGGTCCATAAAGACGAGGATATTTTAGCTGAATTTACGGATTTTTATCAACGTTTATATACTCCTGAGTCCTCTCCTGTTTTATCTGAAATTACTCGATATTTATCCTCCATTGCTCCGCCTTCCTCTTTAGAGGTTGATTTTTCCCCTTTAGAAGCTGATATCACGCATAAAGATATTCTGGAGGCTATCCAAGTTCTAAAGAGGGGTAAGGCCCCTGGCCCCGATGGGTTTACTATAGAATTTTATTCCCATTTCTCCTCCTTACTTCTTCTAAGAATTCATCAATTATTCTCATCCTTTATAGCATCTCAAAAATCTGAAGGTACCTTTCAGGAAGCCCTTATTTGTCTTCTCCCTAAGGAGGGTAAAGATCACACCTTCTGTAAGAACTATAGGCCCATTTCTTTAATTAATTTAGATTACAAAATTTTTGCTAAGATCCTTGCACTTCGTTTAGAAAAAATTCTTCCACAATTAATCGCCACAGAACAATGTGGTTTTATCAAAGGACGTCATCTATCTGACAATACCCGTCTTTTCTTTAATGTCTTAAGTAAATCTCATTCTCATAAGACGTCATTGGCAGCTATTGCATTGGATGCTGAGAAAGCTTTTGATAGAGTCAACTGGCAGTTTATTTTTTCTTCCCTTTCTTGGTTTGGTTTTGGACCTAAGTTTCTTTCATATGTCTCAATGCTCTACTCTGCTCCTAGGTCCTTTATTTTGGCCAATGGCCTTGTCTCTTCCTCCTTTCCTCTTCTTCGTGGTGTTCGGCAGGGTTGTCCGCTTTCTCCGCTCTTATTTATATTAGCATTAGAACCCTTCTTAACTAAGATTCGTATGAACGATGAAATTTCTGGTTTCCCTTATGGTTCTACACAGTTAAAGATCTCTGCATACGCAGATGACATTTTGTTATTTCTTTCGAACCCTCATACGTCTCTCCCATCATTTCTATTAGAGGTTTCGAACTATGCATCAGTGTCTGGCTATAAGCTTAATGTAGACAAATGCGAAATCCTTCCTCTTAATAAATTCTGTTTTCATGCTGACTTCTTAGCTTCTTCCTTCAATTGGAGCCCAAAAAAAATCAAATATCTTGGCCTTTGGTTTACGCCTTCTATTAAAGATACTGTGGCTTTGAACCTTAAAAATTTACTATTAGCTCTTACTGCATCTACGAAGCAATGGCATCCCTTGTTCTTATCTTGGTGGGGTAGATTAGATTCTATCAAGATGATGTTGGTACCATTAGTCTTATTTCTCTTATCGAATCTTCCAGTTCACATTCCCAAATTCTATTACAAGAATATTTATTCCATATTGTCTAAATTTTTATGGCAAAACAAAACTGCCAGAATGTCTTTTTCTAAACTTAAATCTCCTAAGCATTTAGGTGGTGTTAATTTTCCTGACTTCTCCTCATATCATACTTCCTTTTTTCTTACTCACTCTACCTCTTTCCTTTCTGATCATATTCTGGATCCCTCTTCTTGTCCTTTATGGGTAGAAGTCGAAACGTCCTTTTTTCATCCCTTTACATTTGAAGAGTTTGTTTCATTATCGCAAGCTCCAAAGAAATTTTCTCTTCCCATCCTTCAACATGTTCGCAAGACCTTTCAACCTATTATTTTGCATAACCTGGATGACCGTGCTCGTTTTTTACATTCTCCTATTTGGTATAATTCTTCTATCAAAATTAAAAATAGATCTATTTTTTGGAATGACTGGTTATCTCTTGGTCTTAAATGGATTCACCAGCTTTTTCATGATGGGTCTTTTCTCCCCTTTGCTGTTCTTCAAGACCGTTTCTCTCTCCCCCTTTCTTCTTATCCCAAGTATACTCTATTAAGAACGGCGGCTCAAGCTACTTTTGATGCTCTTACGGGTACTTCTATTCAATATAACTCTTCCCTCATTTCCTTACCATTTTTACATTCTTCTCCATCTGCCTCTCAAATTTACCAAAAATTACGAGATTCGTCTGCTCAACGAGTGAAATCTGCTGTGGAGTGTGCTTGGGAATCAGATTTAGATGATTGTTTTCCCCTTACTACCTGGGATAACATTTGGATCAAAATAAGGAAATCGTCTAGAGCGGCAAATACCACTCAAACTCTATTTTTTATATACAATAGACTTTTAATCACCCCATACAACTACATCACATTGACTCTTCTATCCCGTCCATCTGTTGGTCCTGTTCAGCTTTAGTGGCTGATCTTAAACATATGTTGTTCACTTGTCCTGCTGTTCACCTTTTCTGGGGCAAAGTATGGCAGCAAATTAATTCCATTTTTTCCACCAATTTCCCCTTTTCTCTTTCTCATATTTTTCTTGGTAGTCTTTCACAAGTATGGTCCTCCTCCAGTGCTAATACCTCCATTGTTGATCTCCTTCTTGCTGTGGCATTTCAACAGATCACGAAAGCTTGGAAGGATACCTCACTTATTTCTTATCAAGCCTGGTGGTATGGGGTTTGTTATAACCATAGACTAGATAGAGCTTATGTTCACCCTGTTTCCCTTGCGATTAAAAGGGACTTATTATGGTTACCCATTACCTCCTTCCTGAACCCGTCTGCCCAATCCCTTCCTTTACACAATCCTTGCAGGGAAGAAGTATCTAAACCTCCTTGATCTTTTTGTTATTATTAATAATTCTGATATTATTAATGTATGAAGTTTGCCAACTTGTCCTACCTCTTTTTAAAGTATTAATTCCTATACTATGAAGTTATATTTTTTCTTTAATCTGCCATTTACTTATTATATATGGCTGTAATATGTTTCTGATGATATCCCTTTTTTCTTTCCTTCTTTTCTTCTCTCCCTTTTTCTTTCTACATGTTTTCATCTTTCTGAATTATCTTACAATGTATTTTTTCCCACAAGCGTATATTACCAATGTACTGTAACTTTTTTGTTCTTCAATAAAATCCTCTTTAAACTCAAAAAAAGTAATGGCACAGTACATACAACTGGGCAAACCTAAATCGCTGTCCCGCCACTGCACACCCAGGCTGCTGCACCCCATCCACTCCCATTGCCCGGAGGTGACTGCCCGCCGCTACGCACCCAGGCTGCTGCACCCTATACACTACCACCACCCAGAGGTGACTGCCTGCCGCTACGCAAACAAGCCTCTCTGCTCACCTTTCGCAAACTGTGTATAGAAAAGAAGGCCTATCACGTGCCGCTGCAAGCCCCAAGACCGGGGCCCGTGGACAGGCCACCCTCCATATCATGCAGCCCGCTCCGCAGGCCACCAGGTCTCACATTTGGTGCTGAGTCTTGATTTCGCCATGGCAGAGGACATGCCAGTTTACTTGTTTTTTCATCGCAGGTTGCACACCCGCTCAGCCCTTGTGGTGCCACTAACTCAGTGACCAGCGAGACAACGGCAGACCTGGCTGTCTGATGGCTCAGGCCTTCACTGCGGTCCAGCAGGACACACAAAACCTGCGCTGTCCACATCGCCGGGACGGGCCATCATCGCAGGCTGCACACCCGCTCAGCAGTTATGGTACCCGTACCTCATTGGACCGAAAGTCACCATCCCATGCCGGTGTGCCTGTGCTGGCCGCAGTGCATCCGGTGCAAGCAACTCTAAAAGGGCATTGAGCACGTGCGCCCGGTTCTTTTTATTGGCAGGGTCACGTGTCCTGTGACGTCTGTGCTTGATGGGTCTGGTGTGGGTGTATACCAGCCGTGAGGGAGTGGCTGTGGCGTACTGACAACTAGGCATGTGACCATCAGATCTCTGCAATAAAAACCTGGGCCATGTAGCGTTGTTGTCCTTCCCAGTAAGCGTAAGAAGAGTAGGCTGACCTGGCGTATGCCAGTCCTGCGTGAGGCTATGAAGAATGACTCTGGAGCTATGGGCGTGGCTCCGTCCTGAGCTGTATGAGGAATCAACTGATGCGGGTGTCCGTATTGTAGTGCTTCCGTCACCCGGGTCGCAAGCGCCAATCTGTCATTCTGTGAGCCAAGTCCCACAACATGGCCAACACGGAAGGTACGGGGAATCACTGACCCTACATTCATCCATAGTTCCACACATGAAAGATGGTGGACATGACACATCTGTGTGGATATGAATGTTTATTGCACATTCAGAGTGTTGCAGCTGTAGCAATACAGGGCCATGGAAAGTTCAAGTTTCAGTTTTTGGCACATGGCGGGCAGCCAATTAGAGCCAAGCTTGTGTTCGGGGTTAGGCTGCACCAACATATGTAGTTATACAATCACTCTGCCAATCCCAGAGCACTTATAAATTAACTATACACTCTCCTTGCAGTACTCTAATGATCCAGTCTCTACGTACGTACTTGTACAATGATGGAGACAAAGTTACATTAAGTTTTCCCCCATTGCCAGAGGTAACATGGTTGCAAACGCTGTCCACAGCACAATGTACTGTGGTAGGGCCCAGGGGCAGCATCTTGCATACATAATGAACACACGGACACAGATAGATAGTGGAACTGGGTACGGGCACGTGTGCTCAACTCCTTTTCATTCCCAGGGTCACATGTCAAGTGACGTCTGTGCTGGATGCGTGTGGGATGAGTGTAAGCCAGCTCTCCGGGAATGGTTGGTGCTGGTAACAAGTACAACAGTAATCATCGGATCACACACAGAGATTCAATCATAAAGGGTCCATGACTTGTGCTGCACTGAGTTAGGGGCACCAGATGTTAAATAATACAAAAAAGATTCTATCGTAAAGGGTTCATGACTTGTGGTACACTAAGGTAGGGGCAGCATATCTGAAATCATACACAAAAGATTTTATCATAAATGGTCCATGAGAGGTGGTGCACTGAGGTAGGGGCATTCGAAGCATTCCGCATGTGCACAGCTAGCGATGATGCGTGGTCCGGGAGGGCCGCACTGGTAGCAACGTCTGTTGCCTACTGGACTGCGTCATCTGCAATCGCAACTCGATCTGAATCGTGAGCCGTGCAGTCCGCAATGTAGATGGAAGGCAGTAGTCAGCACAGACATCGAGGAATGCTTTTTATCACTTCCTCCTGACAAAATACGAGGACATAGAGTACAATTCTGTCTCCAATTAATAAATCATGTCTCAATGTAAATTGTGAGCTCTGCTGACCGCAGTGTAGGTAACAAAAGATGAAATATGTATGGAATACATTGTCGAAATGTGTAGGTTTCGGGGACATTATAGTTAGTTGCCTACTGGACTCTGAAATTAATGAATCAAGACTGAATTTGAATTGTGAGCCCTGCTGACCACAGTGTAGTCCGGAGGCAGCGGTCAACAAAGGCTCACAGCCACGTGGTGTTGACTTTAGCTGCACAGATTGAGAGCATTTGGTTTTCTTAACCGATTATAGTCTCTTACACGATTTGCATCGGTACTAATCTTGAATTGTGAGCTCTGCTGACCGCAGTGTAGACCGGAGGCAGTGGTCAGGAAGAGCCCAACGGCCACGTGGCGTTGACTTGAGCTGTATAGAGTTAGTGGTAGGTGTGGTGCTCAGCGTGTGCGCAGCCAGCGATGATGCGTGGTGTGGGCGGGCAGCACTGGGAGCAATGTCTCTTGCCTACTGGACTGCGTCATCTGCAATCGTGACTCCATCTGAATTGTGAGCCCTGCTGGCCGCAGTGTAGATCGAAGGCAGTAGTCAGCACTAGGCCTGGGCCAAAATTCCGTTCCGTTCGCGGAAATTGCGATATTTTGGCATTTTCGCGTTCCGCGGAAAGCGCGAAAATGTCAAAATTTCCGCATTCCGCAGCTTAGCGATAATTTCTTTATTGCTCGCGCTGTAAAATAATACATTCTCGCGCGCGCGCGATCGCCTTACCTGAATCCCTGCGTTCTCTGACAAGTTTTCTTGACCCGGTCGCGTTCTCCACAAGATGTTGGATTTTGGTAGCCATTTTGCGCTGTCTCGCAAGAGTTCGCGGCCGCATTAACGTCATTTTTCACGCGATCACGTCATTTGTCGCGCGATCACGTCTTTCTTCTCGCGATCATGCACCGCGCGAGTATGAGAAGATTGAGATCTCGAACATGTCATTCTACATCGCGAGCCAGAGGATGAGGACGCGGGCACATGAAATCGAACGCGAACAGGAGAAAGAGACCGCGAACACGTCATATCCAACGCGACAGGGACAAAGAAGAGAACGTGATCATATCGTTTTCGACACGCCGGCGGAAGTAATGTGAAGCTCGAGAACTCAACAACGTAAAATTTACAATTTGGAGAGGAATATCGGCTCTAGCAGCATGAAACCATCTGCAAATACTGATTTTGGATGAAAAGAACTCCTTACATTGACATTTGGCTTTCCTTTTTTGTGCAAGGAGTCATTTTTTTATAAGGTGGAGAGAGGGAGGAAGTGACACAGAATCTCCAACTTCCTGTTCCTGTCCAGCAGGCTCCTCCCAGTGCTTTGTCCATCTCCTGCTCATTCTGCCTTTGGATTTGGAGCTGGAAAGATCACTCTTTTTGTCTGCTGCATCATTGCAATTGGATTTCAGGATTTTTGGAATAGGATATTTTACAAGTAAGTGGTTGTTGTGTTTGATTGTGGGCATTGCAGTTGTTGTGTAACTACAATTTATTTTTGATAATTAATTATCATCATTCCTTTTTTTTTTTTTTTAATTTTGTGGGTTGTAGTAGTAGGCCCGACCTAGCCATGGGCATGGCCTCATGGGTGTGTGTGTGCATGATGAAGCAACTGTTCCTTTTGTTTTTTGAATATATTTCATTTCCAAGCACATTTAGGGCATGGATGGCATTGGATTGAGTTGGGGAAGTGTGTTTTTGGGGTGGCCTTGCTGATGTTGTTGGGCCTGGCCATGTGGCTGGTGGCCATTTTGAGGCCTAGGCCTGCAAGCTTGCCTGGCCTTGTCTGCCAACAGGCCTGCTTTCATCCACTAGGACCAGAGCAGGTAGCCACAGCTTTATTAATCTACTGTTTTCTGTGTGCTCTGTTGAATTTAGACATCATTTAGGGCATGGATGGCATTGGATTGAGTTGGGGAAGTGTGTTTTTTGGGGTGGCTGAGGAAAATAAAATATTATGAGGCCTATGTGTCCCCGTGTGTTCCCCCACACTCATGTGCACATACATGTCACCTACGTATTTCCCCTCCATGGCCTGTCTATCATGATGCTCATGCTATAACGTGGCCTGCCATAATCCAGTCTCCCATGAGAGAAACGACAAATCTGCTCTGAGGCCTACACGTTTTGCATCATGTTTCCCTGCATTTCCATTATTGTGGCCCAGCCAGAGCCGAAAAAAAAGGCTTCAGGCCTCAGAACGCTCTGAAAGCTGTAGCTGCGTATCCTTGGCCTTGCACACTTGGGCCTCAGCCAAAGGGGCCCTGTCCGAGACAGTATTGAGCACGGTTATCTGCTTACTCCTACCGAAACCACATTCCTGCCTGGAGAAGGAGGGATAAACATGACATCTGCAAAGGAGAAGCCTAGCCTTTCTGTCTCTTTTTGTGTGATTACAAAGCTCACGTTTGTGAAAAGCCCATAGCCCCCGTGCAAGACTTCAGCAGTAAACGAAGAAATAAATGCCACATTGGCCCTTGGTGATGGGCAACCTATGTCACAAATCAGTCCCTGCTCCAAACTTCAGATATCAGACAATACGAGATGTGCTGGTCACCCTGACACTGAAGGTCTCACTTCTAGACTACAGACTCCCCGGTTGCATAGCAACCCTTTACACGTCATGCTCGAGTTGAGCACAAGTAAGGCAAAGTTCCAGTAAAGTTCCAGCTGATCACACAACCCCCTCTAGGCCTCCACCCACCTATGACACTTACCTGTTATCATCAAGTGGACGCCCACCTTCACGCCTACTTACACGCCCACATGCTCTTATCTCATTCTCTCTTGCTCCGCCTGAAGCGCTCTTGCTTACGTATATTATTACAAATATATATATACTGTACTCTGTGAATAAAGTTTGAGAATACCTTTTTGAGAACCCTGGTCCTGATCCCTTGTGGTGATGGAACTATTCTCCCTATAACTCGAGTTCTTGGAATAAAGCCCTTTTTGAACCTGATACCACAGACTCAGCCTCTTGCTTTATGCATGATCTTATTGATATTATGAAATTATGAGAGCGTAATATTTTATTTACGACATAATTGGCGCCCGAACGGGGACTGATCTCCTTCCCCATGCGCCGGAGATGAAGGTCCAGTTTTGCCCCCTTCCACAGCCGTGACGGACTTCGAGTGTACACGACGCGGGTTTTCCCGCCAACTCCCTCAGGCCAACGAAGGAGACGGACTGCGACCAAGCATCCATACGAGGCGGTGAGGATTGCGGATCGTCCCGACCCAGAGCCCACCTGCGAGAGAGCTGTGTCCGAGGTTTCAAGAGATCCACCTAAGATACGCCATTCCCCGCGCAGCATCAAGTTTCCGAGGCCTTCAAGTTCAAGTACAAGTTCTGCTTCCCGGTGAGTTTCTCATGGGGGTTGCAATCATGACAGGTTCATTTAATGAACACGGTAAAGACGTGTCTCACTTGTGAGACCGGTATGTTCAAGTGCATGCGTTCAAGAATTAATGTTTCCAGATTTAGAGGCCAAGTTTTCAGGTGCACCGATATAGCTGTATGAATGTTATCATCTTAAGTTAGGTTCAGTTAGGTTTGAATGTGTCAGGTTTGTGTGTAAGTTTGCTACATTGTCATTTTTGGGATTTTTTTTGTGTTCATTGTGATTTTCGTTTTCGGTTACATTCCAACATGCCGTTATTTTCGAAACTGCGTAAGATAGGTACCAGGAAAGGTGTACTAGAGGAACCAGTTAACATTCCACCTAGAGACACACCTGGACATTTCATGTACTGTAAGCATGGTTTAGATGCCGTGTTGTTTTTAGAACTTTGGGTGGATTACACGAAGGATTTAAAGACAAAGTATAAATGGCCCATTACAGGAACGTGGGATGCGGAATGCATCATGAAGGTAGAGGAAGAGATACGGAAGAGAAAATCTAGACCTGCTCAGAAGGATGCCCTTGAGTTATGGCGCAAGGAATCTCATAGAAGAACAGAGAAAGAGTTCCACAAAGCAGAGAGAAGTAGACAGGAGTCCGAAAAAGCAAAGGAAGAAAAATTACAGGAAGAAGGGGAGCGGGTAAAAAGAGAGCAGGCTGAAAGAGAAAGAAATACTGCCATTGCTGGTATTTATCCCGTCCTTTCAGAGGAACTAGCAAAAGTGGCTCCAGTAGAAAAATTAGTTAGAGTGCCACCGCCAATACCACGAAAAATAAAACAAACAGCATCCGACATGTTCATTAACAACTACCTAGAGGAACCCCCACCATCATACGTGGACGGAATTTTCCCTGCACCCCCAACACAAGAACAGCTCCAGGAGCTCGAGGACGGCGGGGAGGGAGGATCCGGGGCAACATCAGGAGGGGGACCGACAGTAAAAGTAGCAATCTCCGAATGTATATATGACCCAGATCCAGGAAAGGGCAGAATGCTCGTGTTTTCATTATGGCTTAGACGAGCAGTCGCAGATTTGGAAAAATTGCCAGATATGGATAGACAGCTAAAGAAAATGTACGCGTTCATAAGAACAGGGGAAGGTCCTGAATGTATAGCAGAAGCCGTACAAAATAGAAAGGTCATTATTAAGAACTATATCCTTCGCTTCCTAATTAATTGTCTGATCAGAGAAAAAGACGAAGGTGATGGTGATGTAGACCGTTGTTATACTGGTTGGAGTGATCGCATAGATGCCGGTCAGCATGATAAATCAGGCCAAACAGACAACATGTTGACCAAAATCCGGAAGGCAATAATAGCATCACATGAAGGAAACACGCACGAAACAGCTGAGTTGTCTTCTGATGACGAAGCAGGGGACACAGACAGAATACATTATGTGGGCCGTGCCCGGCGATTCGAAAGGCCCAAGGGCCTCAACCACCGTAAACAGGGAACTGCCATAAAAGAAAGATATTCCCTTGAAAGTTTGTTCCAGATCACCGAAAAAGCAGTGAATAAATGGCTGGGTAACGATCAGCCCCTCACCCCGACCGAAAATGAATTAGCACGATCAGCTACCCTGTGGATATCCCAATATGATACATATAATAATGATATCGTGGCCCAAACGTTCCTGAGCCTCCCACCAAACGAACAGCGCATAGCTGGTGTTTACATGGTCCAACATTTGATCACGCTATATGAGAGTCAATATTCTGGTCCTGGTCTGTTGTATAAATTGCTGGACGACATAATACTAGACAGATGGATGAACATGGGTACTGAACTGATTAATGTCATTCTGGATCAGCGACACAAGTATGTAGTATACGTGACTAGATCCCTGCTTCCCGCTCCACCCCAGGTTAAGGAACAGTCGTACGACAAGCTGAACCCCCTACGAGAGGTTCATCCTGTAAAGGATGCAAACAATGAACTGCAACGGGTGTATGTCTACACCCCCTTGTCAAAATTAGAGATACTGGAAATGAAGAAAATGTTACCATCCCATGATAAGGACCCGGGGGGTTTTCACCGAGAACTAAAGGACATTCTTCGTCTAGGAGAATATACATATGCTGACATTCTAAAGTTATTAAAAGTACTATTGCCTGCTGGTATTTACGAGAAATTGAAAGGACAGGACTGGGAGGTAGGAGACAAAAGACTCAGTTGGGATATACTGGAAAGAGAAGAGGCAGGAAGGGGCCCGGGGGTTGGTCTGGGTCCTCGAGCTAAAGACCTACCTGAACTCCTTGTACAGGTTTTGCCCAGATTACTAATCACCAAGAAGGAAGACTGGGATGCTATTTCGGCCTGTAAACAGGAACCAGACGAAGACACTAGCGATTTTTACTCTCGGTTCGAGAAATGTTTCACTATCAATAGTGGTCTTAGGCCCGGTAGTGATTCATATCCCCATCTTTTCGTGAGCAAACTAGTAGAAAACTCCCTACCAGAAGTGAAGTATAGGGTACTAAAGGTTGAGAGTACTTGGCAAGCAAACAGCCCTTCACAAATGTTACAGATGTTACAATACTACCAGAACAGAATTAGAGAGGAACACGAACAGGATAAGAGACGCATGAGAGACACAAAGATGAAGATGCTGGTGGCCCAATCAACACCGGCAAACACAAACACGAACAAGAATAGCACGAAACAAAATACTGGGACCTGTAATTATTGCAAGAAGCCAGGTCACTTCATAAATGAATGTGCGGTCCTGAAACACAATATAGCGGTAGGTAAAACTAAGCCACGACCTTACCCTCCCAAAGAAAATAACACACATCAGACATCAGACACCTTTCCACCACCGCTGCCGCCTGTCCATGCACCTGCACCAGCCCACGCCACAGCACAAATGTATGAGTACGCTCAGACTAACTATCCAGAATACCAAGCATATTCGTGAAAAAGCCCAGAGAGGGAATTCGACTTGCCCCTTATTCCAGTTCCTGTGGACCTAGCGGGTCCCTATGTGCATGCACGTTTACTAGGACAGAATAAAAAGTTTTTGATTGACACCGGGGCAAGTAGAACTACCATCAGTCATTCTGAGGTTCCAGGGGCACCCCTCTCGGGCTCAAAAAGTGTATCCCTGGGTTTTTCAGGAAGGCCTATTATCAATGAGGTTTCAGAACCAGTCTCTTTAGGAGTGGGTCCACTAATACATACAACAGACTTACTGCTTACTAAATCATGTCCAGAAAACCTACTTGGCATAAAAACATTAAAGGAACTGGGAGCAGTTATCTGTTGTTCGCCAGAAGGAGTGCGACTGTATTTACGTGATTTCAAGGGACATTTTGTCATGAAAGACATTGACATCAGGCTTCAAAATGTACCACAGCACCTATGGGCACAAGGCCCGACTGACGTAGGTTTCATGAACATTACACCATACCAGGTCACCCTCAAGGAAGGAGTGGTGCTGCCGCGGATTCGGCAATATAAAATTCCTCCTGAAGCTGAAGTAGGGTTGCTGAAAATTATCGATGAACTCATTGCACAGGGGGTTGTGATGGAGACAGAGTCAAACATATGTAATTCACCTGTTCTTCCTATTCTTAAAAGAACTGATCCCAATGCACCACCTATCTATAGATTAGTTGTGGACCTGCGAGAATTAAACAAATGTGTGGTGCCACAGTACCCTGTGGTCCCGGACATTTCTTCATTATTGACTGCCATTGATGCGAAGGCTACGTTCTTTACAGTTATTGATCTAAAGAACGCCTTTTTCAGTATCCCAATACATCCGGACAGCCAATATCTTTTCGGTTTCAGTTTAAAAGGCCGCAGCTTCAGATTCACAAGAGCACCACAGGGCTTCACGGAAAGCCCTAGCATCTACAGTCAGGCGCTCAAAAGACAACTAGACAGTATTCATATGCCTACCACTACAGCACTGATACAGTATGTAGATGACATTCTCATTACCGCACGATCGGAAACTGACTGTGACAGTGCATCACTCACTGTTTTACATTTCCTGGCTGACAAGGGGCACAAAGTGTCCCCTTCGAAGTTACAATTCTGTGAACAGCAAGTGGCGTACCTTGGGCACTTGCTATCCAAGGAGGGTAGGCGACTAACACCAGAACGTATTCAATTGATTTCTGGTCTTTCACGGCCCAAGACACAAAAGGAGGTACGTGCATTCATTGGCCTCACTTCATATTGCAGGCAGTGGATTCCCCAGTATGCTCACATAGCCAAGCCCCTAATACAATTGACGACACAGGAGGTAGCTTCTACTAAAGTCCTCCCTTGGACACAAGAACACATTGTGGCATTTGAAGAATTAAAAAGAGCTTTATGTCAAGCACCAGTTTTAGCAATCCCTGATTACAACAAATCTTTTATGCTTTTTGTGACAGAGCGGGATGGAACAGCACTATCTGTCCTCACACAAGATCATGCGGGAAAACACAAGCCCTGCGCTTATTTTTCTAGTACATTGGACCCAGTAGCACAGGCTTTGCCTGCGTGCCTAAAATCTGTTGCAGCAACAGCCCTAGCCATAAGACAAAGTGACTCGATAGTGCTGGGCCACCCCCTGACAGTACAAGTACCACACGCAGTAGAGGTTCTCTTGAACCGGACACAAACACAACACCTGACTGTAGCGAGACTGACAGGTTATGAGCTGACGTTATTTCAACCACACATAGAGATCAGACGATGCAACATACTGAATCCTGCTACTCTTTTGCCCTCCAGTACAGAAAACGTTTCCCCACACGACTGTGTTGAAGTAATACATACCGTGACGAAACCAAGACAAGACTTGACAGATGTTGCACTCCCAGACCCTGACCTAACACTCTATGTTGACGGCTCATGCATGAGGACGGGGGCGGGAGAATTAGTGGCAGCATATGCAGTGACCACTGCTACTGAAATCATAGAGACTAAAAGAATAGACATACTGTCAGCACAAGCAGCAGAGCTCATCGCTCTGACTCAAGCGTGCATAAGAGCTAAGCACCTGAGAGTAAATATTTACACTGATTCACAATACGCATATGGGGTAGTTCATGATTTTGGCGTCCTATGGAGGGAAAGAGGGTTCTTGACTTCTCACGGGGCCAAGATACAGCATGGCCCCCTTATTCATGCCCTTCTGGAAGCGATACATTTACCAACAGCCATAGCTATCCTGAAATGCAAAGCACATACTAAAGCCACAGATACCATTTCTCAAGGCAATGATCTGGCAGACCGAACAGCTAAACAGACAGCTCAGACCCCACTAGACATGACGAAATCACAGGTACCATTAAGGTCCAAAACCATGACAGTTAGGGATCCTTCCAAGGATGTACAAGACATACAGACACATGCTACTCTAGATGAATTAAAGAAATGGTCGGAACAAGGAGGGGTACTGACTGATCAGGGTTGGATGACTAAGGGCAAAGAAACATGGTTTCTTCCTGATTCAATGGTACAAGTGATTATAAATACCGCACATAGCCCTGCACACTTAGGAGAGAGAGCAATGCTAGACAGCTTACAGAACATATGGTTCAACAAGCACCTGCGTGCAGCAGCGAAACAAAAAGTCAGAACATGTATGATCTGTTGCCAATTCAATCCAGGTAAAGGCATTCCGATGGAACAAGGTGGTTTCCATCCACCTGACCATCCTTTCGAAGTCCTTCAAATGGATTATATCCAAATGGACAGATGTAGAGGTTACAAATATGTTCTAGTAGTAGTATGTTCCCTATCAAGATGGACAGAGGCCTATCCAGTCCCTGATTATACTGCTGTGACTACCGCCAGACAACTGGTGCGAGAGTTTTTCCCACGTTATGGATTACCGTGTGTCGTATATTCCGACAACGGTCAGCCTTTCTCTTCTGAACTCATGAAACAAGTGTCCCTTCTGTTAGGGTATACCTGGAAGTTCCATTGTGTACGACATCCTGAAGCAGCAGGCCTTGTAGAAAGACATAATCAGACCTTAAAAATAAAACTAGCAAAAATTTGCGCAGACAAAGGTGTGGATTGGATGGTAGCCCTGCCGGTTGCCCTCTTTTACATGCGAATGGTAGCCCATTCTAGAACAGGTTTATCTCCCTATGAAGTGGTCTTTGGTAGACCACCGAATATGTGGGGCACTCCAATGCCTAAAAAGATCACTGATGTTGATAGTAACATGCTGACAGATTACCTGGCTTCCTTGATGTCTGCACTACTCTCTTGTCGTTCGCAGGTTGCTGCCGCCTTCCCTGACAACACCCAGGTCAAGGAACATTCCCTCGCTCCTGGGGACTTTGTTCTTATAAGGAACTTTGACAGAACGAGCCCTCTTGAGCCAAGGTGGAAAACGCCTAAACTAATACTATTGACTACGAGGACCGCTGTTAAAGTGGAAGGACGAAAAGGATGGGTCCATATTCATCATTGCAAACGCTACTTTGGGAATAACGATTAGTTTAAAAAAGACATAAAGACTTCAGACTTTGAGCCCCCTTTATTAGAGGAGACTCCTCAGCAGACTTACAAAACCAAACTTAGATCTAACAAGTCAGAACCCGTTTGATCAATTAAGTCCACTAGGTGGTGAAGCGGTTGAACATGTATTCTGGCTCGCATAAGATCTTGGATACCGGAGATGAGAAAAAGAGCAAGATGAAAACAAAATACTGTAAAATATTAAGTGGTAGATGTATAGTGACTCTGATATTTTTATTTCTTCTGTGCATCACGATGATATGTATTAGCTTAATACTACATGCTATTTTTCCTCCTATTGCCTCACTCTTACACTCTACCAATGATACCATAAAACACACATTCAGTGATCTGCCATCCCATGAGCTATCGTATCGACTTGCCTTACGCAACAATACTTTTATCCAGATGCTGCACCATTCACATCAGACTAGCAATGCTACAGACTGTTGGGTCTGTGGCCGACTTCCCCCGTATCAGAAGGTGAAGGGAGTGTTGCCTCTTTTCCCTTTTCCATTCTCCCATAATGGTTCTTGCGGAGCATGGTTTGCCTTAATGACATCCATCAATGGTGATGCCAAAGAATGTCAAGACAAAGAATGTAGGGGCGACTGGGTATGGGGTAACTTGAACAAAGTCATGAATAAAGTATGTTTCCCAGATGAAGAAGGTCTTCCCCAAAGGAAAGGTACCGATCTAGAAAATGAAGAGTATCTGCAAGGAAATGCGACCCTTGACTTTATAGTGTTGAATGTCAAGCCCATACACAATTTAGGTCCATCCTCAATCACAGTCCTGCCAGTAAAAGGGAACTTGTGTGTCAGAAAAGAAGGCTCTGTACATTTGGGGCACAGCGAGTGTAACACTATACTAGTGTTCAAAGACAAAGGAAAGTCTTACTTCAGAGCATCACGACACACCTACTTTATTTGTGGCCAGACAGCCTATGTACAACTGCCCTTAGACTGGGGTGGGACGTGCTATATATCATTCCTCCTACCACCCGTTTTCTTGGCCCCATCGAACTATCATCAAAATCTTCAACTAGCACTTATCAGGCACAGACGAGGGCTCGATGCCTCTGGCATTGACCAGACTGAAACAGCTTGGGAACAATATACAGATTTGAACAAAGGATTCTTTTTCTTCATAGGTCCCGTCCAGAATAGTAAACTTATCCGCAGACTAACAAGGATTCTAGAAACAGTTGCTAATGAGACTGCATCAGCCCTGGGGAACTTGACCCAGGAACAGTCTGCTATGAGAATGGTCGTTCTTCAGAATCGTCTTGTTCTTGACGTCATCCTAGCGGATAGGGGCGGGGCCTGTAGGGTCATCGGTTCCAGCTGCTGCGTTTTCATACCTAATAACGCACCGTCTGTATACAAAGCAATAACAAGACTTCACAAGATTGCCCAAAGCATACACCAAGACCCAGGCACGTGGACTTGGTCCAGTTGGCTCTGGGAGATAATATCAGCATGGGGATGGAAAGTGTTGACGGTCTGTGGACTAATACTACTGATGATATTCAGTTGTTGCCTATGTCTGCAGTGTGGCCCGGCCATTTGCGGCCTGTGTGCTACTGCATGTGTCCCACATCCCCATTTACAAAGCATTGAAAATGGAAAAATAATGCTGCAAGAACAGATTGACTGTCTAATGAGAATAGATATGACGTAAGGGTCCACTAGGGGACAAGGAGGGAATGAGGAAAATAAAATATTATGAGGCCTATGTGTCCCCATGTGTTCCCCCACACTCATGTGCACTTACATGTCACCTACGTATTTCCCCTCCATGGCCTGTCTATCATGATGCTTCAGGCCTCAGAACGCTCTGAAAGCTGTAGCTGCGTATCCTTGGCCTTGCACACTTGGGCCTCAGCCAAAGGGGCCCTGTCCGAGACAGTATTGAGCACGGTTATCTGCTTACTCCTACCGAAACCACATTCCTGCCTGGAGAAGGAGGGATAAACATGACATCTGCAAAGGAGAAGCCTAGCCTTTCTGTCTCTTTTTGTGTGATTACAAAGCTCACGTTTGTGAAGAGCCCATAGCCCCCGTGCAAGACTTCAGCAGTAAACGAAGAAATAAATGCCACATTGGCCCTTGGTGATGGGCAACCTATGTCACGAATCAGTCCCTGCTCCAAACTTCAGATATCAGACAATACAAGATGTGCTGGTCACCCTGACACTGATGGTCTCACTTCTAGACTACAGACTCCCCGGTTGCATAGCAACCCTTTACACGTCATGCTCGAGTTGAGCACAAGTAAGGCAAAGTTCCAGTAAAGTTCCAGCTGATCACGCAACCCCCTCTAGGCCTCCACCCACCTATGACACTTACCTGTTATCATCAAGTGGACGCCCACCTTCACGCCTACTTACACGCCCACATGCTCTTATCTCATTCTCTCTTGCTCCGCCTGAAGCGCTCTTGCTTACGTATATTATTACAAATATATATATACTGTACTCTGTGAATAAAGTTTGAGAATACCTTTTTGAGAACCCTGGTCCTGATCCCTTGTGGTGATGGAACTATTCTCCCTATAACTCGAGTTCTTGGAATAAAGCCCTTTTTGAACCTGATACCACAGACTCAGCCTCTTGCTTTATGCATGATCTTATTGATATTATGAAATTATGAGAGCGTAATATTTTATTTACGACATAATCTTGCTGATGTTGTTGGGCCTGGCCTTGTGGCTGGTGGCCATTTTGAGGCCTAGGCCTGCAAGCTTGCCTGGCCTTGTCTGCCAACAGGCCTGCTTTCATCCACTAGGACCAGAGCAGGTAGCCACAGCTTTAGTAATCTACTGTTTTCTGTGTGCTCTGTTGAATTTAGACATCATTTAGGGCATGGATGGCATTGGATTGAGTTGGGGAAGTGTGTTTTTTGGGGTGGCCTTGCTGATGTTGTTGGGCCTGGCCATGTGGCTGGTGGCCATTTTGAGGCCTAGGCCTGCAAGCTTGCCTGGCCTTGTCTGCCAACAGGCCTGCTTTCATCCACTAGGACCAGAGCAGGTAGCCACAGCTTTAGTAATCTACTGTTTTCTGTGTGCTCTGTTGAATTTAGACATCATTTAGGGCATGGATGGCATTGGATTGAGTTGGGGAAGTGTGTTTTTTGGGGTGGCCTTGCTGATGTTGTTGGGCCTGGCCATGTGGCTGGTGGCCATTTTGAGGCCTAGGCCTGCAAGCTTGCCTGGCCTTGTCTGCCAACAGGCCTGCTTTCATCCACTAGGACCAGAGCAGGTAGCCACAGCTTTAGTAATCTACTGTTTTCTGTGTGCTCTGTTGAATTTAGACATCATTTAGGGCATGGATGGCATTGGATTGAGTTGGGGAAGTGTGTTTTTTGGGGTGGCCTTGCTGATGTTGTTGGGCCTGGCCATGTGGCTGGTGGCCATTTTGAGGCCTAGGCCTGCAAGCTTGCCTGGCCTTGTCTGCCAACAGGCCTGCTTTCATCCACTAGGACCAGAGCAGGTAGCCACAGCTTTAGTAATCTACTGTTTTCTGTGTGCTCTGTTGAATTTAGACATCATTTAGGGCATGGATGGCATTGGATTGAGTTGGGGAAGTGTGTTTTTTGGGGTGGCCTTGCTGATGTTGTTGGGCCTGGCCATGTGGCTGGTGGCCATTTTGAGGCCTAGGCCTGCAAGCTTGCCTGGCCTTGTCTGCCAACAGGCCTGCTTTCATCCACTAGGACCAGAGCAGGTAGCCACAGCTTTAGTAATCTACTGTTTTCTGTGTGCTCTGTTGAATTTAGACATCATTTAGGGCATGGATGGCATTGGATTGAGTTGGGGAAGTGTGTTTTTTGGGGTGGCCTTGCTGATGTTGTTGGGCCTGGCCATGTGGCTGGTGGCCATTTTGAGGCCTAGGCCTGCAAGCTTGCCTGGCCTTGTCTGCCAACAGGCCTGCTTTCATCCACTAGGACCAGAGCAGGTAGCCACAGCTTTATTAATCTACTGTTTTCTGTGTGCTCTGTTGAATTTAGACATCATTTAGGGCATGGATGGCATTGGATTGAGTTGGGGAAGTGTGTTTTTTGGGGTGGCCTTGCTGATGTTGTTGGGCCTGGCCATGTGGCTGGTGGCCATTTTGAGGCCTAGGCCTGCAAGCTTGCCTGGCCTTGTCTGCCAACAGGCCTGCTTTCATCCATTAGGACCAGAGCAGGTAGCCACAGCTTTAGTAATCTACTGTTTTCTGTGTGCTCTGTTGAATTTAGACATCATTTAGGGCATGGATGGCATTGGATTGAGTTGAGGAAGTGTGTTTTTTGGGGTGGCCTTGCTGATGTTGTTGGGCCTGGCCATGTGGCTGGTGGCCATTTTGAGGCCTAGGCCTGCAAGCTTGCCTGGCCTTGTCTGCCAACAGGCCTGCTTTCATCCACTAGGACCAGAGCAGGTAGCCACAGCTTTATTAATCTACTGTTTTCTGTGTGCTCTGTTGAATTTAGACATCATTTAGGGCATGGATGGCATTGGATTGAGTTGGGGAAGTGTGTTTTTTGGGGTGGCCTTGCTGATGTTGTTGGGCCTGGCCATGTGGCTGGTGGCCATTTTGAGGCCTAGGCCTGCAAGCTTGCCTGGCCTTGTCTGCCAACAGGCCTGCTTTCATCCACTAGGACCAGAGCAGGTAGCCACAGCTTTAGTAATCTACTGTTTTCTGTGTGCTCTGTTGAATTTAGACATCATTTAGGGCATGGATGGCAGTGGATTGAGTTGGGGAAGTGTGTTTTTTGGGGTGGCCTTGCTGATGTTGTTGGGCCTGGCCATGTGGCTGGTGGCCATTTTGAGGCCTAGGCCTGCAAGCTTGCCTGGCCTTGTCTGCCAACAGGCCTGCTTTCATCCACTAGGACCAGAGCAGGTAGCCACAGCTTTAGTAATCTACTGTTTTCTGTGTGCTCTGTTGAATTTAGACATCATTTAGCATTGGATTGAGTTGGGGACATGTGTTTTTTTGGGGTGGGCTTTCTGATGTTGGTTGTCTTAAAGACATGCTTTTGTTGTGTGTGTCTGGTGAGTGTTGGTGTGCGATGCATGCTCCCTGCAGACCTTTTTGGGGCCTGTGAATGTTCGTATTTGCATTTTGTTGCATTAAAAAGGCAGAGCAGTGTGCTTCAGCATGCATCCTTTACCTGACTTTCATAGGCCTTTTGTCAGCTCCTGGTGTTTCCCAGGCCCCCTGCTTGTTAGTGATTTGTGAGTGTCCATGTGGCTGGTGGCCTTTTTTTGTGTTGGGAGTTATTAGTGTCCTGCTTTTGCCATATAGGCCTGCATGGTTTTCCTATTGGCTTACTGCTTCCATCCATCCACCCCCTTTACCAGCAGCAGCTCCATGGATGCTGAGATGCTCAAATAATGCAATGGTCCACCCCACTTCCATTAGTTTTTTATTTTGTTGTTTATTATTAACTTTCCTATCCTTCCTGAGAGTGTAGTGTGTGGCTGTACACAGTACTAGTAGTATAACATAGCTCTAGTTAAAAAAAATAGTCATAAATGGCTAGACTATCTTTTGTTTGCACTAGTACAGTACTAAGTAACTGAACCACAAAAACAAATGCAACATTTCACTGATGTTCTTCTCCTGTCTTCTTTGCTTTTAGGTGCACAAAAGACAGAGTAGGAGGTGTCATCGGCATCACCTGGCTACCCGTTGTACTGCCAGCCAGACAGAAGTCCTGCTGCGCATCACGCCCACGTGTGACCAGAACTTGTTGTGCATCTGCCTCCTGCCTGACATCTGAAGAAGATGGCCCCAAAGAAAGGTACCAGGTCCAGTACCAAGAAAGTTGCCGGTGAGAAGAAGGAACAGAAAAAGGAAGTGCCATTAACCACGACTGGTGGTGTGCCGGCCAATGTTTTTTTGGGCACCAAAGCGTTGTCCGGGAACCAAGCTGGGAGCAGCACAGCGGTCCAACCCCACCAACCTAGGCCCAAGGGCTTTAGTGTCGCAGAGGTAGCCAGTCTACTAACGAGCAGCGATGTTGAAGAAATGTAATTACCGCAAAGTAGTACACAATCAAGTTCAACGCAGGCGCAAACTCAGCAGATCAGTGTCAAGCCGCCGCAACCAGAACAGCAGCAGCCGCCGCAACCAGAACAGCAGCAGCCGCCGCAACCAGAACAGCAGCAGCCGCCGCAACCAGAACAGCAGCAGCCGCCGCAACAGCCCACCATAGTAGTTGTTGCTCCTGACGTAGGGGCATTTCAGGAAATCGAGCTTCCTGCAGACAAAGTGGAGCGAAGTCAAACCACTGTTTCAGAAGATCAATTGTCTTCCAGACCACCAGCAAGGAAAAGGAGGCTTAGTCCATCATCTTCTTCTTCAAGCCCCGCTTCTGATGATCGTGATGACACTTGGGTCCCACCAGCTCGGTCTGAGAGTGAAGTACGCCACAAGACATTGCTTCTGAAAAGGAAGGTCCCAGAAAAACTTAGAGTTATGGAGGTAGATGTAGAAGAGGGGGGTGATGATGTTGATGAAGACGAGCCAGTCATCACGCACATTACTCCAGCCCCAAAGGGATTGGAGACCGACATTCTCACCCTATCCAGAAAGGCTGCTACTGAGCGGGATGTAGCACGGATCTCACCAACACAGGTTACACCACCACTACCTCCAGCTGCCATATTTTCCAAGGCCCGGCAGGGACCTACATCCAGCTCAACCATCTCAGTAGGAAGTGGTAGTAAAAGTCACAGTGTAGGTGGACAGGGTCACATATTTTCAAGCACCCCCTCAAGTTCATCTGGTGTTGAAAGTGGCACATCCAGCAGTGCCAGAAAGTTCTCCTCCCCAGTTTGGGACTTCTTTTCTGTTAGCGCCAAGGAGGAGAACGTTGCTATATGCGCAATTTGTCGGCAAGGTGTTCGGCGTGGTAAGCTTGGTACAAACTATGGTACCGGAGGACAAGCAAGTCATCTAAAAATACACCACAATATTGTGTGGGAGGATCACCTACGTAAGTTAAAAGAAAGTAGAACAACTAAACCCTTTGAAGTTGGTCAGGAATCAGGGAGCGATATTATTGTGGTGGCAGGTGAAGAACAGGGAGGCATTTCTAGCCCTGTCTCCAGTAGTGCAGTCACTGCAGTGGTAACGCCCACATCCTCCTCAGTAACATCAGAGTGGCACCACAGTAAGAGCCATACTCAGAGTGTGGGTGAGACACCAAGGAAAGTAAGCCAGCCTACCATTGACAGCATGTTTAGGTTGGAGGGGCAGTTCCAACGCAACCACCCAACAGCACGATTGTATAATGCGAAGCTGGCTAAAATGTTAGCGCTGGACCTTCTTCCTTTTTCATTTGTGGAAGGGGTGGGTTTCCTTGAATTTGTGTCTGCCATCTGCCCGAAATGGAAAGTTCCCAGCCGGTCCTATTTCGCAAGAATTGCTGTTCCGGCACTACATCATGATGTGCTGGAATTGGTTGGTCATGGTTTGCGGCAGAGTGCTGTGCACAATATCCACCTGACAACAGACATGTGGAGCAGTTGCCAAGCCACAGATTACATGCACATTGGATCTCTTTTGTGGGGGTTAGAGATCAACTATCTGCACGAGGTGTTGTTGACACAGCTACTCGGAAGGTACTCGGAAACATGCAACTGTAGCCATGTTCGCCATGGAGAAATCTCATACGGCTGAAAACATTTTAGAAGAGTTTCGCACCAAGGTTTTGGAATGGCTGCAGCCCAGAGGGCTTGGTATTGGCTTTGTTGCCACAGACAATGGCAGTAATGTACTGAAGGCCATGGAACTTGGTTCCTATTTCAGGGTTCCGTGTTTGGCACACTGCATAAACATTATAGTGCAAGACTTTCTGAAAAAAGAACCCATAGTAAGCAATTTACTGGCCATCTGCCGAAGAATATGCACTCATTTCAGCCATTCTTTTAAAGCTCGGAAGCAGCTGAGGATCATCCAACGTGAACTTAGGATGCCAGTCAAGGCACTCATCCAGGAGGTGGCAACACGTTGGAACTCAACGTATTACATGCTTGATCGTCTGTACGAACAGCACAGGTTACTCAATGAATATGTCTGGTACAGAAGCAGTGATGCTAGTGTTAAAGGCATGACCCTTCAGAGGGAGCAATGGACCCTAATTCAATGCCTGACTGAGATGCTGTCTCCTTTTGAGGTCTTCACACGTGAAGTCAGCAAGGAGGACTGTACAATGGGCCAAGCTATCCCATTGTTGCAAATGCTAGAGCATGAGCTGAATAATGTGTCTGAATCCTACAAAGGTGTAGAGGACAGAAGGCAAGCCCATGACTTGGTGGAGAGCTTATCCAGGCGCTTATCAGAAAATGTAAGGATACAAAATAAAATTTTGTCACAAGAACATTACATTTGTGCCACAATTCTGGATCCACGTGCAAAATTAGGACTATTCCTTTCTTTTTCCGACAATGATGTTGCCCGCTACAAAAGTTGTATAGCTGAAGCAGCCATCAAGTTTGAAAACGAAGGGCTGCTAATTAAAAGCCCGCCACATCAACCCACAACAAGTACTGATACTGATGCAGGCCATGCAGAATCAAGTGCAACTTCGTCGGCCGAGGGCAGTGCGGTTGGCTCACAATCGCAACACTCACCATCACCATCGACTACAAAAACAATAACTGGATCATTCGGCCGAGTACAATCATTATCAGATTGGTATGTAAAGATGGGCCTTAAGCACAGTGCTGATGCACAGAAAAAACAGCACAAAAGCTTACCAGCAGCAACCCTGAACATTGAGCGGATGGTCCAGGCCTATCTGGACGACCCAACAGAGGTGTACGTTGATCAAAACCCAGTGCAGTATTGGTATAGGAAAAGGTCTGATTGGCCACAGCTCAGCAGGCTGGCGATAAGCTATCTGGCTTGCACTGTCGCAAGTGTCTCTTCCGAACGTGTTTTCAGTGCTGCTGGTTCCATTGTAACCTTGAGAAGGACCAGTCTATCTCCCAAAAACGTGGAGAGGTTAACAATGATCAAAATGAATCAGCACTTCATACCACCGAATTACACAATGCATGAATCAACAGAGGAAGATGAGGACAGCGGCTCAGGTGACGGAAGTATTGTGTCAGATGATTACCTACTACTGGAAGATCCCCCAGAGTTTGAGGACGAGCTATACTTCCCTGACAATTAGGCTCGCACTTACTGTCTTCCTCCCTTTTTTCCCCCTTTGTTTGTGTCTGTCGTTCCGGTTATAAACTTGTGAATCGCAACAAATGCATTATCACCGTCTTCTACTCTTCTAATTTAAGATACAAGTTTCAGGTGTCTGCCATTTGACACTACAGTCCTCAGAATCCAGCTCCTCCGCTCGATCATACTGCATCTCCTGGTCAATTCCATTTCCCTCATGAATGATGATTGGATGATGGTAACAACAAATTCAAACTTTCCTCGTCCTTCCAAAACAAGTGGACCATGAATCTGATGACTTCTATAGCTATCCTCCTTCAGAGCCGAGAGAGACTGGCCATTAACTGAAAATAAGATGCAACAGGTAATGATTGATGCCATGCATTGGCCGCAGAATGGCAGACTGAATGATGTAGATTTTGTTGTGTGTGTTGCGCCTGAATTGATGTAATTGTGCACTGCCACTAATCAACTTTCTACAGAACACACTAATTTTCCCCTTCTTGCAAACAAGAAATGTGTACTTCTCCTGCATCTTGGTGATACATTGCTTTTAATTCAATACAGGAAGGGGACTCACTCAATCTGCGCAATGCAAATGACTGTGACTTAACAGCACCGTCCATCATGATGATGGCGAAAGAGACGGCCTGCAGCGTTAACGAGATGAGATGCAACAGGTAATGATTGATGCCATGCATTGGCCGCAGAATGGCAGACTGAATGATGTAGATTTTGTTGTGTGTGTTGCGCATGAATTGATGTAATTGTGCACTGCCACTAATCAACTTTCTACAGAACACACTAATTTTCCCCTTCTTGCAAACAAGAAATGTGTACTTCTCCTGCATCTTGGTGATACATTGCTTTTAATTCAATACAGGAAGGGGACTCACTCAATCTGCGCAATGCAAATGACTGTGACTTAACAGCACCGTCCATCATGATGATGGCGAAAGAGACGGCCCGTTAACTTAAGATGAGAAGGAACAGGTAATGAATGATGACAATTAATGGCATGCATTGGACACCTGACTCTGAGCTATTGGTCTTTGTGTTTGCGTTATTTGTTGTGCACAAAGTGATGTCAAAGTGTACTAGTAGTAATCTATCTTTCTGTACACAATAAAGAATGACTCAAGTCAGTAATATTTATATTTCTACTCTGGGTGATTCATAAAAAGTATACTTATACTGCAGGCAGATCTTCAGTCAGTAAAAGTATCAGAGATGATGATGAAGTCAGGAGGAGGATGTTTCAGGAGTGGCATAAAACGGAAAAGCCTAAAGGTAAACACGTCAACAACAACCACAGCAGACCCAAATGTCTGTGTAGAAGTTGAATAGAGTGTAGCGGTGGGATGACTGCAGTGCATTGATTTTACTAACTTTAACTGTAAAATGCTAAGTTTGGAATGGATAATGTGCTTTGCGTTTGTCCAACTCTTTGAGAGAAAAAAAAAGGACTCTAAAGTGTTAACGTAGGATGTGCTAATGGTAAGCACTGTGGGCCTGATCTCTCCTGTTACTGTGGAAGGTCAATGCTGGAAACAGACTAGAGTAGAGATGATGCATATGCATACATGCCACCTCGGAAAGTGTTCTTGTTGCACTACACCATCACTTGTGCATTTGTTTTCACTTTCTTTCTCAATATCCCCTTTGGTTTTCAATCTAAAATTACAGGCCGGGCCTTGGCCAAAACTTTGTACAACATTACAATGCATATTAATTACCTTACCAATCAATCACCTTTTTTTTCCAGCCGGGCAGTGGCGAGTGGCGAGGCGACACACCCAAGATTGATGGACGAGAGGAGCAAGAGGAATGCCGAGATGCAAAAAACCAGTCCACATTTTTGACCAGGATAAGACAGTAACAGTGTCCACTTTTAACTTCTTTTAAATAATTTGATTAATATCTTGTATACAATCTTTACAAAAGTGTGTTCTTGGAGTTGTTATTATCAATCATCATTACGTTTGCTCTGTGTTTACGATTCTTCACTACCAGTATTTAAAATTTCGATTTGCTGTCTGTTAAGGAGGAGTGTGGCTCAATGGTTAGAGCGGCAGACCCTGAAGCAGAGTTCTGGCCAAGGACCAGGGTTCGATTCCCGCCTCGGCGGGGCTCGGGCTCAATTTCCTTGGACCTGTCTATTCTCACCTCGGTGCCTATTCTAATTACGGGCCCCACGCTGCAACTCTGGGCAATAGCTTGCTTAGCCTCCACACCGGCCCCAACAGCGCTAAGGATGCCTGGCTTCACTCTGGGGGTGCCCAGGAGTGGACACTTCACAGGGAAAGCCAGGAGGGGTTCCACAGCGGTATGAGTATCAGCGCCAGGAAACCGCAAAGGTGACACCGCAAGGTGGCTGTCTGGTGACAGTGCGCTCTATAAGTACCTTGACATTTACATTTGTTAAAGTATTAAGGCCGGAACAGAACAAGAAATAGAAGTGTATGTAATCCGGGTCTCATCATCATGCATGCATTGCCTTTTTCTCCCTTAACATATGGAATGGATATGGTATGGTAGTCTTCAATGATTGTCGTTTGTTTGTCTATGTATGCATACTGTTTTTCTATGTCAAACCTTTCCCAAAATCCCCCTTCCCATCCATTCAACAAACCCTAACCCTCTTCCCCCGGGCTGTGTGACTTATTGTCGAGGTGTAACTAAATTAAATGTACACCAATACTTAATCACACACTTGCTGGGGCGGATGTGGTGAAAGCAACACTACTTCAATTTCAATGCAGAGCGATGATCTTCTTCTGCTTGCCCACCCATGAGTAGGATATTTCAGAGGTTATTTTATTTAACAAAGGAACATATACCTCAGCATGAATTGCCGGCATTGATTGGATTTGTTTGTTGTCATTCCTCATATACAGCACTAACTGTTAGACTGTAGGCATAGTCAAGTGACTCGAGTCGACAAAACTATAGTTTGTAACTCTGTCTAGTAGGCTATCCTCATAATAACCACCATTCAGTTTTTTTGTCAATTATTTGAGCATATAATTGTTGCTCGGTAAATTCTGTGATGTACTTCATTCAACTACTCCTCTAACAGTCTCTCAAAGGCGATTGACTATCTCCTTTTCTTTTTTTGGAAATGCTGCCACCCTGCCAGTGTATACTACTACTACTATACTACCACCACCCCAATCATGGCATGTATGAAAAAGGAAACCATCTTCACCATGCAGCCAGTGCTGTGCCACAGTTGGACATAAACATCAAGCACCGGTAAGAGAGAAGTTTGGGGGAGGCAGAATTGATAATGGACATGTTGTCAATGATTTCATTTTCAAACACCACTCCAAAGAATGCATAGACTAGAGGACAGACTGAAAGTACTAGAAGGACCAGTCAATGAGTGAGGTGTGTTGCATCTATCTGTTTGTGTCTTATACAGTCAGCAAATTATTGAAATCAAACACAGGCTATGGGCGGCCATGCACCAGCAAGGAAACAGTGTGATGTAAAACAGTTACCCCACCTACAAAACATTAACAACATTGCATGTAACATAGAAAAATATATTTAATTTACCCTAACAAATAAACTAAACCCACAAAAGCTGACCCACCCACCTCCCTAACCCCAACCACTGTCCACAGTAGAAAAAAGTCAAACGCCAAACGAGTAAAGAACAGGAATTAAAAAAGGGGCAGTGACAGGGACTAACTGGTGGGGCGGGACTGGAGGAGGACACGCATCTGGCGCATCTCATCCTCTAAATGGGCGACGCGGCGTCTAAGGCCGCGGCAGTTGCAGCCACAGTGGGGGGGCCACCGGAGATGACACGGTGGCGGCGGGCAGCCGCCAGGCGGTGGCGCCGTAATGCTGGAGGGCGGTGGCTGGGGCCCGGGGCACTGGAGGAGGCTTCAATAGCTGCTGCAGTCTCCTCCTCCTCCTCAGCTAGGACCACCAGCCGCCGGTATTCATGCTGGATTGCCTCCAGCTTCCGGCGCCGTGCCTTGGCGGCCAACTCCTTCCGGTTGAGTTTCGGAGTTGCTGTGTATCAAAAAGAAAAAAACAAGACAATTGTAAAATATAGTCTTAATAAAACAGTAGGACAAGGTAATTATTTATACACATAGTGGCATGGTAGAGTAGCACTATAAAATAAAGCACAGTAGTACATAACATTTTAAATGGCGCCCGTCCTTCTTCCTTCCACCTGTCTTACACTTTTTAGTTGAACAGTGCACCAGGTGCTCTTCTCCATAAAACTTTCAAAGCGGAGTTCAAATCAGATAGATGAGGCCATTGGTTACTCAATACTCCGGCTCCTAGTCCTATACCAATTAAAGGGAATTCTAGTCTTCTAGTTCACTCTTCAAACGTCCCCAAGAACTCATACCTACTTACGACATCGGATAGCGGGCGGACTATGTCCGCCCGCCATCCGACTGCTAAAAAGGGTGGGGGTCCCGTGGGGACAATTAATTAGGATGATGCGCCCGGCACAGTGGCGGGCGCACCCTGTTTTTTTAAATTTAAATTCTGGTTGGCTTTGCTGAAAGCAATGCTAAAATGTTGTGCTGCTTTTCCAAGCACAACATGACGGGCCCCGCACAGAGCCTGTCACGTTTTGCTTTGAAAGTCGGGGGGGTACCATAGCATCGGTAGGTACCCTCCATGGGGGCCCCCAAGCATACTCTGCAATGTGTGCATGCCTTTCCGTGGCGGACGGCAATGCCGCCACGCAAAGGCATTCCAAAATGCAGATTATATGGCTGGTGGTGTGGTGAGAGAGACACCACCGCCATATTGAACCCTTTTCCGCCTGGACATGTCTGAATATTTTCTACAGGGATGGCGGGAGGTTTGCCCCTGCGGTGACGGCAGTGAATTCCAGCCGGCCCGGCGGGGGCAATACGCCCACCATCCTAATGGGGGCCCTAAGTCACAACTGTACAGTATACATATACATACAGTACACCCTTGCAGTGAGTGTGCTGTCAAGTTCAACAATAGTTAAAGATTATGAATCTAACTTACCACCGCCTGCTACACGTGCTGCCACTCCCCCTACCGCTCCGTTGCTATCTGCAACTGCCGCATCCTCGCCCTCGGCGTTGCCTTCGCTGTCCCCAGCAATGGTGGTCGGTAGTGCGCCTAGAAAACATTACACATTTATTAGGCGTCATATACACCTCCCCCCTATTGATCAGTAGCAAGGTTGAAAAATGAGTTAATACTAACATACATCACTAGTACAAATCAGGTAGTAGTAGACTAGACACTAATAGTTATATGATCATTGTAGCCTTTGCTTGATTAGCCCTAGCCATGCACATGTGACGTTACCTTTACCTTGCAGCTTCTTAAGACACCTTTGAGCCCACATGACCTTCCTCACACTGCTACTGTCTAGTCTACGCGCTGCGTACAAGCGGTCAACAAACATTAACAAGCCACTTTTTTAGGAAGAACTGGTGTACTACTGTTACTGTTAGTCCATATTGCTTATCCATAGATGCTACACTTTTTGGCACGGCTGAGAAATGCTTGCAAGTTGCAATATACTAACGCACCCCATTTCTTTTTTCGCATTACAGACGCAAGATTCCCTTCTACGAACCAGAGCTTCTGAACGATGCACCAACTACCAGTACTAGGTTATTCTGAGGTGAGGGGTCCATTCACTCACATCTTCATTTATAAATGTATATAAACTAAATTGCTATGGGATGGTGGGGCTGCCTTCCACCACTGTTCAGTTATCATGATTTAATTCCCAACTGTATAAGTGTAACAATGTATATTGTTTTAATGTTATTGATTTGCCGGTTGGTGCTGCTAAGAAAACAGTGTACAGACCTTCTCAAATTGAAATAAACATTTTAAACTTACATAGACTTCGTGGTATTTGGTGTGGAGTGGACTAAGTTACACGAGTGAGCAAATTAAAGTAAGGGTGTGCATGTGAATTGCTTCCACAACAGAGGTTGGGTGTGTTATGTTCTGGGTTGTCTACTTGTTCGGTATCTTGGGGGGAGGGTTCCGAGACCTAATAGGTATGACAAGACAGTACTATAGTCAAGCAGTGGAATTGTGGTGGGTGCGGAATTTCTGATTGAGGTGTGCAAGGAAGGTCCAACCTACCATCACCAACATCCTATTTTCTGGTGCAAATGTATGTGCAAGATCCCTACAACAGTGGTATGTCCTATAGGGTATCATATCAAAATATTAAGAAATCTGGTAGGGCTGTTGATTAGGGGTGGGCGGAATTTGCGGAATTAACTTCCGCAAATTATCGCGAAAATGCAGAAAATCTCCACAAACACGCCGGAAATATCGCGAAGACGCAGAAGTTTTTTGCCGCCTGTTCGCGGTATTTTTTGCGTGATCGCGGGTTGCCAACTTACCCATGCGGTTGCTTACGGGCGCGGCCATCTTGTTTTCACTTGTCCCGCCCTCTCGCGATGTTTACTTCCTGTTCCGGGTCGCGCAATGCATGTTCGCGGTCGATATTTCCTGTTCGCGACTGCTTTTACTTGATCGCGTTGCTTTTTGCTTGCTCGGGGAGAAAATATCGCGCGAACTTGCGCACGTGGTCGCAATGGGCGCGGCCATCTTGTTTTCCACTCTATTGCATAGTTCTGGGGCCTGATTTTCAATCCTCCCTAAATCTTTTCAATCCTTTGTTTATAGCCACTTTTTTTGGATCTTTATGACTTATTATTTCTCTAACTATTTTCCTGCTTCTATATTTTTGGTTTTTGTCTACTTTTTTTTTGTTTTTTAGCTACTTTTTCTCTTTGTATTGCCCGCTATTTATTTCCTTTACTCCTTTATTTATTTTACCTTTTCTTTCCCGCCCCGTCCCCAGAACCATGTCCAAGGGCAGGGCTGTTCGCCGGCGCAGCCAGAGCCGCGACCGCCTTCCTTGCGGAAGGCGGCGCCCACAAGGGGTGCAGGCACGGGCCTTATTTGGGGAGGCGGAGTTGGCTGCACTAATTTTCTTTGTGCAGCGCCACCTCCCGTCAACCCTGGCAGCAGGTGGCAGGCCTGGGTCCGGGTACGGCCTCCGGGAGCGTCGGCAGCGGTGGGGGAAGGTGCACCGGGCAGTGTCGCGCATCTCTGGGGTCCGGCGCACCCAGGCACGGCTGACGCACCGGTGGTCCGACATCCTGGACCGTGAGCAGGACCTGCTGGACCTGCTAGGAGTGGAGGTCCCGGGGCTTGGTGAGTACCTATTTAATTATTACAACTTTGTGTCTGTTCTTCTGCTCTATGTTATATATTGCGAATATCTTTTTTTCCTTCCAACCAGCTAGAATGTTGCTGCTTACAATACATTCCAGGTTAATAACGTTTAAAAGTCTTCTGTGATTATGACACAGGTGCTCTTCTGCGCTACTACTAATCTTACTTGTTTGCAGCTTTGCGTTTGCGCTTGCTTAGCGTGATTCTTTACGAGTTTATTTTAGAGAAATTAAGTTACGTAATGCTACAGTGACTCACGTCCACTCCTTACTTTGTCCTGTCACTAATAGATAGGGGCGGATTGATACTTAGGTTTAGGTACTTTGTATGAGCTTCTAATTGGTTAGTGGTATGCGTGATGCCCCCCCTCACTCAGTTACGTGACGTGCTGCTAGTACGGCAGTCTTTAGAACCTTTTCTAGTTTGTTCAATGAGTGGAGGTAGGCTTTGCAGTTACTTAGCAGTAGCAGATCAGCATCAATCAAACCAAAATTTGGTGTATACAAAAAATTTAGTCATGTTCATGTGTCCTCCATGATTGGATCATACACATTGTTGAGGAATACAGTGGAAATGCATACTTAATGTACAATTGGCATGCCTGGAATAGGTGGGCTAGGTTGGGTGGTACGTTGTACTAATACTTAGGCTTACTTGTAACTTAGTTTTCTGGAATCAGAATGGAAGAATGGATTACTGTTGATAAATAGTAACTTAAGTAGTCGAACTGCGAATCCCACGATATTACATGTTAACCAGATGAGATCGGTCAATGTAGTTATTGCAATTGTTGTTTACATAAGTGTTTTTTGACCGTTGTTGAAAAATATTGTATTTGTTTGACACCATCCATCAATGTTTGTCTCTTTCTTAATTCTTATATCTCTCCTGTCCATCAGCACCCAGGGGCAGACCGACAGGGACTGGACAGTCGGCGGGACAGGAACACCACCAGGAGGACACCGCTGAGGGCTCCTCTGCTGGCCCCAGTAAGTCTTCTTGTTTTTAATAATATTTCTTATTCCATAACTTTTACTGCCCCATTTCTCCCGAACTATAGTGTGTTTCCAAATGCTATTTTTTTACCACCAATTATCCTTCGATCTGTACGGTTTCAAAAAGCTTATCCCTGCCTCCGCTATGATGACTGAGTACTACTACATACTATCAGTCTGTCTGTCTGTACTGTAGTAGCTAGTCTTGCCCAGTTGGCCAGTGCCACTCTTTGTGAAAGGTTGTAATATAAAACTCATATTCACCAGTAGCTCGTACAATCTGTTGGGTCGTTGTCTTGTACTACTTTTACTCTTATTGATGTTGAGGCTTTGAAAATTCACAGCAACAACAGCCCTACCAGATTTCTTAATATTTTGATATGATACCCTATAGGACATACCACTGTTGTAGGGATCTTGCACATACATTTGCACCAAAAAATAGGATGTTGGTGATGGTAGGTTGGACCTTCCTTGCACACCTCAATCAGAAATTCCGCACCCACCACAATTCCACTGCTTGACTATAGTACTGTCTTGTCATACCTATTAGGTCTCGGAACCCTCCCCCCAAGATAACCAACAAGTAGACAACCCAGAACATAACACACCCAACCTCTGTCGTGGAAGCAATCCACATGCACACCCTTACTTTAATTTGCTCACTCGTGTAAGTTAGTCCACTCCACACCAAATACCACGAAGTCTATGTAAGTTTAAAATGTTTATTTCAATTTGAGAAGGTCTGTACACTGTTTTCTTAGCAGCACCAACCGGCAAATCAATAACATTAAAACAATATACATTGTTACACTTATACAGTTGGGAATTAAATCATGATAACTGAACAGTGGTGGAAGGCAGCACCACCATCCCATAGCAATTTAGTTTATATACATTTATAAATGAAGATGTGAGTGAAGGGACCCCTCACCTCAGAAGAACCTAGTACTGGTAGTTGGTGCATCGTTCAGAAGCTCTGGTTCGTAGAAGGGAATCTTGCGTCTGTAATGCGAAAAAAGAAATGGTGTACGTTAGTATATTGCAACTTGCAAGCATTTCTCAGCCGTGCCAAAAAGTGTAGCATCTATGGATAAGCAATATGGACTAACAGTAACAGTAGTACACCAGTTCTTCCTAAAAAAGTGGCTTGTTAATGTTTGTTGACCGCTTGTACGCAGCGCGTAGACTAGACAGTAGCAGTGTGAGGCAGGTCATGTGGGCTCAAAGGTGTCTTAAGAAGCTGCAAGGTAAAGGTAACGTCACATGTGCATGGCTAGGGCTAATCAAGCAAATGCTACAATGATCATATAACTTAGTGTCTACTCTACTACTACCTGATTTGTACTAGTGATGTATGTTAGTATTAACTCATTTTTCAACCTTGCTACTGATCAATAGGGGGGAGGTGTATATGTTGCCTAATAAATGTGTAATGTTTTCTAGGCGCACTACCGACCACCATTGCTGGGGCCAGCGAAGGCGACGCCGAGGGCGAGGATGCGGCAGTTGCAGATAGCAACGGAGGGGGAGTGGCAGCACCAGTGGTAGGCGGTGGTAAGTTAGATTCATAATCTTTAACTATTGTTGAACTTGACAGCACACTCACTGCAAAGGTGTACTGTATGTATATGTATACTGTACAGTTGTGAATTAGGGCCCCATTAGGATGGTGGGCGTATTGCCCCCGCCGGGCCGGCTGGAATTCACTGCCGTCACCGCAGGGGCAAACCTCCCGCCATCCCTGTAGAAAATATTCAGACATGTCCAGGCGGAAAAGGGTTCAATATGGCGGTGGTGTCTCTCTCACCACACCGGCAGCCATATAATCTGCATTTTGGAATGCCTTTGCGTGGCGGCATTGCCGTCCGCCACGGTAAGGCATGCACACATTGCAGAGTATGCTTGGGGGCCCCCATGGAGGGTACCTACCGATGCTATGGTACCCCCCCGACTTTCAAAGCAAAACGTGACAGGCTCCGTGCGAGGCCCCTCATGTTGTGCTTGGAAAAGCAGCACAACATTTTAGCATTGCTTTCAGCAAAGCCAACCAGAATTTAAATTTAAAAAAACAGGGTGCGCCCGCCACTGTGCCGGGCGCATCATCCTAATTAATTGTCCCCACGGGACCCCCACCCTTTTTAGCAGTCGGATGGCGGGCGGACAAAGTCCGCCCGCTATCCGATGTCGTAAGTAAGTATGAGTTCTTGGGGACGTTTGAAGAGTGAACTAGAAGACTAGAATTCCCTTTAATTGGTATAGGACTAGGAGCCGGAGTATTGAGTAACCAATGTCCTCATCTATCTGATTTAAACTCCGCTTTGAAAGTTTTATGGAGAAGAGCACCTGGTGCACTGTTCAACTAAAAAGTGTAAGACAGGTGGAAGAAAGAAGGACGGGCGACATTTAAAATGTTATGTACTACTGTGCTTTATTTTATAGTGCTACTCTACCATGCCACTATGTGTATAAATAATTACCTTGTCCTACTGTTTTATTAAGACTATATTTTACAATTGTCTTGTTTTTTTCTTTTTGATACACAGCAACTCCGAAACTCAACCGTAAGGAGTTGGCCGCCTAGGCACGGCGCCGGAAGCTTGAGGCAATCCAGCAGGAATACCGGCGGCTGGTGGTCCTAGCCGAGGAGGAGGAGGAGACTGCTGCAGCTATTGAACCCTCCTCCAGTGCCCCGGGCCCCAGCCACCGCCCTCCAGCGGTACGGCGCCACCGCCTGGCGGCTGCCCGCCGCCACCGTGTCATCTCCGGTGCCCCCCCCACTGTGGCTGCAACTGCCGCGGCCTTAGACGCCGCGTCGCCCATTTAGAGGACCAGATGCGTGTCCTCCTCCAGTCCCGCCCCACCAGTTAGTCCCTGTCACTGCCCCTTTTTTAATTCCTGTTCGTTCTTCACTCGTTTGGGCGTTCTCTACTTCTATGGACAGTCGTTGGGGTTAGGGAGGTGGGTGGGTCAGCTTTTGTGGGTTTAGTTTATTTGTTAGGGTCAATTAAATATATTTTTCTATGTTACATGCAATGTTGTTAATGTTTTGTAGGTGGGGTAACTGTTTTACATCACACTGTTTCCTTGCTGGTGCATGGCCGCCCATAGCGTGTGTTTGATTTCAATAATTTGCTGACTGTATAAGACACAAACAGATAGATGCGACACACCTCACTCATTGACTGGTCCTACTATGCATTCTTTGGAGTGGTGTTTGAAACTGAAATCATTGACAACATGTCCATTATTAATTCTGCCTCCCCCAAACTTCTCTCTTACCGGTGCTTGATGTTTATGTCCAACTGTGGCACAGCACTGGCTGCATGGTGAAGATGGTTTCCTTTTTCACGCATGCCATGATTGGGGTGGTGGTGGTGGTAGTATAGTAGTAGTAGTAGTATACACTGGCAGGGTGGCAGCATTTCCAAAAAAAGAAAAGGAGATAGTCAATCGCCTTTGAGAGACTGTTAGAGGAGTAGTTGAATGAAGTACATCACAGAATTTACCGAGCAACAATTATATGCTCAAATATTTGACAAAAAAACTGAATGCTGGTTATTATGAGGATAGCCTACTAGACAGAGTTACAAACTATAGTTTTGTCGACTTGACTATGCCTACAGTCTAACAGTTAGTGCTGTATATGAGGAATGACAACAAACAAATCCAATCAATGCCGGCAATTCATGCTGAGGTATATGTTCCTTTGTTAAATAAAATAACCTCTGAAATATCCTACTCATGGGTGGGCAAGCAGAAGAAGATCATCGCTCTGCATTGAAATTGAAGTAGTGTTGCTTTCACCACATCCGCCCCAGCAAGTGTGTGATTAAGTATTGGTGTACATTTAATTTAGTTACACCTCGACAATAAGTCACACAGCCCGGGGGAAGAGGGTTAGGGTCCGTTGATTGGATGGGAAGGGGGATTTTGGGAAAGGTTTGACATAGAAAAACAGTATGCATACATAGACAAACAAACGACAATCATTGAAGACTACCATACCATATCCATTCCATATGTTAAGGGAGAAAAAGGCAATGCATGCATGATGATGAGACCCGGATTACATACACTTCTATTTCTTGTTCTGTTCCGGCCTTAATACTTTAACAGATAGCAAATAGAAATTTTAAATATTGGTAGTGAAGAATCGTAAACACAGAGCAAACGTAATGATGATTGATAATAACAACTCCAAGAACACACTGTTGTAAAGAATGTATACAAGATATTAATCAAATTATTTAAAAGAAGTGAAAAGTGGATACTGTCACTGTCTTATCCTGGTCAAAAATGTGGACTGGTTTTTTGCATCTCGGCATTCCTCTTGCTCCTCTCGTCCATCAATCTTGGGTGTGTCGCCTCGCCACTCGCCACTGCCCGGCTGGAATAAAAAGGTGATTGATTGGTAAGGTAATTAATATGCATTGTAATGTTTTACAAAGTTTTGGACAAGGCCCGGCCTGTAATTTTAGATTGAAAACCAAAGGGGATATTCAGAAAGAAAGTGAAAACAAATGCACAAGTGATGGTGTAGTGCAACAAGAACACTTTCCGAGGTGGCATGTATGCATATGCATCATCTCTACTGTAGTCTGTTTCCAGCATAGACCTTCAACAGTAACAGGAGAGATCAGGCCCACAGTGCTTACCATTAGCACATCCTACGTTAACACTTTAGAGTCCTTTTTTTTTCTCTCAAAGAGTTGGACAAACGCAAAGCACATTATCCATTCCAAACATAGCATTTTACAGTTAAAGTTAGTAAAATCAATGCACTGCAGTCATCCCACCGCTACACTCTATTCAACTTCTACACAGACATTTGGGTGTGCTGTGGTTGTTGTTGACGTGTTTACCTTTAGGCTTTTCCGTTTTATGCCACTCATGAAACATCCTCCTGACTTCATCATCAGCTCTGATACTTCTACTGACTGACTGGAGATCGGCCTGCAGTACAAGTGTAATTTTTATAACACAACAAGAGTAGAAATATAAATATTACTGACTTGAGTCATTCTTTATTGTGTACAGAAAGATAGATTACCACTAGTACACTTTGACATCACTTTGTGCACAACAAACAACGCAAACACAAAGACCAATAGCTCAGAGTCAGGTGTCCAATGCATGCCATTAATTGTCATCATTCATTACCTGTTCCTTCTCATCTTAAGTTAACGGGCCGTCTCTTTCGCCATCATCATGATGGACGGTGCTGTTAAGTCACAGTCATTTGCATTGCGCAGATTGAGTGAGTCCCCTTCCTGTATTGAATTAAAAGCAATGTATCACCAAGATGCAGGAGAAGTACACATTTCTTGTTTGCCAGAAGGGGGAAATTAGTAATTACTAGTGTGTTCTGTAGAAAGTTGATTAGTGGCAGTGCACAATTACATCAATTCATGCGCAACACACACCACAAAATCTACATCATTCAGTCTGCCATTCTGCGGCCAATGCATGGCATCAATCATTACCTGTTGCATCTCATCTCGTTAACGCTGCAGGCCGTCTCTTTCGCCATCATCATGATGGACGGTGCTGTTAAGTCACAGTCATTTGCATTGCGCAGATTGAGTGAGTCCCCTTCCTGTATTGAATTAAAAGCAATGTATTACCAAGATGAGGAGAAGTACACATTTCTTGTTTGCAAGAAGGGGAAAATTAGTAATTACTAGTGTGTTCTGTAGAAAGTTGATTAGTGGCAGTGCACAATTACATCAATTCATGCGCAACACACACCACAAAATCTACATCATTCAGTCTGCCATTCTGCGGCCAATGCATGGCATCAATCATTACCTGTTGCATCTCATTTCGTTAACGCTGCAGGCCGTCTCTTTCGCCATCATCATGATGGACGGTGCTGTTAAGTCACAGTCATTTGCATTGCGCAGATTGAGTGAGTCCCCTTCCTGTATTGAATTAAAAGCAATGTATCACCAAGATGCAGGAGAAGTACACATTTCTTGTTTGCAAGAAGGGGAAAATTAGTGTGTTCTGTAGAATGTTGATTAGTGGCAGTGCACAATTACATCAATTCATTCATGCGCAACACACACAACAAAATCTACATCATTCAGTCTGCTATTCTGCGGCCAATGCATGGCATCAATCATTACCTGTTGCATCTTATTTTCAGTTAATGGCCAGTCTCTCTCGGCTCTGAAGGAGGATAGCTATAGAAGTCATCAGATTCATGGTCCACTTGTTTTGGAAGGACGAGGAAAGTTTGAATTTGTTGTTACCATCATCCAATCATCATTCATGAGGGAAATGGAATTGAGCAGGAGATGCAGTATGATCGAGCGGAGGAGCTGGATTCTGAGGACTGTAGTGTCAAATGGCAGACACCTGAAACTTGTACCTTAAATTAGAAGAGTAGAAGACGGTGATAATGCATTTGTTGCGATTCACAAGTTTATAACCGGAACGACAGACACAAACAAAGGGGGAAAAAAGGGAGGAAGACAGTAAGTGCGAGCCTAATTGTCAGGGAAGTATAGCTCGTCCTCAAACTCTGGGGGATCTTCCGGTAGTAGGTAATCATCTGACACAATACTTCGGTCACCTGAGCCGCTGTCCTCATCTTCCTCTGTTTATTCATGCATTGTGTAATTCGGTGGTATGAAGTGCTGATTCATTTTGATCATTGTTAACCTCTCCACGTTTTTGGGAGATAGACTGGTCCTTCTCAAGGTTACAATGGAACCAGCAGCACTGAAAACACGTTCGGAAGAGACACTTGCGACAGGGCAAGCCAGATAGCTTATCGCCAGCCTGCTGAGCTGTGGCCATTCAGACCTTTTCCTATACCAATACTGCACTGGGTTTTGATCAACGTACACCTCTGTTGGGTCGTCCAGATAGGCCTGGACCATCCGCTCAATGTTCAGGGTTGCTGCTGGTAAGCTTTTGTGCTGTTTTTTCTGTGCATCAGCACTGTGCTTAAGGCCCATCTTTACATACCAATCTGATAATGATTGTACTCGGCCGAATGATCCAGTTATTGTTTTTGTAGTCGATGGTGATGGTGAGTGTTGCGATTGTGAGCCAACCGCACTGCCCTCAGCCGATGAAGTTGCACTTGATTCTGCATGGCCTGCTTCAGTATCAGTACTTGTTGTGGGTTGATGTGGCGGGCTTTTAATTAGCAGCCCTTCGTTTTCAAACTTGATGGCTGCTTCAGCTATACAACTTTTGTAGCGGGCAACATCATTGTCGGAAAAAGAAAGGAATAGTCCTAATTTTGCACGTGGATCCAGAATTGTTGCACAAATGTAATGTTCTTGTGACAAAATTTTATTTTGTATCCTTACATTTTCTGATAAGCGCCTGGATAAGCTCTCCACCAAGTCATGGGCTTGCCTTCTGTCCTCTACACCTTTGTAGGATTCAGACACATTATTCAGCTCATGCTCTAGCATTTGCAACAATGGGATAGCTTGGCCCATTGTACAGTCCTCCTTGCTGACTTCACGTGTGAAGACCTCAAAAGGAGACAGCATCTCAGTCAGGCATTGAATTAGGGTCCATTGCTCCCTCTGAAGGGTCATGCCTTTAACACTAGCATCACTGCTTCTGTACCAGACATATTCATTGAGTGACCTGTGCTGTTCGTACAGACGATCAAGCATGTAATACGTTGAGTTCCAACGTGTTGCCACCTCCTGGATGAGTGCCTTGACTGGCATCCTACGGTCACGTTGGATGATCCTCAGCTGCTTCCGAGCTTTAAAAGAATGGCTGAAATGAGTGCATATTCTTCGGCAGATGGCCAGTAAATTGCTTACTATGGGTTCTTTTTTCAGAAAGTCTTGCACTATAATGTTTATGCAGTGTGCCAAACACGGAACCCTGAAATAGGAACCAAGTTCCATGGCCTTAAGTACATTACTACCATTGTCTGTGGCAACAAAACCGTATGAGATTTCTCCATGGCGAACATGGCTACAGTTGCATGTTTCCGAGTACCTTCAAAAATTGCAGCTGTGTCAACAACACCTCGTGCAGATAGTTGATCTCTAACCCCCACAAAAGAGATCCAGTGTGCAGTGATGCACATGTAATCTGTGGCTTGGCAACTGGTCCACATGTCTGTTGTCAGGTGGATATTGTGCACAGCACTCTGCTGCAAACCGTGACCAACCAATTCCAGCACATCATGATGTAGTGCCGGAACAGCAATTCTTGCGAAATAGGACCGGCTGGGAACTTTCCATTTCGGGCAGATGGCAGACACAAATTCAAGGAAACCCACCCCTTCCACAAATGAAAAAGGAAGAAGGTCCAGCGCTAACATTTTAGCCAGCTTCGCATTGTACAATCGTGCCATTGGGTGGTTGCGTTGGAACTGCCCCTCCAACCTAAACATGCTGTCAATGGTAGGCTGGCTTACTTTCCTTAGTGGTGCTGTTTTCATTAACCCACTAAGGCTCAACGACACAGATTGTCTCATTGAGGTACTCGCCGGTCGCCTTGGTGTCTCACCCACACTCTGAGTATGGCTCTTACTGCGGTGCCACTCTGATGTTACTGAGGAGGATGTGGGCGTTACCACTGCAGTGACTGCACTACTGGAGACAGGGCTAGAAATGCCTCCCTGTTCTTCACCTGCCACCACAATAATATCGCTCCCTGATTCCTGACCAACTTCAAAGGGTTTAGTTTTCCTACTTTCTTTTAACTTACGTAGGTGATCCTCCCACACGATATTGTGGTGTATTTTTAGATGACTTGCTTGTCCTCCGGTACCATAGTTTGTACCAAGCTTACCACGCCGAACACCTTGCCGACAAATTGCGCATATAGCAACGTTCTCCTCCTTGGCGCTAACAGAAAAGAAGTCCCAAACTGGGGAGGAGAACTTTCTGGCACTGCTGGATGTGCCACTTTCAACACCAGATGAACTTGAGGGGGTGCTTGAAAATATGTGACCCTGTCCACCTACACTGTGACTTTTACTACCACTTCCTACTGAGATGGTTGAGCTGGATGTAGGTCGCTGCCGGGCCTTGGAAAATATGGCAGCTGGAGGTAGTGGTGGTGTAACCTGTGTTGGTGAGATCCGTGCTACATCCCGCTCAGTAGCAGCCTTTCTGGATAGGGTGAGAATGTCGGTCTCCAATCCCTTTGGGGCGGGAGTAATGTGCGTGATGACTGGCTCGTCTTCATCAACATCATCACCCCCCTCTTCTACATCTACCTCCATAACTCTAAGTTTTTCTGGGACCTTCCTTTTCAGAAGCAATGTCTTGTGGCGTACTTCACTCTCAGACCGAGCTGGTGGGACCCAAGTGTCATTACGATCATCAGAAGCGGGGCTTGAAGAAGAAGATGATGGACTAAGCCTCCTTTTCCTTGCTGGTGGTCTGGAAGACAATTGATCTTCTGAAACAGTGGTTTGACTTCGCTCCACTTTGTCTGCAGGAAGCTCGATTTCCTGAAATGCCCCTACGTCAGGAGCAACAACTACTATGGTGGGCTGTTGCGGCGGTTGCTGCTGTTCTGGTTGCGGCGGCTGCTGCTGTTCTGGTTGCGGCGGCTGCTGCTGTTCTGGTTGCGGCGGCTGCTGCTGTTCTGGTTGCGGCGGCTGCTGCTGTTCTGGTTGCGGCTGCTGCTGTTCTGGTTGCGGCGGCTGCTGCTGTTCTGGTTGCGGCGGCTGCTGCTGTTCTGGTTGCGGCGGCTTGACACTGATCTGCTGAGTTTGCGCCTGCGTTGAACTTGATTGTGTACTACTTTGCGGTAATGACATTTCTTCAACATCGCTGCCCGTTAGTAGACTGGCTACCTCTGCGACAGTAAAGCCCTTGGGCCTAGGTTGGTGGGGTTGCTGGACCGCTGTGCTGCTCCCAGCTTGGTTCCCGGACAACGCTTTGGTGCCAAAAAAAACCTTGGCCGGCACACCACCAGTCGTGGTTAATGGCACTTCCTTTTTCTGTTCCTTCTTCTCACCAGCAACTTTCTTGGTACTGGACCTGGTACCTTTCTTTGGGGCCATCTTCTTCCGATGTCAGGCAGGAGGCAGATGCACAACAAGTTCTGGTCACACGTGGGCGTGATGCGCAGCAGGACTTCTGTCTGGCTGGCAGTACAACGGGTAGCCAGGTGATGCCGATGACACCTCCTACTCTGTCTTTTGTGCACCTAAAAGCAAAGAAGACAGGAGAAGAACATCAGTGAAATGTTGCATTTGTTTTTGTGGTTCAGTTACTTAGTACTGTACTAGTGCAAACAAAAGATAGTCTAGCCATTTATGACTTTTTTTTAACTAGAGCTATGTTATACTACTAGTACTGTGTACAGCCACACACTACACTCTCAGGAAGTTGATGTCTAAAAATTCAACAGATCACATAGAAAACACTTGATCAATAAAGCTGTGGCTACCTGCTCTGATCCTAGTGGATGAAAAAGCAGGCCTGTTGGCAGACAAGGCCAGGCAAGCTTGTAGGCCTAGGCCTCAAAATGGCCACCAGCCACATGGCCAGGCCCAACAACATCAGCAAGGCCACCCCAAAAAACACACTTCCCCAACTCAATCCAATGCCATCCATGCCCTAAATGATGTCTAAATTCAACAGAGCAAACAGAAAACAGTAGATTACTAAAGCTGTGGCTACCTGCTCTGGTAGCAGTGGATGAAAGCAGGCCTGTTGGCAGACAAGGCCAGGCAAGCTTGCAGGCCTAGGCCTCAAAATGGCCACCAGCCACATGGCCAGGCCCAACAACATCAGCAAGGCCACCCCAAAAAACACACTTCCCCAACTCAATCCAATGCCATCCATGCCCTAAATGTGCTTGAAAATGAAATATATTCAAAAAACAAAAGGAACAGTTGCTTCATCATGCAGACACACACCCATGAGGCCATGCCCATGGCTAGCTCGGGCCTACTACTACAACCCACAAAATTTAAAAAAAATTTAAAAAAAAGGAATGATGATAATTAATTAATTATCAAAAATAAATTGTAGTTACACAACAACTGCAATGCCCACAATCAAACACAACAACCACTTACTTGTAAAATATCCTATTCCAAAAATCCTGAAATCCAATTGCAATGATGCAGCAGACAAAAAGAGTGATCTTTCCAGCTCCAAATCCAAAGGCAGAATGAGCAGGAGATGGACAAAGCACTGGGAGGAGCCTGCTGGACAGGAACAGGAAGTTGGAGATTCTGTGTCACTTCCTCCCTCTCTCCACCTTGTAAAAAAATGACTCCTTGCACAAAAAAGGAAAGCCAAATGTGAATGTAAGGAGTTCTTTTCATCCAAAATCAGTATTTGCAGATGGTTTCATGCTGCTAGAGCCGATATTCCTCTCCAAATTGTAAATTTTACGTTGTTGAGTTCTCGAGCTTCACATTACTTCCGCCGGCGTGTCGAAAACGATATGATCACGTTCTCTTCTTTGTCCCTGTCGCGTTGGATATGACGTGTTCGCGGTCTCTTTCTCCTGTTCGCGTTCGATTTCACGTGCCCGCGTCCTCATCCTCTGGCTCGCGATGTAGAATGACATGTTCGAGATCTCAATCTTCTCATACTCGCGCGGTGCATGATCGCGAGAAGAAAGATGTGATCGCGTGACAAATGACGTGATCGCGTGAAAAATGACTTTAATGCGGCCGCGAACTCTCGCGAGACAGCGCAAAATGGCTACCAAAATCCAACATCTCGTGGAGAACGCGACCGGGTCAAGAAAACTTGTCGGAGAACGCAGGGATTCAGGTACGGCGATCGCGCGCGCGCGATAATGTATTGTTTTACAGCGCGAGCAAGAAAAAAATTATCGCTAAGCTGCGGAATGCGGAAATTTTGACATTTTCGCGCTTTCCGCGGAACGCGAAAATGCCAAAATATCGCAATTTCCGCGAACGGAACGGAATTTTGGCCCAGGCCTACTGTTGCTGTGAATTTTCAAAGCCTCAACATCAATAAGAGTAAAAGTAAAGTAGTACAAGACAACGACCCAACGGATTGTACGAGCTACTGGTGAATATGAGTTTTATATTACAACCTTTCACAAAGAGTGGCACTGGCCAACTGGGCAAGACTAGCTACTACAGTACAGACAGATTGATAGGATGTAGTAGTACTCAGAGTCATCATAGCGGAGGCAGGGATAAGATTTTTGAAACCGTACAGATCGAAGGACAATTGGTGGTAAAAAAATAGCATTTGGAAACACACTATAGTTCGGGAGAAATGGGGCAGTAAAAGTTATGGAATAAGAAATATTATTAAAAACAAGAAGACTTACTGGGGCCAGCAGAGGAGCCCTCAGCGGTGTCCTCCTGGTGGTGTTCCTGTCCCGCCGACTGCCCAGTCCCTGTCGGTCTGCCCCTGGGTGCTGATGGACAGGAAAGATATAAGAAAGAGACAAACATTGATGGATGGTGTCAAACAAATACAATATTTTTCAATAACGGTCAAAAAACACTTATGTAAACAACAATTGCAATAACTACATTGACCGATCTCATCTGGTCAACATGTAATATCGGGGGATTCGCAGTTCGACTACTTAAGTTACTATTTATCAACAGTAATCCAGTCTTCCATTCTGATTACAGAAAACTAAGTTACAACTAAGCCTAAGTAGTAGTACAAAGTACCACCCAACCTAGCCCACCTATTCCAGGCATGCCAATTGTACATTAAGTATGCATTTCCACTGTATTCCTCAACAATGCGTATGGTCCAATCATGGAGGACACATGAACATGACTACATTTTTTGTATACACCAAATTTTGGTTTGATTGATGCTGATCTGCTACTGCTAAGTAACTGCTAAGCCTACCTCCACTCATTGAACAAACTAGAAAAGGTTCTAAAGACTGCCGTACTAGCAGCACGTCACGTAACTGAGTGAGGGGGGGCATCACGCATACCACTAACCAATTAGAAGGTCCTTACAAAGTACCTAAACCTAAGTATCAATCCGCCCCTATCTATTAGTGACAGGACAAAGTAAGCAGTGGACGTGAGTCACTGTAGCATTACGTAACTTAATTTCTCTAAAATAAACTCGTAAAGAATCACGCTAAGCAAGCGCAAACGCAAAGCTGCAAACAAGTAAGATTAGTAGTAGCGCAGAAGAGCACCTGTGTCATAATCACAGAAGACTTTTAAACGTTTTTAACCTGGAATGTATTGTAAGCAGCAACATTCTAGCTGGTTGGAAGGAAAAAAAGATATTCGCAATATATAACATAGAGCAGAAGAACAGACACAAAGTTGTAATAATTAAATAGGTACTCACCAAGCCCTGGGACCTCCACTCCTAGCAGGTTCAGCAGGTCCTGCTCACGGTCCAGGATGTCGGACCACCGGTGTGTCAGCTGTGCCTGGGTGCGCCGGACCCCAGAGATGCGCGACACTGCCCGGCGCACCTTCCCCCACCGCTGCCGACGCTCCCGGAGGCCGTACCCGGACCCAGGCCTGCCACATGCTGCCAGGGTTGAGGGGAGGTGGTGCTGCACAAAGAAAATGAGTGCAGCCAACTCCACTTCCCCAAATAAGGCCCGTGCCTGCACCCCTTGTGGGCGCCGCCTTCCACATGGAAGGCGGTCGCGGCTCTGGCTGCGGCGAGCCCTACCCTTTGACATGGTTCTGGGGATGAGAGACGGGGTGGGAAAGAAAAGGTAATAACATTTTAAAAGTAAGTAAAGGAAATAAATAGGCAATAGAAAGAGTGAAAAAGTAGCTAAAAAACAAAAAAAAAGTAGACAAAAACCAAAAATATAGAAGCAGGAAAATAGTTAGAGAAATAATAAGTAATAAAGATCAAAAAAAAGTGGCTATAAACAAAGGATTGAAAAGATTTAGGGAGGATTGAAAATCAGGCCCCAGAACCATGCAATAGAGTGAAAAACAAGATGGCCGCGCCCATTGCGACCACGTGTGCAAGTTCGCGTGATATTTTCTCCCCGAGCAAGCAAAAAGCAACGCGATCAAGTAAAAGCGGTCGCGAACAGGAAATATCAACCGCGAACAGGCGCGAACATGCATTGCGCGACCCGGAACAGGAAGTAAGCATCGCGAGAGGGCGGGAAAAGTGAAAACAAGATGGCCGCGCCCGTGAGCAACCGCATGGGTAAGTTGGCGACCCGCGATCACGCAAAAAATACCGCGAACAGGCGGCAAAAAACTTCCGCGTCTTCGCGATATTTCCGGCGTGTTTGCGGAGATTTTCTGCATTTTTGCGATAATTTGCGGAAGTTAATTTCGCAAATTCCGCCCACCCCTAGTCAGCACACACATCAAGGAATGCTTTTTGTCACTTCCTCTTGAGAAAATACAATGACATAGAGTACAGCCCACTCTGCAATAAATAAATCAAAACTGAATTCGTACTGTGAGCTCTGCTGTCCGCAGTATAGACTGCTATTCAGTGTTCCTTTGGACTTGCAAGATGAATTTGGTCATTGTACTAAAACTATAATTGATATCAAAAAAGTTCTTGAAGCAAGGATACTAAAAGGATATTATGTAGGTTTCGAAGACGTAGTTAGTTGCCTACTGGACTCTGTAATTAATGAATCAAGACTCAATTTTAATTGTGAGGCCTGCTGACCGCAGCGTAGGCCGGAGGCAGCAGTCAGCAAGGGCCCACAGCCACGTGGCATTGAGTTGAGCTGCACAGTTAGTGGCACCGAAAGCAACCAGCATGTGCGGAGCCTGCGATGATGCGTGGTCCGGGCGTGATGTACTGGGAGCAATTTGTTTTGCCTACTGGACTGCGTCATCTGCAATCGCCACTCCATCTGAACTGTGAGCCCTGCTGTCCGCAGTGTAAATCGACGACGATGCAGGTACATGACCGATATCTTCCCCACTGCCTGAGGTAACATGGTTGCGTCCTCTGTCCACATCACTACAAGCACCAGCAGTATATGTACACATGGAGAGGTTTGTGCTCTGCATAGTAAGGTCTGTCCAGCACACCACCGCTACACTTGGTATTGTGTGCATTATTATTGGTGGGTGACTCGTGTCCTTCACACATGTTTGGTTGCTACTTCTCCCAACATTCAGCTATTGTGTAGCTGAGGGGCCATGCCGTTTTTGGAAAGTCTGCTGTCCTGTTGTGCACTGCCTTGGTGGTAGTGGGGTGGGTGGTCCGGGGGGGAGGTCCTGGGAGTGGTGGCAGTGGGTTTTGTGGCCTTCTTGGGGGTCGGAGGTGCATGATCAGTAGCTCTATGACATGTGTTGGTCTTCAGATGTGATTCTGGGCTGGGCTCCTTTTCACACTGTGGGTAGTCGTCCTACTTTACACTAGTAAAAGGCAGATGTTGCATTCCTACTGCTAACACAGCTTATCGCCTGTTTTTGGATCGCACCGCAGATTTGGCTGCTCGTTGAAAATATTGGGAAGTAGTGTTTTCATGTTATTTTTGCACAGGAATGCCTACTGTGCATATTATAAGCGTTAGTTGTTGCTCTCATTTGTGACTATTTTATTTGCGGAAGCTATTGCTGGAAAACTGGCGATATTGGTTGTTTTCACCAGGTTGAGAATGGAATGATAATTTAAAATCACTGAAAAAAACTATAGGTTTAATGAATATTATAATTAGAAATTAGCATTTAAAAAACCTTTGAAATTCACTGAAAAAACCATAGGATTCAGGGACATTATAGTTAGAAATTAGCATTTAAAAAACCTTATAAATTCACTGAAAAAACCATAGGTTTCAGAGACGTTATAGTTAGAAATTAGCATTTAAAAAACCTTAGAAATTCACTGAAAAAACCATAGGTTTCAGGGACATTATAGTTAGTTGGGCATTTCACTCGTACAAAACCAGAGAAATTCAAATGTTATAGTTAGTAGAGCTAACTATAACTCGCGCCCCCGCAATGCACTGCTGATGATGTTACATATTACATCACTCATGACATGGTCAGTGACATCATTGATGACATCACTCATGACATCTCAAATGACATCACTGATGACATCATCCACGTGATAATCTGATGCACCTCCTCACACCCTAATATAACCTTTGATACACCCACTCTAAAATACAGACTACCATTTTCGAAACCATAGACAAATCAATAGCAGTTACTATATACCCACTGACTAATTCCTAGCTATACACACAACTTCATTCATTCACCCATGCAGTTACTCATACATGCAGTCACTCATCAATACAGCACTATTATATGTACTCATACACCTATACAAACACTCATACACCGTCACTCATCCATTGAGTTATTGACACACCTAGCTAGACATGTAAAGAATCAATAACACTGCCATTTACTCACCCATACAGTTATACATTCACTATCTAACCTATTCATACTGATACTAACATATACTTACTCTCTTAAACAGTCACTGACACAAGCACACACTCATTTATACTGCACTCTCACAATTACTCACTCTCACATACAGTCATTTATATACTCCAACACTCACATATACTGGCTTCCACATATGTAGTTACTCACACATATACCAGTGAGACATACATTCACTCACTAACACACTGATACACACACTCACTCACCTATACAGCTATTTCTACATGCACTAGTGAACCCATACACCCAGTAAATTATCCACACACATGTGGGCAATAAGTCACACACCGCCCACCCACCCACACACACAAACACTGAGGCACCCATACAGATACTCATGCAACCAATAGGTAACCCATATAGACAGTCATGTGCCTAATCATCAATCCATGCAGCAGCTTACACAACAACTGAGAGACTGATACAGACATTCACACAGTTTAGTCACTAACTCATGCATTCATTAAGACACAATTAATCACTAACTTATACAGTCAGTCACACACCTATTAAATCCTCCACCCCCCATTCTACACCAACTCATTCTTCAATACACCTTGGCATTAACATATATAAAATATATTTTAACTTTACAGAAACACACATTCACTGGATGATGTCATCTGTGATGTCATTTGAGATGTCATCAGTGATGTCATCTGTGATGTCACTGACCATGTCATGAGTGATGTAATATGTGACGTCATCAGCAGTGCATCACGAGGGCGTGAGTTATAGTTAGCTCTACTAACTATAACGTTCGAATTTCTCTGGTTTTGTACGAGTGAAATGTCCAAATAACTATAACATCCCTGAAACCTATGTTTTTTTCAGTGAATTTCTAAGGTTTTAAAAAATGCTAATTTCTAACTATAACATAACATAACATCAACGCTGAAAGAAGACAACTAAGAGCTACGGAACCGCTATGGAGGAACAACCCTTCTACAAGCCTTCGCGAGCAACTCAAAGCAGCCAAAAGGAAATACAAAAAACACATCAACAACAACAAAAAACACCTTTTTCTGCACCACCCTGGACAACGCGAAAAACAGGCCCAAAGAACTCTTTAACATCATCAGGCAACAAACTTCCAAGCCCTCTGCAACCCCAGTTCAGGCCTCCAAAGACCTGTGCTACAACTTTGCCAACTTCTTCAATGACAAAATCACCAAGATTGAGCTCTCACTAGACATCAACCTCAAGCCCTCCTGCAAAAGCCCAACCCCAGAGACCGAAGCCAGCACATGCAAGAATCCCACGAAAGCCTGGAGATCCTTCAACCCCATACCCGAAGCTGAGATTCTTTTTTTTTTTTTTTTTTTAATATTTTTTTTTTATTCCTCGTATACCAAGGTGGGCATTCTAGATGGAGAAACCCGCCCCCTCTCCTCTTCCCGCGTTATTCCAATCTCGATGTTTAGGGGTCTGAGGAGAGATGGGAAGGAAGTACCCCTCTAGTAGCAACTGTTTTCTTATTCCACTCCATTTCATTCAGGCCATTTGACCCAATGTTTTGAAGGCAAAGAACCAACAGTGCCCAGGTGAAATCATTGGAATATGCTCATCTGTTCCGCCATGCCACAAGGGCCGCCCAGATCTTATCTTGGCTGGTACTATCACAGGCCATATCAAATTCACTTATATATATAAGGTACTTCAGACAGTCTGCAAAGTTTGGGGCATTTTCACTCTTCCAGGCTTTACATATTTCTCGTCGTGCTAGGATGATGACATAAAAGATAAATTTAGAAGCCAGATCATTCTGTTCAGCGTGCGATGTTACTCCAAACATGATCATCCTAGTAGTTACTACTAATTGTCTGCCTAGAACCTCAGCCAGGAAACCTTGTACTTTAAGCCAATAATTTGTTAACATTGGGCACTCCACAAACATGTGCAAATCGTCTGCGGCTAACAGTTTGCATCTCGGGCAATAGTAATCTAAACTAGTTATTTTGACAAATTTTTTAGGTGAGATGTATACTCTATACAATGTAAAAAGGTGATTTCTTTTTAAGGGGGCAGACTTAACCACCGTATAAAGCATTGCAAAAGAGTCCACCCACAGATCTCGCAGATTAACGCCTGTACCCATAACATTGCCCCACAGCTTTTGGAGTTCAGGCTCGGTTACATCCTCCACCTCTATCAAGGCCCAATACCAGTAGGAAAGTTCTTTTGGCCATCTGCCCTTTTTATTGACCAGATCAAACTTTGGGTTTGGGATGTTAATATTCCATGGGACGGTGGCCCACCACCCCGAGAGCTGATAATATTTAAATCTGGTAAGTGTTCCTCCGGTCAAACTCGACAGAGAATTCCAATCCAGGAGCTCCGAATCTCTCTGTAAATCCCTCCAGAGTACTAATCCTGCTGTTTTAAGTGGGGATGAAAGGGTGTCTTTAAGACAGTCCGGCGTCCCTGGTGAATCCCATATCGGGGCATTAGGGGCATAATAGGGGATACTCAATCTTTTCCTAATGAACATCCAGTTTTTTAAAGCCGTGTTTAGAATTTTTAGTCTCACCCTCTTGTAGTATTTTGGATCTCCAAATTTGAACAGAAAATATTCCTGTCCTTGTGGGATACCATGGAGAAGTGCCCGAAACAGAAGACCCAAAGAGGAGGCATCTGTTCCATCAGCCAGAAGTCTGAAGTTTTTAAAATGAAAGGAGTGGCAATATATAAGTAAATCTGGTAAAGCTAACCCACCCATTTTTAGGGTTCTCCTCATTTTCTTCCAAGAAATTCTTGAAGTCTTCGTATTCCAAATGAAGGAGCCTATTTTCCCCTGAAGTTTGGCTAAATCTGATGAGTTAAACATTAGTGGGATGGAATTGAATAAGAAAGTGATTTTTGGTAGTATAATCATTTTAATTAAATTTACTCTCCCAAATATGTTCAGCTGAAGGCCTGACCACCGTGATAGAAGATTACACACCTTCTTATGGACTCTACTAAGATTTACTTTCGATATCTCCATAATATCTTGAGCTAAATGAATGCCAAGATATCTCATGCGGAGTTTTACATCAGGAGCTGCCACCTCCTGATTCCATTGCATGATCTCGGTCTTTTCCCTATTGATCTTATATCCCGAGATCTTCCCAAAAGACTCTGCCTGAGCGAATAACCTAGTAATGGCTTCTGCCGGATTAGATGTAAACAATAATAGATCATCAGCATATAAGGCCAATTTTAACGTTAAGTCCGCTATATTGAAAGGTTTAATTGCCTGGTCGCCTCTCAGCTGACAAGCAAAAGGCTCGATATAGAGATTGAACAACAGGGGAGAGAGGGGGCACCCCTGTCTTGTTCCACGAAAAATATAAACCCAATCCGTAAGTGACCCGTTTATCAGAATTTTTGCCCTGGGAGAGAGATACAGTGATCTAACTGCTGTTACATAATTTTTCGGGATTCCAAACCTGGACAGAGCCAACCATAAGTATGACCAATTCACTTGGTCAAAGGCCTTGGCAGCATCGATTGCCACAATAGTCAGGGGAGATTTTTTATCTGTAGCTACATCTATAGCGGCGATGGCCTGGAATGTTAGTTCGTTTAGCTGTCTTCCGGTGATAAAACCTCTCTGGTCTCCATGTACTATAGATTTTATAACTTTAGCCATTCTAGCTGCCAAGACCCCTGCAAAAATCTTATAGTCCACGTTCAATAATGAGATTGGCCTATATGACTCAACCCTTACAGGGTCCTTATCGGGTTTTAAGATCATCGTGACTGTTGCCTCTGACCAGGTTTGTGGGATTGCCTCGCCCGATATCAGTATCTTATTAAACAGTGTAGTAAGAATCGAGGCAACCTTATCCAATCCCAGGTGGTAGATCTCTACAGGGAGTCCATCCGGCCCCGCTGCTTTCCCTTTTTTCATTTTTTTAATCTGAGTACAGACTTCGCCCTCTTGTATTTCAGAGCTCAGATATCTTCTGTCAGCCTCTGATAGTTGTGGCAGCTCGAGCTGATTTAACCATTGCTCGGCATCGTGTATTGGGGTGCCACTCTCTTCCGTATATAGGTCCTGCATAAACCGTTTTGCCTCCCCGGAGATTATATCATTGTCATGGGAGATGGCCCCAGTGTCACCTATGGTTAACCCCTTAATTACATTCCTAGCCCGGTCTGATCTAGCCTTCCAGGCGAGTAATCGGCCACATTTCTCCCCATACGAAAAGTTTTGTAAGTTGCTAGCGTCCCATCTGTCTTTGACTATTTTGTCCATCCTTGCCTGATATTCAGCTCTCAGAGCATCGAATTCATTCTGTATAGTGGCTAGATTAGGCTGGAGGTCTAGTGAAGCCTTCTGCAGCTGTTGTTCTTTTAGTTTAATTTTTGTGAGGTGATCTTCCTCCTCTCTTCTTCGTGACTTATTTCTCCTAATCATAAAGGAGGTTAAATACCCTCTCAACCACGCCTTAAAGGTTTCCCAGACCAATTGATCTGTTGCAGTACCACTATTTGCCTTGAAGAACTCAGCGACTTCGGCCACCAACTCCATTCTCATTTCCTCTTTTAAAAGTATTGACCTGTCTAAGGTCCACCTCCTCACTTGGTCTTCTTGCCCAAGCTTAACCTTTAGCTCAACCATGGAATGGTCTGAAAGTATGGCAGGAATATAGGATACGGTGACGACCCCCGATATTAATGTTTGATCTAACAAAAAGAAATCTATTCTAGAGTAATGTCTATACCTATGACTATAGAACGAGTACTCTCTACTGCTGCCATTTCTGACCCTCCAAATATCATGTAAATTCAAATCCTTCATAATATTTTTAAGCTCTGTTTGTGTTTTACGTGGGGGGGTGAATTTAACTCTTGAGGTACGATCCAGATCTTCATTGAGGATCAGGTTAAAATCCCCTCCTAAGATAACAGGTGTTTCGTAATTTAAAAGACTCGTTTTTAAGCTAGATAGAGCCCCTGGAGAATCAGAATTGGGACCGTAATATACTGCGCAAGTGAATCGTGACCTATCTACCACAAAGGATGCGGTCAGCCATCTACCTGAGCAATCAGTTTCAGACTTCTCCACCCTAATCCCACTATTTACTCGTACTAAAATTGCCACTCCCCTAGTATTTCCGCTCTGGTTGGAACAAAGAAGTTCCTGTATCCATCCTTGTCCCCTAAAAGCTATCCTACATTCCTGTTGCTCCAGGTGGGTTTCTTCTAGAAGGCACATGTCTGCCTTTGATTTATTTAAAAATTCACAGATCCTAAATAGTTTCCTCCTTTCCCTTAATCCATTTACATTCAGATTTACTATTTTTAATATTTTCCTAGCCAGATCCGTCATGTCGGATAAGATTCTTGGGTAAGAGGGTCATATACGGCCCATAACTTTTTACTACCGAGGAGTTGTTCCATAAGCCGAGGTTATATGAAGAATGTTTTTTATTTCCCCCCCCCCCCCCCCTTTGCCCTCTCCCCCCACCCTTGAGGAACCCTCCCTTGTAGACCTTGGCGATCATATCGCCGTTTAGGAGCCCAAGTCCCATACGCGTGCTCTACCTCTAAACATTCAAAATGAGAGTGGGAGATAAATAGCTAAACGATAATTAAACTTTCCGTCAGCTTTCTGTAACCCCCATGTGTATATGTGCTCTTTTTTTTTTTTTTTTTTTTTTTATATTTATTTATTTATTTATTTATTTTCCCTTTCCCTTTCCCTTCTCCTCCCTCCTACCTTTCTCTTCCCAAATAGTCACACTATTCATCACAACATTCACCCAAAAAGAGGCTATCACTGGGACTTCTTCATACCAGTCAAAAACGTATCTACCTCCTGAGGTGAAGTGAAGTTATACGTTTTATTTCTCCAGACCACCCTCAGTGCCGCTGGAAATTTCATTGCTACCTGCCCTCCTAAACTTCTTATATCGGCCATTCGTGATCCCAGTTCCCACTGTCTCTGTGATGTGACTCTGCCTACATCAGAGCGTATAAGGTACTTGGTGGACTCTATCTGCAAGGATGTATCTGTAAGTGCCCTACTCAATATCAGCTCCTTCACTGCGTAAGTCTGGAAGTTCACCAATATCCTTCTAGGTGCTTTCCTGTCTGGGTGCTGTCTAAACGGGTCTCTATGAGCTGAGATTCTTAAACTGATCTCCTCCTCCAAACCCGCATCTCACGACCTAGATCCTGTACCCACCCAATTGATCAAAAAACTGAAACTCTCCCTAGCCCCATTCTGGTGCAAGATCATAAACAGTTCCTTGAAAACCGGCTTCATACCAGACTGCCTCAAAGCCGGCCAAGTCACGCCACTACTGAAAAAACTAGGCCTTGACACCAACGAACTGAAAAACTTCAGACCCGTTTCCAATCTCCCCCTCTTATTCAAAATCCTCAAAGTGCATTCTCCTACAACTGACTCAGCACATGGACAGCATCAACCTTCTAGATCCCCACCAATCAGGCTACAGAAAAGGCTGTAGCACCGAGAACGCGATCCTCAACATCGTGGATGAAATCCACAAGTCTCTAGATACTGATCAATGCTGCCTACTCATTCTCCTGGACCTATCGGCAGCCTTTGACATGGTGGATCATAATCTACTAATCAAGGCTCTCCAAGATAGGGTAGGCGCAGATGAGATGGTCCTACACTGGTTCTCCTCCTTCTTACACAACCGCTCCCAAAGGAGAAAAATCAAAACCTTTACATCCGACTTCCACGCCGTCAGCAGAGGTGTCCCCCAAGGCTCAGTGCTCTCCCCTCAACTGTTCAACATATACATGGAACCCTTCACCACCCTACTCAAAAAAGCCAACATTCCCTTCCAACTCTATGCAGATGACCCCCAGATCTGTCTGGAAACCTCCTCCATTGATGACATTCAGTGACTCAACAACACTCTTAGAGAAGTCCAACACTGGCTATCAATAAACCACCTTAAACTCAACCAAGACAAAACTGAGATCCTCCTCATCTCCAACAAAGAAGAAAACCCACAAATCGTAGAATGGTTAAAAGCAGTTGATGCTCTCAACGGTAATCTCACTCTGGCTAACTCTGTAAAATCATTAGGAATCACCCTAGACCCAAAACTTGACATGGCCAAACACATTAAGGACTACGCAAAGAATGCCTTCCTCAATCTGAAGCTACTCAGCAAAATAAAACCCTTCATCCTGCCCAAGGACCTCAAACAAGCCACTCAATCACTGGTGCTATCTAGACTCGACTATGGGAATGCATTCCTCACCGGTACAGTAAAATCCCACCTAGCTCCCCTCTAACAACTCTCAATGCAGCAGCCAGAATGATCACCGGAGTTAGGAAATACGATCACATATCACCCGCACTCAGAAAACTAAAATGGCTCCCAGTCGAAATGCGTGCCAGCTTCAGAACTGCCTGCCTCACGCACAAAGCCCTGCACACACGGAAACCCAACTACCTGGCCTCCAAACTCAAGAAGGCTGGTCAGAGAGGAACCTCAGGAGCTCCAACACCCTACTACTCATCCCTATGAAAACACGCAAACAAAAAACCGCTGCACAATCCTGCGCTGGAAACACACCCAAAATCTGGAACTCCATCCAAGCTGATATCAGGACTATTCCTCCCTTTGTAAAATTCAAAAACTCCTAAAAGACCTCTTCATCCTCAACCATGTCTTCCCAAACTGATAGCCGCCGCCAAAGCACACAAGCCTGCACTCTGCAGTCCCCTGATACTGTGTCATGAAGACCTACCTCTTCCCCGCTCCTCGACCCCTTCCTCGTTCCCTCCTCCCTGAATGAGGTTCAGCCCAAGACATTGTGCACTCATCGAGGTTATCTATAGATAGATAGATAGATAGATAGATAGATAGATAGATAGATAGATAGATAGATAGATAGATAGATAGATAGATTCAATCAATTTAATTATAAACTTTATTCGATATGTAAAAACAATATCACAAAAGTACACATTTATTAAAAGGAAATAAAATAGAATTATAAAATGCTGCTGTGGCACATAAAAATGTTAAAAACATATTCGAAAGAGTACAGTAGGCATAATTACAGTGATTTAACAGCCATCATGCAGTCATTTAAATAAGAAGTACACAACAAACATTGGATCTTATATCATCTAAAGTTGCATTGAGGCCCTCACTCTCACGAGCACTTTTAAATAAGAGGAAGCAACAGCGATGGCTGGGGGATTGTCCAATGTTTTTAATTTGTAATAGGCCGCCCTACACGATCGTAGTCCCCATGATTTAAGTAAGGGTTTCAAATAGGTTACCGTCGGCATTTGGTAAAACCTACAAAACAAAATGCAATGGATGTTAGATTGTGTTGACAGACCATCGCAAGGGCATTTCTCCAGATCTCTGGCCCAACAATTTTGACTGGGGAATGTTAGTAGTCTGAAGAAAGTATCAGTACGAAAACGAGTTACGAGCATACGGGTAAAAGGAGATGGTATTAACAGTAGATACTGCTGGGTCCCTTGTGTTATGGTAGAATGTTGGTGGTCAACTACCGTGCTCTTATGTTTTTCAGATAACCAGCGTCGGCTAGTCAGATGGTTTAAGACTAGTCATTTTAGTGTAACTCTAGGGATTTTATTCAGAGTTGAAGAATCTGAAAAAAATTCAGGATGCCCTAGGTCAGATGACAGGTTTCTTACGTATTTCAGCCACTTGATGTTGTCAGCCTGATTCAGCCTAAGGCAGTCTGTAATGATTTCCCTGTTTAGGTTGGTCTCTTGGTTGGTCCAGACTTTATGCCAAAGGATAATGGGGGAAGAATTTATGGTGTCCGTGATATGTGTAAGACCGAGTTCATTATGTACCACGAATGTAGATGTACCACGTGGGACAGCCAAGAGGTAGCGTAAAAAAGAGTTCTCAGAGCGTTGTATATGGTCAACGGGCTCAATTCCCCAAATCCCAGATCCATAAGTGCCAGTCGAAGTGCATTTGGCCTTATAGATCTGTAATGAGGGGTTAATCGGACGTCCCCCTAACTTTTTCGAGAAGTTAGTCAACGCACCTATAGCTTTAGAGAACGCGATTCCCCTAGCTTGGGCAGCAGCCCGCCAGGAGCCCCTCTTATCGAAGATAATGCCCAGATATGGGAACCCATCAGTGCTTTCCAACTTTCTACCGTTTAAAAGAATGGAGCATTGTTTCTTTCCGATCCCCAAGCCACAGGACATGGTGAAGGTTTTGGAGGCGTTGACAGTTAATCCTCTTTGTGACATAAAGTCGGTGATTTCTCCTACTGCCCTTTGTAGCCCCATACGAGTCTGTGACATTATTGCTGCGTCGTCCGCGTAAAGAAGTATCGGTATTGGTTTCCGGTTTATAGTGGGGTAGTCGTGGTAAGTTCTATTGAGATGGTGATCAACAGAGTTTATATAGAGTGTAAAAAGTAAGGGGGCTAATATACATCCCTGTCTTACACCTCTCCTAATATAAAACTTGTCAGAACATTCTCCACATCTGCCATATCTAACGCGGGCTGAAGCTCCCCGGTAAAGTTCTTTGATAAATGAGAGGATAGGGGGCTCTAGGCCAATCTCTGCAAGAGATTCCCAGAGCAGCTCATGATCAACGCAGTCGATTGCAGAGCTGAGATCTACGAAAGTCACAAAGAGATTTCCCTTTTTTGCCTGGGTGTATTTGGCAATTATAAGGGCCAAGTTCAAGCCTTGTTCAATAGTGCCTTTACCCTGTCTGAAGCCATATTGTAGGTTGGAAATTATATTTCGCTCATTTATCCAGTCCTGGATTCTATTTAAGATGATTCTCCCTGCGACTTTCATCAGGGAGTCGAGCAGCGAAATTGGGCGGTAGTTGGAGGGATTATTCCTGTCGCCTTTTTTAAAAATCGGCACTATGACCGCCTCAGGCCAGGTAGGAATGAAGCCCGTGACATTCAGGGAATTTAGGGCGTTGGTGAGCAAAGGGGCCCACAGGTCCGGCTGTGATTTAAATACATCTATTGGTACGTAGTCCGGGCCGGGAGCCTTCCCAGAAGGGCTTTCCTGCAGTGCCACAAGCACCTCTTCGCATTCAAAAAAGATGTCCAGAGGAAAAAGACTAGATATATTTGACTCTGGCTGGGGATTGAGATGACTTTCCAATACACCCGCTGGTTCTTTGGGGTCTGATATATTATATAAGGTGCCAAAGTGTCTGACCCAGGTTTCGGCAGGTATGGCTAGATCAATCTTTGGGAGCTGGGTACACTGCAAGAAAGGGGCATTTATTGCCTTCCAGAAGGCTGTATTGTCCCCTTTGCTAGAAGCTTCCTGTAAAGCTAGCCAGGCCTCTGATTTCAACTGGTTTTTCCTAGCCAGGCGAACTGCGCAATAGTTTTGTCTAGCTTGCCGTATTTCTATCTGGTTTCTTGGGTTAGATTGTAGGGCCGTTTTTAAAAGTTTCAAAGCTTTAGTACAGGTCCTATTAAACCAGCCTTGGCTGCGTGGTGAGGCTTTGCTTGGAGCTCGTGCAAGTAGTCTTTTGATCTCCATCATAATTATAGAGAAAGAATGGCTAATTGCCTGGGGATTTTCTGTTGTTGACAGGCATGTCTGAATATGGGCATAGGTGTTTTTAACCAATGATTGGAGAAAAACTATGGGGACTACTTTGTCCCATTTTAAATGAAACCCATTTGTAGTAGCCAACTTGTGTGGCGGAGTATGGGAAGGATTCTTCCTTACGTTAGGAATAACAAATGGATTTAATTTTAAGGTCACCACAATAGGGTAATGATCACTGAGAGCGATATCGAGAGTCTATCGAGAGTCTCCCAGTTAAATATAATCCCTGAATACCTAGAGGATAGTAAAGTGTAATCAATTATGGAGTGGCAGCCTCTTCCATTATAAGTTGGTTTGAAGCACTTCGGTGGGTTACACAACTCATTTGCATATGATAAATTAAAATGAGATGTTAGACAATTTAATAAGTCTCCTAATTTGGTATGCGAAAAATGGGTGAGTGTATCATCCCTGCCGGTATCCAGGCCACAAATGCCTTTGTTGCTCTGTGAACACAGGGGGCAATTAAAGTCCCCCACCCAGATAAGTAACATGTCTGTTTTGAGCTGATCCTCTATTTTTATTAAATCGGTCTTTAAACTATTGAGGACCGATTCATGAAGGGGGCTTGGAATGTTCTTGTAAAAATTAACCAAGATGATATTTTTGAGAGCTCCACCTGTTAGGGCAATAATCTGATAATTTTCAGCCCAAGTAAAATGTACTTGTGTTAGCCCACATTCGACAGATATATATGTCGTAAGCCCCCCCTTATTTCTGCCGTGTAAGCTAGGAGAAGCTGGAGTATGTAAAGTCTTATACCCTAAAAGATGAAGTTCGTTAATGGTCCAAGTTTCCTGCAGGCAGATGATACTATAGCGAGATACAGTTTGGACCCATAAGGGATTAGTCAGTTTGTCAAGGAGACCTGCCACCTTCCAGGACAATAAACTATCCCCCGGTATAAGCTTTTTTTTACAGGTGTTACCATTCTTAATGTCCTTCAGGATCTCATTAATTTCCTGTGATGGAGGGGGGGTTAATGAAAGCGAAATGTCGCTAGATGGATGTTGGATCGAAAGAATGTTGGCTATTGGACGACCAATTGATCTATCAATCACTGGTGCTATCTAGGCTCGACTATGGGAATGCATTCCTCACCGGTACAGTAAAATCCCACCTAGCTCCCCTCTAACAACTCTCAATGCAGCAGCCAGAATGATCACCGGAGTTAGGAAATACGATCACATATCACCCGCACTCAGAGAACTAAAATGGCTCCCAGTCGAAATGCGTGCCAGCTTCAGAACTGCCTGCCTCACGCACAAAGCCCTGCACACACGGAAACCCAACTACCTGGCCTCCAAACTCAAGAAGGCTGGTCAGAGAGGAACCTCAGGAGCTCCAACACCCTACTACTCATCCCTATGAAAACACGCAAACAAAAAACCGCTGCACAATCCTGCGCTGGAAACACGCCCAAAATCTGGAACTCCATCCAAGCTGATATCAGGACTATTCCTTCCTTTGTAAAATTCAAAAACTCTTAAAAGACCTCTTCCTCAACCATGTCTTCCCAAACTGATAGCCGCCGCCAAAGCACACAAGCCTGCACTCTGCAGTCCCCTGATACTGTGTCATGAAGACCTACCTCTTCCCCGCTCCTCGACCCCTTCCTCGTTCCCTCCTCCCTGAATGAGGTTCAGCCCAAGACATTGTGCACTCATCGAGGTTATTTATAGATAGATAGATAGATAGATAGATAGTTAAATAGATAGATAGATAGATAGATAGATAGATAGATAGATAGATAGATAGATAGATAGATAGATAGATAGATAGATAGATAGATAGATAGATAGATAGATAGATAGATAGATAGATAGATAGATAGATAGATAGATAGATAGATACTAACCTTTGCCTGGGTCCAGGATACTTCTTTGTGTATGCTAACTTATCTATACCCTAGGCCATAGGAGATATGGTGCCTCATTACTTCACCATCAGTCTTCATCTTGTTTCAAGTTTTGCAGGAAAGTTGGCTCTGACGGGAAGGGAGTATATTTCCCAAGATAGGGGTTAACAACAACCATAGCAGGGTACCAAAATCAATAATCTACTTCTTTTAAATTTGAGGATATTACCAGCACGAGTACCATTAAAAAAGGTAGCCCAAGAGGACAAAAAACGTGAAACTCTGGTAAAGAGATTCGATATTTAGAAAACAAATAAATTAGGATATCCGGTGAGGTGGCACAGACTTCATGTAAACACAGCTGGCCACACCTGCCTTCCCCGCTTCCCAGGCGTGCTGTGATGGTCTCCACTGGCACCGGCTGACAACCCCACACTGTTGATCACTTGGCGTGTGAAGTGGTGGCCCTGATTCCAAGGCAGGCACGCCAAACTCCCGCTGCTGCATGCCTCGTGAACCACGCCACGCGTAGCATTTCACAGCATGAACAAAAAATACGGCATATGCAGTGCCCTAATGAAAACCAAGCGGTGCACTGTTTGCAATTTGTAGTGCAAGGATGTCGCCACGCAGTACCGGGTTGCTAGGTGACAGAATACAAAGCCAGCCCGTGGGATGCCACCGTTTTTTTAGGGTAAGAAGCGCCGGAAGCTTGCATAACATATTCTCAAATTATTTTCTTTTTTATTTTTGTTTCCTCCAATAACACTGCCTCGATGTTGGCTTCTGGGGAGCATGGTTATGCATCGCTGTGTATCGTACACAGTTTTGGCGGAAAGGCACTTGGAGTAGGAAATTCAAACATCAAAGCCTGAAAGGACATCCTCATACGCATGATATATTTCATAACATTTCTGGGAAAGAATGTTAGAACGTTTAAATAACAAATTGAAAATCCAGGATATCCGGATCCCCACTACCTTTTACGTAATAGCTCCAGAAGAGTGTGTGTGCGCGCGCGCGCGCACACACATATTAGCAATAAAAAGCTAGCAATTGCAAATCAACACAACTACTGTTGCACCTAGTGCTCTTTACAACTACGATAACAATGTACATACCCCAACGACTAACGTAAAATAGGGCGGTTTTGTTTAGGCCCCTCACCACGGAGCAGCGAAGTACAAATACTTATAACGGGACTGTTCGCCTTTTTTTATTTCCATATTGGCGGCATCCTCACCCTGTTCCAGACTCAACTACTGAAACACTTGAAGAAGCTTTTACTGCAGTGTAGGAATATCTGTCGAATTTAGTCCGTTCAGGGCTGACAAAGCTGCACACTGGCATTTCCATATTTGCAAGTCGTTTATTACTTTCATGGGACCCGAATGAATCCATAGATATTAAAGACATACATTTCCCGTTCTATTTCACAACCTGAAATCTGTAAGCACCGAAGCGTAATGCAGCGCAACCAAATAATTGAAGAGCTCCGGGTAAATCATTTATCGAAAGAACACATTTTGAACTTATCTGGTGGTTGATATGTTGTGTATTGAAGAGTAAAACAAGATAAACCAAACATCTCCGCAGCTGCTGTCTCTGTGACCGCATTACGCTTAAGGTGGCATCAGCAGGCTGGGAGCCCTGAAGCTGGGCTTCATTCCACAGCTCATGATTTACAGCGCGCCTAACGCTTTCTGTCTAACAGCGCTGTCGTGCAGTGCATTCCAAAACATTTCTGCAGGCGCTTCCATTGTACACATGCACACTTTCAAAAAACTCTCCTAGGATGGAAATTTTGGGGTCTTGTTTTAGCCAGGGCCTTTTGTATACTAAAATGCTATGTATAATTTTGATGTTACTAAAAGTATGTTTTTAGTATACCTACTTATGGGGGCTTTCAGCCAGTCCTCTTCACCCATTGCTCTGTTATTGTGTCCCTCACGTTTTCCTTCTGCCCATTAAAGCATACAGCATGGGGCAGTGGGTCAGCGGACATCAGCCACTGGCTGACATCACTGTGAGTGACAGCATTCTGCTCTTTCACAAGGAGGGCATCCATAAACAAAGTAGTTCCTTCAAGTCTCAGGGACAAAAATGGTAATGTGTGCATTTGAGACCAAAATTTATTTATGGTTTAGGTCATTTTTTTCATGAGTGATGTAATATGTGAGACCATAAGCAGTGCATTGCGGGGGCGTGAGTTATAGTTACCTCAGCTAACTATAACTGCTGAATTTCACTAGTTTTGTACAAGCGAAACCTGAGCCTAACTATAACATGCCTGTAACCATTTTTTTCAATTAATTTTTTTAATTCCATTTCTGAACTATAACGTCCCTGTAACCTTTGGTTTATTCAGTGAATTCCAAAGGTTTTCTAAATGTTAATACTTAACTAAAATGTCCCTATAACCATTATTTTTTTCCTTGAATTTCGAATGGTTTCTAAACTAGTAGTCGTGTTTGCAATATGGTGGAGAAAGGGGGCTGGGCCTCGGACCAGCACTCAGCACTCCCACTGTCTGGGACTTACTGGAGGTAACAGAAGGGGCTCCTGGCCCCCAAGGATCGTACTCAGCATCCAAGGGGACCCTGTTCCACAACCATCAGTGTGCCAGGTTGTGCAGTTGAAGAGTGGTGGGAAAAGGGTGTGTGGCTTCGACAACCTCTCAGAAATCCAGCTGTGTGAGACTTACTGGAGGTAATGGAGCCCCCGCCAGCCATAGCAAACAGCTATGGCCTGGGGTGGGCATAGCAGGAGCTGTCCCTGGGGCTTGTGGTCCCCAGGGCCATCTATTGATCTAGGAGGGGGGCCAAGCAGCCCCCTCCTTTGTTCGAATTTGCCCCGGGGAAGTGGTGGTCCATGGGACTGTGGGGGGGGGGGGGGTTGCACAACCCTGCATTACTTTTCATCAAAGCCTCAGGAAGGTAGTAGTCCCCGGGGTTGGAGGACACCGCATGGCCCCCTGCATCATTTACAAATAAAGCCCCAGGGAGGCTGTGGTCCCCAGGACTGTGGGGGTGTCATTAAAGCCTTGGGAGTTGGTGGTCCCTAGGGCTGGCAGGGGGACCGCATGGTCCCCGCATCAATTACATTTAAAGCCCCAGGAAGGTGGTTTCCCCAGGGTCTGCGGGGGGTCTGCATGGCCTCCGCATATTGCAAACATTAAGACCCAGGGAGTCTGTGGTCCCCGTGGCTGAGGGGGTCCAAGAGACCCCACCATGGACAGAATAAAGAAGCCCCGGAGAGATGGTGGTCCCCAGGGCAGCGGGGATGGCCATACGGGCCTCACCCATATTTGTTCACAGAGCAGCCCTGGAAGGTGGTGGTCCCCAGAGCATATTAAGTCCCAGGGGGTGGGGCCAGTTCACCCCCTCCTTTATCTGCATAATGCACCCGGGAACTGGCCCTCCTGGGGACCTAAAATTAACGAAGCACGGGATCCCACGCTTCATTTTACAAAACGTCAAGTGGTGGTTACTAAACCGACGCGTTCAGGTATCTGCTGAGAAAAGCTGCGGGACGAAGGCCGCTGTTAAGGACAAAACTGTTAGTACATGATGGCAGAGTGTGGGCTAGTTCACAGTGTTATTTCTTGAATTTGGGCTTTGCAGCATTTACTGAGAATCATCAATTTGTGGCTGCAAAAGTGCTCTGGGGATCAACTAGTGCTTTATTATACACACTGTGATGGCGGACATGTAATTCATATAGTGAAGAGGAAATGGTGTCTGCTTTCAATGGCCATGAATTACTATCCAATGGGCACGTGAACTCTGTTATTTAATGAGATACAAACTCAAACCTGTTTTTTTATTTCCAGAATTGAAAAAGGCAAATGGACGGAAACGCGTCTTCTGGTCATAATAAAATCATATGTGGAACCCCAGAGTGCTCCTGGTCCTTTGTGAAAGTTTGTTGGAAATTTATTTGACGTGAGGCCACGCTCACGTAAGAAAGCACCCTTTCCCTCAGAAATTCAATGGTAATCTGTGGTATTTGTTTGGATATTAATTTAACCATCAGATCCACAGCAAAGAACTGGCAAAACTGCTGACAGGAGTAGGGACATTACAAAATGTCAAGTGGTGGTTACTAAACCGGTGCTTTCAGGTATGTGCTGAGAAAAGCGGCAGACCGCGGGCCGCTGTGAAGGACAAAATTGTTCGTACATGATGTAGGCTCCCGTCCCCTCAGGAGTTCGATGTTAATCTGTGGAATTTGTTTGGAAATATATATATATATATATATGGATGGTCCAGTTGAAGGCAGTAGCCGAAACGCGTAGACCATCCACACTCGCACTGGTGTACTAAAGAAAGCACTCTTGAATTTGACCATCTGGGGAGTCTCTCTGGTGCTGTGGAAACTCTCGTGGAATGGTGAAGAGTTTTGGGTGAAGATATATATATATATATATATATATATATATATATATCTTACCTACTGGCGGTCGCTTTTGGTGTAAATCTGTTCAGTAGATTCTGAGAAAATAGCCTTTAAATCAATATATATATCTGAGCCAGCTTACGGTGCGCTTACGGTGCGCTTACCGTACGCGCACGCCGCCGTGCGCGAGCGCGATTCTGATTGGCTGTTAGATCTTAGTAAACATTCGAATCGGTCGAAACCAGGAAGCGGCGGCCGCCATTTTCTCTCTCGCAGTCTGAGAGGGGGTTAAAAAACAAAGGCCAAAAACATGTAAAGGGGCTGTTTAGACAGCGCCTAAGCACCTAGCCATGTTGAGGGAGTCCTCAAAGATCCCCTAAGGCCAAAAACGAAATTTTAATTTTTTCGATAATTTCGCCGATTACGCTTACCGTACGCGTACGGTTAAAATGTAAAAAAAAAAAAAAATTATCCACTCTCTCCACACCCCATGTGCAAATGATGCCCGTAGGGCATCATTTGTGCATGACATATTATGTTTGTGAAAAATTAAAATATTACCTTTCACAACGAAGCGCATCATATGTCCTCCATGTGCGCACGGTGCGCGAAGCGCATCGTGCGTACATGGCCCATCTAGCGTAACGTGGGCACGCGGTGCGCGTAGCGCTCCGTGTGCCCACCGTGCGTGCACGGCACTAACTGCGTAAAGTGGGCGCGCGGTGCGCGAAGCGCACCGCGTGCTCACTGTGCGCGCACGGTGCGTGCACGGAACGAACTGCGTTAAGTGGGCGCGCACGCCACGAATGGCGTAAAGTAACTTAGCATTTAAAAAACCGTACAAATTCACTGAAAAAACCATAGGTTTCACACACGTTATAGTTAGGAATTAGCATTTAAAAAACCTTGCAAATTCAGTGAAAAAACCATAGGTTTCACACATGTTATAGTTAGCTGGACATTTCACTCGTAAAAAAACAATGAAATTCCCCCGTTATAGTTAGTGCAGGCAACTATAACTCACGTGACCGCAATCCTCTGCTGATGACAAATGTGTCTTTATGAAAAAAAAATATTTGTAATATATGTATAGCTAAAATTTAATGGAAGAAGACATGGGCAAATAAGTGTCTAAATACAGTATTAGCATCAGCAGAGGATTGCGGTCGCGTGAGTTATAGTTGCCTGCACTAACTATAACGGGGGAATTTCATTGGTTTTTTACGATTGAAATGTCCAGCTAACTATAACATGTGTGAAACCTATGGTTTTTTCACTGAATATATATATATATATATATATATATATATATATTCACTGAAGAAACCATAGGTTTCAGGGGCGTTATAGTTAGCTGGACTTTTCACTCGTACAAAACCATTGAAATTCCCCCGTTATCGTTAGTTCAGCTAACTATAACTCGCGTGCCCGCAATGCACTGCTGATGACGTCACATATTACATCACTCATGACATGGTCAGTGACATCACTGATTACATCACTGATGACATCATCCAGTGAATGTGTGTTTTTCTGAAAATTACATATGTTTTATATATGTATATCTCAAGGACGATGGAAGAATAAATGGGTATATAAGTGTCTAAATGGATGATTTGTTTTTGAAAAATTGATTGTATAACTGACTGATTAAGTGTATCTTAGTGAATACATGGCTTAGTGAGTAATGTTTAAATATGTAAATATCTGCATCAGTCTCTCACTTTGTGTATAAGTGGCTGCATGGGTTGGTGAGTAACTACATGAGTGTCTATATAGGTTATTAGTTGTTTTTTTGAGTATCAGTATGAGTGTCTGAGTGTCTGCATGGTTCGGTGGGGGGTATTATGTAGTGCATAGGTGCATGAATGAGTGACTCTCTGTTTGTATGTGTTGAAGGCAGCATGAGTGCAGGACTGTATGGGTGGATGACTGTGTGCATGGGTGTGTTAGTGAGTGAATGACTGTCTCAATAGTGTCTTTATGAGTAACTACATATGTTTTAAACTAGTATATGTGACTATTGGTGTATATAAGTGAGTATATGTGAGAGTGAGAGATTGGAAGAGTTCCTGTATGTATAAGTATGTGTTTCTATATGTGATTGTTTAAAAGACTAAGTATGTGTACGTTTCTGTAGAAGTAAGTCTGGTGGTGTGTGTATAACTGTATATGCAAGTAAATGGATGTTTGATTCTTTATTAGCATGAGTGACTATGTGTGTGAGTAACTCTATGGATGAGTGGCGTTGTGTAACAGGATGTATAGGTGTATGAGTACATATGATGAGTGAGTACATGTATGAGTGACTGTATAGGACTGTTGGTTAATTAGAGGATGTGTATGTGGATCTTAGAATTACTGAATAGGTTGTTGTAACTGGTATTGGTATGTCCATTGGTTTGAAAATGTTAGTTTCTATTTTTGAATGTGTGTATCAAAGGTTATATTAGGGGGAGAGGAGGACTGCCACTCTATCACAAGGATGATGTCATCAGTGATGTCATTTGAGATGTCATCAGTGATGTCATGAGTGATGTCACTGACCATGTCATGAGTGATGTAATATGTGACTTCATCAGCAGTGCATTGCGGGCGCACAAGTTATAGTTAGCTGAACTAACTATAACGGGGGAATTTCAATGGTTTCGTACGAGTGAAAAGTCCAGCTAACTATAACGCCCCTGAAACCTATGGTTTCTTCAGTAAATTTCTAAGGTTTTTTAAATGCTAATTCCTAACTATAACGTGCCTGAGACCTATGGTTTTTTCAGTGAATTTCAAAGGTTTTTTAAATGCTAATTTCTAACTATGCCTACAGAGATAGGACATGTGAAGAAAGAAGAAAAAACGCACAGAAAGAAAAAAAAGAAATGCAGAAAGAAGCAACAGAAGTCCTCAAAGATGAAGAAAAGTGCAGGAAGAAGGATAACGTGCAGAAAGAACAAACAGAAGAGCAGAAAGAAGCCTTGTTGCAAAATCATCCTGTACCCTCAACTTTTTCAGACGGATACTGGTGGTAACTGAGTCTGACTAACCAGTCCTAGAGCCAGTGCTATGTTAAAAGTCACTCAGAATACTTTGAAAACACCTATATACACTAGGGAACACTATGCGTTGGGGTCCCCCTGTGATTAGCATGACCTCCTCTGTAAGCCCCTAGTATATAATAGGGCAGGGGATTAAAACTACCTCTTAAAATGCGCCACAGGGCGTGTTTGCACATGTCACCTCAGGCCCCGTCCCCTCCCTTCCCCATTATGTAAACACGCCCTGTGGCCGTTTTAAGTTGGGAGATTAAGTCCCCATGAATCCTGAGGGTCCCTGGGGTCCAACTAGACCACTAGGTACCTCCAGTAAGCGCCACAGAGCTGCGTTGCAGAGATGTAAAAAGGGGCATGGCCTAGACCAGCTCTCTACAACGCAGCGCAGTGGCGCTTACTGGAAGCACCTGGTGGGCTAGTTGGCCCCCAGGGTCCCTCAGTATTGAAGGGGAAATATTTCCCCAACTTAAAACGCGCCACAGGGCATGTTTGCACACGTTAACTCAGGCCCCGTCCCCTCCCTTCACCACTGTGTAAACACGCCCTGTGGCCGTTTTAAGTTGGGAGATTAAGTCCCCTTGAGGGTCCCTAGGGGCAAAATAGCCCACTAGGTACGTCCAGTAAGCACCATTGCAGAGAGGTGTAAGAAGGAGCACGGCCTGCACCACCTCTCTGCAACGCAGAGCAGTCACGCTTACTGGAAGCACCTGCTGGGCTAGTTGGCCACCAGGGTTTCTCAGGATTGAAAGGTAATTATTTCCCCAACTTAAAACGCACCACAGGGAGTGTTTGCACACGTCACCTCAGGCCCCGTCCCCTCCCTTCACCACTGTGTAAACGTGCCCTGTGGCCATTCTAAGTTGAGAGAGTATGTCCCCTTGAATCCTAAGGGTCCATAGGGTCAAACTAGCCCACTATGTACCTTCAGTAAGCGCCACTGAGCTGCGTTGCATAGAGGTGTAAAAAGGGGCGTGGCCTCAGAACACCTGTCTGCAACGCAGCTCCCTGGCGCATACTGGAGATACCTGTTGGGCTAGTTGGCCCTCAGGGACCCTCAGTATTGAAGGGGAATTAATTCCCCAACTTATAACTGGCCAGGGGGCGCGATTGCAGAGTACTGCAAGGAGGGGGCATGGCATCCGGCGCGATGCCGGACTTTTATTTATTTTATTTTTTTAAGAAGGAGGACTGTGTGACCCCCCTTCTTTTTCTAATTTATTGGCCCTGGGGACCCCATCCCCCAGGGCCTGCACCCTAATTTTTTTGTTGAAAAAAATAAATTTGGAAGGGGGCCGCGTGGCCCCCCTCCCAAGGCCTTAATTGGTCCCGGGCTCCCCAACACCCGGGTCATGGCCTTTTTAAAAAAAAAATCTTTAGGAGGGGGGCTGCGTTGCCCCCCTCCTCAGGCCACTTATGGCCCAGGGGACCCCATCCCCCAGGGCCGGCCTTTGTGTTTTATTATTTAAAAAAAAAATATATTTATAGAAACACCTAGGACGTGCTGGACAAACCATATGTACCTATCACCATGATGATTTGCGTGATATTCATTAAAAGGCGACTATCATACAATGAATTCACGTGGAATGTATTTACACCACTAGTGAAGCTCTGACGTGTCTGACGCCCTACTGTGCCTAATCCCGGCGCCCCCGTCGGTGGGTACTCTCCAAGTAGACACCCTTGTCGTTTGATTATACAAACATGGGTAGCTATTGACGGGCACATTTAATACACATGCACACCAAGTCATTCAAAGGGGATTCGACAAAAAATCGACCAAACTATGCAAGAAACGCCCCTCACGGTTAATAAAACACACATCCACCACCGGATGTGTAAGACTTTTTATTTTACTCTCTGGAAAGGAGACGAACCTCACTTGAGAGTCACAGCGTGCTCCTGGCTGAGCCCAATGCTGTGTTACACCCACCAGTGCCCGCCGAGTGCCACACACCTCTGTGTTGTATTCCACCAGCTAGTGCGTATGCTATGACACTCTCTAGCCCATGTGCACTGTAACACCACCCAGTGAATATGTCATGCCACACTTGCCTTCGCACGGGTTATATTGCCCCATCTAACATGCCTTCCTCGATGCCTATGTTATAACGCACAGCGCTATGCCATAGATATTGCAATCTGGGATCCATATCTTTGTCACAGTGCATATGCAACGTTATACTTCCCAGCACATATTTTATATTACAACTTTAGAGACTAGTTAGGTTACACACACTGCCCTGTGCATATTACACTCCAAGGCGCATATCGCATAGCACGCGCTAGTGCCTGTGCTATCTCGCGCTCTCCAATAATCTGACATTGCGCACAATGTATTGCATATTATATTTCACGCCCCGGTTCATTTTATATCACACTTTTTGGTGCATAGTTTATACCATATACTATATCTAGTTTTCATTTTCAATCGTGCTCTCAGAACTATGTTCTATATAACACTGCGTCCACCTACCCTTTTCACGGGCATTACATTTTGCGATGGGGGTGGAGGGTCAGAGGGTGTTTCTGCCAAGTGAGCCCGGAGTCACAGTCACAAACGTCTTCTTCCTGAATAAAAGTGAGATTATGCTGCATACTTGTTCGTATTTTAAGTAGTTCGCACAGACACACATTTTAAAAACAATAAAGTTCCTAATACCCACCTTCTCTGAACAGTTAGCTTGCTGCCCCATCCACCTCCTCCCTATCCTCTTTGAATCCATGGACTAGCCTCCTCCCTCCTGCCATGCATGGTCTGATGTACTGCCACTGCCCTCCATTTAGCATGATGTACCAGTTCACTCCTCCTGCCCTCCATTGCCCAATTCTATGGCCCATTATTGACCTCCTGCTTAGCTTCTGTGCTTAGCTTGCTGCCCCTATTCTCGTACCCCCTGCCCTCCGATGTCTTTGTGCATGCCCCTGCGGCATCCTTTTTGCCCACCATGTTCCATGGACCTGACACTCCTATCTACTCTGAGTGTTCTGTTGAGCTGCCACTCCCCTCCCACCCACCTAGCATTGTCAGATGACTGTAACCTGTCCCTGCCACGTCCACCCTGCATGTCTACATGCCATACCCCTATCCCCTTCCTCCTGTCCTCCATGGTCCATTTTACTGCCACACCCTTCTGCCCTCCTTGGTCTGTTGTGCTACAACTGCTCCTTCTGCCTGCCCCGCGTGGTCTGTTGTGAGACCCCTTCCCCTGAACTCTCTTGTCTGTGCCCAGGTCCTGACCCTCCCTTCTATCCTCCATGGTCCTTTGTGCATGCCCCTGCACCCTCCTTCTTGCCCATCATAGCCATTGTGCTGCCACTAACCCTCCCGCTTGCCATGTATGGTCTTCTGTGCTGCCATGGCCCCTCCCACCCTCCCTGTGTGGTCAGCTAGCTGCCCCTGACCCCCTCCCACATTCCCTCCATGGTCTGTGTGTATGCCATCATAGTCTCACTGTTGCTCTCCATGGTGTGTCTTGTTTCTAGTGCCCATCCTGCCTGACCTCCATGGTCATCTTGCTGCTCCTGCCCTGCCCCCTTGCCCCCAGCCCTCTGTTTCCATGTGCAGACCCCTATTCCAACCCTCCTGGCTTGTCTGTTCCATTGTAATGCCCCTGATCCGTCCCTCCTGCCCTTTATGGTCTGTTATGCTGCAGCTTTCTCTCCTGTCTGTCCATTATGGTCAGCTATCTACCATTGCCTCTTTCCCCTCTGTTCTCTGTTGTCCATGTGCATGGTCCTGTCCCCTCCCTATTGCTATCTATGGATTGTTGTGCTGCACTCCCGTCCCGCATGCCCTGTGTGGTGTATTGTGCTGCTGCAAACCCTGATGCCTGCCCTGTAGGGTCAGTTTGGTGCACCTCTCCATGTCCCTCCTGTCCTCTGTTATCCGAGTCCATGTCCCTAGCCCAATTCCCCCTGCCTACCATGATCCAATGTACCATACTTGCGAACATTTTGAACTTGGTAAGAGGGAGATTTTGAAAGAAAACTGGGGTATTGATTTTCCCCTTTGAGTTACATTGAAAAAGAGGAGATTGTAGACAGGAGACAGATCAAATAAAGCCCATTTGAGCTTAAAAACATTGGACGGTTCCTGGCTGAAACGGGTCTGTTGGCATGTATGGTTGTACTACCACTGCCTCTTCCTTCTGCCCACAATGGCCTATTATATTGCCATAGCCTCTCTTGCCAGTCCTGTATTGTTGGTTTGTTGCCCCTACCCCCCTTTCCACTGCCCTCCATAGTCTGTTGTGCTGCCACTGCCCTTCCTGCCTGCCCAGTGTGGTCAAATTGTTGCCTCTGCACTCTCCTACCTGCCTTCAATTTTTAGAGTCCATGCCCCTGGCCTCTGCCTCTCATCAGTATCCCAATGAACAACTAGATTGCTAACATTCAATATTTATTACAAAAGTGTGGAACGCCTGACGTCATATTGATGTAATCAAAACTGTAATACCTAGAGCATTTCTTTTAGAAATTACATATATGTGAGGGTCTTATTTGCTTCAAAAGTATGGTTAGTGCTTTAAAAAACTAAAATAAGGACATATTTTATGGCAAATGTGTGACACATCTGAATGCCTTCTTGATGGAACCAAAGTAAAAAACTGAAAGTATTTCCTATTGAGGAGACTGCAGTAAATGAGGAAATTAGGAAACTTCATAGCAAATAAATGTCCCAAGATGGCCACCAGAGACAAAAGAGCCCAAATGTAGCCCAAATATCACCCAGATGTAGCCCAAGTATTGCCCAATGACAGAATGTCCCAGAGTGTTTTAAAGAACAACTAGAGCGCTAACAGTCTTACTTATGACAAAAGTATGGCACACCTGAAGCCATCTTGATTGGAATAAAGTGGTAACACTTAAAACATTTCATTTGCAAAGGAACAAAATGAGGGGGTTCATTTTGCCATAGAAATTATGAATAGTGCTGCAGAAAGAACAATTAGGGCACATTTTGACTTCTCAAATTCTCTTCTATTTCATTAAAAAATTCTGACATGCAGACTGAAACATGCACTTTGAATACCAGCAGCAGACTTCCCTGGTGAGCAGTAGCTTTACTACAGTGATCTAATGAGGACTAGAGTGCTACCATTCAGAATTTATGGCAAATGTGTGACACATCTGAATGCCTTCTTGATGGAACCAAAGTAAACAAGCATTGAAAATGCAATAGGTCTTGCCCTCGTTTAAGTTAAAGCAATTCTGTTTGTAATTAGGAGACTTTTGAGCTTTGCTTTTATTAGTGTTTTTCAAACTTTCATGTACATAACGTTGCATATATGTATATGTATGCATGCATTTATATTTGTATTTATGTAGATATGCAGATTATATATATGTTTCTATATGTATGTATACATATATTATCTACTGGCGGTCGCCAGTACATAGTTATAGTTAGGACCGAGTTCCCATAGGAAATATGAAAATTCTATTTTGAATAACTTTGGCGCCGGTTGACTTATCTTCGTGAAATGTTCAAAACTAATGGGGCGCTCTGCTCAGCTCCTACCCTGAAAGTCTCGGGGTGATTCGTCAAGCGGGGGCTGAGAAAAAAGGGGGGTCCCAAAACGCGTTTTCCCCATGCATTTTCCCATAGGACCTTTAGTCGAAGGTACAGCCTGAACGGCTGAACAAAATTACTTGAAATTTGGCAAAGAGGTAGTCCTCAGGTCAGGCATGTGCCTTTTGCATATATGGTGTCAATCTGTTCAGTAGTTCCTGAGAAAGATGCAGTTAAAAGTACATAAATATCTATATGCGCGCACCGTGCGCGCACGGTGCACGCACCAAATGTCCGCGAGCATAATTCTGATTGGTGGTTAGATGTCAGTCAACATTCCAATCGGTCGAAATCAGGAAGTGTCGGATGCCATTTTGTGTGTGACAGTGAAAAAGAAAGGTGGAGAACGTGAAAAGGGGGCAGGGTAGAGAGTTCCTGACCCCCTAGCCTTTGTCAGGGGGTCGCTGAAGGACCCCGAAGGGTGAAAAAAAACATTTAATTTTTTTTCAAAAAATCGCGGGGTGCGCGCACGGTGCACGCACCCCCAGCCGCCATTTTGAGTTTTAGAGAAAGAAGAGAGCTAAAAACACAAGTGGAGAACGTGAAAAGGGGGCAGGGTAGAGAGTCCCTGACCCCCTAGGCCTTCTCAGGGGGACCATGAAAGACCCCTAAGGTCCCAAAAAAAACCCCTTTTTATAAATATTGCGGGGTGCGCGCACGGTCATGGCGGCAAAAAATTCATTAAAAAAATAGAATTAAAAATCAAGTTTAAGTGTTTAGATGTTGGTTGGCACTAAAAAGAGCTGTTGTGTTCATTGAGTGTTTTTTTGTACCTACAAGTAAGTACCGATGCAGAGTCTAAAGTTCAAGAGGAAGACTCTGTTCCCGTCATCTGTGAAATGTACACCGTCTCCTCTATAAATGCCTTGCATGTTGTAACGCAAGTTGTTGTGGTATATAGAACCCATACCATAGTCTCTGAGGAAAGCAGAAACAGACTTATTGACGTGCTTTTTTGCTTTGTCAATCTGCGGACAATATTGGTTGGACCAGTTCCACTTTTGCCTTTGGCATATATTAGAATATACAAAGGTAGTTTGTGGAAAAAGTGACATCAATTGCACAAAGGTGTCCTTAACAAGCATTTCCAGACCTACCCCAGTTAAAGTGCCTAGGTCACTGGATGCACTCAGAAGGTGTCTTTCAGTAGAATGGCAATATGAAAAGAAAGATAGGTGTAAAATGGAGGCTTACATACTTTTTTTTTAAATAAAAAGAACTCATTGGCTGTTTCAGACCATTCAACACTCAAAACTAGGCTGTATGTTAAATTTTTTAAAAGCATGTTTTGTATTGGTTCAGAAAAATGTGTTCCCACAGAAGATTACTTTGGCTATGCTGTTAGGTTTGAAAAGTCAAGCACTCTTGCTCTTTGAATTAGAAACATTGTGTGCTGAACTTCTGACCTCTCTGCTCACAACAGTGTTCCATGATCTGTTGCTATGGTAGCAGACAGAAGTCATGTTGGGGGTAGGAATCATATGGAAAGGGTTGAAATTTGCAACCAATAGAAATGTGTGTTTCCATTAAAAAAATGTGGGAAGCAATGTGATTTGAAGTTAACATGTATATGTGTGAAAAAAGAGAGGGAAATTTTGCCATTTAGTGGTTCTGGTGAGAGGAGTACAGCTCAGAGATTCTGGCTCTGATAATCTGCTGTGTGAGTGGCACATTTCTTTCTCAACTAACTACTTTTAAAGGTGAGTTATTAATTTGAGAGGGGATGTATGTGGTGTATTTTGATATAAATAATAGAAATTTGTTTCTTCTTTTAAAGTTGTGTTTTACATTTTATGTTTTGGAAGATATTTAACTGCCTTGAACTTGTAAGAAATTATGGAGTATTTCTTCACCATAAGTTAAGATGTACTGGTATCACCCAGGAATACTGTTTTGTGCCTAGAATCACATCATGAGTCTGTGTGCACACAGGAATTGTTGTCAGAGATTTAATTTGTGTTGCTCTTGTTCTGTAAGACTTGCACTCGTAAGGAAAGGGCCAGCTTGTTTTCTTGAACTGTGATGGTTAGCATTCAGCAGAAATCACTATCTCACAGATGAGAGGCAAATGCTAACACATTTGAAAACAACAGGGTAGATTTTACTTCCACTCCTGCAATGGGTGAGGTAGTTCCTACATGTTCAAAACTCCAATTAACCCTTACCACAGGTGATGTTACATACATCTCTGCAGTCTTCATGCAGTTGTGCAAGCGTCCATGCAGATCTCTCTTGCACCTGACAATACACAGTCTCCAGAAACACACTCTTAACACACAGGCATCTGTTTCTCCTGCACTCCCATGCTTACTGTTCAGCACTGTGTGGTATTTCAGATAGCAGTGTGTAACGCTAACACATTCAACATCATCAAGGCTCATTTCCTTTGCTCTAGTCTAATCACTCACCCAGGTTCCACATGCTCATGGTCTCAAGTAGCTGTTAGGACATGTGCTCTCTTCTGCCTCTCTAAACTATAAGGAAAATGTGTCAGGCTGTTACAGTAATTATCACTTGCTCTACCACAGTAGTAAATGTGCTTTGAAATTCCCAATCAAATATCGTTTTCTGCCTAGAATCACACCATGAGTCTGTGTGCACACAGGAATTGTTGTCAGAGATTTAATTTGTGTTGCTCTTGTTCTGTAAGACTTGCACTCGTAGGAAAGGGGCAGCTTGTTTTCTTGAACTGTGATGTATGCATACAGCACACATCACCATCTCACAGATGAGAGGCAAATGCTAACACATTTTAAAACAACAGGGTAGATTTTCCTTACAGTACTGTAATGAGTGAGGTAGTTCCTACACGTTCATAAGCCCAATTGACCCTTACCACATGTGCTCTTACATACATCTCTGCAGTCTTCATGCAGTTGTGCAAGCGTCCATGCAGATCTCTCTTGCACCTGACAATACACAGTCTCCAGAAACACACTCTTAGCACACAGGCAGTTGCTTCTCCTGCACTCCCATGCTTACTATTCAGCACTGTGTGGTATTTCAGATAGCAGTGTGTAACGCTAACACATTCAACATCACCAAGGCTCATTTCCTTTGCTCTAGTCTAATCACTCACCCAGGTTCCACATGCTCATGGTCTCAAGTAGCTGTTAGGACATGTGCTCTTTTCTGCCTCTCTAAACTATAAGGAAAATGTGTCAGGCTGTAACAGTAATTATCACTTGCTCTACCACAGTAGTAAATGTGCTTTGAAATTGCCAATCAAATATCGTTTTCTGCCTAGAATCACACCATGAGTCTGTGTGCACACAGGAATTGTTGTCAGAGATTTAATTCGTGTTGCTCTTGTTCTGTAAGACTTGCACTCGTAGGAAAGGGGCAGCTCATATGATAGGATTTGAAAAGCTCAAAAAAAATATAGTAATATATTTAAATTACATAAGGATATTTTTTTTTAGTTTCCTTTAGGTATTGCTGAACAACACTGAAATAAATTAAACGTGCCTATAAATTCAAGAAAGAGAAAAGAACAGCAAAAACATCTATATTTGAAGACAACTGGACAACAAAAATTAGTTGAAGAACCTCATGTTGGAAAAAAGAAAAAGTCTTCTGGTAAGCAGACTAAGGATTTTTTTTTTAAATATCCTCAAACATAGAAAAAATTTACAAAGTATATCCACTGCAAATAGTGTTTCAAGAAGAAAACAACAAGACAATAGAAAGAAAATACTAAATGCTAATGTACAATCAGAAGCAAGAAAGAATGACTTAAAAAGAAAAACAGAATTTCAAAACATTCGTAAAAAAATGTTTCAGAGAAGAGTGGTGTTCAATTTGCTAAAGGATGTGAAAAAATATAGGAAGAAAGCAATATTTTATAAGAAAAAGAAACATATTGAATCAATTGTTGCAAAGGCTTTGGAATTAAAAAGAAAACTATTCATTTTAATTTTGAACAGGATCCGTACATTAGATAAAATAGTCAATGTAATGAAGTCAAAAAGCAAAAGGAAAAGAGTAGTGAAAAAAAACAACTTTTGTAATGTGTTCTTAGGAGAATGGAAGCATAGTTCAAGTACTGAACCATTTTTTAATGAAGAGAGTTATCTTCAAAGTAATAGTTTGCTGCATGCAGTTGACACCAGTGGTCGAACTTATGAAGTTAAAGATGGTTGTGTAATGGAAAAGGAGAAAATGGTTCCAAGAAATGAGGAAGAAGTGTTAGCTGATGAGGTTATGGGGAAACATCCTAAAGCGCCAGTGTACACTTGGAATTGTAGTAGTATTTGTACTGTACGACAAGAATCTATTTATAAATTACGTGACTTTCTAAGAGAATATAGTAAAAAAAGTGTTAAACAGAAGATTAAGGTGCTTCAAAGACTAGATCCATGCAGAGTGAGAAAGAATACTGGTTTGCAAGGACATTCTCTGGCTTGTCTTTCTAGGAAAGTTTGTCAAAGTGTTTTTCACCATTTTAGGATGCTGGCAGTACATCATACTGAAATGAGAAAATTTGTATTTTGCTAAAAGTCCAGCACTAAAGTTAAATGAGTTGAATAGTGCTCTGTTGCGTGGATCTGTATCAGATGTAGAGAAGGTTACTGATGATATTCAGTTTTGTTACTTTGGTCCAGAACAAGAAAGTGCAGGAAAGAACACAGTTATTGAAGAAAATGTGGAAGAGAATGTAGAACCCACTGTTAGTAAAAATGTTGAAGATCAAATGACAAAATTTACTATCATCTCTAATGAAAGACCAAATATTACTTGTATTTGTTGCCGGAGAATCCATTATAAAACTCAAACAAGGAATGTTGATCTCTATAAAAAAAGTGAAAAAGAAAATAATTATGAGTGGAAGGATTTTGCTACATATTTGTTTCTGGAAAATTGTTTTGATTTGGGTGAAGATCAGCGTATTTGTAAATACTGTTATAACAAGTTAGAAGAAAATAAAATGCTAGCTAGAGCTGTACATAATAATTTAGAATTGGTTGATATTCCTGCAGAACTTAGTGATTTAAATATGTATGAGTCTATACTCATTCAATGTGTCCATGCGTTTCAGACTATAGTTCGTATGGAGCCCAAAACAGGTAAATTACCTCCTTCAGATTTACAAAGAGGTTTAAAAGGAAGAGTTGTCTATTTGCCATTAGATTTGGAAAAAAATATTGAAACAATTGATGCAGATAGTTTGGAAACTGAACCATTAGTTATTCTGGTTAATGGTGTACCTACAAAGAATAAGAAAATTTGGCAGGAGCTAGTAGATGTACGAAAAGTACAAAGAGCAAATTTATACTTGAAAAGAAATAATAAGTACTATGAATCAATTTATATGGATGAAGATGAAGAAGTTTTTCTAGCAGACACAGGAATACCAACTGGGCAAATTGAAAAAGTGGATAAGTCAAAAGAAGAAGAAATTTATGAACATTTCAGCATACATCCTCTTCATTCTAAAGAAGTTATGGGAAACACTATTGATCTGTTTCAGATGAAAAAAGCAAAAGGAACTCCCGTGAGTGTATGGGAGGAGAGCTTGGAAGCTCATTGTTTTCCCCAGCTGTTTCCTACAGGAAAAGATGGACGATATGATGAACGTCCAGTACAGATTCCTGTTTCTGAGTATCGGACTACAAGATTATATGCAGAAGATCCAAGATTTCGTCAAAGTATTCCTTATTTGTTCCATCTTTTATTTGAAAGTGACTTGTCAGCACTATCTTATGCAGTAAATCACATTTTAAAAACTGGAGTACATCTACATAATGTGTCTGCAAAGGATTTTATGAACAAAGTGCAACAGCGAGATGATCATTTGGAATCTCAATTGATTAATCTGATGGCTTGTCAGCGTGGAACTAATGAATATTGGTACCGATGCCATGGAGAATTGAAATGTATGTTACAGAATTTAGGAACTCCTACATGGTTCCTTACCCTAAGCTGTGCTGAGTACGCTTGGGATGATTTACTGGATTTTCTTCGAGAGGCAAATTAAAATATTGAAAACATCCAATACAAGACAGCAGGAGAATTGTGCTCATTGGATCCGGTTAATGTTTGCAGATATTTCAATCATAGATTTGAGGCTATGATGTCATTCATCGGCAATAAAAAAATCCACCTCTTGGAGAAGTTGTGGATTTCTTTTGGAGAGAGTACCAAGCAAGAGGTACTCCTCATATTCATATGCTGTTGTGGATCAAGGATGCCCCAAAATTTGGAACAGATTCTGATGATGCAGTTTTATCTTTCATTGAAGAATATGCAACATGTGCTATACCTAAAAGCACAGAAGAAAAAAACTTAAAAGAGCAAGTTTTACGTTTCCAAAGTTATCGGTGTGGAAAATCCTGTTGACGTAAGTACAAGAGTAAAGATAAATTCTACACAAAATGTCGATTTGGGTTTCCACAACCTGTTCTTTCAAAAGGAAGAGTAAACAGTTTTATGTCAGCTGTGCGACATACCATTACAAGAAAATCTCCGAAAAATACCTACAACCTAAGAAGAAAAGAAGAGTCAAAATATATAAATGACTACAACCCAATCATTTTATCCATGTGGAATGCTAACATGGATATTCAGTATGTAGCTGACAATTCTATTGCTGTTGCTCGGTATGTCACATCTTACATCACTAAATCTGAGAAAACGGAATTGAAAGAAATGTGGGAAGAGATTTCTCACGAGAAGACTGTCAGTAAAAAGCTATACAGTTTCAGTTTAAAGATGTTATCGCATCGAGAAATTGGGTCATACGAATGCTCAGATAGGTTATCATCTGCAAGTCTGTACTCCAAATCCAGAAGAATAATTTGGGTAAGTTTAGGCCTTGCAGGAATGCGAAATCGGGTACTGAAATCTATTCGAGAAATTGAATATTTAGCAGAGAACGAACCAGAAAGTACAGACATTTTGAAAACAAATATGTTGGAATAATATTACCCAAACAGAAGTCATCATCTTGAGAACATGTGTCTCTATGAGGTGCTGCAGAACTACATTTTTACACGGAATGCCACAGAAGACATCAACAATGGAAAATATAAAGTCATTGGTGAGGAAGGATGTTTGGTGAAACAAACAAAAGGAAGTTTGATGAATCACAGGAAGCTGAGTTGCGACACTACTGACAAAAAGGAATTTTACTACTTAGCAGTTTTACAGCTGTTTAAACCATGGCGTTCAGAGGATTAATTACTTGAGGATTTTCAGAGCTATGAAGATTCCTTTAATGCATGTAAAGATAGCATAGAATGCAGTACTTTAAAAAACAAATTATGTACAAATGTTAAATGAAGAAATTGAGCAAGAAGATACAATTGCAGCTGAAGTAGCTAGAGACAGTTCTCAAGACAGTCAAAGTTCTGGTACGCTCAGTCAAGATCCCCTAGGACAACCAATTGTAGAAAATGAAGCTGCAATAGCCATGACTGAAGTGGAAACAGCTATGAATCAAGCTCAGGAAGATTTAATAGACTTACCAAATTTGGAACAACAACTGAATGATGAACAACAACAAATTTATGAAGAAGTCACAAAACAAATTGATCATGGATTACTACATGAAAATAAAGAGTGCTCATGCACATCATTTGAACCAATCAGAATGTATGTGAGTGGACAAGCTGGAACTGGAAAACGTTTCTTAATTAAAGTAATTAGAAGCTACCTACAGAAAAAAACTGATTCAACTTTGTCTTGTGTTGTTACTGCTCCAACTGGGTTAGCAGCATATAACATAAAAGGAATTACCTTACATCGTTTGCTAATGTTACCAGTAGAGCATGAGAACAAAATAGAATACCACAAGCTAACAGGAGAAGCATGTTTTGAAGTTTCAAGAGTGTTGAAGAAAATAAAAGTTCTCATTATTGATGAGGTAAGCATGGTATCAAACTTAATGCTTGCCTTTGTGCATTTAAGAATGCAGCAAATTCTAAAGACAGACTATGACGTGTTATTTGGAGGAAAACATGTTATAGTTTTTGGGGATCTACTGCAGCTCACTCCAGTTAAAGGACAACCAGTATTTAATACTGTTGAACATGAAGACACGAAAAAGTCATTAGGAAGTATAGGTAATGTGAATATTTGGTCATACTTTGAGTACAAAGAACTCATTACCAATATGCGGCAAGCAAATGACGATGATTATGCAAGTATTCTCAAAGATATCAGAATTGGACTACTCACAGAACATGGCAGAAAAGCTTTACAGAGTCGATTGCTATGTAATTTGTTTCCAACAGAACAAATAGTTCCAGAGAAAATATACAAGAAAATTGCAGAAAAAAATACTGTAATCTGCTTAATGGCAATACTACATGAATGCTCTATATTCAATGAAGAACTTTTGAAATTGGAAAATGAAGAGATTATGAAAATGGAAGCCGTGGATAAAATACAGCATGAAGGAATAACTATTATATTGACAGGCAAATTGAAAACTAAATTGGATACTCTAGAGAAAAACATATCGAAAACAGCTGGTTTATAAAATAATCTTTATGTATGTATGAACTGTCGAGTAATTTTACGCCGTAATTTGAATGTATAAAAAGGTTTAGTGAATGGAGCTATGGGTGAAGTTGTGGGTTTTGTTAATTACTAGAAAAAAGATGGAATCGAATTTTTAAAAATAAAATTTGATCAGATTGGGGCGTGGCCACGACGCCGACCAAGATGGCCGCCTGACGCGGGACCTCCGACGCACCGGAGCTTCTCCTCTGTCCCGGTTCTTCTCCGGAGAGCATTTCACCACCACAGACATTGGATTTTCATGTCGGAATGCAGCGCGCTTCTGGTGAGCGCTTTTTGATGCATTTTTAGGGCCGGGGTGCCCCTTTTCTCGCCGCATTCGTTCTCTCCTCAGAGAGCGGCCGCCATTTTGTTTGAGGCGCGATGCTCGTTTTTCTGCTGGCTTGGCTGCATTTGCTCCACATTGCCCTTTTTTTGGGGTTCTACGCCTCCTGAATGCTGTTTCATCCTTTCTGGGCGCTGCCATGCCACATGGATATCTTCTAGCCTGTGCTGCCCCACGTGGATGGAATGAGGTAATTTCTGATAAATGACTTTCTTGCTATGTTCCTGCCTCCTTTTTGATTGCGCTCATCACTGCCTCTGACGGGGGACGTCCATGACCTGGTTGGTTACTGACCCTGCACTCTTCATTTTTGCTTAGTTTGGCACTGGCTTGTCTCTGCTTACTCTGGAACATTTCTTTATTCACTCCACAAGCTCTCCTATGGTTACTACTCCACCTCTATGCGACTGAATGCCTTCACTTTTTTGGTCTTACCTCACAGTTGTCCTCTTGTTTGCTGCTTGTCATTTCTGATTGGCTTCTATGGGCAAGCTACGTAATCCAAAGTTCGTCTTTACCCCTTCGGGGAACTCTCCTGTGGTAACCTCTTCACCTCATACAACGACGGACTCTCCTCCCAAGGTAGCACCAATGGCGGGAGTAACCCTCCCTCGCTCCTCCTCAACACAGCCTCCTTCAAACAAATCCTCACCTCCGTCAGCTTCATCTTCTAAGCGCCTCAAACAAGATGCGTCTTCGTCAGAGAAGCCATCATCCCCTATTTCCATGGAGATGCTTTTTGAGGAAATTCGTGCCCTTCGGCCTTTTGTTGAGGAGACCAATAGTAAGATGCAGTTTCTTGAGGAGAAATGGTCATCTATAGACAACAGAGTTACAGTTGTGGAGCAACAGGTTTCGGACCTTCATTCTACTTCCCAGAGGGTTTCCTCCTTAGAAAAATCTGTTCTGGCGCTACAGCAACACACGGAGGAATTGGAAAACAAGAACAGGAGGAACAACCTCCGTATTTATGGTTTGCCGGAATCTTTAGAAGGGGACGACCCTGTGCTCTTTTTCTCCTCCTTTCTCCCGAAGCTTTTGGATATGCCATCCACCACCTCCCTCAACATTCAGAGAGCGCATAGACTTGGTCCTCGCTCATCCACGTCAACCAGGCCAAGGGGAGTCATTATCCTTTTTTTGAAGTTCACAGATCTTCTCTCTGTCCTTTCAGCGTCCAGAGCCAAGAGTCAGATCTCCTGGTTGGGTCAGAGAGTATATCTTTCCCAAGATGTTTCAAATGCCACTGCCTCTCGTCGGAAGGAATTTTTGTCCCTGCGAGCTCCGTTGAGGTCCCTTGGTGCTAGATTTGGTTTATTTCACCCATGCACTTTCAAAGTTACGTTACAGAATCAGACTTGGACCTTCCAGGATCCTGCTGAACTCAAAAATGTCATTCATATCCGTTCTAATTCTGCTATGGAGACCTCCTCCTCTTCTTGTGGCTGATTGTTTAATTGTTTTACACTTTCAGATTACTTGAAATGTCTAACTTTTGCTTCCCTTACAGGTCATCCATTTCTGTCCCTGTCTCTGTTTCCGTTTATTAATTTTCTACGTATTAGATTATAAATATGTTTTTCTTACTCACATGTTTCTAACTTCAAATTCCCTCATACCTTTGTCTAAGAATTGTGTCCAGTTTTTGCCCTTCAACATTTGAATTTTCACCCTTGGTTCGTCATAGTATGTCTTCATGTTCTCAAATGTTACTCATTCTTTATTCATTTATCTAGATGGACCGACTTCCTCTCAACCTGGCTCTTCGGTTATGTTCTTTGTTCCGGTGCGATCCGGCCTGGTCTCCCGTCTCGGGGGATCTGTCTCGTTGAGTGTCGCCATTTCCCCGTTGTCCTATTTCGTACTCCCCTCAGGTATGTTCTCCTCAGTCGTCCCTTTGGGATATGTGCTGTCTCTCCTTGTACTTACTTTCCTTTCCCGTTTCCTTTATCCTTTTCTCTTCCCTGTACTGGTTGATCAATTCCGATTCTCCTTTGTTTCTATTCACCTTTTTTCCTCTCTTCTCAACCTATTTCACCGATATTTCTCAAAGTTTTCTCCTTTTCGACTTGTCTTTTGCGTATGCCTCTTCTTCTTTACTTCTTCTGTCCTATTTGATTCTATGTTATTTGTTAATTCAAAGTTATTACATGGAATGTAAAAGGTTTTATTAACCCCATTAAGTGGCAGAGAGTTTTGTCCCATTGGGCCTCCTACAATCCAGATATTGCTCTCTTGCAAGAAACTCATCTTAATGATGTTGAATCTCTGAAGTTAAAAAGAAGTTGGGTGGGTACAGTCTTATTTTCACCCTCTGACAACAAAAAGAATGGAGTTGCTATCCTTTGTCACAAGAGGCTTAAATGTACGGTTTTGTCCCAGGAGACGGACTCTGAAGGTCGTTGGGTACTGGCTAAATTATTGATAAACTCGATTCCTTTGACTGTTTTTAATGTCTATGGGCCTGTACAAGCAGACTGTTCTTTTTGGCCTTTGATTACAGAGAAATGTGTTCAATATAAGGATGTATCATTTGTTTTTGGTGGTGACTGCAACCAGATTGTTGATCCGTTCCTCGACCGCAAATCCACAGTCCGTTTCACACCACATAAACCCCACAAACAATTTCTTAATACTATTTCACAATCACATCTTATTGACTCTTGGCGTCTTTCACACCCTGACACGTTGGACTATTCCTTTTTCTCTCCTCCTCACTCATCCTTCTCTCGTCTTGACTATATTTTCCTCTCTAATTCTTTATCTCAGAACGTTCTGTCTTCTTCCATTGAACCTATTGTCATCTCGGGCCACGCTCCCATCGTGACAGATTTTGACCTACTCCCACCACAGCCTAAACCTTCCCGTTGGCGCTTTAACAGTGCACTCCTCACTGATCCCAATTTTTCTTCTTCTTTTCGCTCTTTCGTTGAGGAATTTTTCTCTCTTAATTCAGACCCTAGTATTTCCCCTCACACTCTGTGGGACTCCTTTAAAGCCTCCGCGAGGGGTTACATCATTGACTTTGTCTCTCAGAAGAAGAAACAGTTTACTCAAAAGCGGAAATCCTCCCTGGCTCATATAAAAACTCTGGAGCACCAGTTCTACACTTCTTCTGATAAATTTATGTCACCGGATCTCCTGCGAGCTAAGTTAGAATTCAACAAATTAACTACAGATAATGCTTCTTCGATTCTCCTTCGCAGTAGTCCACGGTATTACGGAGGTCGCAATAAATCTGGTAAGCTCTTGGCCAATTATCTCAAGTCCCGTAAGGAGCGCACTCTTATAGACTCTATATATTCTTCTGCTGGCACTCTTCTCCACAAAGACAAAGAAATCCTTGAGCAGTTTCAATTGTTCTATCAGAATCTCTATACCCCAGAGTGTCCTCCCACTCCTTCCCTTATTCAGAGTTATTTTGAGAAGCTCCCTACACCGTCTAATTCTCACCTGAATTTTCCGGACCTTGACCTCGATCTCTCTCTCCATGAACTCTCGGCAGCCTTGTCAGCCCTTACTAAAGGGAAGACCCCTGGCCCTGATGGCTTTCCTGTGGAATTTTATTTACATTTTTCAGACATTTTACTACCTAAACTTTTAACCCTCTTTCAATCATTTTCCTCATCTGGCAAGGCTGAAGGCACTTTTCAAGATGCTTCCATCTGTCTGATCCCCAAAGAAGGTCGCGACCACCAGTTTTGTAAAAATTACCGACCGATTTAGTTAGTCAATGTAGACTACAAAATCTTTGCCAAATTACTTGCAATGCGCCTAGACCCCCTTATGCCTCACCTCATTGGCAAAGAGCAATGCGGCTTCGTTAAGGGCAGGCTTACTTCGGACAACTCTCGCCTTCTTCTTAACGTCCTAAATAAAGCTCCCTCACTTTCAACCCCTCTTGCTGCTATCTCTGTTGACGCAGAGAAGGCCTTTGACAGGGTTGACTGGTCTTTTTTGTTCGCTTCATTGCGGTGGCATGGCTTTGGTCCCAAATTTATATCCCTTGTCTCTCTCCTATATTCTGCCCCCAAGGCCTCGGTACTTGTGAATGGACAACTCTCTCCATCTTTTAATCTTCAGAGGGGTGTTCGCCAAGGTTGTCCTCTTTCCCCACTTCTTTTTGTCTTATCTCTCGAACCCTTCTTATCCTCCATTCGCAATAACACTTCCATTTCTGGTTTCCCATATGGCTCTAATCAATTGAAACTTTCTGCCTATGCGGATGACATCTTACTATTTATTTCTGACCCTGAGTCCTCCGTCCCCCCCTTATTATCCGAGTTTCACTCCTTTTCTTTGGTTTCTGGTTATAAGATCAACTCAGACAAAACCGAAATTCTCCCTCTCACCTCATCCTGTCTTCCCCATCTTTTCTCTGCTACTGGTTTTGCCTGGAGTAGCTCCAAGATTAAGTACCTTGGCATTCTGTTTTCCAATTCCATCTCATCCTCGGTTAAATTGAATTTGTCGGCAGTTATTTCCAGGATTGATCAGTCGCTCTCAGCCTGGAATCCCCTCTTTCTCTCCTGGTGGGGTCGTTTGGATTCAATTAAAATGATGATCGCCCCTATTTTAATTTATACCTTCTCTATGCTACCGGTTCACATCCCTACATTTTACTTTAAAAAAATTGATTCTCTTCTTTCTCGTTTTCTCTGGAAAGGTAAGAAATCCAGAATTTCCATTGCCACCCTCCGTAAGCCTAAATCTAATGGTGGGGTTAACTTCCCTGATTTCCGTCTTTATCATAGATCCTTTTCTTTACGTCAGGCCTCGAGATGGATCTCATCAACTCTCTCTCCTTTCACGCCCCTCTGGCTTCTTATTGAGCAATCTTTACTATTACCCTTCTCCTTTGCCGAGGTGATGCGATTCTCTTCCAGGAATCCTTTTTCTCTTTCCCCCTTATTCAAACATACCTCTTCTCTTTTAAGTCCTTTGGTTCTTCCCTCCGAGGTCACACGTACATCCTTCTTAAATTCTCCTATTTGGTATAACTCTCTTATCCTTTTAAAAAATAGACCCATTTTTTGGAAAGCATGGAGGGTAAAGGGCGTAATGTGGGTCAACCAACTTTTTGATGGTGTATCCCCTTGCTCTTTTCCCCAATTTCAACTTTTATTTCGGTGCCCTCGCTCCTTTTTGCGGAAATTCACAACCCTCATGGCAATTATCCTTGACCGTTTTTACTCTCTTCCCTCTTCATCATCATCGTCGCCTCCTCCTTCTCTTCTTAATATTCTTGCTACACTCCCTAAAGCATCTCTCATCTATAAATCTCTTGTATCTCCTAATCCCAATCGTGTCAAATCTAAACTGGAGCTTTCTTGGGAAACGGATTTTTGTTGTACTTGGTCAACTACTCTTTGGGATAAGCTGTGGTCCAGATCTCTAAAAATCTCCCGCTCTGCTTCTCTTACTCAATCCTTATTTTATCTGTATCACAGGCTCTACCTTTCTCCTCTTTCTTTATCCCGCTTTTCTCCCTCCTCTGACTCTAAATGCTGGACTTGTTCTTCTTCTGATGCTGACCTTTTCCACATGTTTTTTCTGTGCCCTGTTGTCTCTACCTTTTGGGGGAAAGTGTGGTCATGCCTCTCTCGTATCTTCCCTCTTCCTTCCTCTTTTACACACTCATTTCTCTTTTTGGGTAGCCTTTCTGACTCCTTGAATCTCCCTGCTCATCTACACGGTCTCTTTGACCTGACGCTTGCGCTTGCCTTCCAACATATTTCTTCCAACTGGAAATCTCTAGCTTCTATCTCCTTACAAGGCTGGTGGAATTCATTATGCCACTTTCACAGATTGGACGTCTCCTTTGCCTCCACTTGTAAACCTGCTCGTAATGTTGATTTTTTCTGGTTGCCTCTCACCACGTATTTGGACTGCTTGGCCCTAAAGAAACCTATATGTCTCAATGCAGAAAATTTTAAACCTCCTTGAACGTCTGGAACTCTCTCCTTTTGCTATTCAGTATAAGTTTTGTTTAATATTATTGCTTGTTTTATGATGGTAATTTTGCATCGCTGATTTTTTACGACTTTTACAATTTGAATATGTGTCATAATTTTTAGATATTGTATGGTTTATATTATTATCTTTATATCTTCCTTTCCCTCTCCCCCTCTTTTCCTCCCTTATCCTATCCCTCCCATTGCCTCCTTCAATGTTAAAAATTCTCTTAAAATGCTTTGTGGTTTCTAATAGTGATATTAGCAGTGTTAAGTTTCTCAATGGTTTCTGTATTATTGCAATGTATGCTGATATCTCTCTTTTGTCATCAACTCTTTAATAAAGCTTTCAAACATAAAAAAAAAATTTGATCAGATTGAAGTTAAAGACATTAGTCGTTGTTCAGTTCGTTTTTTGCTTGTGAAAGACTTATATGTACGTAGGAAGCAGTTTCCGTTTTCTCTAGCATATGCTGTAACTATTCACAAATCTCAAGGATTAACTGTAGATAGTGCTTTTGTAAACATTGGATCTAGTGTGTTTAAAGAAGGTATGGCATATGTTGCTTTGTCACGAGTGAAAAAATTATCTGGTTTATTCATGATAGACTTTGATGACTCAAAAGTTAGCGCTGATGCAAATTGTGTAAAGGAGTATAATAGATTAAGAAGAAGCTATGCTCCTCATTTAGGTCAGTATCCTGTGTTTGAAAAACGTATTGTTTGTCGGAAAAGGAGAATTGAGAATATCTGTAATGAGGATGTACAGAAGAGAAAACAAAAAGAGAGTGATGTGATTGCAAGCAAAAAGAAAAAGGACAATGTTGAAGAGGTTGTTGGTTGTCATTTTGAAAATAGCTCTGGTGTTAACTTCTACGCTAATGTAGTGCTGAATGTTGTATTTTATCTTGAAAGTTTGCAAGAGCAGATAATACTAAATCATGAAAAAAGATTTTGTTCTCTGCTGAGTTTCCTTTATGAGAAGTTGAGTAATGATAAAACTAAAATAGAAAGTGCTTCTGATGTTAGAAATCTTTGAGATGTATGTTCTGGATGTACACAGTTTACACAAAATGTCCAGCAAGATGCACAGGAATTCTTAATGTATATGCTTATGGTACTGGAAGATGAAGGGGTAGAAATAGAAAATATGTTTGGTCTCTCTTATAAATGGGAACATTGGTGTGAAAACTGTATGAACACATGCAGCACTAATGTTGATTCTGAAAGGTTCATACATTTAACATTACCAGAGAGTAAATCAGTGACTTTTAGTAAATTAGTTAAAGATGCAAATCACAACATGGAATGTTCTCAATGTAAATCAGAAATGTTATCAACGTTATTTTTAAAGAAATATGGACAGTATATAATTTTAATGATGCAGCGTTGTAGAGCTGATGGAACAAAATCGGACACTTTAATAAAGAAGTTTGTAGGAAATCAATTATCAATATCAGGAAAGACTTTTGTTGCAGTTGCAATAATTTTCCATGATGGACCTTCTATAACTTCTGGTCATTACACAGTTTATCTAAAATGTGAAAAAGGCTGGACACTGTGTAATGATTCTCAATTGATTTTCAAGCAACGTTTGCCTGCAGAATTACCAAATTCCTACTTAATTTTTCTAAAACCAAAATTTTAGATACAAATTGAAGCATCTGAAGAAACCATTATTTCGATTTTACAGGATTACCATTGGATATTTCACCTAAAAAGGATTTAAAAATTACCATTTGGCCTCATGGAAAGGTAAATGTTTCTATCGTGGACTTCTTTGACAGATATTATATTGGTGTATGTGCTTAAGCAACAAGATTTGCAGACGTTATTTATTGCAAATAGTTATTGTTCTTAGAAGATATTTTTAATATATATGTTACATTTCTATCAAGGTATGTTTTACTGAGGATAGATTCAGGGCTTTTTTAAACAATCTTTCAGATTGTTTATTTTTTTGCCCGCTGTTAAGTGGTGAATACAATTGATATTACTATTTTCAGTGACATTCAATATATTCTGAAAACAGAAAAAAAGGGCAAAAAAACTACTTTGTTAAATATGAAAATATGTGTACTGTATCCTAAAATGTATTGTTAAATATTACTACTTTTTTTCTTTTTTTGCAGATCGAGAAAGAAAATTTAGGAAATTGAATCAATTTTTCTTGTAATTAAAAAAAAACATGTATTTCTAATTAAGTTATTTTGTTGGTCAGGTAAGTTTAAAATATCTGTATTTCTCACCCCTTCACTTTCATGCTCCCTTTTCTTCACTTCTCCTCACTCTGCTTTTCTCATTCCCCTTCCCTCTCTCTTCTTCCTTTACTGCTCTTTCGTAACTCCCTCACTCCTTCTCTACTACTCCCCTAGGTTTACTGCCTCCATCACTATTTTTCCAACCATGTTTCTCTCCCTGTCTCCATATGTCTCAGTCATTCTTACTGCCTTACTCCTTCTCAGTTCCTTGCTCTCTGTCTCTGTTTCTGTCTCTAACCCTTTGTCTGTCTTACCCTTAATTTCCTTAACATCTCTGTTTCTACCACTCCTCCTCTCTCCATCACTCATTTTCCATCTATGTTAATTTTTTAACCTTCTCCGTCATTCTCCTTCCCTCACCTTCCCTAACTGTCACTATCCTTTACTCAAAGTCACTCCTATTCTCCTACTTCACTTCCTCCTGTCTGTATCTCACACCCCTTCACCTTTTCGCATTATTTCCTTCACTCTCCCTCACTCTCCTTTGCTCATTGAAATCCTGACTCCCTTTCTCTCACTCCAGTTTCCTAAATCCCTCCATCCCCTCACTCCCCATCTTTCACTTTCCCTTACCACCTTTTCTAAACCTCATACCCCTTATCTCACCATCACTCCACTTCTCTTACTTTCAATCCCTTTACCCTGCTGTACTTCATCCGCTTTATCTGTTACTCCCTTTTCCTATCTGCGTCCCTTACTCCCCTTTTCTCACTCCCCCTCCATCACTCTCCATTACTCACTGCCATTCCCTTACTCATTCACTCTTCTTACCTGTATCCTCTACCTTTAGTCCTTTTGTTGCAGTCAGTCTTTCACTTCTCTTTCGTGACTGATCATACTTTCCTTTTCTCAATCATTCTGTCTGTCCTTTCCTACTCTTCACTCAGTCATTTCAATCTTTTCAATCATTCATGTATACACTACACATTCATTCAATACAATTACAACACAGTATATTAGGAATATAGCTCTTCGTGGAGAAGTGAAGTGAGTTCTGAAAAGAACTGTTTTTTTTGTCTTTTTTGTTTTGTATTTTTTTTAAAGTTTTTTAACAATTTTGTATTTTTTTAATTTTTTTAGAGCACCAAAAAAAACTGGTAATGAAAAACTGTTCAACAGGAACAAAAATAATAAATGAAAAAAATTATGGGCTGGAGCATGTGTGCTGCTGTATTTTGTTTTCGATCAAGTTAATACTGCTCTCACTGTAGCAAAGAACAGCATTGCACACATTACAATGTATGTGCACCTTCTGGAAAAGTGGGCGGATGTCCAGTGACCTGGTACACGGAGAATCTGCGGCCGCAGATGATGTGCTCGGCTGAGCAGGTGGAGGGTTGTCTCTTAAGGCTCTAGTTGTCTCTCGAGCATAAGGTACAGGATGCACTGTCTTGAAGTGTCTCAACATTGAATAAATACTGAACGAGTATTTCTTCATGGGATCTCCTCTGGACAACACACTTCCACAAATAGTGCATGTCACCTTTGGGGCATTGACCATCTTTTGGCCCTCTGGAAAGGTGAAGAATTTCCTGATAAAAGAGTCTTTTTGTTTGGTCTGCCTTGGTGGTACCACAAAGGTCTCCTCCTCACTCCCTGAAGTAGACTGCTGTTCTGCCATTTCCAAGTAAAAATGTGCTAGAATAGCTGTTCAGCTCCTTGTCCCAGGAAATAAGAAGAAATAGTGAGGGGAGTGGGTGTGGTGTTTGAAGAATTACTTTTAACCTGATTTCTAAAACATGAAAAGGAGGCAGGGAAGACACTCCCTGACCCCCTAGACCTTCTCAGGGGGTCCCTAAAGGACCTCGTAAATAAAAAAAAAACATTTAGTTTAACAAAAAAAAATGCCGGTGCGTGCACCGTGCGCGCACCGTGCGCGCACAGTGCGCGCACAGTGCGCGCACAGTGCGCGCACCGTGAAAAACCCTTAAAAAAAAAAAACATTTTAAACTGTTTATAAGTTTATAGAAGATATTAACTATGCTGTTCAACTTTATCCAAATAAAAAAAAGAGCTGAGCCATTCCATATTACAGGATACAGTCAATCTATAACTATATACATAGGTAGTTTATTGTAAAATAAATATATAAAAAATATAATAATACATACATAAATTAGCATTTAAAAAACCTTACAAATTCACTAAAAAAACATAGGTTTCACACACGTTATAGTTAGAAATTAGCATTTAAAAAACCTTGCAAATTAACTTAAAAAACCATAGGTTTCACACACGTTGTAGTTAGGAATTAGCATTTAAAAAACCTTGCAAATTTACTGTAAAAACCATAGGTTTCACACATGTTATAGTTAGGAATTAGCATTTTAAAAACCTTGCAAATTCCCTGAAAAAACCATAGGTTTCACACACGTTATAGTTAGGAATTAGCATTTGATAAACCTTGCAAATTCACTCAAAAAACCATAGGTTTCACACATGTTATAGTTAGCTGGACATTTCACTCGTACAAAACCATTGAAATTCCCCCGTTATAGTTAGTTCAGCTAACTATAACTCGCGCGACCGCAATCCACTGCTGATGACGTCACATATTACATCACTCATGACATGGTCAGTGACATCACTCATGACATCACTCATGACATCTCAAATGACATCACTGAGTAGAGTAGTGGAGAGTGAGTAGTAGAGAGTAGTGGAGTAGTAGAGAGTGAGTAGACGAGAGTAGCAGAGAGTGAGTAGTAGAGAGTGAGAAGTAGAGTGAGTAGTAGAAAGTAGTAGAGAGTGAGTAGTAGAGAGTAGCAGAGAGTGAGTAGTAGAGAGTAGCAGAGAGTGAGTAGTAGAGAGTGAGAAGTAGAGTGAGTAGTAGAAAGTAGTAGAGAGTAGTAGAGTGAGAGTAGTAGAGAGTGAGTAGTAGGGAGTAATAGAGAGTGAGTAGTAGAGTGAGTAATAGAGAGCAAGTAGTAGAGAGTGTGTAGTAGAGAGTGAGTAGTAGGGAGTAGTAGAGAGTGAGTAGTAGAGAGAGTAGTAGAGAGTGAGTAGTAGAGAGAGTAGTAGAGTAGTAGAGAGTGAGCAGTAGAGAGTGTGTAGTAGAGAGTAAGTAGTAGAGAGTAGTAGAGAGTGAGTAGTAGAGAGTAGTAGAGTAGTAGATAGTGAGTAGTAGAGTGAGTAGTATAGAGTAGTAGAGAGTGAGTAGTAGAGAGTGAATGGTGGAGATTGAATAGTAGAGAGTAGTAGAGAGTGAATAGTAGAGAAAGAGTAGTAGAGAGTGAGTAGTAGCGAGTAGTAGAGTGAGTAGTAGAAAGTGAGTAGTAGAGAGAGAATAGTAGAGAGTAGTAGAGAGTGAGTAGTAGAGTAGTAGAGAGTGAGTGGTAGAGAGTAGTAGAGAGTGGTAGAGTGAGTAGTAGAGAGTAGTAGAGAGTGAGTAGTAGAGAGAGTAGTAGAGAGTAGTAGAGCATGAGTAGTAGAGAGTGAGTAGTAGAGAGAGTAGGAGAGAGTAGTAGAGTAGTAGAGAGTGAGTAGTAGAGAGTGAGTAGTAGAGAGTAGTAGAGAGTGAGTAGTGGAGAGTGAGTACTAGAGAGTAGTAGAGAGTGAGTAGTAGAGAGTGAGTAGTAGAGTAGTAGAGTGAGTAGTGGAGAGGGATTAGTAGAGTGAGAGTAGTAGAGAGTAGTAGAGAGAGAGTAGTAGAGTAGTAGAGAGTGAGTGGTAGAGAGTAGTAGAGAGTAGTAGAATGAGTAGTAGAGAGTATTAGCATGTATACAATCACCTAGGAACTTCATATGTACTCTTTTAACCCCCAGATATCACCCCTCAAATCCTGCAATCACCCAGGCATTATCTATGTACTTCTTATCCCCCAGACATTACTTTTGCACTCATGCAATCACCAATGCATTAGCTATACCCTGATTCAATCACCCAGGCACTACCCTTGCACTCCTCCAATCACCCTGTCAGGATCTATGCACTCTTCCAATCACTTAGCCAGTACCTATGCACTTATAAAACCACTCAGGCACTACCAATGCACTTACTCAATCATCCAGGCACAACCCTAGTACTCGTCCTAACATCCAGGCACTACCCTTGTTCTCATGTAATCCCCCAGGCACTTCCTTTGCACTCCTTCAATCACCCAGCCACTACCCCTGAAGTCCTTCGATCACCCAGCCACTACCAATGCACTTATAAAATCACCCAGGCACTACTTTTGCACTCCGTGAATCACTCAGGCACTACAATAGCACAACTCCAATCACCTAGGCAGTATCCATGCACTTATAAAATCACCTAGGCACTTCCTATGCACTCCTGAAATCCCCCAGACATTTCTTGTGCACTCATGCAATCACCAGGCATTACGTATGTATTCCTCTAATCCCCCAGACATTACTTCTGCAATCACGCAATTGTGAATGCATTAGCTATGCACTGGTTTAATCACCTAGGCAGTACCCTTGCACTCCTCCAATCACCCTCTGAGGATCTATGCACTCCTCCAATCACTTAGCCAGTGCCCATGCACTCATAAAATCGCCCAGGCAGTACCTTTACACTTCTCCAATCACTGAGGCACTACCATAGTGTTGTAGGGATTCTGCACCTACACAGAACCATGCGCAGAAAAACAGGACCTCGGTGTATAGGGGTGTACCAACCTATCACCTTAGTATCCAAAATCCCAAGACCGACTAGCTATAGTGTCTCATTCGTTCCCCCCCCCAAATCATGGAGCTACAAAACACAACACTCCCGACTATCTCAGGAATCGCAGTAGCAAGACATACCCTTTTGCTCGCTCACTCGTACTTGTCCACAATATGAATTGGCAGAGTCACTGTAATAGTTCAAAATATTTATTTTAAATATCATGCTCTACAATACAGTATACGAGCCACTACCAGCAGCAAAATGCATAAACTCAAAACAATTAGCATTGTTACAATTCCATACAAAGGGGGAAGTCACTATATAAAGATAGTGGAAAAAGGACTATAAGGCCTAACCACCCTCTCCTTGACTGGAAGAAATGTATTATATAAAAGAAGATCTCTGGGCTTTGTCAGCAGACCCCATACCTTAAAGCCTAGATGGAAGGTTTACATCATAGGAACAGCATAGCTCTTCTCCATGGAAAGGGCTCTATTCAAGTGTGTGTTAAAACAACATGCATCCCCGTAATATCAAAGCATGATTCTCTAGCAGTGCAGCTGTGTTTACCATGTTATGTCTAGGTGCTAGAAACTGACCAGAACAGAATAACAAGGGGCTTTGTTTATCGACCTTGCACATCGTGTTCACACTAAACTCCAGAAACTCATCAGAGAACGTGAAAGGCCGACAGTACTCATGTGAAAGCCATGAACAGAGTTTTGCAAAAATAAAGTAATGTAGTAACTTGCGCAAAAGCAGCATCATGTAAGCAAAGCTCATGCTAACTTAGCAATGTCGTCAATGACCCTAATGACCATATAACAACAGCACTACTCCAATCACTCAGGCAGTACCCATGCACTTATAGAATCACCTAGGCACTTCATATGTACTCTTGTAATCCCCCAGCTATTATCCCTCAAATCATGCAATCACCCAGACATTATCTATGTACTCTTTAATCCCCCAGATATTACCTTTGCACTCATGCACCCACCAATGCATTAGTTATATACTGATTCACTCACCCAGGCACTGCCCGTGCACTCCTCCAATTACCCTGTCAGGATCTATGTACTCTTCCAATCACCTAGCCAGTACCAATGCACTTATAAAATCACTCAGGCACTACATATGCACTTATGCAATTACCCAAGCACTACCCTAGTACTCTTCCAATAATCCAGGCACTACCCTTGTTCTCATGCAATCACCCATGCACTACCCTGGTACTCCTTCAATCACCCAGCCACTACCCCTGAAGTCGTTTGATCACACAGCCACTACCTATGCACTTATAAAATCATCCAGGCACTACTTTTGCACTTGTTTAATCACTCAGGCACTACAATAGTACTACTCCAATCACAAAGGCAGTGTCCATGCACTTATAAAATCACCCAGGCACTACCTTTGCACTTCTCCAATCGCTCAGGCACTACACTTACTAATCCTGAATTTCACATGTATGATATGTATGCAAGTAGTGATATACCTTGGTTACAAGACATACATCAATCAAAATATAATGCAGGTCTTAAAAGTTGACAAACTGCACTTTAGATTTGATTTGGGTAGCAGTACAGAAATCTTTTAGTTGTGCTCCGTGATTCTGTTGTATAGGTTGCAATGTCTTCTAATTGTAGGAATTCTGCAATGTCCGACATAGCTTTGAATGCAATTAAAAATACTTCTTTAATTATACATGACAATATTTGTAAATAATTATTTTAATAATATTAAATATTTAATGATATTTTTTAAATTGTCTTTGTTTTCAGATATTCACCATTATTAGTAATAAAGGTGGAGTATGGCAAGAAAAGATCAAAAGAAAAGAAAAGAAAAAAACAGTACTATTTAAATCAGAGCGAAAAGCAGAAATTAGATGAAGTACAATATTTGACATTGAAGAAAAAGACTTCTGGTAAGAGAATCAAAGAATTTTTTAAAAGACTTTCAAAGAATGGAAGGATTTTTCAAAATGGAGAAAAGGGAAAGAAAAGTAGTACAACGAATCAGAAGGAAACAAAAAAGGATAAATTAAAGGAAAATCAGGTAATGACTCGTATCCGTATTTTTTTACGTACGAATCGTACAAGTCCCGTACAAATGGCGAAGTACGATTCGTACGTGAAAAATACATACGAATCGCCTCGGGAAAAGTCTACGAGACGTCCCCGGACAGTTTTACATACAAATGGTAAAACTGAAGTCCGAGCACGCAAGTACGATCCGTACCGCCCGTCCGAAAACACAAGCGCATGGAAAAGGCCCCGTACGGAGCGAACTTTGTACGACCCCTACCCCGAGTACACTTGTGCCCGGGGTACGAGTCGTACGGCCCCCCAGCATCCCACCCCTCCTGCGTATGTCTGCACCGCACCCCCCACGCCCCCCCATTTGTACGGACCGTACCCCCACCCCCGTACGTCCGCACCGTACCCCCCACCCCCCGTTTGTACGGACCGTACCCCCCACCCCCATATGTACGGCACGTACCCCCCACCCCCGTATGTATGGCGCGTACCCCCCACCCCCATATGTACGGCGCGCACCCCCCACCTCCCGTATGTACGGCGCGTACCCCCCACCCAGCCAGTATGTACGGTGCGTACCCCCCACCCCCGTATGTACGGCACGTACCCCCCACCCACGTATGTCCGCACCATACCCCAGGCATACCCCCCACCCACGTATGTCCGCACCGTTCCCCAGGCGTACCCCCACCCACGTATGTCTGCACCATACCTCAGGCATATCCCAATCCTCGCGTATGTACGGACCGTACATACACGACGATTGGGGTACGGTGCAAACATACGTGGGTGGGAGGTACGTCTGGGGTACGGTGCGGACATACGTGGGTGGGGGGTACGCCTGGGGTACGGTGCGGACATACGCGGGTGGGGGGTACGCACCGTACATACAGGGGGTGGGGGGTACGCGCTGTACATACAGGGGGGGTACGCGCCGTACATACGGGGGTGGGGGGTACATGCCGTACATACCGGGGGGTGGGGGGTACAGGCCGTTCATATGCAATGTTGGGGTCCGCACTGTACATGATGACACGTACGATGTGGGTGATGGCATGTACGTCGCGTAGCGGGCCCCCTTTTCCTCGTGCATCGCAGCGTACTTAGCTTTTCCGGCACTTTTTGGCTCCCGTAAAAATATAGCCATGCGGAGTGCTGTAGGTACCAATCGTACTTGCTAGTGCATAAAACGCTGCCTGACTCTGTGTGGACGTCGCGTACGCGCTGTCCAGGATCGGAATTGTGTGTATTTTTTAGCCATACGGTGTTTTGTACGATTCGTACGGAAATGGTATTTCTGTACGAATCGTACTTGCTGGTTTGTACTATGGAATTCCCGGGTACGAGTCGTACATGAGAAAACGCTCCGTATGACCATTTGTACCCGGGTTTTACAGGATCGGAATCGGCACCTCTATGTTGAAACAAGGGTGAAACAATTTAAAGACATTAGAAAGAGAATCTATAAAAGTAGAGTACTACAAAATGTATTGAAAGATTGCAAAAAATAGAAAAGATCAGCATTTTTCAAGAAAAAATAACAGATTAACAATGAACAAGCTTCAGAGAATTCAGAATGTCGCCGCAAGGATTCTCACTAATACTCCTGCCAGAGCCTCGGCCAAACCAGCACTAAAACTCCTTCACTGGCTCCCAATTAGGGAGCGGGTCAAATTTAAGGCCCTGTGCCTAGCCCACAAACTGCTACAAAATCAAGGCCCCCCTATTCTCAGAAAATTTATCAAACCTTATAAATCCTCTAGATCCCTCCGTTCTGACAAGGAGAATCTCATCATCACTCCCAGATTTAAGAAGGCACGTTCAGGCGGAAGACGTTTCTCAGTCCACACCGCCCGCCTCTGGAATGCACTCCCCCGCGACCTGAGAATTGAACCACATTACCTACGCTTCAGGAAGCGGTTGAAAACCCACCTTTTTCCCTAAAAGCAACTTGCTCTTCCGGAACCCCGATCTCCTACCCCCCCCCCTCCCCTCCCTTACCCCCTCCTTTCCCGGCCCTCTGACCTGTAGAGGTAGGGTTCTTAGCGCTGGGATACCTCCGGGTGACTACGCGCTTTATAAACATTTTTAATAATAATAATAATAATAGTTGAAAAAGCTTTTGAATTGAAATGAATATTTATATATGTTAATAGCAGTATTGAAGAGAATGAAAACATTGAATAAAATAATGGACTTTATGAAGAAGAAAAGTAAAAGAAAAAGACTGGTTAATAGAATTAACTTTTGCTGAATCTTTTCTGGTGAATGGAAGCACACTTCTAGTACTGAACCCTTTTTTAATTAGGAAAGCTATTTTCAACAAAATTCATTAGTTCATGCACTTGATTCCAGTGGTTGTTATCAGGTTAAAAACGGTTGTCTAATTGAAAAAGAAAAGATGGTTCCTAGAAAAGTGGAAGAAGTAATAGCTGAAGAAGTTCAAGGGAGACGTATTCAACCTCCAGTGTACAATTGAGATTGTAGTAGTATTTGTAGTATACGACAAGAATCTATTGATGTATTATGATTTTTTTTTCGAGATTATGGTAAAAGAAGTGTTAAACAGAAGATTAAGATGTTGCAAGGACTAGATCCTTGTAAAGTGAGAAAATATACTAACTTGCAGGGTCATTCTCTGGCTTGTCCTTCTAGAAAAGTGTGTCGAAGTACTTTTCATCATTTAAGAATGTTAGCAGTACATCACTCAGAAATGCGGAAATTAGTAAGAAGTTTGTACTTCGTGAAAAGCCCTGCATTATCTCTAAGTGAAATAAACACAGCTCTTTTGCGTGGTTCAGTGTTGGATGTAAAAAAAGTTTCCGATGATATACAGTTTTGTTTGTTTGGTCCTCAAGAGGAGTGTAGAGAAAGAGAGAAAGTGAGTTTGATAAGTGTAGGTATTGAAGAAGAAGTGGAAGATAGTACTACTGTGAAGTTTGCAGAAGAAATTACAACGTTTAAGGTAGTGTCTTGTGAAAAACCAAACTATATTTGTATTTGTTATCGACGTACTTACTATAGAAGTCAAACTAGGAATGTAGATCTGTATTTAAAAAGTGAAAAGGAAAACAATGGTAAATGGGAGCAATTTGGTGCGTATTTGTTGGTGGAAGGTCGTTTTGAATTAGATAGTGATCAACGTATTTGTGAATATTGTTACAACAAATAAGAAGAGAACAAAATGCCAGCTAGAGCTGTACATAATAACCTAGAGTTGGTAGCTATTCCTCCGGAACTAGTAGATTTAAATACATATGAGTCCATTCTTTTTCAATCTGTGCACCTGTTTAAGGCTATAGTTCGTATGGAGCCTAAAACAGGTAAGCTGCCTCCATCAGATTTACAAAGAGGTTTAAAAGGAAGAGTTGTGTATTTACTTTTAGATTTTAAGAAAAATATTGCAACTGTTGGTGTAGAGAGACAGGACTGTGAACTTGTAGTTATTCTAGTTAATGGTGTACCAACAAAGTGTCGTAAAATATGGCAATAGTTAGTAGATGCCACCAAACTTCAAAAGGCTACATTATATCTTGTACAAAACAATATTTATTATAAAAATGTATATGTGGAAGAAGAAAAAATATCTTTAGAAGATGAAAGAGAAATTTCAACTGGACAAATAGAAGAAGTGGACAACTCTAGAGTGAAGAAATGTATGAACATTATTCAAAAGAAGTGATAGGAAACACTATTGAATTATTCCAAATGAAGTTTGGAAGCTTGTTGTTTTCCACAGCTCTTCCGCACTGGAAAAGGTGGACGATATGATGAACGACCAGTACAGATTCCAGCTTTAGAATATGGTACAACAAGATTGTACTCAGAAGATCCAAGATTTCGATAGTGTATTCCATATTTATTTCATCTTCTGTTTGAAAGTGACTTGTCTGGACTTTCATATGCAGTGACCCACATTTTAAAAACAGGAGTTAATCTTCCACATCTTTCTGCAAAGGAATTTTTGGACTAAGTTCAACAAAGAGACGATCATTTAGAATCTCAATTAATTAATTTGCTGACGTGTCAATGTGGTACTAATGAGTATTGGTATCGTTGTCACGGAGAACTTAAATGTGTGTTAAGGAACTTAGGAACCCCTAAGGGGTTTGTTACGCTTAGTTGTGCTTAGTATGCATGAGACGATTTACTTGAATTTGTACGACAAGAAAATTCAAATGTAAAAAACATTGAATCAAAGACAGCTGGAGAACTGTGTTCCTTGGATCCTGTAAATGTGTGTAGATATTTTAATCATAGGTTTCAAGCTATGATGTCTTTTATCTGCAATAAAAAGAATCCACTTTTTGGAGAAGTTATTGATTTCTTTTGGAGAAAGGAGTATCAAGCCTGAGGTGCACCTCATATACACATGCTGTTTTGGATCCAGAATGCACCAAAATATGTAACTGATAGTGATGAAAGTGTTTTGTCTTTCATTGAAGAGTATGTTACTTTTGCCATTCCAAAAGAAGGAGGAGAAAACAACTTGAGACAAGTTAGACGGTTTCAAAGTCATTGATGCGGACAATATTGTCGACGGAGATACAAGTCAAATGGAAAATATTATACAAAATGTCGTTTTGGATTCCCACATCCAGTAATTTCAAAAGGAGGAGTCAACAGTTTCATGTCAGCAGTAAGGCATACTATAACTCGAAAATCTCCGAAGAATACTTGCAACATAAAAAGAATTGAAGAATCAAAGTATATTAATGACTACAATCCAGTGATTTTGACAAAGTGGAATGCAAATATGGATATCCAGTATGTTGCAGATAATTCAATTGCTGTTGCTCGCTATGTTATGTCATATATAACCATCTCTGAAAAGACGGAGTTGAAAGAAATGTGGGAAGAAATTTCACAAGAGAAGACTCTAAGTCTAGTCTAGAGATTGGATCTTATGAATGTTCGGATCGGTTGACATCTGCAAGTTTATATTCAAAGTCAAGAGGAATCATTTGGGTAAGTCTAGGTCTTGCTGCAACATGAAATCGAGTATTCAAATCTGTACAAGAAATTGAATACTTAGCATTGAATGAACCAGAAAGTATAGATATTGTTAAAACTAATATGTTGGATATGAAATGTCCTAAAAGAAGTCCACATCTGGAAAACATATGTATCTATGAAGTACTGCAACATTACAGTTTTAAAAGAAATGTTATAGAAGATATAAATAAAGACACATATGCAGTACTTGGATGTGAAGGATGTTTGGTAAAAAATGCCAAAGGAAATCTTATTAACCACAGGAAACTCAGTTGCGAAACTACAGCTAAAAGGGAATTTTTCCTATTTAGCACTGCTTCAACTTTTCAAGCCTTGGCGTAGTGAAATGGAATTACTTGGAGATTTTGACTGCTATGAAGATTCTTTAAATGCATGTAAAGATAGCATTCAATGCACAATTTTTCCAAATTGTCTACAAATGTTAAGTGAAGAGATTGAACAAGAAACTACTATTGCAGCTGAAATAGCTAGAGACAGTTCTCAAGATAGTCAAAGTTCTGCTCCACTAAGTCAAGATCCATTAGGACAACCAATTCTTGAAAATGAAGCAGCAATAGCCATGAATATAGCAGAAATGGGAATGCAACAAGCACAACAGGATATTATTGAGTTGGGAGACTTGGAAGAACAACTAAATATTGAACAAAAAGAAATATATCAGCAAGTGACACAACAGATACAGCATGGTTTACTGCATAAAAAAATAATGCAACTGCACATCATTTAAACCTATTCGAATGTATATCAGTGGTCAAGCTGGAACAGGAAAAAGTTTCTTAATTAATGTTTTGACCAGTTATCTACAGAAAACCACTGAATCACATTTATCTTGTGTTGTAACCACTCCAACTGGGTTAGCAGCACACAACATTAAAGCGATTACATTACATCGATTACTCATGCTACCAGTTGAACACGAACATAAGTTGGAATATCTCAAGCTATCTGGAGAAGCTTGTTATGAAATCTCAAGAGTACTAAATAAATTAAACTTCTGATCATTGATGAGGTGTGCATGGTCTCAAACTTAATGCTTGCCTTTGTACATTTAAGAATGCAACAGATTTTAAAAACAGATTATGATGTTTTATTTGGAGAAAACATGTAATTGTATACGGCGATCTACTACAACTTACTCCTGTGAAAGGACAGCCAGTTTTTAAAACACTTGTCCATGAAGACACTAGGAAATCTTTGGGAAGTATTGGAAATTTAAACATTTTGGTCTCATTTTGTTGTGGTTTGTCTAGTATTATTGAGTTGGTGCCACATTTTTAGTTTCATTTTGCGTACACATTTGAATATATATCTATTCTGGTTTCAGGGTAACTGAAATGTTCTGACGGACAAAAGGAGAGGCCTAGTCTGTTTTTCAAGTGTACTCAGAGGTCGGTTAGATAATTTCACAATAGTCTTATTTACAGTGATTTTGTCCATCATATTTGTTTCTTGGGACCAGTTCCTTTGTTTCCTATTGGTCCTTTTCTACGTCCTCTGCCTCTTCTGTTTCCTAATTTATCTCATTTCCTTCTCCGCTTATTTCTTCCTGGACTCTTCTCTGGCCCCTTCCTCTCTGTCCCCGTCCTCGTGTCTTTGGGGTTGGTGTTGCTCTCGGTGTTTGTCGCCCTGTTCACAGGAGGCAATATTTGTCTAAAAAGGTTTTCTGGGTTCGCTTTGTTATTTCTTTTCTGAGTGTTTGACTTGTAGTGGGGTTCGGCAGATCTTCTGTGTCACTGATAGTTATTAACTCAGTTCCACTTGTGGCCGCTGCCATACCTTCGATTGATTCTCCTTGTATAAGATTTTCATACATATGGTCATATTTATGACTGTACATCAGGATTCTGCCTGGTCCATAGTATGTACAGTCTCTATGTAATTTTCTCTGTTTTTGGGCTTTTATGTCATCCTCATACAGTTTTAGTTTGTGTTTCAAGTCGTCCACGTATTTATTAGTACCTCTTGTTCATTGTGTGTCTTAAGATCTTCTTCCAGTGTCTTCAGCTCCTTTAGGATACCTTCCCTATCTTCCCAGGCGTATTTCACAAGAATAGTTAACATCGTTTTTGAACTTCTCACAGAATTCTCTTCCCATTCCTCAAGCATTTTGGGGTTAGGGAATTCATACGAGGGTGTGGTGTAAATACGTAGTCCACGTGGGACCATATCTTTGTCTATATAGTCCTGGAGGGAAATTGCCTCCCACCATTTAGATGTCTCTGCTTTCTTTAATTTCTCAAGTTTTTTAAGTTTATCATGGAGAGTTGTATCTTTCACTGTTGGTCCTTTCGTGGGTTGGCCTTTATTGGGGGCTATGGGAAGAGGCTTAGGGCACCTCCCTTCTTTCTGCTTCCTCTTCCATATCTCTCTGTGTCAATATCTTCTATACGCTTGAAAAAGAGAGAGTTAAATTGCGCCAGTGCCTGGCTAACTTGACAAGCTTCCCCCCTTCCTATAAGTGTTGGAAGTTCCTGCTGCCATTGAGGGACTCTGTAAATGCGTGTCCAATTCACTGACACATTCTCCAGGTAGTGAAGTAAATAGACATATCTTGTGGAAAGGTTAATTAAAAAGAACTGCTGTAGAAGGTATGCTCAACACCTTTTTTGAAATCTAGGAAGTTGTGGCACACTTGGGGAGAGATACGAAGGGTTATAGACTAAATATGTTACAGTGAATTGTTCCATGAGTCTGTGATTCGTATCTTAATCTGTTATCTTGGAACTTTGAATAATCCAGTACCTTAGACTGTAGACTGCCGTCCAGAGGCGTTAAGCAGTCCGGCTAGAGTAGATGGGTGCTGGGAGAAATCGCATGCATCTTCCAACCAGTAAAACTCCCCCAAACCTTCCCTCCACCACCCGACAAAAACCCCCTTACCTCTGGGACACGGTGCTTTGTATTTCACCGAGTTGTCTTTCTTTCAGAGTAGTTGTTTCATCCCCGTCGGTACCTCGGTACAGTTGCATATAATTCCCGGTAACGTCACCTCCTTCCCGGATCTTCTTCTCCTTCACTGGATAAATCGCGGTTGAGTTTTACCGCTTGTTTCTCTCATCGACCAGCTAGTATAGGGCATCCATTTTACCAAAGTTCCATTTTGCTTCTTCTGCCCTTCTCACGCCTGTGGCAGTTGGAGCGTGATGCCGGCGAAGCCCACCGGACCTAACAGTAATATAGCGACTAAATAAGAGCGCACTCAGGGAATAGTTTGTTAAGCTATGATTTAATTACCAGTAACGTGTTTCAGAGAACCAAGTTTCCTTGTTCACACTCCGGTTGACAGTCCAATCCCACAACTTTACATATCAGAAATATGACGTAGAAGATGGACAAACATGAATACAGCTGTAGAGCAACTTCCTACAACAGCGGCCATCTTGTAATGGCATTTTCCAATTTGAATATTATAGAATAAGACTTTCACCTTTTTACACTATTTCCTTTGACCTATTGGTACATGTTATATTCACATATAGATCTGATCTGTCGATTCTGTTCTGTGTATTTGAAAAATGTTGTCACCGTCCATGTTGTAATAAGAACATGTCCAGCTTAGTGGCCATCTTGGTATAGAGACAGTCAGCTGAGAAAATACTGATGCACTGTAAAAATATGTGGATTTTATCCCCACTAGCAAGAGCAGCTGTTGCTGGCCAAACTTACCTTCGTCTACATGTCTATGAGACAAAGATGCACCACATATATTCAGTACATCAAGCCACTAGTGCATCAGTATTTCCTCAGTTGACTGTCTCTATACCAAGATGGCCACTCACAGGGCGAGCTCCTGGTATGTCTTGGAGTGTCCTCTCCAAAATTCATGAATTCATGGCAGAAAAAAAAAAATGCAGGTTCCCGGGTGGGCCAGGTCCTGGGGGCATGCAGCGATTTAATAAAAAATGGAGGGGGGTGCATGGTGTCCCCCGTCAAGGGCTTACTTTTCCCCAGGGTCCACCACCTCCCTGAGTCTTATGAACATTATAACGGTGGGGCCTAGCGGACCATCCTGAGCTCCAGGGACCACCACCTCCCCAGGGCTAAAGAAAAAAATATAGACAGGGCCATGTGAACACCCCAGGTCCCAGGGACCACTACCTCCCCAGGGCTCAGTATAAAGCAACAGGGAGTCCTCACAGGCACCCAGACCCAGGGGAGCACCACCTCCCTGGGGCTAAATAGGGGGGTCTTGCAGACCACCCCGGGCCCCAGTGACTATCACCTCCCTGGGGCAAATAACTTTAAAAAGTGGGAGGAGGCCATGCAGCCCCCTTCCCATTCCATATATGGCCCAGGGGATCACTACCTCCCCAGGGTTGGGCCATGGAAAGTAAACAAGGGGGGCCATGCGGCCCACCTCCTGGAGCCATTAATGACCCTTAGGACTGCCACCCCCTGCTATGTCCCATTGTGCCCAACCCAGGACATAGCTGTTTTCTTTAACTTGGTGGGAGCTGACATCTCCCGCCAGGCAAAAGCAAACACTCTGCTTCCAGGGGGCAGGAGCTGTCAAAGTTCACCAGGGACAGACTGGCTGTAGCAGGCACCAGGCATTTTCCCGGTGAATCGCCAGGGTGGGGGCCGATTTTGGGCCCCTGGGGACCGTTTTTGTGACAGGGCCGTTTTGCAGCATAGCTGCAAAATTGGCCCCTGTAACAAAATCAGCTGAATCCGGCCCTGGCAAACAGCTCGGCCGCACCCAGGGGGGCTGGCCGAGCTCTTTGCCAGGGCCGGTTTTGGTTCCCAGTCTGGCCCTGAAGTTCACCCGCCCTCTGGAAGGGGAAGTTTTATCTCTTTCCCTCCCCACAGACATGCGGGCAGGGAAAGAGATAAAACTATTGCTTTGACACACAGGGGGCTGCATTCCCAGCAGCTCCATGTGTGCAATAGCAATGCCAGCTCCTGCAGGAGGCAGGGAGCTGGCTTGGACTGCGGGGGCCTTCAGACACACTGGGTGCCCTGGGCAGCCTCCAGGGCACCCTGGGAAACATGGTTAGACCCCAGGAAATGGGATCCCCAGGGCCAACTATGACATGGGGAGTGGGGACGCACAGTCCCCTCCCCCATTTGTTTGTGGCCAGGCCCCTGGGATGGGAACCCCAGAGCGAAATCAGCACAGGAGCAGGGCAGGTTGGCCCACCTCCCCTATTGAAATTACAGCAGCCCCTCCACCATTTTAGAGGGAGAGAAAGGATAAATAAAAGCAGAAAAACAAACAGAAAAGGGAAAAAGAGGGTAGAAAAACAAGCAGGAAAGGCAAAACAGAAGGATGAAAAATTAGCAAAAAAGGCAAAACAGAGGGTAGCAAAATGAGTAGGAAAGGCAAAACAGAAGGAGAGGGCAATATAGAGGGTAGAAAAATGAGCAGAAAAGGTAAAACAGCAGAGGATGTCAAAACAGAGAGCACTAACATACTAGTACACCCACTCACATACCCACTTAGAGACTCATCATCCTACTCATAGACCAAATAAGGCACTGATACACCCACTCACAAACCCACTCAGAGACTCTTGACCCACTCTTGGCCCACTCAGACACTCACACCCTCACTCACATACCTATTTAGACACTCACACACCCACACACAGACCCGTTCAGAGACTCACTCACCCACTCACAGACCCACTCAGACTCACACACCCACTTACATACCCACTAAGAATCTCATGCACTCACTCACAGACCCACTCTGAGATTCATGTGCCCACTCACAGACCCATTGAGACACTCACACAGCTACTCACAGACCCACTTAGACACACATGGAACCACCCACAGATCCACTCAGAGACTCATACACTCACAGATCCACTGAGAGACTCATGCTCACTCACAAACCAACTCAGAAACTCATGCAGTCACTCACAGACCAACCCAGAGACTCATGCACTTGCTTACAGACCCACTCAGAGACTCATACACTTACTCACAGACCCACGTACAGACTCTCCTACCCATATAGAGACTCACGTATCCAGTTACAGACCCAGTCAGAAACTCATGCACGGACTGACTCACATACTTTTTGAGGCAGTCACAAACCTACTCATCTACTCTGACGCCCACTCACAGATCCACTCAGGCACCCACTTAGACATCCATTCAGGCACTCATGCACCTACTCACAGACCCACTCAGAAACTCTCATACCCATTCAGAGGCCCACTCACACACTGACTCACACACTCATGGCGGCACCTGAAAACCCACTCAGATGCTCTCACTTACTCACAGACCCACTGAAACACTCACTCACTCATGCACCCACTCAGAGACTCACCCACCCACCCGCAGACTCACTCAGAAACTCATGAACATATTCACAGACTCTCACACACACACATGGAGGCAGCTGCAAACCCACTCAGACACTCTCACACCCACACACAGACCCACTCAGACACTCACTCAGATATTCATGCAACAAACTCAAACACCCACCCAGACAATCACGCACCCACTCACACACCCACTCAGACACTCACACAGATACTCACACACCCAATGAGACACTCATGCACTCACTTACAAACCCACTCTCAGAGGTTACAGGCTACAGTTAGGAAATACAATTAAAACACCTTAGAAATGCGCTTAAAAACAAAGGTTACAGGGATGTTATCATTAGGAAATATAATTTTTAAAAATGTATACATTTACTGCAAAAATGCAAGGTTACAGGGACGTTATAGTTAGGCTGAGATTTCACTTGTACGAAACCATAGAAATTCAGTGTTATAGTTATCTGAAATAACGATAACTTATGCACCCGTAATGCATTGCTTATGACCTCACATATTACAATACTCATGACATCGTCAGTGACATCACTGATGACATCACAGATGACATCTCAAATGACATTACTGATGACATCATCCACAGAGCCACTCACACCCCCATGGACCCTCTCATCCGCTCTCACTCCCAAACAATCCCTCACATAACCATTCACAGACCCATACCAGTTCTCACACAGCAATCACTCATCCACAGAGCCACTCAGACATCCATTCACTCATACTACTACTCACACAACCACTAACTCACCCATGTAGTCTCTCAAATATCCAGTCATACAAACATACAGAAATACAGACACTTACACACCCACTCATACACCCTTGCAGCCATTCACACATACACTCACTTACCCATATATACATTCATACAGCCACTCACTCACCTATACAGGTACTCACACACACATACACACTCACCCATACAGCCACTCACACTGCCACTCACTTACCAATACAGCTATTCACACACTCAGTCACTTAACCATACAGCCACTGACAAAGCCACTTACTCACCCATACAATCACTGACACAGCCACAGAACTACTTACATCCCCATTCACACATCAACTCACTCACCCTTATAGTCACTCTTACATTCACTCTCCAGTACAACCACTCACACCCACTCATTTACCTATACACACACCCAAACAGCTAATCACTCATCCATACAACCACTGACACACCCACTCCCTCACCCATAAAGCCACTCTCACAGCCACTCAGTCATTCAAACCATTCACATACCCACTCACACACCTATGCAGCCACTCACCGAGCCACTAACTCACCCAGAAAGCCACTCACACACCCACTCACTCCCCATTACAGCCACTCACACACCCACTCAAACACCCATGCAGCCACTCAGACATCCACTCACACACTGATACAGATAGTCACATAGCTACTCAGATTAGATATGTTAGAAATAGTATGACTAATTACTAGTACAAAAAGAATAGTAATGTAACTTATGCTGTAGCTTAGTATATATCTTTAAGGCTCAGAAACCTATATGAAACACTTAAACTCATGGGATGATGTCATCTGTGATGTCATTTGAGATGTCATCAATGATGTCACTGACCATGTCATGAGTGATGTAATATGTGAGGTCATAAGCAGTGCATTGAGGGGCAAAAGGTATAGTTAGCTCAGGTAACTATAACTGCTTAACTTCTATGGTTTTGTATGAGTGAAATCTGAGCCTAACTATTACGTCCATGTAACTTTCATTTTTACTAATGAATATATATAAATATATATATAAATATATAAATATATATACATCTATACATATATATATTCACTAAAAAAACCATAGGTTTCAGGGGCGTTATAGTTAGCTGGACATTTCCCATGTACAAAACCCTAGAAATTCCCCTGTTATAGTTAGTTCAGCTAACTATAACTCATGCCCCCGCAATGCACTGCTGATGACGTCACATATTATATCACTCATGACATGGTCAGTGACATCACTCATGACATCACTGATGACATCTCAAATGACATCACTGATGACATCACTGATGACGTCATCCATGTGATAAATTAGTGCATCTTCTCACACCCTAATATAACCTTTGATACACCGACTCAAAATTTCAGGCGGCCATTTTGAAAACCATAGATACTCCAATACCAATAACTACATACCCACTCATTGACTCTTAGGTCTACATACACCTCCACTCACTCACCTGTACAGTCACTCATACTTACAGTCACTCGGTACAGGACAATCATATGCATTTATACACCTATATAGACACTCACACACTGCCAATCATCCATTGAGGTACTGACACACCTAGTCAGTCATGCAAATAATTAATTACAGTCCAATTTACTCACCTATACAGTTAAACACATTCAAGTTCACTTACTCATAAAAATATTAACAAATTCTGACACTCTTATACAATTACTGATACAAGCACACACTCATCCATACAGCCACTCCCGAAATCACACACTCTCACATATAAATAGTTATATACTCTTACACACATATACACTGCGTTTCACATATGTAGTTACTGACACATGTACAACTGAGATATACATTCAATCACTAACACACCCTTACATACAGTCACCCAACCATACAGTCCATCACAGATGCACTCTTAAAACCATGCACCCACTGAATCACCCACTCACACATCTAAGTTCAGAGTCACACACACCCTGCCCACACAAACACTCAGGCACCCATATAGATACTCAGACAACCAATCAATAACCCATATAGACACTCATATAGCTATTCACAAAACCATGCAGCCACTTATACACCAACACACAGACACATACAGACATTCACACAGTTTAGTCACTAGTCTGCAGTAAGATACATTTAATGACTCACTTATATAGTCAGTTACGCACCTAGAAAATCACCCATTTACACACTTATACACCCACTCATTCTTCCATAGTTCTTTCACTATAAATATATAAAATATATTTAAACTTTTCAGAAAAACACACATTCACTGGATGATGTCATCAGTGATGTCATCAGTTATGTCACTGACCATGTCATGAGTGATGTAATATGTGACATCATCACCAGTGTATTGCGGGGGCGCGAGTTATAGTTAGCTGCACTAACTATAACAGGGGAATTTCTAGGGTTTTGTACGAGGGAAATGTCCAGCTAACTATAACGCCCCTGAAACCTATGTTTTTTTTGTGAATATATATATATATATATTCACTGAAAAAACCATAGGTTTCACACATGTTATAGTTAGCTGGACATTTTACTGATAAAAAACCAATGAAATTCCCCCGTTATAGTTACTGTAGGCAACTATAACTCACGCAACCGTAATCCTCTGCTGATGCTAATACTGTATTTAGACACTTATTTGCCCATGTCTTCTTCCATTAAATTTTAGCTATACATATATTACAAATATTTTTTTTTCATAAAGACACATATGTCATCAGCAGAGGATTACGGTCGCGTGAGTTATAGTTGCCTACAGTAACTATAACGGGGGAATTTCATTGGTTTTTTATCAGTAAAATGTCCAGCTAACTATAACATGTCTGAAACCTATGGTTTTTTCAGTGAATTTGCAAGGTTTTTTAAATGCTAATTCCTAACTATAACGTGTGTTAAACCTATGGTTTTTTCAGTGAATTTGTACGTTTTTTTAAATGCTAAGTTACTTTACGCCATTTGTGGCGTGCGCGCCCACTTAACGCAGTTCGTTCCGTGCGCGCACGGTGCGCTTCGCGCACCGTGCGCGCACAGTGAGCACGCGGTGCGCTTAGCGCACCGCGTGCCCACGTTACGCTACATGGGCCATGAACGCACGATGCGCTTCGCGCACCGTGCGCACATGGAGGATATATGATGAGCATCGTTGTGACAGGTAAAATATATGTTTGCTTTTGCTCATATAAGCCATGCACAAAAGGTGCCCTGCAGGCACCTTTTACACACGGGCTGGGGAGAATGTGGCTATTTTTTTTTTTTTTTTATATTTCTTACCGTACGCGTACGGTAAGCATAATCGGCGAAATTTTCGAAAAAATTAAATTTTCCTTTTTTCACTTGGGGGATCGTTGGGGACTCCCTCCACATGGCTAGGTGCTTGGGATCTGTCTAAACAGCCCCTTTACATGTTTTTGGACTTTGTTTTTCAACCCCCTGTCAGAGTGCGAGAGAGAAAATGGCGGATGCCGCTTCCTGGTTTCCACCGATTCGAATGTTTACTAACATCTAAGGGACTATCAGAATCGCGCTCGCGCACGTCACCGTACGCGTACGGTAAGCGCACCGTAAGCGCACGGTAAGCGCACCGTAAGCTGCCACAGATATATATATTGATTTAAAGGCTATTTTCTCAGGATCTACTGAACAGATTTACACCAAACCTACAAAAGGCACTTCCTTGACCTGAGGACTACCTCTCTGCCAAATTTCAAGTAATTCTGTTCAGCCGTTCGGGCTGTAGCTGTGTCTAAAGGTCCCATGGAAAAATGCATGGGAAAAACGCGTTTTGGGACCCCCCTTTTATCTCAGCCCCCGCTTGACGAATCCCCCCGAGACTTTCAGGGTAGGAGCGGAGCGTAGCGCCCCACCTATTTTGAAAAATTCGCGAGGATTCGTCAACCAGCGCCAAAGTTATTCAAAATAGAATGTTGCGGATTTCCTATGGAAACGTGGTCCTAACTATAACTATCTACTGGCGACCGCCAGTAGATAATATATATATATATATATATATATATATATATATATATATATATATATATATATATATATATATATGAAACCTCTGCTCCACTTTGGAGAAGATCACGCACATGAGGGCTATTTGGGTTAAGGCCTTTTATTAGATAAGCCTCCTCAAACCCAGCAAAAGAGACGCGTTTCAGCTGACAAGGCAGCCTTCCTCAGTCTAGTGTGCACCATTTTGGAATCAGCCTTTATACATTTTAAAATCATAGACATAGAAAACAGTTCATGACTTCAAAACTACATATATCACATTAAGTAATCTTAAAAACAGTGAATAGATACTGCGCATTACATTGATACTGTGTTCCAGATGGCTGTAACTGACGATAACTGTAAAAAGCCTAGTGCATTAAGAAATGTTTAAAAAAAATACGTTAAGTGCATAGTGCAAATACCAAACAAATATAGTACATGTTATATGTTATATATATATTCACTGAAAAAACCATAGGTTTCACACATTTTATAGTTAGCTGGACATTTTACTCGTAAAAAACCAATGAAATTCCCCCGTTATAGCTTGTTCAGCTAACTATAACTCGCGCGCCTGCAATCCACTGCTGATGACGTCACATATAACATCACTCATGACATGGTCAGTGACATCACTCATGACATCACTGATGACATCTCAAATGACATCACCGATGACATCACTGGTGACATCATCCCTTGAACATTTTTTATATGTTTAATATATATAGGGAAAGGCCTGTTGAAGAATGAGTGGGTGTACAAGTGTGTAAATGGATGATTTTTTGAGGTGCGTAACATACTCTATAAGTGAGTCATTAAATGTATCTTACTGCAGACTAGTGACTAAATTGTGTAAATGTTTGTATGTGTCTGTATGTTGGTGTATAAGTGGCTGCATGGTTTTGTAAATACCTATATAAGTGTGTATATGAGTTATTGATTGCTTGTCTCAGTATCTGTATGGGTTCCTGAGTGTTTGTGTGGGTAGGGTGTGTGTGACTCTATGCATAAATGTGTGAGTGGGTGTTTCTATGGGTGCATGGTTTTAAGAGTGCATCTGTGATGGACTGTATGGTTGAGTGAGTGTATGTATGGGTGTGTTAGGGATTGAATGTATATATCAGTGGTACATTTGTGACTAACTACATATGTGAAAGGCAGTATATATGCGTGTAAGAGTATATAAGTGGGTAGATGTGAGAGTGTGTGATTGTGAAAGTGACTGTATGGATGAGTGTGTGCTTGTATGAATGATTCTATAAGAGGGTAAGAATGTGGTACTATTTTTGTGTCTAAGTGAACTTGAGTGTGTATAAGCGCATATCTGAGTAAATGGGAGTGTGATTATTTGCATGACTGACTAGGTGTGAGAGTACCTCTATGGATGATTGGTGGTGTGTGAGTGTCTATATAGGTGTATAAATGCATAAGATAGTTTTGTATGGAGTGACTGTAAGTATGAGTGACTGTACAGCTGAATGATTGGAGGTGTATGTAGACCTAAAAGTTAATAAGTGGGTATGTAGTTATTGGTATTGCAGTATGTATAGTTTTGACAATTGAACTCTTAAATTTTGAGTTGGTGTATCAAAAGTTATATTAGGGTGTGAGAAGATGTGCTAATTTTTCACATGGATGACATCATCAGTGATGTCATCAGTGATGTCATTTGAGATGTCATCAGTGATGTCATGAGTGATGTCACTGACCATGTCATGAGTGATGTAATATGTGACGTCATCAGCAGTGGATTGCGGGCGCGCGAGTTATAGTTAGCTGAACTAACTATAACGGGGGAATTTCATTGTTTTTTTACGAGTAAAATGTCCAGCTAACTATAACATGTGTGAAACCTATGGTTTTTTCAGTGAATTTGTAAGGTTTTTTAAATGCTATTTCCTAACTATAACGTGTGTGAAACCTATGGTTTTTTCAGTGAATTTGCAAGGTTTTTTAAATGCTAATTCCTAACTATAACGTGTGTGAAACCTATGGTTTTTTCAGTGAATTTGCAAGGTTTTTTAAATGCTAATTCCTAACTATAACGTGTGTGAAACCTATGGTTTTTTCAGTGAATTTCAAAGGTTTTTTAAATGCTAATGTTAGAATTTTTTAATATATTTTTTAAATATTTCTTTTACAAAAATTTCCCTGTATATACATTTATAAATTATCTGTATCCTTTAATTTTGTGTGGGTCATTTTTTTTTTAATTTGAATTTGGATAAAGTTGAACAGCATAGTTAATAACTTCTATTAACTTATGTCCACTTTATTTCTTTTTTTTTTTTCTATAAATTTTTAGGGTGCGCGCACTGAGCGCGAACCTAGTACGTTTGCGTATGTTTTTCATGTATGCAGGCGTACGTTATCTACGTACGCATACATACGTTTTAGTGCGCGCTCGCAGCGCGCACCTAGTACGCATGCGTACGTTTTTTGTGTACGCATGCGTATGTTATATACATACGCATACGTACGTTTTAGTACGCGCTCGCAGCGCACACCCAGTACGCATGCGAATATACGCATGCGTGCGTCGTACGTGCTCCACGCGCTACCCTCGCGTATACGCGTAGAGTACGCGCGCTGACGTTCGCGCATGCACGCGTGCTGCGTATGCGCGTTACGTACGCGCATAATACTTATGCGCATGCGTGTGTACGCGTTCGCGCATGCGTAATTGCACGGTGCGCGCTCTGAGCTTGCTCCGTGCGCGCACCTCGGGTTATGTGATTAATAAAACAACACTTTTAATTGGTTTTCATTACTTTCAGTTTCAGATTGTTTCAACACCACACCCAATCCCCTCATGGCAAGTCATGTGATCAAGAAACATCACTTTTCATTGGTTCAAAGTACTTTCAGTTCCAGTTTCTTCCAAAACTACACACACTCCCCTCATTATTAGTTCTGATTCCCTTGGAGAAGGAGCTACTCTGTTTTTGTGAGACAATGGCAGAGCACCAGCCACCTTCTGAGAGTGGTAAACATAAAGGGTCAACCCATATGAAGTCACTGGGACCTGGGTAGAGAACAGTATAGAGAAAAGTGGTCCCAGCATACAGTTCATTTAAAGCAAAACATTAAAGAAACACAATTAAGCGAACAGCTCAAAAAAGTTCGAATGCCATTTAATCACACCGAATATGTTTCAAATGGAGTCAGCAATTTTAAGCAACAATTTGTAAAAGTAGAACACGTGCCCAAAGAGAGGGATGGGGGGTGAGTGAATTAGTGCGGAATTTGGAAGGAAGTGAACACAGTGGTAAATATACAAAATTACACTCAAATTGAGCGGCATACTTGAATCTCTGCCGTATTTGATACACAGATTAAATCATAATCACAATATCCACAATTCTGAATAATGCCATATAAAGACGATCACAGTGCATCATGTACTGTTGACGATATTGGCCAAAGATGTTAAGTCGACGTTTCGACCCCTTGATTGTTGTAGGTGTTGGATGCAACCATTACTATGGGTGAGAGCAGTGTTGATCTCATTCAGAGAAAATTTGAGGAGCACCCTTGCACTAGGCCATAGTTTTGTTATTTTTTTTTTCCGTTTTTCTCTTCCTCTGTCCCTACATTAACTCAAGGGCTCTTTTTAGAGCCACCTAAAATCTAAACACAAAAACTTGTTTTTTGAATCGCACCCAATGACGTTTTTTTAAAAAAATAATCTTTTTTTTTTACTTTAGTAAACCTTCAGTGACTCCCTGACAAAGAGAGGGGAGTTGCAAAGTAATTAAAAAAGAGATGGTGTACATTTCACAGATGAAGGGAAGAGAGTCTTCCTATTAAACTTTAAACTCTGCATCAGTACTTCCGTATAGGTACCCTAAACCTATCAAAAAAGATAATAGCTCATTTTAGTGCTGCGTTTGAATTGGCTGTATTTACAAGGAGAGGAAAAGACATACAGAGTGGCTTATCCTCTCCTTGTAAATATGGAGGAGCACCCTGCGCCACTAGTACGTCAAGAAAAGTGATGTAGTGGTGGCGCAGGTGGCTTGTAAATCTGCCCCAGAGATGTTAAGGAAATTAAGGGTAAAACAGACAAACAGAGAGTGACAGATACAGAGACAGAAAGCAAACAACTGAGAAGGAGTAAGGCAGTTAAAAAGACTAAGACATATGGATACAGAGAAAGTAACATGGATGAAAAATTAGTGATGGAGGTAGTAAAGGTAGGGGAGTAGTAGAGAAGGAGTGAGGGAGTTACAAAAGAGTAGTAAAGCAGGAAGAGAGAGTGAGAAGAGAAATGAGAAAAGCAGAGTAAGGAGAGGTGAAGAAAAGGAAGCATGAAACGAAAGCAGTGACACATACAGATATGTTAAACTTACCTGACCATCAAAGTAACTTATTTAAAAATAAATGGGTTTTTTTATTTGCAAGGAAACTGAATTACATTTTCTAAATTTTCTTTCTAGTTCTGAAAAAAAGAAAAAAAGTATTAATATTCAACAATACATTTTATTAAACAGTACATGTTTTTTCATATTTAGCAAAGCAATTTTTTGCCCTTTTTTTGCTGTTTTCAGAATGTTTTGATTTTTACTGAAAATAGTGAAACCAATTGTATTCATCATTTAACAGCGGGCAAATAAACAAACCAATCTGAAAGATTGTTTAAAAAAGCCCCAAATGTATCCTCACTAAAACATACCTTAATAGAAATGTCAAAAATACCTTTTAAGTACATTAACAATTTTCAAGAAATATCATCTGTAAACCTTGTTGCAAAAGAACATTTTCCAAAATAATATCTGTCAAATAAGTCCACAATTGTTTGTTTTACCTTTCCTTGAGGCCAAATGGTAAGTTTAAAATCCTTTTTGAGTGAAATATCCAATTTTAATCCTTTAAAATTTAAAAAATGCTTTCTTCCAATGCTGATTTTAGTAGTTAAAATTTGGGTTTCAGAAAAACTAAGTAACAATTGGGTAAATCATAAGGCAAACGTTGCTTGAAAATCAATTGAGAATCATTACACAGTGTCCATCCTTTTTCACATTTAAGATAAACTGTGTAATGACCAGAAGTTATAGAAGGACCGTCATGAAAAATTATTGCAACTGCTACAAAAGTTTTTCCAGATATAGATAATTGATTACCAACAAACTTTTTTAGTAAAGTTTCCAATTTTATTCCATCAGCTCTACAACGTTGTACCATTAAAATTACATACTGTCCATATTTCCTTAAAAATAACGTTGACAACATTTCAGATTTACATTTAGAACATTCCATGTTGTGATTAGCATCTTTAACTAATTTACTAAAAGTCACTGTTTTACTTTCTGGTTATGGTAAATATATGAACCTTTCAGAATCAACATTACTACTGCTTGTGTTCATACAGTTATCACAACAATGTTCCCATTTATAAGAGACACCAAATAAATTTTCTATTTCTACTCCTTCATCTTCCAGTACCATCAGGATATACATCAAGAATTCCTGTGCATCTTGCTGGACATTTTGTGTAAACTGTGTACATCCAGAACATACATCTAAAAGATTTCTAACATCAGAAGCACTTTCTATTTTATTTTTTATCATTACTCAGCTTCTCATAAAGGAGACTCAGCAAAGAACAGAATCTTTTTTCATGATTTAGTATTATCTGCTCTTGCAAACTTTCAAGATAAAATACAACATTCAGCACTACATTTGCGTAGCAGTTGACACCAGAGCTATTTTCAAAATGACAACCAACAACCTCTTCCGCACTGTCCTTTTTCTTTTTGCTTGCAGTCACATCACTGTCTTTTTGTTTTCTCTTCTGTACATCCTCATTACAGATATTCTCAAATCTCCTTTTCCGACAAAAAACACGTTTTTCAAACACAGTATACTGACCTAAATGAGGAGCATAGCTTCTTCTTAATCTAATATACTCCTTTACACAGTTTGCATCAGCACTTACTTTTGAGTCATCAAAGTCTATCATGAATAAACCAGAGAATTTTTTCACGCGTGACAAAGCAACATATGCCATACCTTCTTTGAACACAGTAGATCCAATGTTTACAAAAGCACTATCAACAGTTAATCCTTGAGACTTGTGAATAGTTACAGCATATGCTAGAGAAATCGGAAACTGCTTCCTACGTTCATACAAATCTTTCACTAGCAAAGCACGAACTGAACAACGACTAATGACTTTAACCTCTTCAATCTGATCAAATTTTATTTTTAAGAATTCAATTCCATCTTTTTTCTGGTACTTTACAAAACCCACAACTTTACCCATAGCTCCATTCACTAAACCTTTTTCTACATCCAAATTACGTCTTAAAATTACTCTACAGTTCATACACACATAAAGATTCTTTTCCAAACCAGCTGTTTTTGAAATGTTTTTTTCCAGAGAATCCAATTTAGTAGCCAATTTGCCTGTCAATATAATAGTTATTCGTTCATGTTGAATTTTATCCACACCTTCCAGTTTTATGATCTCTTCATTTTCCAATTTCAAAAGTTCTTGATTGAATACAGAGCATTCATGTAGTTTTGGCATTAAGCAGATTACAGTATTTTTTTCAGCAATTTTCTTGTATATTTTCTCTGGAACTATTTCTTCTGTTGTAAACAAATTAGTCAGCAATTGACTCTGTAATACTTTTCTGCCATGTTCTGTGAGTAGTCCAATTCTTATATCTTTCAGAATACTTGCATAGTCCTCATCATTGGCTTGCCTCATATTGGTAATGAGTTCCTAATACTCAAAATATGTCCAAATATTTACATTGCCTATACTTCCTAACGACTTTTTTGTGTCTTCATGTGTAAGTGTATGGAATACCGGTTGTCCTTTAACTGGAGTAAGTTGCAAAAGATCCCCAAAAACTATGACGTGTTTTCCTCCAAATAACACGTCATACTCTGTCTTCAGAATTTGCTGCATTCTTAAATGCACAAAGGCAAGCATTAAGTTTAATATCATGCTTACCTCATCAATAATGAGTACTTTCAATTTCTTCAATACTCTTGAAACTTCCAAGCATGCTTCTCCTGCTAGTTTGTGGTACTGTATTTTGTTCTCATGATCTACTGGTAACATTAGCAAACGATGTAAGGTAACTCCTTTTATGTTATACGCTGCTAACCCAGTTGGAGCAGTAACAACACAAGACAAAATGGAATCCATTTTCTTCTGTTGGTAGCTTCTAATTACATTAATTAAGAAACTTTTCCAGTTCCTGCTTGTCCACTTACATACATTCTCATTGCTTCAAAAGATGTGCATGAGCACTCTTTATTTTCATGTAGTAATCCGTGATCAATTTTTTTCCTGACTTCTTCATAAATTTGTTTTTGTTCTTCATTCAGTTGCTGCTCCAAATATGTTAAGTCTACTAAATCTTCCTGAGCTTGATTCATAGCTGTTTCCACTTCATTCATGGCTATTGCTGCTTCATTTTCTACTATTGGTTGTCCTAGAGGATCTTGACTGAATGTCCCAGAACTTTGACTGTCTTGAGAACTGTCTCTAGCTACTTCAGCTGCAATTGTTGCTTCTTGTTCAATTTCTTCATTTAACATTTGAACATAAGTTGTGAAAGTACTGCATTCTATGCTGTCTTTGCTAGCATTGAAGGAATCCTCATAACTCTGGAATTCTCCAAGTAGTTCGTCCTCTGAACGCCATGGTTTAAACAGCTGCAAAAGTGCCAAGTAGTAAAATTCCTTTTTGTCAGGAGTGTCGCAACTCAGCTTATGGTGATTTATCAAACTTCCTTTTGTTTGCTTCACCAAACATCCTTCCTCACCACTGACTTTATATTTTCCATTGTTGATATCTTCTGTGGCATTCCGTTTAAAAATGAAGTTCTGCAGCACTTCATAAAGACACATGTCCTCAAGGTGATGACTTCTTTGTGGGTAATATGTATCCAACATGTTTGTTCTTAAAATGTCTGTACTTTCTGTTTCGAACTCTGCTAAATATTCAATTTCTCGAATAGATTTCAGTACCCGATTTCGCATTCCTGCAAGGCCTAAACTTACCCAAATTATTCTTCTGGATTTGGAGTACAGACTTGCAGATGATAACCTATCAGAGCATTCGTAGGATCCAATTTCTCGATGCGATAACATCTTTAAACTGAAATTGTATAGCTTCTTACTGACAGTCTTCTCGTGAGAAATCTCTTCCCACATTTCCTTCAATTCCGTTTTCTCAGATTTAGTGATGTAAGATGTGACATACCGAGCAACAGCAATAGAATCATCAGCCACATACTGTATATCCATGTTAGCATTCCACATGGATAAAATGACTGGATTGTAGTCATTTATATATTTTGACTCTTCTTTTCTTCTTAGGTTGTAGGTATTCTTAGGCAATTATCTTGTAATAGTATGTCGCACAGCTGACATAAAACTGTTTACTCTTCCTTTTGAAAGAACAGGTCGTGGAAATCCAAATCGACATTTTGTGTAGAATTTATCTTTACTCTTGTACTTTCGTCGACAGTATTTTCCACATCGATGACTTTGGAAACGTAAAACTTTCTCTTTTAAGTTTTTCTCTTCTGTGCTTTTAGGTATAGCACATGTTGCATATCCTTCAATGAAAGATAAAACTGCTTCATCAGCATCTGTTCAAAATTTTGGGGCATCCTTGATCCACAACAGCATATGAATATGAGGAGCACCTCTTGCTTGGTACTCTTTTCTCCAAAAGAAATCCACAACTTCTCCAAGAGGTGGATTTTTTTTATTGCAGATGAAGGACATCATAGCCTCAAATCTATGATTAAAATATCTGCAAACATTAACCGGATCCAATGAGCACAATTCTCCTGCTGTCTTGTATTGTATGTTTTTAATGTTTGAATTTGCCTCTCGCAGAAAATCCAGTAAATCATCCCAAGCGTACTCAGCACAGCTCAGGGTAAGGAACCATGTAGGAGTTCCTAAATTCCGTAACATACACTTCAATTATCCATGGCGTCGGTACCAATATTCATTAGTTCCACGCTGACAAGCCATCAAATTGATCAATTGAGATTCCAAATGATCATCTCGCTGTTGCACTTTGTTGAGAAAGTCCTTTGCTGACACATTATGTAGATGTACTCCAGTTTTCAAAATGTGATTTACTGCATAAGATAGTGCAGACAAGTCACTTTCAAATAAAAGATGGAACAAATAAGGAATACTTTGACGAAATCTGGGATCTTCTGCATATAGTCTTGTAGTCCGATACTCCGAAGCAGGAATCTGTACTGGACGTTCATCATATCGTCCACCTTCTCCTGTAGGAAACAGTTGGGGAAAACAACGAGCTTCCAAGCTCTCCTCCCATACACTCACAGGAGTTCCTTTTGCTTTCTTCATCTGAAACAGATCAATAGCGTTTCCCATAACTTCTTTAGAATGAAGAGCATGTATGCTGAAATGTTCATTAATTTCTTCTTCTTTTGACTTATCCACTTTTTCAATTTGCCCAGTTGGTATTCCTGTGTCTTCTAGTATTTCTTCTTCATCTTCATCTATATAAATGTCTTCATACCATTTATAATTTTTTTTCAAATACAAATTTGCTCTTTGTACTTTTCGTACATCCACCAGCTCCTGCCAAATTTTCTTATTCTTTGTAGGTACACCATTAACCAGAATAACTAATGGTTCAGTTTCCAAAGTATCTGCATCAATTGTTTCCATATTTTTTTTCAAATCCAATGGCAAATAGACAACTCTTCCTTTTAAACCTCTGTAAATCCGAAGGAGGTAATTTACCTGTTTTTGGCTCCATACGCACTATGGTCTGAAACGGATGGACACATTGAATGAGTATAGACTCATACGTATTTAAATAAGAAAGTTCTGGAGGAATATCAACCAATTCTAATTTATTATGTACAGCTCTTTCTGGCATTCTATTTTCTTCTAACTTGTTATAACAGTATTTACAAATACGCTGATCTTCACCCAATTCAAAACGATTTTCCAGAAATATATATGTTGCAAAATCTTTCCACTTATAATTATCTTCATTTTCACTTTTTTTATAGAGATCAACATTCCTTGTTTGACTTTTATAATGGCTTCTCCGACAACAAATACAAGTAATATTTGGTCTTTCATTAGAGATGATAGTAAATTTTGTCATTTCATCTTCAAACTTTTTACTAACAGTAAGTCCTACATTCTCTTCCACATTTTCATCAATAACTGTGTCATTTTCTGCACTTTCTTGTTCTGGACCAAAGTAACAAAACTGAATCTCATCAGTAACCTTCACTACATCTGATACAGATCCACGGAACAGAACATTATTCAACTCATTTAACTTTAGTGCTGGACTTTTAGCAAAATACAATGTTCTCACAAACTTTCTCATTTCAGTATGATGAACAGCCAGCATCCTAAAATGGTGAAAAACACTTTGACACACTTTCCTAGATAGACAAGCCAGAGAATGTCCTTGCAAACCAGTATTCTCTCTCACTCTGCATGGATCTAGTCTTTGAAGCACCTTAATTTTCTGTTTAACACTCTTTTTACTATATTCTCTTAGAAAGTCACGTAATTTATCAATAGATTCCTGACGCCCAGTACAAATACTACTACAATTCCAAGTGTACACTGGGGCTTTACCACGTCTCCCCATAACCTCATCAGCCATCACTTCTTCCTCATTTCTTGGAACCATTTTCTCTTTTCCATTATACAACCATCCTTAACTTCATCTGCTCTACCATTGGTGTCAACTGCATGCAACAAACTATTACTTTGAATATAACTCTCTTCATTAAAAAATGGTTCAGTACTTGAACTCTGCTTCCATTCTCCTAAGAACACTTTACAAAAGTAATTTTTTTTGACTTCTCTTTTCCTTTTGCTTTGTGACTTCATTGAATTGACTAATTTATCTAATCTACGCATCCTGTTCAAAATTAAAACGAATAGTTTTTTTTAAATTTCTAATGCCTTGGTAACAATACTTTCAATTAATTTCTTTTTCTTATAAAATTTGGTTTTCTTCTTATATTTTTTCACATCCTTTAGCAAATTTAACATCACTCTTCTCTGAAACATTTTTCGACGAATGTTTTTAAAATCTATTTTCCGTGTTAAGTCACTCTTTCTTACTTCTGAGTCTACATTAGCATTTTGTTTTTGCTGTCGACTCTCTTGTTGTTTTGTACTTGAAACACTGTTTGAATTTATCTATCATTTTTTTTTTTTGGAAGATATTTTTTAAAAATTCTTTAGTCTGCTTACCAGAAGACTTTTTCTGTTTTCCAACACGAGCTTCTCCTATTTTTTTTACCAGTTGTCTTCAAATATAGTTGTTGTTGCTTTTCTTTTCTCTTTCTTTACTTTATAGGCATGGTTAAATTTTTTCACTGTTGCTCAGCAATACCTGCAAAAAATAAAAAAGAAATACCTTTATGTAATTTTAATTCATTACAATTTTTTTTTTCAGCTTTTCAAATCCTATCACATGAGCTGATCCTTTCCTATGAGTCCAAGTCTTACAAAACAAGAGAAACATGAATTAAATCTCTGACAACAATTCCTGTGTGCACACAGACTCATGGTGTGATTCTAGGCAGAAAACGATATTTGATTGGCAATTTGAAAGCACATTTACTACTGTTGAGGAGCAAATGATAATTACTGTGACAGCCTGACACATTTTTCTTGTATTTTAGAGAAGCAGGAAAGAGCACATGTCCTTACACCTATTTGAGACCATGACCATGTGTTACAGGGTGAGTGATTAGACTAGAGCAAAGGAAATGAGCCTTAGTGACATTGAATCTGTTTGCGTTACACACTGCTATCTGAAACACCACATACAGCTGAGTAGTATGCACAGGAGTGTACGAGAAGCTGCTGCGTGTGTGCAAAAAGTGTGTTTCTGGAGACTGTGTATTGTCAGTTGCAAGAGAGATCTGCATGGAAACTTGCACAACTGAATGAAGAGTGCAGACATGCGTATAAGAGTAGATGTGTGGTAAGGGTTAATTTGAGTTTTGAACATGTAGGAACTACCTCTGCCATTGCAAGATTTGATGGTAAATCTACCTTGTTGATTTAAAATGTGTTAGCATTTGCCTCTCATTTTTGAGATAGTGATTTCTGCTCAGTGCTAACCAACACATTTCAAGAAAACAAGCTGGCCCTTTCCTGAAAGTGCAAGTTTTACAGAACAACAGCAACACAAGTTAAATCTCTGACAACAATTCCTGTGTGCACACAGACTCATGGTGTGATTGTAGGCAGAAAACGATATTTCCTTTGGCAATTTGAAAGTACATTTAGTACTGTGGATGGAGCAAGTGATAATTACTGTGACAGCCTGACACATTTCCCTTATATTTTAGACAAGCCAAAAAGAGCACATGTCCTAACAGCTTCTTGAGACCATGACCATGTGTTACAGGGTGACTGATTAGACTACAGCAAAGGAAATGTGCCTTGATGATGTTGAATGTGTTTGCATTACACACTGCTATCTGAAACACAACACAGAGTTGAGTATTATGCAGGGGAGTGTAGGAGAAGCTGCTGCATGTGTGCAAAGAGTGTGTTTCTGGAGACTGTGTATTGTCAGTTGCAAGAGAGATCTGCATGGAGACTTTTTCAACTGCATGAAGACTGCAGATATGTGTGTAAGAGTACATGTTTGGTAAAGGTTAATTGGAGTTTTTTTACATGTAGGAACTACCTCACCCATTACAAGATTTGATGGAAAATCTACCTAGTTAATTTGAAATGTGTTACCATTTGCCTCTCATTTTTGAGATAGTGATTTCTGCTCAGTGCTAACCAACACATTTCAAGAAAACAAGCTGGCCCTTTCCTGAAAGTGCAAGTTTTACAGAACAACAACACAAATTAAATCTCTGACAACAATTCCTGTGTGCACACAGACTCATGGTGTGATTCTAGGCAGAAAACGATATTTCCTTTGGCAATTTGAAAGCACATTTAGTACTGTGGATGGAGCAAGTGATAATTACTGTGACAGCCTCACACATTTCCCTTATATTTTAGAGAGGCACAAAAGAGCACATGTCCTAACAGCTACTTGAGACCATCAGCATGTGTTACAGGGTGAGTGATTAGAGTAGAGCAAAGGAAATGAGCCTTGGTGACGTTGAATGTGTTTGCATTATACACTGCTATCTGAAACACAACACAGAGCTGAATATTATGCATGGGAGTGTAGGAGAAGCTGCTGCATGTGTGCAAAGAGTGTGTTTCTGGAGACTGTGTATTGTCAGTTGCAAGAGAGATCTACATGGAGACTTTTACAAGTGCATGAAGACTGCAGATATGTGTGTAAGAGTACATGTTTGGTAAAGGTTAATTGGAGTTTTGTACATGTAGGAACTACCTCACCCATTACAAGATTGAAAGGAAAATCTACCCTGTTGATTTGAAATGTGTTACCATTTGCCTCTCATTTTTTTGATAGTGATTTCTGCTGAGTGCTAACCAACACATTTGAACAAAACAAGCTGGCCCTTTCCTGAAAGTGCAAATTTTACAGAACAACAGCAACACAAATAAAATCTCTGACAACAATTCCTGTGTCCACACAGACTCATGCTGTGATTCTAGGCAGAAAACGATATTTCCTTTGGCAATTTGAAAGCACATTTAGTACTGTGGATGGAGCAAGTGATAATTAATGAGACAGCCTCACACATTTCCCTTATATTTTAGAGAGGCAAAAAAGAGCACATGTCCTAACAGCTACTTGAGACTATCAGCATGTGTGACAGGGTGAGTGATTAGAGTAGAGCAAAGGAAATGAGCCTTGGTGACGTTGAATGTGTTTGCATTATACACTGCTATCTGAAACACAACACAGAGCTGAGTATTATGCATGGGAGTGTAGGAGAAGCTGCTGCATGTGTGCAAAGAGTGTGTTTCTGGAGACTGTGTATTGTCAGTTGCAAGAGAGATCTGCATGGAGACTTATTCAACTGCATGAAGACTGCAGATATGTGTGTAAGAGTACATGTTTGGTAAAGGTTAATTGGAGTTTTGAACATGTAGGAACTACATCACCCATTGCAGGAGTGGAAGGAAAATCTACCCTGTGGTTTTCAAATGTGTTAGCATTTGCCTCTCATTTGTGAGATAGTGATTTCTGCTGAGTGCTAACCATCACAGTTGAAGAAAACAAGCTGCCCTTTCCCTGCGAGTGCAAGTTTTACAGAACAACAGCAACACAAATTAAATCTCTGACAACAATTCCTGTGTGCACACTGTCTCATGGTGTGATTCTAGGCACAAAACAGTATTCCTGGGTGATACAAGGCCCTTTCCTGAAAGTGCAGGTTTTACAGAACAACAGGAACACAAATTAAATCTCTGACAACAATTTCTGTGTGCATGTTGTCTCATGGTGTGATTCTAGGCAGAAAACAGTATTCCTGGGTCATACCAGTACACCTTAACTTATGGTGAAGACATACTCCATAATATCTTTCAAGTTCAAGGCACTTAAATATCTTCCTTAACATAAAATGTAAAACACAACTTTTAAAGTGGTAGGAAAATGTACCATGCTATTTTCAAATGTGTTTGCATTTGCCTCTCATTTTTGAGATAGTGATTTCTGCTGAGTGCTAACCAACACAGTTGAAGAAAAGAAACTGCCCTTTCTTAAAAGTGCAAGTTTTATAAAACAACAGCAACACAAATTAAATCTCTGACAACAATTCCTGTGTGCACACAGACTCATGGTGTGATTCTAACCACAAAGCGATATTTTGTTTGGCAATTTGAAAGCACATTTAGTACTGTGGTGGAGTAAGTGATAATTACTGTGACAGCCTGATACTTTTTTCTTATATTTTAGACAAGCAGAAAAGAGCACATGTCCTAACAGCTCCTTGACACCATGACCATGTGTTACAAAAAACAAGCTGCCCCTTTCCTGCGAGTGCAAGGGTAATAGAGCAAGACCAACACAAATTAAATCTCTGATAACAATTCCTGTGTGCACACTGTCTCATGGTGTGATTCTAGGCAGAAAACAGTATTCCTGGGTGATACCAGTACACCTTAACTTATAGTGAAGACATACTCCATAATATCTAACATGTTCAAGGCACTTAAATATCTTCCTTAACATAAAATGTAAAACACAACTTTTAAAGTGGTAGGAAAATGTACCATGCTATTTTCAAATGTGTTTGCATTTGCCTCTCATTTGTGAGTAACTGATTTCTGCTGAATGCTAACCATCACACTTTAAGAAAACAAACTGACCCTTTTCTGCGAGTGCAAGGCTAGCAGAACAAGAGCAACACAAATTAAATCTCTGACAACAAATCCTGTGTGCAGACAGACTCATGATGTGACTCTAGACACAAAACAGTGTTCCTCAGTGATACCACTACACCTTAACTTACAGTGAAGACATACTCCATAATATCTTACAAGTTCAACACAGTTAAATATCTCCTAAAACACAAAATGTAAAACACAACTTTAAAAGAAGAATGACAATTCTAATATTTATATCAAAAATCACCACATACATCCCCTCTCAAACTCATAACTCACCTTTAAAATTAGTTAGTTGAGAAAGAAATGTGGCACTCAAACAGCAGATTATCAGAGCCAGAATCTCAGAGCTGTACACCTCTCTCCTCTCACCACAACCAGTAAATGGCAATGTTTCCCTCTCTTTTTTCACACATATACATGTTAATGTAAAATCACAGTCCTTCCCACATTTTTTCAAATGGAATCACACATTTCTATTGGTTGCAACTTTCAACCCCTTTCCAAATCATCCCTTCCCCCAACATGATTTCTGCCTGCTACCATAGCAACAGGTCATGGAACACTGGTGTGAGCAGAGAGGTCAGAAGTTCAGCACACAATGTTTCAAATCCAAAGAGCAAGAGTGCTTGACTTTTCAAACCTAACAGCAAATCCAAAGTAATGTTCAGTGGGAACACATTTTTCTGTACCAATCCAAAACATGCTTTTAAAAATGTAAACATACAGCCTAGTTTTAACTGTAAAATGGTTTGAATCAGCCAATGAGTTCTTTTTATTAAAAAAAGTATGTATGCCTCCATTTTTCAACTGTCTTTCTTTTCATATTGCCATTCTACTGAAAGACACCTCCTGAGTGCATCCTGTTCTCCTTGAAAGATGTTCACAGTGTGGATTGTAGGTCATAGCTATGTCTTCTGGAGTGAAAAATTTGCAGAAAAAAGAGGTATTGTAAAAGACCTTGCTTTCCCAAATGTAGACATTAAATGGATTGGTCAGAGAGGATTAAAGTGGCACCAATTAATGCCTTTGGTGAAAACCTTTCTACATCTCCCACAGCCTAACCTTATTATTGTGCACTGTGGTGGAAATGACCTAGGCACTTTAACTGGGGTAGGTCTGGAAATGCTTATTAAGGACACCTTTCTGCAATTGATGTCACTTTTTCCACAAACTGCCTTTGTATATTACAATATATGCCAAAGGCAAAAGTGGAACTGGTCCAACCAATTTTGTCCGCAGATTGACAAAGCAAGAAAGCACGTCAATAAGTCTGTTTCTGCTTTCCTCAGAGACTATGGTATGGGTTCTATATACCACAACAACTTGCGTTACAACATGCAAGACATTTATAGAGGAGACGGTGTACATTTCAATGATGAAGGGAACAGAGTCTTCCTCTTGAACTTTAGACTCTGCATCGGTACTTACTTGTAGGTACCGAAAAACACTCAATGAACACAAGGGCTCTTTTTAGAGCCACCTAATATCTAAACACTTAAACTTGATTTTTATTTCTATTTTTTTTAATGTTTTTTTTCGGGTGCGCGCAGAGTGCGCGCACCTCGCGATGTTTTTAAAAAAAAATTAAAATAATTTTTTTGCCCTTCGTGGTCCTACTGTGACCCCCTGACAATGGCTTGGGGGTCAAGAACTCCCTACTCTGCCCCCTATTCACGTTCTCCACCTTTCCTTTTCAGTGCGACAGACAAAATGGCGGCCGACACTTCCTGATTTCGACTGATTCGAATGTTTACTGACATCTAACAACCAATCAGAATTACGCTCGCGCACGGCAGGGTGCGCGCACAGGGCTTGCACAGTGCGCGCACCCTGCGCGCGTATAGATATTGATATGCTTTTAAATGCTATTTTCTCAGGAAATACTGAACAGATTTACACCAGACCTGCAAAAGGCACTTCCTTGACCGTATGGCTACCTCTCTGCCAAATTTCAAGTAATTCTGTTCAGCCGTTCGGGCTGTAGCTGCGACTAAAGGTCCTATGGAAAAATGCATCGGGAAAACGCGTTTTGGGACCCCCCCTTTTTTCTCGGCCCCCACTTGACGAATCACCCGAGACTTTCAGGGTAGGAGCTGAGCGGAGCGCCCCATTAGTTTTGAAATTTTCGCGAGGATTCGTCAACCGGCGCCAAAGTTATTCAAAATAGAATTTTGAGATTTCCTATGGAAACACGGTCCTCACTATAACTATCTACTGGCGACCGCCAGTAGATTATATATAAATATATATATATATATATATATATATATATATATATGTATATATATATATATATATATATATATATATATATATATTCACTGAAAAAAACATAGGTTTCAGGCACGTTATAGTTAGAAATTAGCATTTAAAAAACCATAGAAATTAACTGAAAAAAAAAATGTTGTACACATTGTTGCTGTTGTGAATCTGACAGACTTTGCACTAAAATTAGATTTGATTTTATTGTATTTTTCAGGGATTGGTATCGAGAAAACGATTTTTGAAGTGGCCATTGATGAGCTTGACCAGTTGAGCTATGTGCAACCATACTACCTTGTTGTAATTTTGTACAGTTCTGCATTATGCCCACTGGGGCTAAATTAGGGGCATGTTGCGTTTTATATTCACACACCTTGAGTCGTTAAGATCGGACATTATCATGTTTGTCCACTGGGGCATGATCGTGATACACTTTGCGTATTTTACACAAGTTTGTGAATTTCTGTACGATTACTACGATTGCGTGCAGTGTTTGTTTTGTGGACAATGAACTGTATTTAACCTTAACAAAAAAACTTTGCGGTAAGCGTGAACAAGGCGAAAGCTGAAACGCGTTGTGTTTGCAGTTCAATAAACCAACTCTAAACTGCACATCACCTTGGCGTCCGTAAATACTTTTGGATCTGAAAGTGTAGTGTTTTGTATTTGGGGCTACTGATTACCCCGGAACGGACCGTCCTGGCAGACAGCCTTCACTTTATCGGAACTGTGCTGCAATTTAAAACGAACGAAGGCTGACCCCGTCTATCTCTTTTGCCACTTCCATTTTGGATCCCATTACAACAGAGGGAACCCGGATTATCACTGAAACACCGCAAATCAGGACCGGTATGCGGTGAGTGACTGTGGCATTGTAGGAATTCTTCGGATATCTTCGAAGGACTGTTAGGTTTCACTCGACTCGAGTTGTTGGCTCTTCGCGCCACAGGGGCTGATCTTCACGGCTCCTTGGTGTGAGTCCCGGTTCCAGTTCGGTTCTTGTGGTTACCGCAGTACCTATTAATAGAGTTGTGTATGGGAAGGGAGCTGATTACATACTGAGACTGACGGGTCTCAATTTTTCAGCGATGGAGATTTGAAGGCAAGAAATTGGGCAATATGGCTGCAGCGTTAGAAGCAAAGCGCAAATTAACAGCCAACAAACTCTATTTCGCACAGAGCAATGCAAGTGGGGATCTAATCAATCAGGCAGCTACCATCACGGAAAAAAATAAAGATTCAACAACTATACTTGCAATTGGAGAAATTATATAAAAAAGAACTTTCCAAATGGTGGGAAGCAGAGTCCCTACAGAGGTATATAGACGTAGCCAGGGTACCGCGTGGGCTGCGCATTTTTACCATTCCTACCTACGAGGATCCCGATCCGGATATGTTGGAGGAATGGTCTAACAACTCTGCTGCCTGTTCCATCACCATGATGCGCATTTTGGTTAAGTTTGCTTTGAAAGATCACAGCAAGTTACTGGCAGAGATTGATGAAGTATCTGCCGAGCTGGAAAAATTGGTGGCTAGAGATGTTTTGGAGGCTTTTATGAAATCTCTACTACAATGGATGGATAAGTTAGAGGTGGAGATTACGGCCAAAAAACAACGTAAGTTCTTAAGAGACTTCAAGGACTACCAGTCTGGCCGGACTCTAACGTTCCATAGAAAATATGATCATCTATTTGACAAAAATGGAATCGCATCCTTGCCACCTGTAACAGCATCAGCTAATGTGGAGATCATTGAGAGTGATGTCTCTGATGGCAGCCTATCAGATTTACCCTCGTCAGTAGCTGCTAGCTTGGTTAGTCAAGATCCTCAGAAAAAGCCGAATAATTTTTTAGCCCAATTCCAAATGTTAAATCAGGGACGGACAGAACAATATCAAGACCAAACTGGTCAGAGAGGCAGAGGACGAGGCGGCAGAGGAAAAATCAGTGGAACAAACAGGCAAAACAGAGGAGGAAGAAAAGAAGCAGGAAGCTCAATGGGAATGATGACAAGGGGCAAAAAAGTTCAACAATGACTGTCGTCAATCTCTCTAAACGAATCTTATCGGATGATGAGAGAGATCTCCTCGGCCTAGGTTTGTCCTTCTGCCCTACCTCTAACTTAAATTTTGTACAGACAAGGATTGACTTATTTTATTTCTCACGTAAATTGAAACTTAAAAAATGGTTTGATACTAAACACAACAAAACAGATTCTACACCTGTGAGTACATCTTTGAGCACTCTTAATATCGACGATATTGAGGTTCTACATGCAATGTCTACTATATCTAATGGGGAAGTGTGTGATGAAGATCACTGTTTGAATTTGGAAGATTTCTCCATTGATCCCAATATCAACCCAGGCAGTCATTTTAAACCCAAATCAGTTTTCTTACCGAATATTGAGTGTGATGCCATTGAAGTATTCGAAAGGGGTGTTTTAAATGACTTAAAGAAAATGAGATATGGTAAAATTCCAACTTCTGATAAAAATTTGAGTTGGGGTCAGATCAAAGCAATGGAGCTTTTAAAAGCAGACAATACCATCGTTATCCGGCAATCGGATAAGGGTGGTAATGTTGTGGTTCAAGACAAATCAGCCTATTTACGTGAGGGATATAGAAAACTGAGTGACCATACTTGTTATTCTATTTCTGATAGAAGGGCCATAACATTATCAAATTTGAAATTTGGGGAACTTCTAGTAGAATGGAGGGAGAAGGGGTTACTGGAGTGGGAGGAATTCAATTATCTGAGATGTCCTCACCCTAGGATACCTGTGTTATACTTACTCCCGAAACTACACAAAGACCCAGTCAACCCACCTGGGAGACCTATAGTTTCTTCTATCGGGTCTCTGTTGGAGAATACGTCCCGTTATATTGATCATTATTTACGACCTTTTGTATCGGGCTTGCCAGCATATTTACGGGACACTACTCATTTTCTAACTAGCATTGATGGGATTCACTGGGAATCAGAATACACCTTGGTCACCCTTGATGTTGGCAGTCTGTACACCAGCATACAACATCAGCTGGGTTTAAGGGCTGTACAACATTTTCTAAAGACCCATTCCATCTCTCTCTTGCATCATTCAGAAATGATCATTGCTATGATTGATTTTTGTTTGACGAACAATTTTTTTCTATTTGATGATGTCGTCTATCGGCAGTCACAAGGCACAGCGATGGGCACCCAGTTCGCCCCCAGTTATGCCAATCTAGTCATGGGCTGGTGGGAGGAGCAGGTGGCCTCTCAGCTGGAGGAATTTTCCAACTGTGTCTTGTGGCTCCGATATATTGACGACATCTTTTTAATTTGGAATGGTGATATGGACTCTGCCGGTGCATTTGTCAAAAAGTTGAATGACAACTCATACAATTTGGTCTTCACGGAACATATCAGTAGGACCTCGGTTGAGTTTCTCGATGTTACCGTGGAGATCAAAGATCAATCCATGCATATACATTTATTCCGGAAAAAGACCGCCGGCAACAGCATTTTGAGTGCCTACAGTTCTCACCCACGCAAATTGGTGTGCAGTATCCCGTATGGGGAACTACTGCGTGCCAAACGCAACTGTAGCACTGAGAGCAGCTATGTAAGAGAAAAGGAAAATATGGTGCAACGCTTCAGAGATAGGGGTTACCATCAAAGAAGCATGCAGAAAAGTAGATGAGGTTGCACGCATTGAGTTATTGTATCCTGTGCAACGAGTATCAGAAGCAGAAGGTCTGCGGTTCATTACCATGTACTCGGGACAGGCGCATGACGTGCGCCGTGTTCTGGAGAAACACTGGCATGTATTACTGACCGATAGCAACTTGCACAAATATTTGACCAACCATCCACAAGTTACCTTTAAAAGGAGTAACTCGTTAAGAGACGAGTTAAGTCCCACTGTGGTTACCAACTCGATAATTCTCAAAAGTGGCGGCCGAGCCGGTTTTCGATGTTGTAAAAACTGCAAAGCTTGCAGAAATAGTGTGGATTGTACGGCGGTACATTTTTCAAGCATGAAAAAAGAGTTTATCATCAAAAAAGCTCTTACATGCAATACTATGTACTGCGTCTATGCACTGACCTGTCCCTGCAATAAGGCATATATTGGCAGCACAATTCACCGAGCTAAAAAAAGAGTGCTGGAACATGTTAGGGCAATCCGTCATAACAATAGACAGTATCCTGTTGCACGACACTTCTTTGAACAGCATGAGCAGAATGAAAGACTGTTGAAGATGGTGGTAATTGATGCTGTAATGGAGAATGCACGTGGAGGTAACAAACTGCTCCACCTTAGACAATTGGAGTCAAGATATATTGTTGATTTCGAAACAATGTTTCCTAAAGGGCTAAATTCGAGTGAAGAATTGTCTGTACATTTACATAATTGAGTTAAGCTGTTATGTGTTGTACACATTGTTGCTGTTGTGAATCTGACAGACTTTGCACTAAAATTAGATTTTATTTTATTGTATTTTTCAGGGATTGGTATCGAGAAAACGATTTTTGAAGTGGCCATTGATGAACTTGACCAGTTGAGCTATGTGCAACCATACTACCTTGTTGTAATTTTGTACAGTTCTGCATTATGCCCACTGGGGCTAAATTAGGGGCATGTTGCGTTTTATATTCACACACCTTGAGTCGTTAAGATCGGACATTATCATGTTTGCCCACTGGGGCATGATCGTGATACACTTTGCGTATTTTACACAAGTTTGTGAATTTCTGTACGATTACTACGATTGTGTGCAGTGAATTTTCGCTGTTACACACCGCGTAAGCATAGCCTCGGGGGGTGTGTATATATATTGTATGCGAATACTCAAGCACTATTGAACAAATTGAAATTACGTAATTTTGCCTTTATTTTAGGTTTAAAAACTATTTGCTGTTGAGTATTATTAGTCATTGTATTGTAAGAAGTACAGTGTTAAGATGGCCGCCACTTTACCAATTGCTTTCTCATTCATTTACGACTGTGTTTTAATGAGTCTGTTGTTTGTTTTGTGGATAATGAACTGTATTTAACTTTAACAAAAAATCTTTGCGGTAAGCGTGAACAAGGCGAAAGCTGAAACGCGTTGTGTTTGCAGTTCAATAAACCAACTCTAAACTGTAAATCTCCTTGGCGTCCGTAAATACTTTTGGATCTGAAAGTGTGGTGTTTTGTATTTGGGGCTACCGATTACCCCTGAACGGACTGTCCTGGCAGACAGCCTTCACTTTATCGGAACTGTGCTGCAATATATATATATATATATATATATATTCACAGAAAAAAACATAGGTTTCAGGCATGTTATAGTTAGAAATTAGCATTTAAAAAACCATAGAAATTAACTGAAAAAACCATAGGTTTCAGGAACGTTATAGTTAGTTGGACTTTTCACTCGTAGAAAACCATAGAAATTCTGGCGTTATAGTTAGTTGAGCTAACTATAACTCGCGCCCCCACAATGTACTGCTGGTGACGTCACATATTGCATCATTCATGACATGGTCAGTGACATTACTGATGACAACTCAAATGACATCACTGATGACATCACTGATGACATCATCCAGTGACCGTGTGTTTCTGTAAAGTTTAAATTTGTTTTATATATATGCCAAGCTGTATTGAGGAATGAGTGGGTGTATAAGTGTCTGTATGGAGGATTTAGTAGGTACGTGACTGACTGTATAAGTGAGTGATTAAATGTGTCTTACTAAATGCATGGGTTAGTGACTAAACTGTGTCAATGTCTGTCGCAGTCTGTCTATTGCTGTGTAAGGTGCTGCATTGGTTGGTGAGTAGCTGCATGAGAGTCTATATGGGTTATTGAATGCTTGCCTGAGTATTTGTATGGCTGCCAGAGTGTGTGTGTGGGTGGGTGGGAGGTGTGTGACTGTGCATAGATGTGTGAGTGGTTGATTCACTGGTTGTATGGGTTCAAGAGTGCATGTGGAAACAGCTGTATGGGTGGGTGAGTGTGTTTATGGGTGTGTTAGTGAGTGAATGGATGCTTCAGTGGTACATGTGCAAGTAACTACATATGTAAAAGGCAGTATATATGAGTGATGGTGTATATAAATAACTATATGAGTCGGTAATTGTGAGAGTGGCTGCATGGATGAGTGTGTATTTGTATCAGTGATTCTATAAGAGAGTAATTTTGTGTTAGTATCTGTATGAATAAGTGAGGTGGTGTCTCTATAACTGTATAGGTGAGTAAATGGAAGTATGATTGATTCTTTACATGACTGACTAAGTGTGTGAGTAACTCTGGATATGTGGCAGTGTGTGAGTATCTGTACATGTGTATTAGTGCTTATGATAGTGTTGTAATGATGAGTTACTGCATGTTTGAGTGACTGTATTGGTGAATGAGTGGATGTGTGTGTAGACCTAGGAATCAGTCAGTGCGTATTTAGTAACTGGCATTGATGTGTCTATTTTTTCGAAAATGGTAGTCTGTATTTTAGAGTGGATGTATCAAAAGTTATATTCAGGTGTGAGGAGGAGAATCAGATTTTCACGTGGATGATAGCATCAATGATGTCATCAGTAATGTCATTTGAGATTTCATCAGTAATGTCATCAGTGATGTCACTGACCATGTAATGAATGATGTAATATGTGACGTCATCAGCAGTGCATCGCGGGGGCGCGAGTTATAGTTGGCTGAACTAACTATAACGCTGAAATTTCTATGGTTTTGTACAAGTGAAATGTCCAACTAACTATAATGTTCCTATAAAACCTATGTTTTTTTCAGTGAATTTCTATGTTTTTTTAAATGCTAATTTCTAACTAGAACGTGCCTGAAACCTATGGTTTTTTCAGTGAATTTCTATGTTTTTTTAAATGCTAATTTCTAACTATAACGTGCCTGAAACCTATGGTTTTTTCAGCGAATTTCAAAGGTTTTTTAAATAAAAAGTTGTAAGTCTAATGTACGTCACTCCTATGTTTTTTAAATTTTCTATATACATATATATACATTATACATTTTTAAGTTAGGAAAACTATATTCGTTCTTTTAAAAAAAATTATTATACAGAAGTCGCACACCCTTCGCGCACCCTACACAATGGCTGCGCGCATTCCGGTAGCTATTTTGAAAAGTCGCGCTGGGGTCGCGATTTCGGCGTAATTTGTAAAGTGTGAAATATCTTTAAAATAATTATAAATAAAAGTTGTCCTTTAAGTGTTTGTCTAAATTTATTGATAAAAATATTTTTAAAGTATTATTTTCAATATAATTTTGACAAATTGTTTTCCGATTATTATTGGATTCGGAGGTTAGGAGGGATGGCCCTTTTGCTCGATCTGTTTTGTAAGATTATTTGGTCTAGTCAGGTGGACACCCTCCTCCGGGTGAGGTACGGCTTGAGAATTCTATTCAAAAGGTGAGGAATCCACAGGCAGAAGTATCCATCAGAAAAGCAAGTTACTTACCTTCGGTAACACTTTTTCTGGTGGAGACAGTATCTGCCTGTGGATTCCTCACTGTCCCACCCGCCTCCCCATTGTCCACCTGTTTCTATCAAAAAGATGCCTTAACTGTTTGGCATGAATGTTTAATATGTCTTAAACATGCTTATATTTTAATAGTGAGAAATGCTTGACCTGTTGCTATTTCTTTATGCCTTTATTGGTTATGCATTTGTATATATATATACAGAGCACACGAATACAAAAAAATAAATTATACTTGGTACAACAAAGTGGAGTCCGTTCCCTTCTTGATCCGGATCGCAGAGGATCGCACAAAAGAAAGGTTTACTGCAATATATATATATATATATATATATATATATATATAGTATACCATGTATACATGTGAAAATGTTTCGGTCCACCTGTTTACCTCGGTGGCACAGAAAAAATGGGTGGAACTGACATCAGCACGCCGACGAGGTCCTCTTATGGCTCCTATGACGTAATACTGTGTCGCGAACGGAGCTGTGCTATTATGACATCGTCGTCGACATGGGAGAGCTAGGAAAGAATTTCCGCGGAATGCTGGCGCAGGGGATATTCACCTAAGTGTTTAGGCTAGTCCTTTGGGAGCAACTGTTTAAGTTGCCACTCCAGAAACCGAAACCAGTTTTCCGAGGGCAGAGGCCCTGCAAATGGCACACGAGGTGGTGAGCCCAGTCGTGTGCAACGGCAGGGCAGAGATGTGACAAGCATTACTACCCACAACAAAGGTAACAAAGGCACTGAATAACACAGGATCTTCTCTTTGTATCTGGCAGGAACAACAAGGTTAGAATGCCCTAGTTCCAAAATGTAGAATTAGTGCTACAACTGTCTTCAAGAGGACCTGCGATGAATGCCGCTTCTGCCTTCCGTACACTGGAGGCGGCACATGGGTCACGCGGTACGGTCATACAGCGGTGGGACGCACACTCGTTGACCTCTCATAGCACTGCTCCACACTTCGGGAACAACGCTTTCCATTAGCTGTGTTTTCTGATGACGTGCCACGCCGGCCCCGTTCAACAGCAGAACCCCTTTAGATCCAAACAGACTCTTCCACTCTCTCACCGGAAGTTAAACCAGGCCACTTTCACAATACAACAGCCGGGAATGCACTTTTCGGTAAAAAAAAACACCTTCCTTCCTTCTAATTTATCAAAAAACCGACTCACTGAACAACAGGGGCTAGCTTCGATTGGTAAACAGCCGTTACTGTGACTTTTTTTACTTCGCGATACCATTACAACGCATGCATTACCACGCATGTGTTGTACATCATGAAGTCATTACTACGCATTTTTTAGAATGCATGGTCATTTACCACGCATGCCTTTACAACGCATTTTGTTGTAAAGGTATGTATGGTAAATGACCATGAGTTCAAAAAAAATGTAGACGATCCACGTTGTTGTAAGAAAACAGAGGCTGTTCCATTTCCTCACAATAACGTGCACCGCCCCTCAGAGACGACATGAAGCAGGAACAACGAGGAGAGAGGAACCACGAGGAATGAGAGGTAAGGGGGATTGGGCATGGGGTGGTGGTTACTTTTCTAGGGTTTAGGGCAGTGCAGTGGTGTTTGGGTAGTGTAGGAGGTCATGCTGGGGGTAGTGTGTTTGGGTTTAGGGTAGTGCAGTGGTGTTTGTGAAGTGTAGGGGGTCGTGCTGGGGGTAGTGTTTTAGGGTTTAGGGTAGTGCAGTGGTGTTTGTGTAGTGTAGGGGGTCGTGCTGGGGGTAGTGTTTTAGGGTTTAGGGTAGTGCAGTGGTGTTTGTGTAATGTAGGGGGTCGTGCTTGGGGTAGATTTAGGGTTTAGAGTAGTGCAGTGGTGTTTGTGTAGTGTAGGGGGTCATGCTGGGTTAGTGTTTTAGGGTTTAAGACAGTGCAGTGGTGTTTGGGTAGTGTAGGGGGTCGTGCCGGGGGTAGTGTTTTAGGGTTTAGGGTAGTGCAGTGGTGTATGGGTAGTGTAGGGGGTCGTGCTGGGGGTAGTATTTTAGGGTTTAGGGTAGTGCAGTGGTGTTTGGGTAGTGTAGGGGGTACTGCTGGGGGTAGTGTTTTAGGGTTTAGGGTAGTGCAGTGGTGTTTGGGTAGTGTAGGGGGTACTGCTGGAGGTAGTGTTTTTGTGTTTAGGGTAGTGCAGCGGTGTTTGTGTAGTGTAGTGGGTCGTATTATAGGGTTTAGGGTAGAGCAGTGGTCTTTGGATAGTGTAGGGGCCGTGCTGGGGGTAGTGTTTTGGGGTTTAGGGTAGTGCAGTGGTCTTTGGGTAGTATAGGGGGTCGTGCTGGGGTAGTGTTTTAGGGTTTAGGGCAGTGCAGTGGTGTTCGTGAAGTGTAGGGGGTCGTGCTGGTGGTATTGTTTTAGGTTTTAGGGTGGTGCAGTGGTGTTCGAGTAGTGTAGGGGTCGTGCTGGGGATAGATTTAGGGTTTAGGGTAGTGCAGTGCAGTGGTGTTCGGGTAGTGTAGGGGGTCGTGCTGGGGGTAGATTTAGGGTTTAGGGTAGTGCAGTGGTGCTCAGGTAGTGTAGGGCGTCGTGCTGGGGGTAGATTTAGGGTTTAGGGTAGTGCAGTGGTGTTTGGGCAGTGTAGGGGGTCGTGCTGGGGGTAGTGTTTTAGGGGTTAGGGCAGTGCAGCGGTGTTCAGGCAGAGTAGGGGGTAGTGCAGTGGTCTTTGGGTAGTGTAGGGGGTCTTGCTGGGGGTAGTGTTTTAGGGTTTAGGGTAGTGCATTGGTCTTAGGGTAGTGTAGGAGGTTGTGCGGGGCAGTGTTTTATGGTTTAGGGTAGTGCATGGTCTTAGGGTAGAGTAGGGTGTCGTGCTGGGGTAGTGTTTTAGTATATAGGGTAGTGCAGTGGTATTCGGGCAGTGTAGGGGGTCATGCTTGGGGTGGTGTTTCAGGGTTTAGGGCAGTGCAGTGGTGTTCGGGCAGTGTAGGGGGTCATGCTGGGGGTGGTGTTTCAGGGTTAGGGAAGTGCAGCGGTGGTCGGGCAGTGTAGGGGGTCGTGTTTCAGGGTAGTGCAGTGGTGTTCTGGCAGTGTAGTGGGTTGTGCTGGGGGTGGTGTTTCAGGATTTAGGGCAGTGCAGCGGTGTTCGTGCAGAGTAGGGGGTCGTGCTGGGGTTGTGTTTTAGGGTTTAGGGCAGTGCAGCGGTTTTCGGGCAGTGTAGGGGGTCGTGCTGGGGGTGGTGTTTCAAGGTTTAGGACAGAGCAGCGGTGTTCGGGCAGTGTAGCGGTCATGCTGGGGGTAGTGTTTTAGGGTCTAGTACAGAGCAGCAGTGTTCGGGCAGTGTACGGGGTCGTGCTGGGGGTAGTGTTTTAGCATTTAGGGCAGAGCAGCGGTGTTCGGGCATTGTAGGGGGTCATGCTGGTGGTAGTGTTTAGGGTTTAGGGCAGAGCAGCGGTGTTCGGGCAGTGTAGGGGGTTGTGCCGGGGGTAGTGTTTAGGGTTTAGGGCAGTGCAGCGGTGTTTGGGCAGTGTGGGGGGTCGTGCTGGGGTAGTGTTTTAGGGTTTAGGGTAGCGGTGTTCGGGCAGTGTAGGGGGTCGTGCTGGGGGTGATGTTTTAGTGTTTAGGGCAGCTGTGTTCGGGCAGTGTAGGGGGTCATACTGGGGGTAGTGTTTTTGGGCTTAGGGCAGTGCAGCGGTGTTCGGGTAGTGTAGAGGGTCGTGCTGGGGTACTGTTTTAGGGTTTAGGGCAGTGCAGTGGTGTTTGTGTAGTGTAGGGGGTTGTGCTGAGGGTAGATTTAGGGTTTCGGGTAATGCAGTGGTGTTCGGGTAGTGTAGAGGTTGTGCTGAGGGTAGATTTAGGGTTTAGGGTAGTGTAGTGGTGTTCAGGTAGTGAAGGGGGTCGTACTGGGTGTAGATTTAGGGTTTATGGTAGTGCAGTGGTGTTTGGGTAGTGTAGGGGGTTGTGCTGGGGTAGATTTAGGGTTTAGGGTAGTGCAGTGGTGTTTGGATAGTGTTGGACGTTGTGCTGGGAGTAGTGTTTTAGGGTTTAGGGTAGTGCAGTGGTGTTTGTGTAGTGCAGGGGGTACTGCTGGGGGTAGTGTTTTAGGGTTTAGGGTATTGCAGTGATGTTTGGGTAGTGTAGGTGGTACTGCTGGGGGTAGTGTTTTAGGGTTTAGCATAGTGCAGTGGTGTTTAGGTAGTGTAGGGGGTCATTCTGGGGGTAGTGTTTTAGGGTTTAGGCTAGTGCAGTGGTGTTTGTGTTGTGCAGTGGGTCGTATTTTTGGGTTTAGGGTAGTGCAGTAGTCTGGGTAGTGTAGGGGGTCGTGTTGGGGGTAGTGTTTTAGGGTTTAGGGTAGTGCAGTGGTCTTTGGGTAGTGTAGGGGGTCATGCTGGGGGTAGTGTTTTAGGGTTTAGGGTAGTGCAGTGGTGTTTGGGTAGTGTAGGGGGTAGTGCTGGGGGTAGTGTTTTAGGGTTTAGGGTAGTGCAGTGGTGTTTGGGTAGTGTAGGGGGTACTGCTGGGGATGGATAGTGTATTAGGGTTTAAGGTAATGCAGTGGTGTTTGGGTAGTGTAGGGGGTCATGCTGGGGGTAGTGTTTTAGGGTTTAAGGTAATGCAGTGGTGTTTGGGTAGTATAGGGGACGTGCTGGGGTAGTGTTTTAGGGTTTACGGTAGTGCATTGGTGTTTGTGTAGTGAGCGGTGTAGTGTTGTAGGGTTTAGGGTAGTGCAGTGGTGTTTGTGTAGTGTAGCAGGTCATGCTGGGGGTAGTGCTTTAGGGTTTAGGGAAGTGCAACAGTGTTTGTGTAGTGTAGCGGGTCGTGCTTTAGGGTTTAGGGTAGTGCAGTGGTCTTTGAGTAGTGTAGGGGGTCGTGTGGGGGGTAGTGTTTTAGGGTTTGGGGTAGTGCAGTGGTCTTTGGGTAGTGTAGGGGTTGTGCTGAGGGTAGTGTTTTAGGGTTTAGAGTAGTGCAGTGGACTTTCGGTAGTGTAGGGGGTCGTGCAGAGGGTAATGTTTTAGGGTTTAGGGTAGTGCAGTGGTGTTCGGGCAGTGTAGGGGGTCATGCTGGGGGTGGTGTTTCAGGGTTTAGGGCAGTGCAGTGGTGTTCGGGCAGTTTTGGGGGTCGTGCTGGGGGTGGTGTTTCATGGTTTAGGGCAGTGCAGCGGTGTTTGGGCAGTATAGGGGGTTGTGCTGGGGGTGGTGTTTCAGGGTTTAGGGCAGTGCAGTGGTGTTTGGGTAGTGTAGGGGGTCATGCTGGGGGTAGATTTAGGGTTTAGGGTAGTGCAGTGGTGTTTGGGTAGTGTAGGGTGCCGTGCTAGGGGTAGTGGTTTAGGGTTTAGGGTAGTGCAGTGGTGTTTGTGTAGTGCAGGGGGTACTGCTGGGGGTAGTGTTTTAGGGTTTAGGGTAGTGCAGTGATGTTTGGGTAGTGTAGGTGGTACTGCTGGGGGTAGTGTTTTAGGGTTTAGCATAGTGCAGTGGTGTTTAGGTAGTGTTGGGGGTCATTCTGGGGGTAGTATTTTAGGGTTTAGGGTAGTGCAGTGGTGTTTGTGTAGTGTAGGGGGTAGTGTTTTAGGGTTTAGGTAGTACACTGGTGTTTGGGTAGTGTAGGGGGTACTGCTGGAGGTAGTGTTTTAGGGTTTAGGGTAGTGCAGCATTGTTTGTGTTGTGCAGTGGGTCGTATTTTTGGGTTTAGGGTAGTGCAGTAGTCTGGGTAGTGTAGGGGGTCGTGTTGGGGGTAGTGTTTTAGGGTTTAGGGTAGTGCAGTGGTCTTTGGGTAGTGTAGGGGGTCATGCTGGGGGTAGTGTTTTAGGGTTTAGGGTAGTGCAGTGGTGTTTGGGTAGTGTAGGGGGTACTGCTGGGGGTAGTGAATTAGGGTTTAGGGTAATGCAGTGGTGTTTGGGTAGTGTAGGGGGTCGTGCAGGGGTAGTGTTTTAGGGTTTACGGTAGTGCATTGGTGTTTGTGTAGTGAGCGGTGTAGTGTTGTAGGGTTTAGGGTAGTGCAGTGGTGTTTGTGTAGTGTAGCAGGTCATGCTGGGGGTAGTGTTTTAGGGTTTAGGGAAGTGCAACAGTGTTTGTGTAGTGTAGCGGGTCGTGCTTTAGGGTTTAGGGTAGTGCAGTGGTCTTTGGGTAGTGTAGGGGGTCGTGTGGGGGGTAGTGTTTTAGGGTTTGGGGTAGTGCAGTGGTCTTTGGGTAGTGTAGGGGTTGTGCTGAGGGTAGTGTTTTAGGGTCTAGAGTAGTGCAGTGGACTTTCGGTAGTGCAGGGGGTCGTGCAGAGGGTAATGTTTTAGGGTTTAGGGTAGTGCAGTGGTCTCTGGGTAGTGTAGGGAGTCATGCTGGGGTAGTGTTTTAGGGTTTAGGGTAGTGCAGTGGTGTTCGGGCAGTGTAGGGGGTCATGCTGGGGGTGGTGTTTCAGGGTTTAGGGCAGTGCAGTGGTGTTCGGGCAGTTTTGGGGGTCGTGCTGGGGGTGGTGTTTCATGGTTTAGGGCAGTGCAGTGGTGTTTGGGCAGTATAGGGGGTTGTGCTGGGGGTGGTGTTTCAGGGTTTAGGGCAGTGCAGTGGTGTTTGGGTAGTGTAGGGGGTCATGCTGGGGGTAGATTTAGGGTTTAGGGTAGTGCAGTGGTGTTTGGGTAGTGTAGGGGGTCGTGCTGGGGGTAGTGGTTTAGGGTTTAGGGTAGTGCAGTGGTGTTTGGGTAGTGTAGGGGTACTGCTGGGGGTAGTGTTTTAGGGTTTAGGGTAGCGCAGTGGTGTTTGGGTAGTGTATGGGATACTGCTAGGGGTAGTGTTTTAGGGTTTAGGGTAGTGCAGTGGTGTTTGGGTAGCGTAGGGGTACTGCTAGGGGTAGTGTTTTAGGGTTTAGCATACTGCAGTGGTGTTTGGGTAGTGTAGGGGGTCGTGCTGGGGGTAGTGTTTTAGGGTTTAGGGTAGTGCAGTGGTGTTTGTGTAGTGTAGCGGGTCATGCTGTGGGTAGTGTTTTAGGGTTTAGAGTAGTGCAACTTTGTTTGTGTAGTGTAGAGGGTCGTGTTTTAGGGTTTAGGGTAGTGCAGTGGTGTTTCGGTAGTGTAGGGGGTCATGTGGGGGTAGTGTTTTAGGGTTTAGGGTAGTGCAGGGATCTTTGGGTAGTGTAGGGGGTCGTGCGGAGGACAGTGTTTTAGGGTTTTGGGTAGTGCAGTGGTCTTTGGGTAGTGTAGGGGGTCGTGCTGGGGTAGTGTTTTAGGGTTTAGGGTAGTGCAGTGATCTTTGGGTAGTGTAGGGGGTCGTGCGGAGGGCAGTGTTTTAGGGTTTTGGGTAGTGCAGTGGTGTTCGGGCAGTGAAGGGGGTCGTGCTGGGGGTGGTGTTTCAGGGTTTAGGGCAGTGCAGTAGTGTTTGGGCAGTGTAGGGGGTCGTGCTGGGGGTGGTGTTTTAGGGTTTAGTGCAGTGCAGTGGTGTTCGGGCAGTGTAGGGGGTCGTGCTGGGGGTGATGTTTCAGGGTTTAGGGCAGTGCAGTGCAGTGGCATTCGGGCAGTGTAGTTGGTCGTGCGGGGGGTGGTGTTTAATGATTTAGGGCAGTGCAGTGGTGTTCGGGCAGTGTAGGGGGTCGTGCTGGTGGTGGTGTTTCAGGGGTCCGAGCAGTGCATCGGTGTTTGGGCACTGTAGGGGGCTGTGCTGGGGGTGGTGTTTCAGGGTTTAGGACAGTGCAGCGGTGTTTGGGCAGTGTAGGGGTCATGCTGGGGGTAGTGTTTCAGGGTTTAGGAAAGAGCAGCGGTGTTTGGGAAGTGTAGGGGGTCATGCTGGAGGTAGTGTTTCAGGGTTTAGGGCAGAGCAGCGGTGTTCCGGCAGTGTAGTGGACATGCTGGGGGTAGTGTTTCAGGGTTTAGGGCAGAGCAGCGGTGTTCGGGCAGTGTAGGGGGTCATGTTGGGGGTTGTGTTTCAGGGTTTAGGGCAGAGCAGCAGTGTTTGGGCAGTGTAGGGGGTCATGCTGGAGGTAGTGTTTCAGTGTTTAGGGCAGAGCAGCAGTGTTCGGGCAGTGTAGGGGGTCGTGCTGGGGGTAGTGTTTTATGGTTTAGGGCAGTGCAGCGGTGTTCAGGCAGTGTAGGGGGTCGTGCTGGGGGTAGTGTTTTAGGGTTTAGGGCAGTGCAGCGGTGTTCGGGCAGTGTAGGGGGTCATGCTGGGGTCGTTTTTTAGTGTTTAGGGCAGCGCAGTGCTGTTCGGCAGTATAGAGGGTCGTGCTGGGGTAGTGTTTTAGGGTTTAGGGCAGTGCAGCGGTGTTCATGCAGTGTAGGGGGTCATGCTGGGGTAGTGTTTTAGGGTTTAGGGCATTGCAGTGGTGGTCGGGCAGTGTAGGGTGTCGTGCTGGGGTTGGTGTTTCAGGGTAGTGCAGTGGTGTTCTGGCAGTGTAGTGGGTCATGCTGGGGGTGGTGTTTCAGGATTTAGGGCAGTGCAGCGGTGTTTGTGCAGAGTAGGGGGTCGTGCTGGGGTTGTGTTTTAGGGTTTAGGGCAGTGCAGCGGTTTTCGGGCAGTGTAGGGGGTCGTGCTGGGGGTGGTGTTTCAGGGTTAAGGGCAGTGCAGTGGTGTTTGGGCAGTGTAGATGGTCATGCTGGGGGTGGTGTTTCAGGGTTTAGGACGGAGCAGCGGTGTTCGGGCAGTGTAGAGGTCATGCTAGGGGTAGTCTTTTAGGGTCTAGTACAGAGCAGCGGTGTTCGGGCAGTGTAGGGGGTCATGCTGGGGATAGTGTTTTATCATTTAGGGCAGAGCAGCGGTGTTCGGGCAGTGTAGGGGTCATGCTGGTGGTAGTGTTTAGGGTTTAGGGCAGAGCAGCGGTGTTCGGGCAGTGTAGAGGGTCGTGGTGGGGTACTGTTTTAGGGTTTAGGGCAGTGCAGTGGTGTTCGGGTAGTGTAGGGGGTTGTGCTGAGGGTAAATTTAGGGTTTAGGGTAGTGCAGTGTTGTTCGGGTAGTGAAGGGGTCGTGCTGGGGGTAGATTTAGGGTTTAGGGTAGTTCAGTGGTGTTTGGGTAGTGTAGGGGGTCGTGCTGGGGGTAGATTTAGGGTTTAGGGTAGTGCAGTGGTGTTTGGTTATTGTAGGGGGTTGTGCTGGGAGTAGTGTTTTAGGGTTTAGGGTAGTGCAGTGGTGTTTGGGTAGTGCAGGGGGTACTGCTGGGGGTAGTGTTTTAGGGTTTAGGTTAGTGCAGTGGTGTTTGGGTAGTGTAGGGGTACTGCTGGGGGTAGTGTTTTAGGATTTATGGTAGTGCAGTGGTGTTTGGGTAGTGTAGGGGGTCATGCTGGGGGTAGTGTTTTAGGGTTTAGGGTAGTGCAGTGGTGTTTGTGTAGTGTAGGGGGTAGTGTTTTAGGGTTTAGGGTAGTACAGTGGTATTTGGGTAGTGTAGGGGGTACTGCTGGAGGTAGTGTTTTAGGGTTTAGGGTAGTGCAGCGTTGTTTGTGTTGTGCAGTGAGTCGTATTTTTGGGTTTAGGGTAGTGCAGTAGTCTGGGTAGTGTAGGGGGTCGTGTTGGGGGTAGTGTTTTAGGGTTTAGGGTAGTGCAGTGGTCTTTGGGTAGTTTGAACACAAGTTGGTCGCACACTGCTCGTCACACCAGCAAGTTGCCCCAAAGGACTGTGGTGAATGTAGTGGCGACGGCGGGTACGCCTATGCCACGATGTGTAAAAAGAAAACAGTATGTGTTGCATTTAGCCATCCCTGGACACGTGTTTCGAGGTAGTTGCCTCTCGTCAGCAGGGAGCAGGACAGTGTAACGGGGTGCCGAGTGGACTGCCAAAATGTAATTAAAACAGGTCAAATACCTCTCATGGCACGCAGGTGCAGAACCAGCGCTCGTCAGCCTGTTAGCTCACGGAAGCCGTAATAATTTGAACACAAGTTGGTCGCACACTGCTCGTCACACCAGCAAGTTGCCCCAAAGGACTGTGGTGAATGTAGTGGCGACGGCGGGTACGCCTATGCCACGATGTGTAAAAAGAAAACAGTATGTGGTCTTTGGGTAGTGTAGGATGTCATGCTGGGGGTAGTGTTTTAGGGTTTAGGGTAGTGCAGTGGTGTTTGGGTAGTGTAGGGGGTACTGCTGGGGGTAGTATTTTAGGGTTTAGGGTAGTACAGTGGTGTTTGGGTAGTGTAGGGGGTACTGCTGGGGATAGTGTATTAGGGTTTAGGGTAGTGCAGTGGTGTTTGGGTAGTGTAGGGGTTGTGCTGGGGGTAGTGTTTTAGGGTTTAGGGTAGTGCATTGGTGTTTGTGTTGTGTAGGGGATAGTGTTGTAGGGTTTAGGGTAGTGCAGTGGTGTTTGTGTAGTGTAGCAGGTCATGCTGGGGGTAGTGTTTTAGGGTTTAGGGAAGTGCAACAGTGTTTGTGTAGTGTAGGGGTCGTGTTTTAGGGTTTAGGGTAGTGCAGTGGTGTTTGGGTAGTGTAGGGGGTCGTGTGGGGGTAGTGTTTTAGGGTTTGGGGTAGTGCAGTGGTCTTTGGGTAATGTAGGGGGTCGTGCTGGGGGTAGTTTTTTAGGGTTTAGAGTAGTGCAGTGGACTTTGGGTAGTGTAGTGGGCCGTGCGGAGGGTAGTGTTTTAGGGTTTAGGGCAGTGCAGCGGTGTTCGGGCAGTGTAGGGGGTCATGCTGGGGTAGTTTTTTAGGGTTTAGGGCAGCACAGTGGTGTTCTGGCAGTAGAGAGGGTCGTGCTGGGGTAGTGTTTTAGGGTTCAGGGCTGTGCAGCGGTGTTCATGCGGTGTAGGGGGTCGTGCTGGGGTAGTGTTTTAGGGTTTAGGAGTGCAGTGGTGTTTGTGTAGTGTGCAGCGCATGCGCTGCATCGCTAGGCGAGACCTAAAAAGCCGTGCACAAAGATGGCTGCCAACACTTCCTGGATTGAAGTGTTGGCAGCCAATTAGAGCCAAGCTAGTGCTTGTGTACTTAGGTCCCGCCAGATATATAAAGATTTGTTTCCTTTAATATCTCGAAAACTACTGAACGGATTTACACCATTTAAAAAAAAGGTCGCTTTATGAACCAAGCACTACCTTTTTGCCAAATTTGGTGTAATTCCGTTCAGCAGTTCCAGCTGTAGCCGTGTCTAAATTTTCCTATGGGATATCGATTTTCCGACCTCTATTTTTTGAATTTCTCAGGAACTACTGAACAGATTTACACCATTTTTTAAAAAAGGGCTCTTTCTGAACCAAGAGCTACCTTTTTGCCAAATTTGGTATAATTCCGTTCAGGAGTTCAGACTGTAGTCGTGTCTAAAGTTTCCTATGGGAAATAACATGGAGAAAACACGTTTTGGGACCCCCTTTTTTCTCGGTCCCCGCTTGCCGAATCTCCCCGAAACTTTCAAGACAGGAGCTGACCGGAGCACCCCACTAGTTTTGAAAATTTCGCGAAGATTTATCAACCGGCACCAAAATTATTGGGAAAACAAAAAACGCTTTCCCTATGGAAACTATATATATATATAACATGTACTATATTTGATATATATATATATATATAATATATATATATATATATATATATATATATATATATATATATATATATATCACCAGGAACTCCTCCGAAGAAAGAGAAGAGGCCTCGGTAGGTTGAAAGGGAAACTTCTTTATTAGATGAACGGCATAATGCATTTCGGCTTGGTTAGCCTTCGTCAGATGCCTAAATGTTCAGGAGGCTTGTTGCACCTGTATTTTGAACAGTCCTGCCTCTTTCCCATTGTTGGGAACTCGCTCCACCCCCAACCAAGTGATCGCTCACCACTCGTAGTCCATCGGACATGCGAGTCCCAGAATGCATCAGTATCAGGTGAGAGATGAGTGGGGATATGATGTAATCAATTCAAGTGGTCACCCCCAATCAAATGTCCGCTCGCCACCCGTAGTTCATCGGAACTACGAGTGCCCGAATACATCTGCTACAGGTAAGTGCTGCATGGGGATGCATTGTAATCAATCCATGTGGTCAGGCGAGGTGCAGGGTAGTTCACGATGACGACAAAAAATAATTTCCTGCTGTTATAACATCTTGAAGTTTCCACTGGTCCCACACCGTTCCAGCCACCCGATCCAGGACTTCGCAGGACAAGGACAGGAGAGACAGTGCACCCTGCCCTCAGTGAAGTCACATACCGCAATGCAGTCGTCCTTGCTTCGCCTGTGGTGTCGGAGGCGGGCTCAGACCATTCCAGAACCCTGGACGTGAAAAAGAAAACTGCAGGAGCAGGAGCAGGAGCCAGTGATGTCCGAGCCGGCTTAAGGAACGGGTGCCTCTGTAACGCGTCTCCGGCTGACGCGTGCAAATATATATATATATTAGGCCTGGATGACGTTCTGCTACGCAGAACTCTGTAAAGTGGCTAAAAAACTCTGGCGTGCTATTCGCAGTTCTGCGTGTGGGCGGATTTTACCAGGTGCCCATTCGCATTGTCATGTACAACCCAGAGTGCATCCCTGCATTGCAAATCACTCGCGAATAGCAATATGCGGTTCTCATGTGCATCCTCATGTTGGAAATCATGCGCGAACAGCACCAAGCGGTTTGCATACATGTGGTGATCTTGTTTGACTACTCTCTGTTATGGTGCTGGGCCTATGTTCATAATCCCTCTTTAATCACTCTAATCCTTCATATTTAAAACTTATCTACCCCTTATTTTTATTTATTATATTTGTGTGTGTCTTTGTGTTTGTGTATTTTATGTTTTTTGGAAAACACATGGTGGTAGCAGGCGGTAGACCTGACAGTGAATACCCCCTGCTGGAACGTTTCCTGCACTGTGGGAGGGTGCCCTGGTGCGTGCTGTGCACAAGCCAAGTTGGGTGCACTGTGCAGCAGTTGACACACTGCTGGGTGGATATTTTGGACCAGGAACAGGACCTGCTCGGCCTGCTAGTCGTTGAGATTCCAGGGCTCGGTGAGTATTATTTGTTGTGTTTGTGTTCTACTATGCTAAAAAATGTTTTGTGAATAGCATGCTGCTCACACTCAGAGGTAAATTACGTTTAGTTTATGTTGGAATATTATTATTATGTGATCCAGTTTCTAGTTTCTGCTAGGTAGGTGCTCAGGGCTACCTAATCACACTCATCATTGGAGCTCGCTTATGCCGATTAATTAAGAAGCCATTGCTGACTGTACTCCTGTCACTGTAGTGAACCAATGATATCAATGAGTGGGGTGTTCTCTCTGTGACTTTGTTTATGTAGCTCGTACAGTTCAAAGCTATTTCACTGTGATATGTACTATGCATCTATACATTGTAAAAAAGGAAGACTGAGTTGGTCAATCAAGGGGGTTGAGAAATTAGAATAGAATTAAAGATCATTCAATGCAAAGCATTAGTTCCAAATGTAGTTTTTGTTCAGGAAACTTGGAATTGGGATTTTAGGATTAGTATGGGCAACTCAATGATGGTCGATAGACCCGAAACTAGTACTATATGTGATCTATTTTAGAGAAGTACAATTATGAGACTGTGTTTGCCTGTCATAAGAATTTTGTGGAGATTAGCTGAATCAGTAATCTGTTTGTTTTTATCTTCTTTATTTCTTATATCAGCACTCAAGAGCAAGAAGAGGGGCGCTGTATAGGGTCCGGGAGAAGCTGGTCAGCCTGAAGCGCCGACCACCAGTGTCGCTGCCAAGGGCCCTGCTAAGTCCTATCATTTATTATTATTATTTCCCTAATGTTGGGTTTTATGATTGCTGTGGGCTTAGGGTAGAATCTTGGGGTATTTGAATGTTGATGCTGAGTTCCAAGATGGGAGTTGCTGCCTGTAAGCTGGTGATGCTGGTGAGAAATAAAGTTTTTCTGACACCCTTATCTGCTGTCTTCCTTCCACGTGGTGACAAGGACGAGAAATGTACTCACTCATGCAAAGCACAATGCATTCAACTTATGTTTCATTCCCATTATCCATGCAATACCTTTTTTTTCTTATATTACATGATTTTCTTTTTTGGTAGCTGACATTTTATGGTCTCTAGTCTCTAGGCCCCTTATCCTCTGCTTTGTTGGAAATCTTTCCCTCTCTCCTACATATCTTGTGGTACTGTAAGAATAAGACCAAGAATAGCACATTTTGGTACTCTACTGTCTAGCGTGAAGATTGCAGGCCCAAGTAAGCTAGTATTATGAATAATATTCACCATGTATGTTTGTTCAGAAGGCTTTCATTTTCCTACTCTTGCTCTAAAAGTTGAGTTTATGATAGAGTAGTCTGTGCCATGGACCCTTCCCCCAATGTTGTGTGCTATCTCATTCATTTATACAGTATACCAGCAGTTTTCCATGACAGTGCAGCATTTGCCAACCAACGCCACATGTCTCTCATTGACCATTATTGCACGCCTGGTTTTTCTAACATTATGAACCAACCAAGTGCCCAGAGTGATATTTTTGTTAGAAGATACTGCAGTGCTAACTGAACTGTAGTGATATAATGCGGTTGTAGTCTTTTGTTGAAAAAATGAAGGGGTGGCATATTTGGCATCTGAAATATGTAGAATATTTTAGTCTAGCCACACAGACCACCAATGACGCCGGCTCCAATGATCCTGCAGGAGGAGAGCCGGTTGGAAGGGGGGAACTGGTAAGTCACCTAATGGCTTGCTTAATGACAATTACTATTATACCCACTAGCTAGTACCAGGGCGTCGTCAACTTGTGACCGTGATGCCTGTCAGCTTTACCGGCTGCAACGGTGGTTGAGTTATAATGGCATCTTTTATCTGCAACTCACCAAACATTCACATAATGAGCGTTGATGACTTCAGGGAAACATGAAAGAATGGAAGATTAAAAGAAACCAAAATGGTATATAAGTGAAAGGGTGGGTGGGTGAAAGGATGCGTGGGTGGGGAAAGGGATGGATGGGCGAAAGGATGGTTGGAAGAAAGGGTGGATATTGAATGTATGGATTGAAAATTTTGGTGAAAGACTGAACGAGAGAAAGTAAATCTTAATCATGGTGGCTATGGTTAAATAGAATGAAAGGATGAATATGAATAAGCAAGGCAGCTCTTCTCATGGGGAGTGGCATGCGGCTCACCTACTTTGCTTACTTTGTTTATGTAGGGTTATCAAAGCTATGGTTCAAAGTGGGGAGTATTTTTAATTTTTTGCTCTACTCCCTTGACTCACTAAATGTGTTAAGTGAGCCAGATGTTTCCCACCCATCACTCATTACCTCCCTCTCTCCGCCCATTTTGCCACCAATGACCGAAGTGCAGCATGGTTCAGGTCTGCAGTGTTGGCTGTGCAATGTGCATCTGCTTCAGTTAGTGCAGCATTTACAAAGTTTTCAATGCACTGTAAACCGAGCACACAAGGTGTGTTGCCATCCGCTCACTCAGTCACCTCTTAGTACTTCACAAGTTTATTTTTTACTAGGTTCATCTGTCCCAGCCAACCAAGAAATTGGAAAACCCATTCTTTGCATGTACTACACTTGATTTTATAACCATGTGAAGTGAAGTGATTCTAGAATATATTTCATGGTTGTCCATAGCAGATTTATTTTACACCTGTTCAGATTTTTCCCTTCCTAGTTCCGTCGACTACAGTGACTGAATAAGCCAAAGATGACGAATCGATGATCAGTGTAGTGACCCCTCTATTCTATATCTCAAAAGCTCTACCCTACCCGCTTAATCCCCCTAACCTACCCTGTAGTAGAGTATGTCAAGTTTCCTTTCCTTACTTACTGTCCAGCAAATGAATTTGTTGGAAATAATATGCTGTGGTGGGCGAGGTCAGTGAGTAAAGGGTGAATAAATGCATGATTTGATATTAAGTTTGGTGTGTGGGATACACTGTGACAAACGGGCCAAATACAATCGATATGGCCAGTTCTTTTCCCTGTAGTGCAGGCCATCATTTTCTCCACCGTCTACTTCCGGCACAAAGGATAATATATGCATTTCATACGTGAGATGTGTGTGATGGTAGTATTTTATTTATTATTCATCTGTCTCTTTGGAGTCAGAGTAGAATGAGAAATGCAGTTGGAGAAGAGAAGGGCAATCGAAATAAAAAAATAGATAATTGTCAACTACAGCTGCCCCAGCTGCAGCCATTAGCAAAATACCCGTCGTGCTGGCTAGTAATGAACATGGTTTCATTATTTTATCACAGCATTCAACTTGTACTCCATAGTGCATAACACTATACTCTTTAATGAGAGGTAATTTATTTTTCCACTCAAATTGTCTGTTTATAGTTACTTGAAAAGCCTATAGAAGAAAAAAATATCAAATCACAGTTTTTTTTAAGCCGGTGTTATTTTGCCCTAATACTTTTCTGCCACACAGTCAGTGCTTTGTATGCAAGGCATGTGTGGATAAAACAAAATTGGCCTTGTGAGTCTCCTAATCATGATCACACCAAACTCAAAAGCCCTAGGGGACCAGCAATGTACTACTAATGTGCCACTTACTAATTTAAAACAACTGTTTGCACTGAGCATTATATACAATTTGTCTTTTTACTTTTTGATTTTCTCAATATAGCTACTCCTGCTGGTCCACCCATATGACCGAACAGACAGGAGATAGCTGCTTGTCTGTGATGGCAGAGACTGGAGTGTATCCAGCAAGAATACTGGCAGTTGGGGGCCCTGGAAGAGGAGGAAATAAATGCCTTCTGCCCCAGTGCAGTCAGTGTCCCTCAGCCTCCAGCCTCACGGCCATCAAAACACCAGCGCCGCCGCCAGTTGACATCAGCTGCTGCCAACCCCTCCCACACTGACAACAGCAGGCCATTGCTGCGGCGCATCCTACAATGGCTGGATACCATAGAGAGCCAGCTCACCACGATGGAGCAGAACCTGGACTAGCTCCGTACCTAAATCAAGAATGCCCTCTTTTAGCCCTTTTCTAATTCTTTTGTTTTGGTGGGATGGACTTGTTGTGGCTGGGTGGAAAGGGTGGGAAGGGAGTTGGGACTGGATTTCATTGTACATTTCAGATTTTGGGAAATTGGGGCTTTGGTCAGTTTGTTTGGGGAGAGGGGTGGGCATGTTGTGTGTGTGGAGTGGGTGGGTTTCTTTGTAAATAAAAGAAAGGGGAAACTATATATGAAGTAGTTTGTTTTACTTTTAATTTACACTGCTGCCTTCAGTTTTTATCCAGCCTGTTTACGTGCTTGTAAGAGAAAGTGTACCACTTAATTATAGAGTTTAACCTCTATAACTATCCTGATCATTAGGGGGATGCTGCCATGACCTATATTGTTTACAACAACCTAGATAAACATTTATTTGTGTTAGTTAGTCAGTTACTTACTAACTTGACTAGTTCACTCCACTCCATAGTTGTCTTACCTGAATATATTTGAAGCAATAACAGGGAAGGCATCACAACTGCTCAAGCGAGGTGCAGCTTCCACTCAGGTGAGCTCTAACTGTGGAGAGAATGTGGCCTAACGTCTAGGGCAGTCGACCTCGGAGCTGGGGAACTGGATTTGAGTCTCGGGAGGGATGCTCAACATTCTGTGATTCTAGGCAAATCACTTAATTTCCCCATGCCTAACAAAAATGAATGTGTCCTTCTGTAACGTAACTAGTGCTCATATAAAGCGCTCTGATACCTTTGAGTCTAGTTTGTGCTATATAAAACTCAACAAAAACAAAACTGTATGATACAATCAGAAGGATTATCCATCGTAGGCAACTAAATGGAAAAAAAACACTGAGTTAGCTCAAAGTTTTGTAAAGAATTGACACCAGACTACTACATGATGACACAAGAAGGATTCTTGATAGCGATAAAATGGGAAAAAAATAGCAATAGTAGTGATTTGGCTAATGGGGAGCTACTTGTAACTTACAAAATCCTCAAGTCATAAAAAATGGATTCAAAGTCTGAAGTGGACAAGCTTAGGTTAAGGGTTTCTGGTTCTGCAACACAAGGCCTGGATGATGATGCTGATGACTGATGTTCTTCATTCTATATCTTAAATATTGATCACTTTTAATGCGCGGGTGGGTAAATGGTTCCAGTGTGGGCTATTGCTTAGAAGATCCTGCAGTGAGTTGGTGTCGCTTTCACCACATCCGGCCCACTCAGTGTGTGATCCATTGATGGTGTAAATAAGCCACACCGCAATAAATCACACAACCTGGGGGAAGAGGGTTAGGGGTTTGGTGAATGTATGGGGAAGGGGGTTTGGGGAAAGATTTGACAAAGACAAAGACTACACAAGAACAATGGTAGTCTGGGCAATGAGCAGCACATCATTCGTCATCAATCTGTTGTGGAAGGAAACAAAGGAATGAGTATGATAGAGTACAGTTAAATGCATTATAAACCGTCCTTCTGCCCCAAAGACTCGAGTTATCAGATATCTAAATGGTCTGTTTTCTAGGTTGAGAATGAACCCAAAAACCCAGTTCTCCAAATATGATTGTTAAAAGAAAAATGATACTGTATTGCAAAAGTAGGTGGTGCAACTGCATTCTCCTCCGGAATGTCAATGACTCTTGGGTGCCTGTCTGGACTCGTCCGGTAGCTAAGCACGAGTGTTGAACTCAGCTTTTGCCTTTTGTTCATGCAGGAGACTAGAAGGCCTGCGGATTGTAAAACAGAAACTGTACTTTAGAGTCAAGGAGGACAGATGGAAGGTAAGCTTCATGAGGAGTGTATCAAGAGGAGGAGGAACCAATGATTCTAAAAGAGGAGGTTCTTACTCGGAAGGAAGCTCAACCTCCTGCTCGGCTCCAACATCAGGAAAATTTACTGTTGCTGGCTACAGCTGCTGTCCACGTTGCTGTTTCCTGAAATTATTCTATTCTACTTTGAGAAAGAGACAGATCCGAAACAACGTCACTACTTGTCAGCGTTAACATGATTGTAGTGGCTGCCTCAATGACCAACATGGTCCTGGATTTAGGTTGGGTTGGTTCTGTTGATGCAGGAGTGCTGCCCTTAGCTTGCTTCCCAGAGGCTGGTGTGGCAAGTACACAACATGGTGGTCTAAAGAAGGTTTGGGGCGACATTCCACTAGTGGGGAGCTGCTTCTTCTCACTGGACACTTTCTCAGAAGCATTTTTCTTTGGGAGTTGGCAGTTGCACCAAGCTGCACAGCAGAAGTGATTGAAGGACTAATGTGTGACTACGCAGGCCTTCTGTTTGGCAGTACTGCGGGCGATTTCTCTTCTCTTGTGTACCTAAAAGCAAACAAGCAAGAAAAACATATAGGGGCCGATTACGATGAGTGTTGGAAAGCCTCCAACCTCAAGTCGGAGAATTCCGGCACTTATCGTTGGTTTCAATTCTGACCGGCTGATTATGCTGCAGCCGGTTGGAATTAAAACCGTCTGGTCATTCTGGTTGGCTTCCAACGGGCACAAGGAGCCCGTTGGCCATTCGGAACCAGCACGTAATGCAAATGGACAGCAGTTTACGCCGTCCAGATTACAATGCAAGGTTTCCGGGGGGATTTCCATGCCAGTCTTTCCGTCTTGGAAATCCTGTCGGAAAGCATGTTTGTGGACCCCTAGCAGAGCCCCCTTTTCCTTGTAACCTCCAATTGAGGGCCAAGGGGCACCTATTGTGCCCCCCTGTACCTGCCTTCACCTTGTGGCAGGCACCTTGAGGTGCCTGCCATGGGGTGCAGAGATTAACACTACCTACCATTTCCCCATGGGAGCATGTACTACGGGCGCTTTAAGGCCGTAACACATAGTCTAATAGGGAAATATGGGAATGCTGCGAACAGTGTTCGGTTGCATTATAATCAGGCGGTTGGGACCTCCGACCAGAAGTCGGTCGGTCCTGTTTCTACGACGGTGTCGTCCGTCAGACATTGTAATAGGCCCCTTAGTGTGAAACATGGCATTGTTTGCAGTTTGAATTAGTACAAAGGCAATATTAATGTTGTTGTTTTTGTTAACTTATGTAACTACTTTAAAGACAAGCCACATCACCATACCATAATTCCCCATCAGAATAACACACAATATACAGAATGATAGAGCTCTTTCCTTTCTGTTCATATATACTAAAGTAGACACCTGTGGCACTCAGGGAACTAAATGGGTAAATGGAATAGTAATCTTTAAAAAGATGGAGGTTAAGGTGCGCCTATGCCAGGCAATATGGTCCAGGGGGGAATGTAATAATAATCATCATCATTACACAAATAAATGACGCTAATGTCCACTCTAAAGTGCACCACAGCCAGGGTATCCAGGAGGAAATTGAATTATATACCTAAAATATGGAATGCTGTTGCGTGGCTGTGCACCTACGGTGGATTCATGGATGATGGATCAACCAAGGCAAAACGGGAAAAAATAATTGACATTACAAAAAAAAAAACTTTTGTTTTAAAAAAAATTAAGTGAAAAAATACAAAATTCAAATTCAAAAAAGAAAGAAAGAAAAAAATTAAAATTAAAAAAGCTTTAAAATATTTTTGGAAAAATAAAATAATTTTACAAATAAAATTTAAAAATTACATACAAAAATTACAATAAAACAATTAATAACAATTCAAATTATCCTCAAGCATATTATTAAACCGATATCTCATCATTCCATGCAAGTCTATGGCAAAGGTACACAGGCTGGAGCACAAAATGGTTGCAAGCCAGTGCCACATGGTCAACCAAAACACTGAGCAAGAAGGCATGGGGAACAAAGAAAATATGCAGGCCTATAGCAGGGGCACACTGGCTGCCTACACCAAATAGCCGCCAGCCACATGGCCACAACAACAGCCAGCAAGGAGGCATGGCCACAACAAAGAAGACAGGCAGGCCTATGGCAAAAGCACACTGGCTGCCTACAGAAAATGGCTGCCAGCCACATCGTAAGTCACAATAACAGCAACCAACAAGGAGGCGTGGCCACAACAAAGAAGACATGCAGGCCTATGGCAAAAACATACTGCTGCCTACACAAAATGGCTGTCAGCCACACTGTCACAACAGCAACCAGCAAGGAGGCACGGCCACAACAAAGAAGACATGCAGGCCTATGGCAAAAGCACACTGGCTTCCTACACATGGCCAGTAACAGCAACAACAGCCAGCAAGGAGGCATGGCCACAACAAAGAAGACATGCAGGCCTATGGTCAGTCACAACAACAACAGCCATCTAGGAGGCATGGCCACAACAAAGAACCCATGCAGGCATATGGCAAAAGCACACTGTCTCCCTACACATAACGGCCATCAGCCACATGGTCTACAACACTGAGCAAGAAGGAATGGGAATCAAAGAAGACTTGCAGGTATATGGCAAAAGCACACTGGCTACCTACACAAAATGTCTGCCAGCCACATGGTCACCATAACAACAACAACCAGCAAGGAGGCATGGCCACAACAAAGAAGTCATGCAGGCCTATGGCAAAAGCACAATGGCTGCCTACACAAAATGGCCAGCAGCCACATGGTCATAACAACAACAAAAACCAGCAAGGACGCATGGCCACAACAAAGAAGACATGCCGGCCTATGACAAAAGCACACTGGCTGCCTACACCAAATGGTTGCCAGCCACATGGTCACAACAACAACCAGCAAGGAGGCATGGCCACAACAAAGAACACATGCAGGCCTATGGCAAAAGCACTAAGTCTCCATACACAAAATGACCATCAGCCACATGGTCCACAACGCTGAGCAAGAAGGAATGGGGAACAAGGAAGACGTGCAGGCCTATGGCCAAAGTACAATGGTTGCCTATACAAAATGGCTACCAGACATATGGTAAAAACAACCTGCGTGAAGGCATGGCCACAACAAAGAAGACATGCAGGCCTATGGCAAAAGCACACTGGCTCCCTACACAAAATGTCTGCCAGCCACATGGTCACAACAACAACAAAAACTAGCAAGGAGGCATGGCCACAACAAAGAAGACATTCAAGCCTATGACAAAAGCACACTGGCGGCATACACCAAATGTGTATTTCAATACAGAGACAACCACGAACTCTTGGAAGCATGTGGCTTCATGAATATGCAAAAGGGTTCTCAAGCGCTGTCTCAAACTCTTGGAAAACGTGTGAATCATGAATAATGCAAAAGGTGCTCTCACGAGCTAACTGACAAGCAGTGTACGCGTGTATGTAAATTGTGCACAACGTGAATGAGAGGGTATTTAAACCGCTCCCATTCTTGTCTCTCTGCTTGACCTCGTTTCCTTAAACAATACCTGGTTCCAGCTCCTGTCTCCTGACCAGTTTCCCACCTCTGCGAGCTTTCGCCTCGGGAATTCGCTGACTTCACAAACTCGGCAGAAGTCTCCAGTCTGACGTCTTCTTCCTGTGGCTGCCGGACATCGTGCTATCGCAGTAACTGTAAAAGACAAGCAGAGAAAACGTTTAATACAAGGTATTTAAAATCTACGAAAGCCTTGTGAGTCTTTTTGATATTTAATCGTCAGAGCACGTATTTCTCTAGGACCAAAAATATAAAAGACTATACAAGAAAATAATTAGTGAGCTTGAGAAAGAATCAAGTTCAAGGACATTCCAGAGAGGATTACCGTATTCTCTGATCAAAATAGACACTGGAAAACAGAGACTTGAAAACATTGTTGGCAGAAACTTTTATTATTTGAGTCTGGTAATATAAATACCGCGAAGCATCTGTTAAGCTTCAAGGTTTAAGGAAGACTTATCATATCACTGAATAATTGGCATTATTTGTTTATTTGATGTATTCTTGACATTCTCCTTATTATTATTTTGGTGACATTGCTACTGTAAGAAAAAAGGTTAAGAAGAATTGCAGCATTATATTTAGACACTTCTACTGAAGGATTCAGGTATCGTTTCAATAGCATTGAGAACACAAATAATGATTAACAATTGTTCGGATCTAGCAATGAAATATTGATATATTGATAACAGGGTTTTTTTTACCAGATTGCTCAGCAGATACCTAGATCGCATTCCCTTCTGTAATTCTGTGAGTAACCCAAGAAATAATTAGGTAAGGCTTAAAAAAGGAATTGTGTTAGGACAAATGCAAACAATGTTAGGGAATTATAAGTAGAGTTGTATATTGTTTATTTTCTGTGTTCAGAATTTAGGAGCCTTTGAAGGTTAAAGATATTCCTGAACTCCTTGTGATATACCTGTTGCCTGTATCCAGCACACCAACTATTCTTCCCAAATTCCTGCCCTTATCAAGGACTTCTGAAATCTTTGTCTTCTCTTGTTTCTCTTTTCATCCCAACCCCTTTCCCCCTGGAGACTTTCAGAGCGACGGTAAGTTTATCAATCCTTGTCGGCACACTGCTAGTGTTTGGGAGGACTGGGGCAATTGTCATCATCAAGGTGAAACAACGTGGAGTACAGGTGAGTGCCTTTAACATTATCATCTCACATTTCCCTGCTATGCCAAATGTGATTGGTCAATTTCTACACACAAGCGGCACCAGTTGTGTCCTCTGTTCTGTTGCGGACATGATGCAGTTTGTACCACATTTTTGTCAATGTTGATGTGCTCTGAATGTTATGTGTGTGCTGCATTTTGGGACAGTTGCCCCTGCAGCTCTGATTTTGCTGCCCCTTATCCCTTTCAATCGGTGTGCCTTTGACTTCTGTGCTTATACAGTGCTGAGATGTTGCCTACTTGGGTAAATTGGGCTCTTGGTGGGAGTTGGGACTCTGGGGCATGGTTTGTCCGCAGATGTGTTGTTGACGTCAGGGGTTGTGTGTGCGCGTGGATGTGTCAGAGTGTGACCTGCTCATTTATGGATGTGGTCCACACTCAGCCACCTCAGTGTCGTGGCATGCAACATGTCATGATATATTGACTACAGCCATGCTATTCGTCATGCAGTGTAACTTGCATTGTCAGTGTGGCTCACATACATGCAGCTTTGCTGGGTTTGGCACATATGCATGGGTTGGTTGTGAAATTGGTGATGTGTGGGAAGGTCCCCCTCTGGGCACATTGTCGACGGGGGCCAACTTGCTGTTTCTAGGTGTTCTGCAGTGTGCCAAGGGGATCAGAGACATGATCCTGAGTCATTGTGAGTGTGCACTGTGTTATACTTTATTGTGCATGTGTGCCCTTGTGCCCATCTCCCCCCAGTCCCTGGTCGTTACTCACTCTGTTGCTGTTGTGTCAGGTCATGATGAGCAGTGTCCGGTCCCCCAATTCCTGCCACCGTCTCCACACTGATGACTGTGGACGCCATTTCCTCCATCTCATCCAGCTCCTCCTGTGGTGCTGGACTCTCACCTCCAGTCTGCATTGCTGCCTTCTGGTTGTTGACGAGTTTCTGCTTGGTTTTGCGCTTCACATCATTCCAGCTCCCCTTGACCTCTTCCATTGTCCTCCTCAGCACTCCAACTGCATTCACCTCGTCCATGATGGACTGCCATATTTCATTTTTGTTGCCAATGACACAGTGGAGGTGACGAACAGTAGTTGATGGTGTTCTATCATCTCCGTTATCAGGATCCTGTTTTCCTGCGGACTGAACCGCGTCTTCCTCTTCTTCTTCCCCTTGCCCTTCCCTGACCCCGAGGTGCTAGGCTCGTCCCCCGTGGGGCTTGTGGGGTTCCGGTTGTCCTCTGAACTTGCTCCGGCAACCTCCATTGTGCTTTTCAGTTGTTTTGGTTTTGTTTGTATTTTTTTCTGCTTTTATAGTGATTTTTGCTGCCTAACATGTGTGAATTGCAGGCCTGGCGCAGATTATCGCAGATTTTTTTATCGCGGTTAGGTCCATCACCACTTTTTTCACGTTCGGCTTTAGATTTTTATCGCCTTCCCGGTTATTTTATCGTGGACATTTGACACGTTATCGGGAAACTATCGCATGTTACCGCCGTGTTGTGAATACGACGTTAACACAGACTTATTTTCCCGCGATAGACGGCGATATGAGAAATTGCGTTAACCTATTTTGGCGATGATTATCGCACTTTCTTGAGAATATCCCCCTCAGTGTGCACAGAGTCCAGAGAGTCCCCAGATATTTAGCAGAGCGCTAATTTACGTTAAGTACCAACAGTTCACTTTGTGGTAGTTGGAGCAAGTAGTTAGGCTTATCCAGAGGGTGTGTTAAGCATTTATTGTATTCACTCACTCAAGACTGATAGCACACACTCAGAGACTAAATCCAGACCGATTAGGTAAGTATAAAAAAGGGTATACTTATGTTTTATTGCTAGAACCAAGCAGGACTTGGCACAGGTAAGTAAAATATACTCTCAAAGGCAAGACTTTACAAGGTACTGCAGTTGTGGATGAAATTGCAATTGTTACAGGTTTGTATTGCTTTCAAAACAGTTTAGATTACGCAGTAATTACTTTTGGAATACTTTTAGATTACTTTTGGATTACTCGGGGTGGTATGCCTAGATACCACACCTGAGATCTCACAATACAAGGTAAGTAAGACTTTTTAAGGTTTGCATTTTATTGCATTTTCTTTCATACAAAGTTCAGTTCAACACGGAACATTTTTAGGAACAAAACATCACAACATTCATTCTTATGGGGGGAAAAGTGTTAGCGATTACTCAGGTAAGTAAACGACTCACAAGTGGGAGTTTTGGGGGTTAGGACCAAGGTTCCCCAAGGTAGGCACTCAAATTGCACCACCAGCAGCACTGGGGAGGCCGGGTGCAGAGTGCAGTGGCCCAAAGTTAGCCATTGGGGCTAAGGGGGCCTTAGGTCAGGGGCTTCTTATGAGCAGGCCACGCGGGTGTGGGAGCAAAGCTGCTGGATTTAAGGTCAGCACTGCAGGAGCCAACAATCAGCACAGGAGCTGCACCACCAGCAGCACAGGGGTGGCCGGGTGCAGTGTGCCAAGGAGGTGTTGGGGAACCTGTGGATTCCATTGGAGTTCTCCGGTTCGGCAAAGAGGCTGCAGGCTCTGGCAGGGAGACTTCCTGAAGGCAACCACTGGCTGGAGAGGTAAGTTGGGTTCTTGGGGGATGCCTGGACACTGTTGGTTGGGCCACTCAAGGCCGTAGGGCATTGGGTTCAGGGGTGTCTTTTGGCATCGGGTCTTCTTTTCAGCTCCGGTTGGGGCGACCCTTCAGGTTGAGGCTGCAGGCGTTGTCTTAAAGCTTAAGGGAGGTCGGGGATCACCAGATCCCAGTTCAGGACCATTGGGGAGACCTCCTTGTTTTGTTGGGCCACTCGAACTCAGGCCATGGGTGTCGGGTGCATAGTGGTGCAGAACTGCTGAGCTGCCTGGGTCCAGGTTCTGGTCTTCGAGGCTTTGTTGAGCAAATCCGGTGCTCACAGGAGACAGAGTCTGTAAGGTGAGTGCAGGGCTGGTCCTCCGGGCTCTGGGGGCTGCTGGACATGCCGGTTTCTTTGCTCTAGGCAGGTCGGATTCAGGACAGGTTGGTACGGCTAGGGCCAAAGATGTAGGTGTTCGCTTCTTCTTGGGTCAGCACAGCTCTTTGGTCCTTCTTCTCTCTTCCTGGAATCTGAGGAGGCAAGGTTTGGGGTCAGCCCTAAATATTAAATTTAGCGATATTACAGGGGTGTGCAGTTCGGAACAATGGGTACCTACCTTGGGGTGAGTACACCCCTTATTATGCCACCTTCCAGTGGGAGGGGGGCATGAGCCTCTTCCTAAGTGGTTGGGTCCCCTCATCTCTATGATGGAGGGGACTGAGGTGCGTGCTTCACCTCGCCTCCCCACCTGAGGGGTGGGGTTGGCAAAGATGGGCAGACCTCTCCTCCTACCTTGGTTTTCCCGCTGATTCTACCGCTCAAAATGGGGATCAGAACCGGTGGGGACCAATTGCTGGGGGGTAGCAAAATGAAGGGACAGCTTATAGAGGCGGCAGGCCTTTGCAGCATTCCTTTTTGTGGACCCAGCCCATCCTGGGAGAGGAGGCATGCCTCTTAGTTCACTATAGGCATTGTTGTCAGAGTAGGGAAAAGCATGAATGTATCTAAATTCATGTTTGAAACGATCACTCAAAAAATATGAATACTTCTCAATGCACTGACATAAACTGATTTACTAAGGTGAAACGGTTCTGCATGTGAATGAAATACACTTTTTGAATTTTAAGAGACTTTATCATATTTTCAGGTTTGCTACAAGATGTCTTTAAAAATGAAGGTGTTCCTAAAGTTAAGCAGCGCAGGACACTGCAGTTGCTACTTTTCTTAAACTGTGAATAACCATTAAATAAATGCTTGCCTTTTTATATTGTCAGTGGAGTCGAATAAACAGCAGCACAGTGCTGCTGTTGTCCAGGGGGGCCTCATTTAAAGGGTAGGAGGCACTTTGAGACTCACTGAAATACAGAACATCCTTTACTCCAGAGAGATGGTCACGACGTTCTGTTTACAAAATGCTCTCCCTTTTGTAGTAATGGAATGAAAAGTAAACGCCACTCTCCACGTTGAATGAATAAGCAGCACTTTAATAGCCCGACATGTGACCTCTTCTTTCCTCATAGCACAGCAAACGTGACAAGATAAAGACAAAATTTAAAGGCAACATTATTAAGCATTCTCCTTTTGAACTTCAGCAGGGTTGTTTTTGGGGGTGCTGCAGCAGCCCGCATCCCTGCTTCCAGTGCTTCCCTTAGGGTTCCTGAAAGGGAGCTTGGTTTTCCATCTTTTGAGAAAAACAGATAAGAGAGAATGGAGTTCGTGTAAAAGACCACGGGTGCACTGGCATACAAAGGTTCTGCCCATATAATGCCATTTGCAATAACTCCCGGCTCTATGTCGTGAGCTATATCGATAACAATAATTGATTCTCCCATGGCCGCGCTGCATTACTATGCGGCGTAGGCGTCCAACGTTGGCAGTAGCGAACGCCATCGCCCCCTCACCATCCATAAAACCTATTGAAAAGCTTGAATGACGCGGTGCGCCCTGTCGTTCCATTTTATTTAAAATAGTGCCCATGAATCCTGCTGCCCTAGCGTTTCAGGTGTATAAAACACCACAGCCCTGTAATCGTGTGTGGGAAGCCAGCCCCCGTCGGCAGAGCAGCTTGGAAGGGCCTATAAAAAGACTCCTTTGTATTTCTGGAGTTTACGTCGAGGTGTCCAGTGGATAGATGTTTTAATTTTTTTTATTTTGCCGTTGAATATTTCATTGAGCTCCGTGACAGCGGAGTGACGTGGAAGCCGGATTCTATTAACAGGTAGTCAGCTGCGGGTTACATTGTGTTTCGAGGACATTTCATCCTGCGCGTGGTCCGGAAAATGCATTATCTGAACGTTTTATTGTTGCCAAAGGGATTCAGGCCACTGCGGCTGCACCGGTATTTTTGTTCCATTGTGACAATGCGGAATTTCATACAAAATATCTTCATTCATAGTCCTTGCGGGCTATCTCTAAATATTCCAACGGCTGCAGACACAAATGATCTAACTTTCTGTTTGATACGACGATACATATTTCCGTCAATATGTTTTTAAGCTATGAATATACTGTAATGCACGCGTTGAGCCATCACCTCACTGCGTTATGTATTTGCACGTCTTGAATACAGAATTATTTTCCATGGCTATGTATCAGCATCAAGTAGGTGCTAAGTGGCCGTCGGAGTTGGAGCTAAACTAGAAACTAGATGAACTGGAGGAAGGAAGAACAGTACTCTTCGATAGGGTAAAATGTAAGTAGGTCCCCACATTCATGGACACATTGACATAGTTCGCACATGCATGAATATATGTACAATGACCTACAGGCAGCTACGCACAACGCCCGCCCCCCCACCAGACCAACGTAACCCACACTCAGCCACTACAGAAAGAACCCCCACACAAATCCAGGGGACACCTAGTTGAACTAATGGATGGGTGCTTGGTTGGTGCTGGGAGGTTCCCGGCTCCACAGAGTTTTGATACTTTGTCTCTCCTTGGAACCAGATCAGAAAACATTTTGATTGGCGCTATTAGGGTAGTGCTTGCTCTAAACACCTTTTTCTTTTTTTAATATAGAAACAGGATTTAGGAGGTGATAATGTGTGACAAGAATTTTTGTGCACATTAGTTGTGTGGTGCTGGTGATGCGTTTTATTGGTTTTTGTGCTGCTATCTTTTTGTTTATGAGAACTGCAGATTTTGTGTTGTGTTCTGTGTTAACCCTTTTTTTATAATGTGCAATGCTATGTTTTAATTGTGGTATTACATTGCTTTGTGTATGTCATTGTGTTATGTTTAATTGTTTACTTTAGATATGTCAACAAAACCTGCAATATTTCTAACCAGGACTAGCACATTCCTTGAAAGTTGGGGTTACAACTTACAAGCAACCATTTCCCACTTTCCAAGGTGGTAAAATAGCGCTGCCCAACTCTTCAACCACTTAAGACACCAGTGAGCCAAAACTGTGGCTGCCACCAGTGCTCACTTTATATGATACGACCCTTGGTCTCGCCTTAGAAACATAACTTTGACTTGGTGATGATAGATTTCAATGTCCATGCCCATCCAATCCTTGTGTACTGCCATTAATAGCGGCAGTAACAGTACAGTACACTTAGCTGTCCCATTCTATCCTGGGCCTCTACTGTGTAATAATACATATGCAACCCTGTCATTCAGTACCTTCCTCTTTGTATATGTCAAATTGGGGGTTTCCAGGCCGCTTGATTTACACTGCACTGAATGTATGGAGTCCTTGGGTTCCTAGCCCAATGAAGCAGAGTATCTGCTTGCACTAATTTGCTAAATTAAATGTGGGATTAGTAGCATAGTTCCAAGGGTGTATGTTGAAAAATGGAAACCCTGGTTGCATTCTGTACTTTGCATTCGTTAACTCTACCAAATCGATTTTGACACTAAACAAACATTTTGTATTAATATATGTTTAAAACATATTTTCCTTTACCGAAAAGTATTTCATATTGGCTTGGGATTTTGTTACTTTTTACAACACCTTTTGAATATTTTATTTTTGTTTCAGTTGTATTCCTTTGATACTGTACATTTACATCTAAATAGAGACATGTGTGCCTCTAGCAATAAAGCAGTCTAATAGGCAACTAGGAGTTGCTGTACATTGATAATGGAGAATGGTTTGGTCAGGAGGATTCACTAATATTAATCTAAATCAGAATGAGATTTATTTCTGCTAGCACCATCCATGAAACCCTTAGAGGTAAAATCAGATTGTGTACAGTTTAAACCTCATTCCTGAAGCATGACACTCCAAGCAATTGGAAAGCCTGTAATTCCAAGGTCCTTTCATCTTACTAAACCTCAGAGAGGATTTTCCATATCAATGCCTCAAGAAGCACCCCTGAGACATGCCAAGAAAGAGACAGTACTGCCTATCCTGTGGAAGACTTCAACATCAAGTTGGTGAGCGCGAGCATGGAAAATCAACCTCCCGGCGAGATTTCTAAACGCGGGCGGTCAGATTTCTCATTGCGAGTGGTCGCCTAGGCTAGTGACGCTAACGTTGAGAAACCGTCTGTTCGCGTTGAGAAAGCTGCTGCTCGAGTAAAAATTTACTTGAGAGGCAGAAAGGAAGCAGCGCCCACTTACACTGTACATGGTGCCGTTCGTGATGATTGCACAGTGTGCACAAGCACCTGGCACTGAAAATCACAGCGAATGGCATTTATCTAACGCACTCCGCTGATCGCGGGGCTCCGCGAAGCACAGTGGAGTTTTGTTTGCACTTCGCGAAGTTTCACATAGCGGAACTTCGCAAACTACGCCCAGGCTTACTTGTAGGGGATTTCCATGTATAGTCATAAGCACTTGAATAGACTAGCAAGCCCATCTCTAAAAACAGACGTGGTGGAAGAGACAGAGACTTGAACTGCAAGTTTAAGCAAAGAGGTTCCAAAGGGAAGCCTGCCCTACTTTTCATTGGAACACGATAGACGAGTGGAGTTGAGGCTCTCTGAACTCAGAATTTAATAAAACAACTTTTAGTAAGGATGGTTTTTAAATTGTGTGTTTGAAAATGCCACTTTTAGAAAGTGGGCATTTTCTTACTTATCCATCCTGTATGCCTCTGCCTTTTTGCGTACTCAGCATCTGGTTTTGAAGTGACAGGAGCTGAGGATGTGCATTCACACTAGACAGTCACAAGGGGTTTAAGGTGTGTCCTGCATTTCTTGGGTGACTCATAGGCAGGCTGAATAGGCCTTTCTACATTTAGAGTGGTGGGAGTTTTCTCTAGAACCTGAATAAGTTGAGTCTGCTCCGCACAATGCTGCCTCCACCTCCTATAGGGAAGCTGGACAAGGGAGGACAGAACAGTTTTTTACTGAGCCAAGAGACTTTCTGCCTAAAACTTGAAAGGGAAAAGTAGTATAAATATTGAGGCCCTGACCCCAGAACTTTAGAACCTATTTGGACTAAGGAACCTGCCAAGAAGAAAAGCTAGAGAAGCTGTAAAGAGGAACTACCACTTTGCTGTGTGCTTTGCTGTGTTGGCCTGCAGTGGCTGTGTCTGTCTTGGGCAGTGAAAGGACTTGACTGAACTTTCTGCAACCTATTTTTCAAAGCTTCTCAAAAGGCTTCAAGTAGAGCTTGCCTCCTGTTGGAAGTCTCAGGCACACCAAAGACTTCACCGTCCTCTGGATACCCTCTTCTGAGACTGCGTGTTTCAGCTACCACAGAGGAAAAAGCAACTTGACGCCATCAGTGACGTTGCTGTCGGCTCTGAGACCTGTTGGCACCCCAGAGAGCACCGCCCCACTTCGCACCACAACCCTGGTCTCACCACCACCACCACCACCGAGCTGCTGCTTGTACTGTGACCTGAGGCATCACACTTAGCACTGCCTCGCTTCACATCGCCGCCCTGGTTTCTCTGATGATGCCACCTCACGCTGACATTGTCGCCGCTGCCTGCACCGTGGCCTGAGGGCACTGCCCATAATTTACTTGGCGCACAACCCTGTCCCACACTGCAACCATAGCCTACCGATGCTGACTCCATCGACTCCAGATCGTCTGCTGCCAACAGCGCCTCAGTGGCGACGATGCTGCTGCATGCACCGTAACCTGCCAGCACCACAATTTGCATCGCCCACTTCGCACTGCAGCCCTGTTCTCACCAACGCCGGTGGATGCGGTCACCAAGCCGCTGCATTCACCGCGACCTGATGGCACTGCCTGCCGCACTGCTGCACTTTGCACCGCAGACCAGATGCTTGCCGACGCCGGTGCTCCTGACTTCAATCTCACAGAGCCTGACTTCAAGGGCCTGACGACTCCTGCACTGACCTCCAAAGCTAATGCCACATCTTCGGGGTTCATCACAAGATCCACAACACCATGCTTTTCAAAGGTACTGTTTATGGGTCTTCCCTACACCGTAGCTGGCTCGCAAAGCTGCGGTCATCCTGAACTGTTGGATTTCTTTGTTCACGATACTGTGATAGTCACAGAGGGAGCTATCAACTTCAAGGAACTGTATTTTAAGGTTATTTTTGCAATATTCATATTTTGATTACTGTATGTTGGATTCCTATTGTTTTGGTGTTGCTTTACACAGATAAATAGTGGTTATTTTTCTAAAACTAGTGTGATACCCTTTTGTAGCGCTTTCACCGTGTTACAGTGTTATGTGCAAATGCTTTACACATTGCCTCTGAGATAAAGCCTGAATGCTCGTGCCAAGATGCCAAGGGGGTGAGCAGGGGATATTTTAGACGTGTAATCCCTTACCCTCACTAGAAGGAAGGGTCCCTACTTGGACAAGTTATATACCTCCGCCAACTAGAGACACCCATTTCTAACAGTATTTACTTAAGTTAAAGCTAAAGCTGGAGTATTTCCAGAAGAAGCCATGTATAGGTATTTATATCACAAGCAAAGCAGTGCCCAATTAATTTTTCCTGTCTTTGGGTTCCCAACACAAGCATTTATCTCACCCACCTGTCTCCTTCTTCCTATTTAATAAGCCATGCTATTCGTTTTCATACCTTTTTGCTACCTCAAATAGCCTTTACCTGTTCACATAAACTGTGCCTGTTCACTGCTACCTCCTGTGTGAAGCATCAATTCACACAAAGAGTGTGTCTAGAGAGCAGCAACTCCTGGCCCTCTCTGAAGCTCATCCCCAAACCTTTTTGCCTTCACCCCTGTTATTTTCAGAATTGTGTTTTGGTTGGTATTAGGACTCTATGCATTTCACCACTTCTAACCAGTGGTAAAGTGCTTGTGCTCTCTTTCCTTAAAATGGTAAATTTAGCTGACACCTAATTGGCACCGTTAATTTATCGATAAGTCCCTGGTAGAGTGGTAGTGCATATACCCAGAGCCTATAAATTAAATGCTTCTAGTGGGCTGCAACACTTATTGTGCCCCATACTTGCATAGCCATTCAAAATAAGCCTCAGGCCTGCCATTGCAGTCTTTGTGCAGTTTTAACTGCCAATTCGGCTTGGCACTATAACCTATTTGCAAGGCCTAAACTTTCTTTTTTAATACATATGTCACCCCAAGGTATGTCCTAAACAGTCCATAGTGCAGGGTGTAGTTTATTTAAAACATTGGGCATTTACCTTTAAGTTTTACATGTCCTGGTAGTGCACAAATCCAAAATTCTTGGCCTACCTCTCTTTTAGGATAACATTGGGTTACCTTATTACATGTAATAAGTGCTAACGTTTGTTTGGGAACAGGTAGAGATTTCATGTTTGGTCCCAAACTAATTTTAACTTAAAATCCTCTTTAATGGTAAAGTCAGATTTTAAGTCACAATTCTGAAAATGCAACTTTTAGAAAGTTCTGTGTAGAAAAGGCATGATGAGAATGCACTCCTTCTCTTAATGCAAAACCATGCTTGCAGACTTTAATAGAAAGTGCGTGTGAACAGTATTGTGGATCACCCCAAACCACAAGTAATACTGTTGTATTAAAAAACCCGAGCTCTATTCTTGCACTCTTTTAATGTCGCACTGCAAAAAAGTGGGAACAACTCCCTCCATTGCATTATATTCATCCAGGTATTCCACAGTACTCTTTGTAATCAATGTGTTTTTTAGTCTTCCTTATTACTGTCTTTTGCTTAGAATTCTTCACCACAACGGAGACAGTGGGATACAATCTGTAATCATTATCAGACGTTCCTGATACATGCTGTATGTCATTCTGGGCTTCGTACAACAGTACGTACAAATTGATCTCCATATGAAATGAGCACAACATGTAATGTCGCAATGCATTTCAAGCCCCAAAGGCTCTTTGTCAGGTGATTCTAAAACATATAAAATGAACAGTTTTACTTAACCAATCCATAGTAAGACATATGTAATGTCAAAAAAATATATGGTAATACATTTCATAAACACACAATCTGCTTAAAACACCCTTCCTTCAACCACATCAGTGAAAATCATAATACTGAATACAGCACCCTACTCTACACCCCTACTGCCCAAACATACCTTTCCCCTAAAACTTCACAATCATACCTAAAACCCATGCGTGCCCCTTACGGCAAAACTCATCTCACCTTACATAACTCCTCCCCGTTCCTTTCCCTCTTCACCTTCCCTCTCCTCGGCTAACTCCTTCCTTCCTCTGTATCACACCCACTCTTTCACCTTGTCCCTCACTATTTATCTGCACACTAGCACTCACTAATTGCAAACTACCACCTGATCAATCCAAAACCACATGCTCGCCAACTACCACCTGATCAATCCAAATCCACATGCTCCCCTTTGCTCCGTTTCATACTCCTACTTAGTGAGTGTCAGTGTGCAGATTGACAGCGAGGGATAAGGTGAATGAGTGGGAGTGATAAGAAGGAAGGAGAGAGGTAATGGAGGAGAGTGAAGGGGAGGAGGCAGAGGATCGGGGAGGTGTATGAAACGGAACGAAGGGGAGCATGTGGTTTTGGATTGATGAGGTGGTAGTTTGCAATAAGTAAGTGCTAGTGTGCAAATTAATGGTGAGGGACAAGGTGAAAGAGTGGGTGTGATACAGTGGAAGGAAGGAGTTAATCCCTTCGCTGCTAGGCCTCCCCTCCCCCTGTGCTAAGCCTTTTTTTTGGCTATTTGGGGTAGTGCAGGCTTAGGCCCCTGTAACTTTTTGACCACATAAGGTATCCACGCCAAATTTGTGTCCTTTTCTTCCAACATCATGGGAATTCTAAAGGTACCCAGGGTTTGTGGATTCCCCTGGAGGGGACCCAGAAATTAGCCAAAATACAGCTAAATTTTGTTTTTTGGGGGAAAAATAGGAAAAACGGGCTGCAAATAAAAGCGTCTGGGTTTTTTCCTGCAAATGTTATCAAAAAGGGTTTGTGGGGCTGAAATCACAATTTTCCCAGCTTTTAGGGAATTACAGACTTTTGTCAGAAAACCAACATTTTTTACACAGTTTTGGCATTTTTCTGGGACTTAGACTATTTTTGCTATTTTTTGTGCTTTCAACCTCCTTCCAGTTAATGGTAGAAATGGGTGTGAAAGTAATAATGGATCCAGGAAAGCTATACAAAATTCTGAATTCAGCAAGGGGTCATTTGTGTAGATACATTAAGGTTTCTTTATAGAAACTAACAGTTACATTTAGGAAAAATTGAAAATTAGTTGAAAAAAACAGCCTTTTGTGTCAACGTTTTCACCTGTAACTTCTTTTAATTATGACAGCGCTTTGAAAGCAATATACCGTTACATCCGTTGGACCTTCCTGGTTGTGGGGACATATAGGACTTGTAGGTTCACCAAGAACCCGACGAACCCAGAGTCAAAAACTGAGCAGCAATTTGCAATTATTTTTTATTATTTCCGGGTATACAGCAATTATTGTGGGAAAATGTATACATGGAAAAATCGGTATGAAAGACACCTATGTATTTCTGAAATGGGAACAAATTATAGAGTTTAGAAACAGTACATACTTGCAGATTTTCGAAATTGGAAATACTCATACTAGCATGAGAATTATCGGTCATTTTTCAAAATGACTTCTTTTTTATACAATGTCTTTCATTTGGAAGGCAGATATGGTGCAGATCAGAGCTTCCAAATCCCCTCTACTTCCACGGACGGAATGATTTCTCAGTCACACACGCATACACACATCACACGCTGGTGGGGCCCATTACACCAACTTTCACTCTAAATCACACTATCCGTGCCCTGTAAAGGAGAAAACACCTTCCACATATGCTCTATCTAATCTGCCTGTACTTTGAGGTCAATGCGACCAGCTAGTTGCTGAAGATCTAGAGAAATACATTTCAAAGAATACACAATAAATCAATAAACATGACCAGAAATAATCACCCGAGACAGGAATTCAAACAGATTGTTCATTTATCTAAAATTTCAGGAAAAGCCAATTAAATGCAAATTTCATTTCTCACATATTTACCTATTCTGTCTAAATGTCAGATCCTAAGTCAGAACCGGTCCTCTGAAGGAAATTAGAGTCTTCTGTTGTCATGTAGAGTCATCGTCCTCTCCGTCAGCATAGGGACCTCGCATCATCAGCTCGGGAAGAAGTGGCACTCGACCTCTCTAGTCTACTTACATTTATACTAAAATTCTACATTCAAAAGTTACAAAAAGAATATTAAAACATCCGTTGAACAGGAAAAGCTGTCGTCTTGTAACATTCAAGAATTTTCCCATTATTGATAATTCTAAGTTTCTGAATAAAAGTCAGATGTCCATAATTTTGTTACTTCTACGGAAGTTCCTTTCGGATTAAAAATGTATCATCTTATGAGACCACCAAAAGTTCATGTAGTCAGATTATTCAGTTGCTACAAATTTTCACATCCAGGGGTTTTTGGCTGCCATCCTGGATTTGTCGTCATGTTCATGGCTTTTCAGTTCAACCAGAAGTCAGGGTCGCAGTCCGTGCAAAGCCTTTTTCATTATTGCATCTACTCAACTGCAGGCTGCAGATGGTGGCCATCTTTCAGTAGGCCACAATTGTCAACTTAAGAGCAAAGAAACACAAAACATAATTACTGCATAGAAATGACTGAACAATGTTATTCCCCAGCTAATACCCTTATGTGTGTGTATTTATCTAGCCATTTGCGATATCAGAAGCCATTAATGCATATTAATTAGAAGCGCAAAACACCATAACATCACATAAGTAACATCGTTTTCTGTCAGTTTGCTCACCAACTTAGTTCACTTGTTATTTAGCCATGCAATAGCATTCCCACGTGTAATTCTCTTGTTAATAAGGTTGATTAGTCAATATTCGACAAACTTTTAATACTTTAATAATTAATCAGTAGTACTTTTAGTTATAACATGCGAAAATGAAACAGATATTCGGTATAAGAGTAAAAACCCTGCTCCATCAATCCCCCCTTTGGTGATATATAATCACCACAAAAATCAAAACCCCAAAAATCAATTTAGCTTCCCCTTTTTGGAAGAATTTTGAAATGTCTTCTGGTTCTTGTTTTTAGACCCTAGTTTCCATCTCATCTTCCTTTTTAGTTTCTATATACATGCTTTCTCTTAGCTCTTCTAGTTCTATTTCTTGTGGATCTCTTTCTGATTTCTTTTGTCTCTTTTTAACATTTTCTTTTATAATTTTCTTTTTATTTCTTCTATATCTACAACACATACATCCTAATCTAAGGATCAATAATGCAACTATTACACAAGTTAATGGAAATAATATCTTACCAAATATGGTACTACCTATCTTAGCTACAAAATTCTTAATAGCAATCATCTTATTAGCCATTTTAGTCCAGATATTTTCAGCTTCCAGTGGTACTAAATCTTCATGCAAATCAGTAATATTTTTGATGTAAATTTTTAGATCTTTACTTTCGTCAGGAATGTAAGTGCAACAATGTTGAACTTTCAGCATTCCACAGACTCCACCCTCTTTTGCAAAAGAATGTCAAGGGCAAGTCGATTTTGCATTGCCATAGCACGCAAAGCAACCATTTCTGTATTAACCAAAAGAAAGCCTCCAGCAGTGCTTGTTGACAAGCGATCTACCACTGTTGACAGTTTCCGAATGCCATATGCATTTAAAGAAATTCCCACTGCTGGAATTAAAGCTCCAAAAATATCTCCTACAATTTCTGTCCATGTTTCTCTTTTATAGCGTGTTAATGTGTTAGAATGTTCAGCATCATCTACTCTATCCATGTGAAAATTCTTTGGAAAGACCAGGCCAACATAACATGTACCAAACCAATGGTCAGGCAAACTGTAATAAGCCTTGTTCCCACAAATATAATACACTCCCGGAAAAACTGGATCTTCTCCTCCTCTAAATCCCCATCCGGTTGCAATAAAGTATGTATCATGGCACTCACTAGTCCCTATGAAATAATAATCATATTGGGATCTCTTCCTGGTAATGCACAGTTTCCCTTTCTGTGGGGCATCTATAGCCATAGTTGGACTGGCTCCATTTTTCAACTCCTTTTCTTTCTCAATATCCCACATTGTGTCACTCATTTTATGCCCTTCTGCTTTCTTGCGCATGTTCAACCTTCTTCTCTCAACCATGTCTAGAAAATTCTTCTCTTCTCCTTTCAATTTGCATGTTAAATTGTTTCTAAAAACATAGTCTAAGGTTAATTCTTTGGTTTCTAGAAAAATCTCACCTAAAGTGTTAGCATCCTTTGCAGGATTTAGTGCTTTATTCATAGGCAACTGCCCAAGAATATTATCTACATTAGACATATTGTAATCTAATTTCCCTAATTGATAAAAAATACTAATCAACACACTACAGGAAATTCCATACGTAGCCGGAAGATGATGATAAGTCACTCCTTCCGAAACAGAGGCAGGTAATTGCATGCAAACGTAGCAATCCCTTACTTCCATTGTCTTTACGTACTCATACAACAATTTAGAAAAAACATTGCTAGAAAAATCGTTAATTGACCTATCTTTATGAATATGTACATTACTAGTTCTAGTTGGAACTACTTTTAACGGACTCTTCCCTATATTAGTCTTATTCTCAGTATGACCTTCTAAAGTGTCTATAGTGACTCTAAATGAAATCAGTAGAGCAAGCACGCTCCAAAGCAGCATTAATAAACCTGTACAGCAGCAGCACATTTTGCACCATCTTTTCAGAAAGGTACATCTACTTTTATTCTCAGTGTTAGCCATTTTGTTAATCTGACCGTGTCTTTTGACTTAGCCTCTTCTACTCCTTTACTGAACTTTTTAATGGGCAGCAAGTACCCACCAGATTATTAAACTCTATGGATTTTAGCACTACTTCTTCTTCTCTTCTCCAAGTGATTTTTCCCTGGATTTACTCAGTTTGGGTTTTCATCACTTTTCACTGTCTCTTCATCATCATCAAACTGTATCAGGTCCTGAACATCCGTCTCTTCTCCAATGTCGGACAAGATAACTCTCAGGATTCCCACAGCTTCTTCAGCAACCTCCTTCAGTAAAGCCTCCTCTGGACTTTCTTGGCTGTCCGCCTCTTCTCCTTCTTCAGGCAGTGCCACATACGTCCCTTCCGGTGACTTGTACCTCTGGTTTGGTTTTCTTATTCTTTATTCTCTTTCAGGTATCTTTGTTTCTTCTTCTTTGGTTGGGTTTTGACTCGACACTTTGTTCACCTGCTCAGCTCTCGAAGAGTTAACTCGTGTCAGTCTGTTGAAGTACTGGGAATTTAAAGCCCAGCGGTGCAGGGGAACACACCCTATGACTGCGGGATCTTCCTGTTTCAGACCTACAGAAACACAGAGTCTTCTGGGTGAAGTCAAAGATCAGTTTATTGGCTGCAGACCAATTACAGGTATCCAAGAAGTACAACAGCGTGTATGTTCTTAGGAGACTGCTAAAAATCACAGAAACGGGCTTCTCCTTAAATACAAAATATCCTGCTTCAGGCATACATTCCTAGTTTTATGGCATGGTCATTTGGATGTATACATTTCAAACGAAAAGGCAGAGTCATGATGACCATCCCACATTCCAGTCAAACCAGCCCGCAATTATTTACCCAGCAAGGCTCAGATCCCACATCAGATATTGATAGGCCCCAATGAACATGAGCATCTCCTGTTTGGAAAACAAGCCATAAAGCAGGAACAGTCAGGTGTGAAAGAGATTAGCTGGAGGCTCGTGTAGGATGAAAAGGTTTTATGGTGTGTCAAGCCCTGATGCTAATCACAGGTGGCCAGAGGACGGGGAGCTCGTGAGACCGGACTGACCTGGGGCAGCGGAGCCAGCTGCCCAGGTCACAGAGAAGTCAAAGGAAGGCACATGTGCTCTAAAAGGCCCGTATTTGCTTCATGATATGTAGCCTATGTGAGGGCAACCATAAGATGGCCACCGCTCCAAGATGGAACCCACGTAGTGGTGTATAATAACGTATACACAGTGCATTCATAGCTAAAACGTTACACAAAGCACTTACCGCATACCGCATACCGCATTGACCATTCGCGGTTCGCTAATACCGGGATAGACAGGGGTAGGTCCCTGCCTCCTACGCGGTCCCAAATTCTAAAGTACGACAGACCCTCCTTTTGCCCTTACATAGGCAATAACTATACTCATTTCAATCCGAATCTAGGTCAATATTCACGAAGTCATGGAGATGTTGCTGTAGCATCATCCTATTACTTAGCTCGTCCCTCGATACAGGTTTCCTTACACATAATGTAGCACAGAGGCCACATATCGCAGGAGCACACTGTATGCACAGACAGAACAGGAAAGGGATGGCTAAGATCATTCCAATGACCATCAGAACTTTCCAACCCCAGGCAGATATCAGTTCCCAGAACCACCCCACCAGTGACCAATCTCCTTTATCCACGTGTATGGACTCAGATATTTTATGTAGTTTGGAGATGGCTTGATAAACTGTTGGAGCGTTGTCTGGTATGAAAATGCAACAACTAGATTGGATAACCTTACATACCCCACCGCGGTCTGCAAGTATGACGTCTAGAACCATGCGGTTCTGCAAAGTCATGAGGCGATACGCTTGGAGCTCAGCTGTCAAATTACCAAGGGCACCAGCCGTAACATTAACAGTGGATTCAACCACACGAGTCAGTTGTCTCAGGTTCCTACTATTGACCATCGGTCCCCAAAACGGCAGGAAACCCAAAAAGAAATCTCCCGCTTCCTGACCGGCAGTATCCTCCTTACTAATCACGCCTCTCACAACTCTGGTCTTGTGATAGTCAGAGGCGGTAGTAAATGTTGGCGGTAGCAGATTTGCAATATAACATGTGCCCGAGAAATCAGGGGGCAACCATGTATATGCTCGGTCATTGCGGATAAAATATGTACCCTTGGCAGCCAAAAACGCAGGGGAAAACTGTGACGGAAAGGTGTACGTTTCAGTATAGTCACTTCTTCCCAGTTGAGCTCTTGGATTCTGACCATTACCTTGCAAACAGAACCGACCTATGTGGGGTACGACCCAGATTGGGGATGAGATTTTTCCCTGTCTTTCACCCAGACTAATACTATACCCCATCGCGTTCCACCCTACATAAGCTCTCAACTCTTCTTTGGGAATAGATGAGTATGCATCGATATCTCTGCTCATATCGGCAACTCCTTTCATTAAAGCTTTATTATTTGTGTTAGGTCTGATGGAACGCGGTTGTCGCGGGGAGTACGCATCTAGAGCAAAGAGAAACATGGTCTGGAATGCCCATGACGATCCATTGTAACTAAACGGCAGCACTAGATAAGGAATACCCTTCTTAATGGTATGTGGCATTAAACCACACACCCAACAATTGGTTGTATTCATGACTAGTTGGTGCTGGTGCAGGAGCTGAATAAACGAGTTGTTTACAAATTCAGACCGTCTAGCTTGTTCGTGTTCAGGCAGAGGGTGAAAAGAGTGTGAGGAGACAGTAGGAGGAGGTATAGGCTGTACAGTGGGTGCAATGGGCTCTTGAGAGGAGAGGAATACAAATCCTACAGTAAACACTACCATACTACATAATACAAACAGGCATAAAAATACAAAATGTTTGCTCTTCATTATTTTACACATTCTTGCTTTAAAGTTCATTTCCTCAGCGAGTCTCTCCATCTTACAAAACTCCATCCTCTAATCGTGCCGCTCGCGGCGGGTGAGTATCTTCTGCTAAGGAGTACGCCTGTCAGTCCAGGGAACGCCCTAGACCAACCAGAACTGTTGACCTAACGTCTTCGGCCTGTACCCCAAAGTCTTGGCACTGCGACCCTGCGGCTGAACCCGGATGGTGGTTCGAAAAACAAAAATCAAGAAAGTCCTTCAGATGGGAGAGCTCTGGTATCAAGAAAATAAAAAGGTAAAAGAAAAAGAATATTTATTTGTCCATAGGCCTTAGTCTTAGATTATAATGAAAACGGCCAGGTACTGTCTGATCTTGAAACAAAAGTTCAGGCTCTGTAGTGTCCAATCGAATTGACGGTGGCACAGCTTCTTGCAAAATATCATCACTTTCCTGTGCTGAAGTTGTGCCTTTTATGCGTGCATCACTGAACGGCACAAAACGAGGTACAGTGTCTGTTTCAGAGTCAGCGATACCCTCCTGGACCCACTGGTCATACGGCAGAGGCAAAGGGATCCTTTTCACGTGGGCGCCGTGGATCCAGTTCTTCTTCCCCTTTACTCGAACAGCTGATCTTGTAGACAGAAGTACGAGATGAGGGCCGATCCAACGAGGCTCATTGTTGCCTTTGCGCTGAAAATTTTTCACCAAAACCCACGTGCCAGGGTCGATAGGGTGTCCTGGAGCCTCAGAGGCCTGGGGAAGAGTATCGTGCACCTGTTGGTGTAAAACACGTAATTTAGCCGTCAATTCGTACAAGTAATCAAGCAGTACTGGATGTTCGATTTCACTGAATTTTGTCGGTCTTGGCACACCCCATACATTGGCCGGGCGGCCAAAAACGACCTCGTAGGGACTAAGTCCCACCCGTGAATGCACAGTCATTCTGGTGGACAGGAGTGCTAGAGGCAGAGCGTCAGGCCATTTAAGACCTGAGCTCGCTTGGATTTTGGCCAGTTTGAGTTTTAGAGCGCCATTGTAGCGCTCTACTAATCCAGCTGATTGGGGGTGATTTGCAGCGTGGAATTTCTGCTTTATCCCTACTCCCTCACACACATTCTTCATCACTTGACCCACAAACTCACTCCCATTATCACTCCACACCATTTTTGGCATTCCAAACCTAGGGAAAAATTCCTTCACAAGGGCTTTGGCTGTGGATAGAGCAGTGTTATCTTTTAGGGGATAGGCCTCTATCCATTTTGAGAAAGCGCAAACAACCACCAATACATATTTCAGGTTGTTGCATCTTTCCATGTGGATAAAATCTAACTGCAAAACTTCAAATGGATATGATGGAGGCGCAAAATGACCAGCTGGAGTTGGGGTTCCCCTACCAGGGTTGTACTTCAAGCATACCATACAATTCTTGACCACATTCTCTGCACACTTGGGAATTCCAGCATTCTGCCATACTGGAGCCAACAACTTACAGATTCCTTTCGTACTAATATGTGCCATTCCATGTGCCATAGTAACCACTGGAAGCACATATGCATCAGGTAACAACCATCGCCTATGTTCCGACAGATCAATCCAACAACCATTCTCATCCAACTTACCCATACTTTCTCTCCACTTGCTTAATTCTTTCTCTGTGGCTTCAGCTTGAAGGGACTTTACACTCTCTATTGTGTTTTCACACATTCCAACATCACCAACACATCTTGCAGGGCCTGCAACATACATTCGAGTCTTCACATCTTTTGCTGTTTCTTTCGCGACTTCATCAGCAAACGCGTTACCACGACCAACATCATCAGTGATTTTCTTGTGCGCACTGCATTTCATAATCGCAACTTGCAACGGTAGGGTCAGCGACTCAAGGAGATCATTCACCAGCTTGCCATTCTGAATCTTAGCTCCATGCGAAGTCAGGAACCCACGTTCCTTCCACAATCGCCCAAAACTATGAGCCACGCCAAAGGTGTACTGGCTATCCGTATATATGTTCACTTTCATTCCTTCAGACAACACGCACGCTCTCGTAAGGGCAATCAATTCTGCTGCTTTAGACGAATTTTGTGGCACACGTGCAGTTTCCACAATCGTGTGCAAAGTCGTGATAGCATATGCAGCAGTCGTATCACCATTTGGAAGCTTGAAACACGAACCATCCACCCATAAAGTACCATCACACTCAGTCAGGGGAGTATCTTTAAAATCTACTCTCCCTTTCGTCTCTTCTTCTGTTCTGAACAGACAATCATGTTGCTCAATCTCGTCTAGGTCTGCTGGAATTGGTAATAGTGTAGCTGGATTCAACGTGTTGCATCTCTTTATGTGTATATGGTTTGCTAACAGTGTCTGCTCATAACCAGATAATCGCGCACTAGTTAAGTGCTGTGTCTTGGTCCTGTTTAACAATGTGTCCACAACATGTGGAACCATAACAATCAATGTATTATCCATTACTAGGCCAGCAGACTGTCGAATAGACATAGCTGCTGCGGCTGTAGCTCTCAAACAACTTGGCAATGCCCTCGCTACCGGGTCCAAGGTTGACGAAAACTACGCGCATGGACGCGGTCTGTCGCCAAAAGGCTGTGTTAACACTGACAATGCGCAACCATCTTTCTCATCAACATACAATGTAAAAGGCTTGCTGTAGTCAGGGGTACCCAACACAGGAGCTGAACATAATGCATTACGCAATTCCCAAAAACTTTTCTGACACTCTTCAGACCATGGAATAGGATTCGGTGTGTCTTTGCATGTTAATGCTAACAAAGGTTTTGCCAACAAGGAAAAATTAGGGATCCAATGCCTACAGTATGAAGTAATGCCCAAGAAAGCACGCACTTCTCTCTGTGTTCTTGGCACACTCAACTGTGTAATGGCTTGAATTCTTTCTGGGGTCAGTTTCCTTCCCTCCTTCGATAAGAGATGACCTAAGTAGGTCACTTCTTGTCGACAATATTGCAGCTTTGAGAGAGACACTTTGTGATGAAAGGCAGACAAATGACGCAACAATGACAAGGTAGCGTGTTTGCAAATCTTTTCAGTATCCGCGGCGATTAGTAAATCGTCAACATACTGAATAAGGATAGCGCCACTAGGTAAAACAAGTGCATCAAGCTGCGCTTTTAAAGCTTGACTGTATATTGATGGACTTTCACAGTAGCCTTGGGGAGCGCTTTTAAAGCGGAAGCTGCGACCTCCTAAACTAAAACCAAAAATGTCTCTGCTCTCCTCTGCAATTGGGATGCTAAAGAAAGCATTCTTTAAATCGATCACTGAGAACCATGCAGCGGAGGCTGGAATCATGGTTAACAAGGCAGTTATATCAGGGACAACTGGAAACTGTGGCACAACAATCTTATTAACCTCCCTAAGATCAATCACAAATCTGTAAACAGGTGGCTGTGAAGGGTCCGTTTGTTTTAAGACAGGTAAAACAGGACTATTGCAAACGTTGCCTCTTGTCTCTTCAATTACACCCTTTTTAATCAAATCACTGACAATTGCTAACAATGCTTTCTGACCTTCATTGGAGATCTTGTACTGGGGAATACGTGGCAATCTGACATTGGCTTTTAAAGTGACCACATATGGCGGTATTTCCAAAAGACCCACATCATTGGGACCAGTAGCCCAAAGGACATCCGGAAGGGATGACAATTCAGGTGGCATTGCATTTTTAGACAAATACATTGGGGAAATCACTTTCTTACCTAATGTAAGTTGTACTCCTGAGGGGGAACAATATAGTGTTGCATGCAATCTTTTTAGCAAATCTAAGCCTAGCAAATTTTCACCATAACCTGTTGTTAGAATGAGGGGTGCTTTTAGCTCACAAGGTCCAACAGAAAGTGACATAGGACTAGAAATCGGGTTCCTAACTGGGGCGCCAGAAAAACCTACTGAAACATTCATTTCGCCAGACAAAGGCGCGCCAGGGAGTTTTGAATGCATGATTGAACTCTTTGCAGCATCAGTATCCAGCAGAAAGGGCTCCGTTACATTTGCTGTAGTCACTTTAACATAAGGTCCGCTCTGATCCACTGGCACTGAAACAACTCCCTCTCTCTGTCTACGGCTGTCCTAGTAATCATTATCTTCTACATTGTCATCTTCTGCATAATAATCGTTATTGTGGTACTGAGCTGTATTACCAGTCGCGTTGGCTTGCTGATCAAAGCTATTTATGGTATTTTGAGGCGGAAGAGGACGCGCGTTCTGGGGAGCATTTCCACGCCCTCTGCCTCTAGGAGCTTGCTGACCACCTCTACCTCTTGCGCCATACGCATTACTGTTACGCTGCATTAATTTAGGGCAACTATATTTAAAATGACCTTCCTCTTTGCAATATGAACATTGGTTGGGACCTACAGTGATACGTGGTTGATAATACCCGTTCATTTGCTGATTACTCTGAAACTGTTGGGGCTGCTGATAGATACCTTGTGTTTGCCTATAATTATTCTGTCCTCCACGTGGCGGATAGGCATGCTGCAAAAGGACGTTTGTCTTCAGTTCTTTCATTTTCTTATCTTTTCTATCCTTCTCATCTTTGTCTCTATTCTCATAATACTGTGCAGTAGCCAGTATTTGCGCTGAAGAGGAAACAGCCCAGGAACTTTCTGAGTCTTTTAATTTCTTACACAACTCGGGAAGTAGATTCTGCACAAATTTATCAACAAATAACCGTTGGCCACCTTCAGTACTCATGTCTTGACCACTGTGGTCGATAAACGTTTCTTCAAACCTGGTAAAGAAATCGGACACTGTCTCATCTTTCTTCTGCTTACATGCGGATAGTTTATCCCAATTTACGCGCATCGCAGGCATTATAGTTTTCATGTAGGTAATAATTCGACCAGGGAGTTCTGCTACTAAAGGGTCAGGTTTCGCGCCACCAACTTGGCCAGCATCTGCAGCAATGATATTAGCCCATGTGTTACCCAATTCTGCAGCGTGATCTACATTACGAATGGATCCCCATAAAGGCTGTGGAACAACATTCCCAAACAACATATCTATGTCAGCCAAATTCATTACACACGATTCTGCAGTTTGGGATAACTCCTTATAATATCCTGTAGGGTTCTTACGGGGGTCAGGCAATGTCTGCTTAAGTGCTAACACCTCAGATCGCTTCCATGGAACATGTACCCAAACACGCTGAAAATGAGCTGGGACAGCTGGTTTAGCATTTAAATCAGCAGATCTCCACACTGGAGGAACCTCACGCATCGGATATTGGCGCGCTTTTACCTTTTTTCCCCACAGGGAGTTCCTGTTCGAACAATGATTGCTGACAATCGCCATTTCTGAAGGACAGTAAAGTCGCAACTGCTTTATCTACATTGGGACCCACAATTGTACCGCTTTCAAAATCAAATCGCACTCGACACAATTCCTGTGGGTTTGGGTTTGCACCATTATCCTCCAATTCCTCACAGAGGAATTCACACATTTTGTCAAAGACATATCTCTGTGTTGGGGCATCCCATTGGTGAAAAACGGTAACAACTGATTCCACATCATAGAGTGAAGAGAAACCAATCCACCTACGCGCCAGATGATCTAACACCTCTTTCTCGTCAGGACCAGGCAGCTGACTGCGCAATTGCTTACGCTGTAAGGCAGAAGTCGCACTCGATGACCCAAAGAGAGGCAACATTAAACTAGTAACTACATTAGCTAGTCGTTGTCATGCTGAAGGAGAAGTTGAGGCGAAAACGGGGGGATAGACAGAGGGAAGAAAAACAGATTCAGATACAGGTACCTGGGTAGTGTAAGAAGGAGCGCCAGGGGAAGCCGCTGGCGTGCTAGGCAAAGTCGCAGGAAGCGCGGGGGTAACAGGTAACAAAACTGGTGGTACTTGAGAGGGCTGCACTGCAGGGATAGGAGCCAGCTGAGGAGGAGCTGGCGGCTGTGGGAAGGCTTGCGGCATATTTACTGGAGGCTGCGCATTTACAAGCTGTGGAGGCGCAGTGGCATTTTGCGCATACGGGGGTGGTGAACTTAACAAATGGGACATTAGGGAATCTTTCTCTTTCTCTTTTGTCTCATCTTGCACAAGGGGTGACAAAACAGGGTAACATTTATCAATCCCTAGTTTGCGCTGTCTGTGCAATTGCTCATTCATTTGTTCCTCCTCATTATCTTTAAATTGCACAGCTGCTTGCATCACTGACATACCTCTTTCTCTCTTATTTCTTTTCGCTAGCTTAATTTCCTTCTGTTTGGCTTCCTTTCGCCATAGGCGGAAAGAATCAAACATCGCCGGCCGGGCTTTCTTTTTAAACATTTTAACTTCCAAATTATCTAAGATATCTGTATCGAAACTACCATTTTGGGGCCATTTTAGAACACCGTCCTTTCTGGTGTATCGGATCCATACTTCATTATATGCAATGGGGCCCACGCCATGTTTTACATAAAGCTCATAAGTTGGAGTTCCAATTGGAGGAACCGGACATGAATACTCTAACTGGAAATCCCTTCCACAACTCAAACAAAACAATCTTCCAAATACACTAGCACCAGGCATCTTTGCTCACTAGTCTAGTTCCAAACTTCAAAGGATTATCGATTACGATAGTCTCGTGAATACACGAGTCCTCTGGCTTTGGGGTTTGCAAACTCCAAATCAAAATTATCCCGAAGGATACCAAATTCAAACTGGGAGACGCTCCACTTATACTTAACTGAATATCGATGATCAATGGCGTCACCAGAAGACTCTCTCGATTGTTTCGCTCTACCAAAATCGCCAAGGGTCCAAAACAGGGCGATTAATCAGGGCAGCAGTCCTTCGTAGCCGTCGGGACGCGGAGAACCTCGCAGAAAAGACTTTCGCACCACGTCGACATGCAGGGGTCGATGAAGTGGCGGCCTTCCTCCAGAATTTCCACACGAAGCTCCTCACGAACCTCTGGCTTGGACCGGTACCGCTGAAATCGCCCTACGTTGGGCACCAACTGAAGTACTGGGAATTTTAAGCCCAGCGGTGCAGGGGAACACACCCTATGACTTCGGGTTCCTTCTGTTTCAGACCTACAGAAACACAGAGTCTTCTGGGTGAAGTCAAAGATCAGTTTATTGGCTGCAGACCAATTACAGGTATCCAAGAAGTACAACAGCGTGTATGTTCTTAGGAGACTGCTAAAAATCACAGAAACGGGCTTCTCCTTAAATACAAAATATCCTGCTTCAGGCATACATTCCTAGTTTTATGGCATGGTCATTTGGATGTATACATTTCAAACGAAAAGGCAGAGTCATGATGACCATCCCACATTCCAGTCAAACCAGCCCGCAATTATTTACCCAGCAAGGTTCAGATCCCACATCAGATATTGATAGGCCCCAATAAACATGAGCATCTCCTGTTTGGAAAACAAGCCATAAAGCAGGAACAGTCAGGTGTGAAAGAGATTAGCTGGAGGCTCGTGTAGGATGAAAAGGTTTTATGGTGTGTCAAGCCCTGATGCTAATCACAGGTGGCCAGAGGACGGGGAGCTCGTGAGACCGGACTGACCTGGGGCAGCGGAGCCAGCTGCCCAGGTCACAGAGAAGTCAAAGGAAGGCACATGTGCTCTAAAAGGCCCGTATTTGCTTCATGATATGTAGCCTATGTGAGGGCAACCATAAGATGGCCACCGCTCCAAGATGGAACCCACGTAGTGGTGTATAATAACGTATACACAGTGCATTCATAGCTAAAACGTTACACAAAGCACTTGTACATACCGCATTGACCATTCGCGGTTCGCTAATACCGGGATAGACAGGGGTAGGGCCCTGCCTCCTACGCGGTCCCAAATTCTAAAGTACAACACTGTACCTCAGTCTCTTTATCTTATTTGGCCAAAGATCTCCTTTAGCATTTCTCTTTTGCTTGCCTTCTTTATTGTTTCTTTCTCCAAGCCAAGTTCTCTTTCTCAGAACTCGTCCTCCATGTATCTCATTGTCACTTTCATCAGACTCTGTTTCAGTGGCTACTGGTTCATTAACAGTTTTCTTTTCTTTAACAACTTCTTTTTCTCCAACAGTCTCTTTTTCCACCAATTGAGATTTCCCTGCTTCTGTCCCTCCTCGGGTCTCCGACACGCAATCTTCTTGCTGTCTGCTTGTCCCTTCACCTAGCTTGTTGTTTATGTTCCCTACACCTCCTCGGGGTTTTTCCGCAATCTGTCCCTCTCTGTCTTTGTCTGTCCCTTTTTTTTCAATATTTATCTCAGGTGGAATTTGTCCAATTCCTTCGTGTGACTCAGGTGTCTCTTCTGTTGGAATGTTCTTTTCTTTTCTTTCTTTCTTTTTTGTGTTGGTCACTGTCAATTGGAACCTCAGGCAATTCTTCTGAGTCTGAACTTGCTTCTGCAGTTTGCACTGTTCTCTTCAGAACCTCTTCTGGTGGGATGAAAGCTTCTCTTGACTCACTTTCCCCCCTTTCAGGATTCTTTTTCCTTCTTACTGCCTCACTGTCTGCATCATCACTGGAATCTGATTCTTCAAAGTATTCTTTTCCAGTACCATCTCTTGGATTTGGAACTCTCAGTGTGTGGCTTGCATGTATCCAATTCTTCACACCAGCGCACTTCACAGCAGTCGTTGTGGTCAAGATGACTTGTCTTGGCCTTCCCCACCTTGGAACCAGGAAATTCCTTCTTCTGTGGACTTTTATCCTTACCCAGTCCCCTGGGCTCAGATCATGGGCTGGTTTCTTTTCAAGTGTGGTGGCATCTTCTCCAACCTGGTGAAACACAGAATGAACCGCGTCAGCCAGGCCTTTGCAGTAATCCAAAATCATGTCATCAGTTATAGTCATCAGCTTGTTCACTGGTACATATGCATGCCTCATAGCACGTCCCATGATAATTGCATGTGGACTCAAACCTGTTGTTCTGTCTGGAGTAGACCTAATGGTCATCAAGACTAGAGGCAAGACATCGGGCCATTTCATTCCTGTGGCTAAGCACATTTTGCCAATTCTGTTTTTGATAGTGCCATTCATCTGCTCAACAACCCCAGAAGCCTCTGGTCTATAGGCACAATGCAACTTCTGCTGTACACTCAATGCTTCACAAATTAGACTCATGATTTCATTATAAAAATGTCCTCCTCTGTCTGATTCAATGGTTACTGGGAACCCGTATCTTGGGGTGAACTCTCTTAACAGTAATTTGGCCACTGTTATCCCATCATTTCTTCTTGTCGGGTACGCCTCCACCCATCTTGAGAACAAACAGACCACCACCAGGACATACCTCAACCTGTTGACTGGGGGCATTTCAATGAAATCTATCTGCATTCTTGTGAAGGGTCCTCCCTCTCTGCCTATTGTTCCTAGGCTCACCACTGTTTTCTTTCCAGGATTGAATTGCTGACATATCAGACATCTCTGACAGAGACTTTCTGCTATCAGTCTGAACTTTGGACTGTACCAGGTTTGCTTAAAGGCTCTTATCATAGCATCCCTCCCCAAGTGTCCTTGGCCATGATACATCCTTGCCATTGTTGACAGCATGCTGTTTGGCATGACTGGTCTTCCATCCCTGTAGACCCACACATGATCCTTTCTTCTGGGTGCACAACCTGCCTTCACCCAATCCCTCATTTCATCATCTTCTGCCTCATCCTGCAGCTGTTTTACTTCCTCCCATGTCCCCACTTCATTAGTAAACATTAATGAACAAGAAGACATTTCCCGTTCTTTGCTCCTGTTAATTGAGTGATTGTTCCTTGCACAATATTGTGCTATGTCATTGTCAAACTTATTACCAACAGTTACAAAATCGTCACCATGACCATGAGCAGCACATTTTACAACTGCTAGTTCTTTAGGCAGCTGTATCGCCTCTAGCAGTTTTCCAACCACTTCAGCATTCTTTATGGGAGTTCCACTTGAGGTCAGGAAACCTCTTTGTAGCCATAGCTGGCCAAAATCATGGACAACTCCGAAGCCATACTGGCTGTCAGTCATCACAGTCACTCTCACACTCCTCCCAATCTTGCATGCCTTTGTCAGTGCCACCAGTTCTGCCACCTGAGCGGATTTAACTCCTTTCAAGGGGGATGCTTCCACAACTTCCGAGACTTTACACACAGCATATGCAGCACTCAACACTCCTTCATCTGTTCTCAGACAAGATCCATCCACAAACAACACATGATCACTTTCAGGCAGTGGCAGATCTCTTATGTCTGGTCTTGGTTTTGTGCAGTAATCAAGTACATCCAGGCAGTCAAGATCAACATCATTCCTCACTCCCACACATTCAGCATCAGGTAACAGTGTCGCTGGATTCACATTCACACATCTCTCCAGACTTACATTGGTTGCACCAAGAATGACTTTCTCATATTTAGTCAGCCGACTATGAGACATGAACTGTATCCGGCTCCTTGTTAAAAGGATTGCCACATCATGAGGTACGAATACCCGTACAGGGTATCCCATTATGATTCCCTCACTTTGTTCCAAACTTTTGCAAGTAGCAGCTACTGCTTTCAGGCAACCTGGCAAACCCACAGCTACTGGGTCAAGAGTTGCTGAGAAATAGGCAATTGGCCTTCTCAGACGTCCATGTTTCTGGATTAACACTGAAAGTGCACATCCATTTCTCTCACTACAGTACAATTCAAATTCCTTTTCATAATCAGGCATCCCTAGGGCGGGAGCTTCACAAAGTCTGTCTTTCAGCTCTCTGAATGCAGCCATTTCTTCTGGGTTTAGTTCTAATGGGCCTTTCACCTCACTTTTGGTCAATTTAATCAATGGTTTGGCAATCAGGGAAAAATTACTTATCCACTGACGACAGTAACCCACCATTCCCAGGAACATTCTCACTTCTCTTTGTGTCATTGGGGCTCTCATTCCCCTAATGATTTTGATTCTGTCAATAGTCACTTTTCTCAGGCCTTTCTCAATATTGTGTCCCAGATACTGGACTTCTTTCTTACAGAACTGCAATTTGGCTGGAGATACCTTTAATCCTCCATCTGCCAAGTGATTCAGCAATGCAATGGTATCTACTTCACAAGCTTAACGTGTTTTTGATGCCACAAGTAGGTCATCAATATATTGGACCAAGACTGAATTTTCGGGCATTGTCAGACTTTCCAGAGATTTCTTTAGCAATTGATTAAATATTGAGGGGCTCTCTGTATACCCCTGTGGGATTCGGCACCATGCCAAAATCCGCTCTCCAAATCTAAATGAAAATATCGGCTGGCTGTCATGATGCAATGGGATTGAAAAGAAAGCATGACACAAATCAATTACCGTGTACCATTCTGCATCATGAGGAATCTGATACAAAATCACTGATGGATTTGGCACAATTGGACAACATGGCACAACAATCTTGTTAATCTTTCTCAAATCTTGTACTATTCTGAACTTTCCATTAGGTTTCTTAAGTCCCATTATCGGTGAATTACATGGGCTGCTCAATATTTCTCTTAACACCCCTTGCTGGATCATCTTTTCAATTAAGGGTGTTATCCCTTCAATTATTTCAGGTGTCAATCTGTATTGCGGTATATTTGGGTAAACCACTCCCTCTTTTACAGTAATCTTTACTGGATCTACATTTCTCATCAGGCCCACATCTTCTCAAGTAAAATCCCAAACTGCTGCTTTCACTGTCTGTTTCAACTCTGTGGGTAATGCATCAGGATTAAATATTGCATATGTCCCCAAAGCCTCACATTCTCTGTTATCCATGGTCATTCTATATAGCACATCCTCATTAGGTGTCTCAAAGGTTATTCCATCTGGAGTACAGAAAATAGTGTAATTCATTTTGCACAGCAGATCCCTGCCTAACAGGTTCACTGGACTGGTGTCACACACCACGAATCGGTGCATGTCTGAAAATTTCCCTATTCTAACCTTTACTGGTTCAGTAAGTAGTGTTTTGATCTGTGTGTTGGACACACCAACTACTTGGATTGCTTCGTCCGAGAGAGGAAGATTCTTTATATCAGCTGACCTGACAGTTGATCTCGTAGCCCCAGTATCAACTAGGAAAGTGATGCTTTCACCATTTATTTTCCCGTCTACAAAAGGTCCTGCCTGGTCTATTTCCAGAGTAGCGCCAAGTACACACTCCTCCTCCTCTCTTCGGCACCGTCAGAAGTCTCCCTCAGAGTCACTTCCCTAATTTTTCAGCCAGTACTGAGATACAGCGCTTGCGCGTTTTGGTTTGATTACCTGTTCTTCATCGTAGAACCCCGATTCTTGCCTGTACTTCTGGGATCCTTTTCTCTGTGGCAAGAGTGGTTTTGGTACTTGATTCTGCTGCTTATCAGCCTTCTGCTGTTGCCGATGCTGACCACACCCCTCGCTCTGCACCTGCGAATTCAATGATGAATTATCATCGTTAGTGGACGGTGGATTCTTACACTCGGATTTCCAATGCCCCAATTTTCCACAGTTGTGGCAGGGGAACTTTTTCTTTGCTTCTTCTATATTCCCTTTTCCTTTTCCTGTCCCAAACCTAGGTTTATTTCCTGGGTTATTTGCCTGTTCAACTAGCTGAGCTTCATGTCTTTCTGCAACTTTCACCTGTGCCCACATTGCCTTTTCTTTCAGTTTTCTCTGCTTTGCCTCAATCTCATCACTGAAGTATTTTGCATGTCTCAAAATCTCATCAATCTTCTTACTCTGCCAGTCCACGGTATGCTGCCGTATCATTTCACTGATTTCAGGCCGCAAACCATATACAAATCTGTACACAAAATGACTCAGATCCTTGTCACCCAGGTGTTCATCTCCACTGAATTGCTTAAAAGCTAGTATCAGTCTTTCATAGTAAGCATGGACTGATTCTTTCAATTCCTGATGTGTTCGGTCTATTTTAACCCAATCTGTCTCCTTGGGGGGTACTTTATTTTTCAAGAAGGCCATAACCTGCTCGTATTTCTTCATGACCTCTGGGTCTGGAGCTCCTGTCTTTTGATCTCTCGGGTATTCTTTAGAGGCCAGTCTATGACTATTTTACATTCTGCCCACAGGTCTGCTGGTACAATTATATCAAACAGACTATTCAGGTCAATCCACAGTACTTTTGACAGCTTCACAAATCTGTCGACTTGTCTGTACCACTCCACTGGCTTTTCCCTTAATCGAGGGAAATCATTCGTGAATGATAAAATATCCTGTCTGGTCCATGGGACATGTACGTACCCACCTCCTGGAATCTCTCTCATGGGGTAAGCTGTCACTGCCTTCTCTTTTTCTGTCAAGGGAAATGCTGAGTAGGTTCTATCCACTCCATCCTCTCGCTTTCGATACCATCTGTCCTTCCATCTTTCTACATCTCCCCATTTCCTTAATAAGGCAATCATTTCCTTAATCTGTCCTGTTCGGCCTGCATTGTTCAGATTCTCAATATCTTTGTCTGAAAAATCCACTCGGTATGTTTTCTGTAAAGCTTTCACCTTATCCATGTCAATTCCCACTTCACTGGCTATTCCTTTCAACCTGTCGTGTATGTTCTTTGCTCTCCATGTGATACTTTTACATAAAAAGAGAATCTCCCCTTCCTGGTAATTCTTCAGTGTATCTGTAGGTATGGTTCCTACTATCAATTCTTCCATCTCCATACGTAGCCTAGCTACATCCATTCCCTGTGACTCTTTCTCCTTTTTCTGTAATGTTTTCAGCCAGTCATTCAAATCTTCAGCAGTTATCACAGATTTTTCCGCACCCCCTGGTTCTGCCACCCTCTGCGGTTCAAGCATTGATCCTCTGTTCCCTTCCATACATCCAGAATTCAAACTTGAGTTAGTCTGCACACTCATTTCCCCTCCACATACAGTATGTCCCCACTGATTTTCTCCTGTTTTCCACTGTGTTTCTCCCGCTCTCATTTCTGCCTGTTCCGGAGGTCCAATCAACCTATTGCCCACATATGGCACCGTCAAACCATTTTCACCCGTCCTCTGCTTGTCAAAAATCGGCATAACCGGGCCTATTGTCACAGGCACTGTAACAGCCTCAAGATTCTTAGTCAGCTCCCTGATTTTCTCTGTTAGTTCAGATGTAGTTCTTGCTAGTTCTCTGGTCTTTTCATTTTCAAGTTAATTCTCTCTCTCTATCTCTCTTTCTCTCTCTCTCTCTCTCTCTCTCTAACTCTCTTTCTCTCTCTCTCTCTCTCTCTCTCTCTCTTTCTTTCTCTTTTCCTATCTCTCTCTCTCTCTCTCTCTCTTTCTCTCTCTCTCTCTATCTCTCTTTCTCTATCTTTTTCTCTTTCTCTTTCCGCCAGAGAACAACCGCTTTTCAGCTCAGGGGCTGTAGCCTCTGTCTTTATAATCCGCAGGGTGTTTCTCATTGGGGTAACTGCTGTTCCTACCTCTGGTTCTCTTCTATACGGGGGTGGTCTTTTGTAGAGCATGTCCTCTAAGATATCATCATCAGACTCATTTGCCCCATAATGCCTCAGAAGCCATTAATGCATATTAATTAGAAGCGCAAAACACCATAACATCACATAAGCAACATCGTTTTCTGTCAGTTTGCTCACCAACTTAGTTCACTTGTTATTTAGCCATGCAAAAGCATTCCCACGTGTAATTCTCTTGTTAATAAGGTTGATTAGTCAATATTCGACAAACTTTTAATACTTTAATAATTAATCAGTAGTACTTTTAGTTATAACATGCAAAAATGAAACAGATATTCGGTATAAGAGTAAAAACCCTGCTCCATCAGATATGCATAAAAAATCAATAGGTAATAACAGTTGCTTTACAAATCTGAATTACCCTAAGTCTCCCGATACAAATGGTACCTCACTTGTGTGGGTAGGCATAGTGCCCACAACAGGAAATGGCTCAAAACCCAACGTGAACACACCACATTTTCACAATGAAAATTTACCCTTTTGTTGTGAAGTGTCTAGCTGTAGTTTTTGAACACTAGCTCTACCGGCATCTAGGGAAACCTAGCAAACCTATACATTTTTGAAAACTAGACACAAAGGGAAATCCAGGATGGTGTGAGTTGACTGCCTCCCACCAGGTTCTGTTACCCAGAATCCCTTGTCAAAAAACCCACATTTTCCCCACATTTCTGTGGTGGAAAGTTCTGGAATCTGCGTGGATCCACAAATTTCCACCCACCCCGCATTCCCCAAAGTCTTCTGAGAAAAATGGTCGCCCCCCTTGTGTAGGTAGGCCTAGTGCCCGCGACAGGAAACGGCGCAAAAAGCAACGTGGTCACACCTCAATTTCGCAGTGAAAAATGACCCTTTTTTGGCAAAGTGCCTAGCTGTAGTTTTTTAACCCTAGCTCTGCCGGCACCTAGGGGAACCTAGCAAACCTATACATTTTTGAAAACTAGACACCCAGGGGAATCCAGGATGGGGTGACTTGACTGCCTCCCACCAGGGTCTGTTACCCAGAATCCCTTGCAAACCTACAAAATTGTCAAAAAACCCACATTTTCCCCACATTTCTGTGGTGGAAAGTTCTGGAATCTGCGTGGATCCACAAATTTCCACCCACCCCGCATTCCCCAAAGTCTTCTGAGAAAAATGGTATCCCCCCTTGTGTTGGTCGGCCTAGTGCCCGCGACAGGAAACGGCACAAAACGCAACGTGGTCACACCTCAATTTCGCAGTGAAAAATGACCCTTTTTTGGCAAAAGGCATAGCTGTAGTTTTTGAACCCTAGCTCTGCCGGCACCTAAGGAAACCTAGCAAACCTATACATTTTTGAAAACTAGACACCCAGGGGAATCCAGGATGGGGTGACATGACTGCCTCCCACCAGTTTCTGTTACCCAGAAACCCTTGCAAACCTAAAATATTGTAAAAAAAAACACATTTTCCCACATTTCTGTGGTGGAAAGTTCTGGAATTTGTGTGGATCCACAAATTTCCACCCACCCCGCGTTCCCCAAAGTCTTACGAGGAAAATGGAGCCTCACTTGTGTGGGTCGGCCTAGTGCCCACGACAGAAAACGATGCAAAACGCAACATGGTCACACCTCAATTTCGCTGTGAAAAATGACCCTTTTTTGGCAAAGTGCCTAGCTGTAGTTTATGAACCCTAGCTCTGCCGGCACCTAAAGAAACCTAGCAATCCTATACATTTCTGAAAACTAGACACCCAGGGGAATCCAGGATGGGGTGACTTGACTGCCTCCCACCAGGTTCTGTTACCCAGAATCCCTTGCAAACTTAACAAATTGTCAAAATGAACACATTTTCCCCATATTTCTGTGGAAAGTTCTGGAATCTGCATGGATCCACAAATTTCCACCCACCCCGCATTCCCCAAAGTCTTACGAGAAAAATGGTAACTCACTTGTGTGGGTTAGCCTAGTGCCCCCGACAGGAAACGGCACAAAACGCAATGTGGTCACACCTCAATATCGCAGTGAAAAATTACCCTTTTTTGGCAAAGTGCCTAGCTCTAGTTTGTGAACCCTAACTCTGCCGGCACCTAGTGAAACCTAACAAACCCACACATTTCTGAAAACTAGACACCCGGGGGCTTCAAGGGAGGCATGGCTTGCGTGGATCCCCCAACGTTTCCTTACCCAGAATTCCCTGCAAACCTCACTTTTTTCACACATTTATGTGTGGGAAAGTGTGGCATCACCAGGCTCACACAAATTTCCCACCACCCAGCCTTCCCCCAGGTCCCCCGATAAAAATGGGGCCTCACTTTTGTGGGAGGCCCAAATACCCGCGACAGGCAAGGGCCCAAAACGTAGTGAGACGACATCAAAATTGCCTATCTCAAAGCCACCTGGTTTTGCAAGGGGGGTCACTTGGGTTTTTGGCCCCGTGCTTGGCCTACCAAACCCACACATTTCTGAAAACTAGACATCCGGGGGCTTCCAGGGAGGTATGGCTTGCGTGGGTCCATCAACGTTTCCTTACCCAGAATCGTTTTGAGGCAACATCAACATTGCCTATTAAAAAATTTTTTGGGCCCTTCCCTGTCGCGGATACTTGAGCCTCCCACACAAGTGAGGCACCATTTTTATCAGGAGACATGGGGGAATGCTGGGTGGTAGGAAATTTGTGTGAGCCCGGTGATGCCACAATTTCCCACACAAAAATGTGTGAAAAAAGTGATTTTTTCTGCTAAAATTGAGGTTTGCAGGGGATTCTGGGTAAGGAAACTTTGGGGGATCCACGCAAGCCATACCTCCCTGGAAGCCCCCCGGTGTCTAGTTTTCAGAAATGTGTGGGTTTGGTAGATTTCCCTAGATGGCCGCCGGGCACGGGCCAAAAACCCAGGTGACCCCCCTTGCAAAACCAGGTGGTTTTGAGATAGGCAATTTTGATGTCGCCTCACTATGTTTTGGGCTGTTGCCTGTCGCGGGTACTTGGGCCTCCCACACAAGTGAGGCACCATTTTTATCGGGATACCTGGGGAAACGTTGGGTGGTGGGAAATTTGTGTGAGCTCGGTGATGCCACAACTTTCCCACACAAAAATGTGTGAAAAAAAGTGATTTTTTCCAGCTAAAATTGAGGTTTGCAGGGGATTCTGAGTAAGGAAACTTTGGGGGATTCACGCAAGCCATACCTCCCTGGAAGCCCCCGGGTGTCTAGTTTTCAGAAATGAGTGAATTTGATAGGTTTCCCTGGATAGCTGCCGAGCCCCGGGCCAAAAATTCTTGGGACCCTCCATGCAAAACCAGGTTGGTTTGTGATAATTTTGAAGTCGCCTCAATAGGTTTCGGGCCCTTGCCTGTTGCGGGTGATGGAGCGCAAAAACCCTGCTAACGGGAAAACAAAACCCATACCGGTATCCTCCCTGCACACTAACTCTTTCACACATGCAGTCATTGGTGGGGCCCATAACACCAACACTCACACTAACCATTCACCGGTCTGCACACAGTTGGAGGGATGAGCGGTTCGAGCGCTCGGCATGTGGGGGAACACCTTATAACCTATAGGGAAAGAAAAGTTAATTTACAAATATATACATCAATACCCCTTCCACCTACAGATCTCAATCCTGAACATCAAGGCACTCCTCCCACGTGGTCAATGGACCAAATAGTTGGATAGGTTGATGGTGATCTAGAACCAGCTAAAACACATTTCAAGTTTTAGATCTTACCTTTCTTCATAAACCACAAACTCAATTCTTGTTAATCAATATCTGTTTATCTAATATTTCTTGTAAAGTTATGTTTGCATTTTGAAAGTTTATATCAAATTTTGAGTAAATCGCAGAACATCATATTTACCTAATCTGGCTATCCGAAGTCCTCTAAATCATTAGGTCTGCATATTCAGATATGTCGTCATTCGTCTAAAGTTCAAAGTTCTTTGCTCAGCACGCTACAGTCTCAAAGGATCGGTAAAGACCAGAGACGTGCAAGCATCTGTCAGTGCCCATAGAATTTAGGAAAAGTTTGCAGTCATCAGATAATTGGGCAGCGTCCGGACCATCTAGGATTCAGGAAAACGCAGCAGTCACCCTAAGTAGTAGAGTTCGCGTAGCGTCACCGTCGTTGTCGTTGTCATCGGAAAGAGCGATCGAGACCCTCTCAATTCTACAGCGTATTTTTATAATAAAATCAAAGCAAGAAGATACATTTCGTTATTTTAATACAGTCGTGATTGGTTGGTTGGGATCGTCCGATAGAGACTTTTAGGGATTTTGGTACAGTTCAAGGGGTGATGTCACACGTCCATTTAATGTCGGTCCGTTCTGGTTTTATTGTGGAAGTCCATTGTCTTTCGTCTTGGCCGTCCTCCCACAGTGACCTTGCTTGGGAACACGAAGATCAGGGTTCACGACGAGGTCTAGAAGACTTTGTCGCTTCTGCGCACTTCACTCCATGCCTCGTGGGACAGTGGCCGCTTCGTCGTGTCGCGTCGGCGGCCCTTTTGGGATTTAGGCCCAAACGCCAACTTAAGCGAAACAAACATAATAGAGTAATTAATGCATAGAAATAATAAATCTAATGTTAACCCCTTACTAATCCCTCTATGTGTTTGTATTTATCTAGGGTATAGCAACATTTAAAGCATTTATATTCACCCTTTTGGTCCTCCTCTCGAGCAACATTACAAAGACATCACAAAGCAACATATATCATGCAGTATTCTATTTATTACATATACTACTGTTAGTATGCGTACGGATTTTAGTCATTGGGTTATTTAGCCATGCAATATGCAATCCCACATGTAATTTGGATATTAGTAATGTTGGTTTAATATCCATGCAAACTCATTTAATAATATTATAATTAATAGATTATTCAATTAGTATTTTCATGCAGAATGGGGGAGGTATAAAAAATGTTGTACTACCCGCTCCATCAGGGTCCTTGACTAACCCACGCAAGTGAGGTACCATTTTTGTTGGGAGACCTAGGGGGAACGCTGCGTGGAAGGAAATTTATGGATCCACCCAGATTCCAGAACTTTCCCACACAGAAATTTGCGAAAACTTTTAATTTTTTGGCAAAATTTGAGGTTTGCAGGGGATTTTGGGTAGGAGAATGATGGGGGACCCACGCAAGCCATACCTCGCTGGACTCCCCGGGTGTCTAGTTTCCATAAATGTTTGGGTTTGGGAGTTTTCCAAGATGGCCGACGAGTCCGGGGACAAAAACCCAGGGGACCCCCTTGCAAAACCAGGTTGTTTTGAGATAGGTCATTTTGATATTGCCTCAATAGGTTTTGGGCCCTTGCCTGTCTCGGGTACTTGACCTACTCACGCAAGTGAGGTATCATTTTTATCGGGAGACCTGGGGAAATGCTGGGTGTGAGGAAATTTGTGGATCCACGTAGATTCCAGAACTTTCCCACACAGAACTTTGAGAAAAAAAGTGAATTTTTCAGCTAAATTTGAGGTTTGCAGGGGATTGTGGGTAGGAAAATGTTAGGAGACCCACGCAAGCCATACCTCGCTGGACTCCCCCGGGTGTCTAGTTTTCAGAAATGTGTGGGTTTGTTTGGTTTGGTAGGTTTCCCTATGTGCCGGCTGCGCTAGGGCCCAAAATCCACAGGTAGGCATATTGCTAAAAACAACTCCATACCTAGTCGGCTTTCTGCCACCCGGGGAGGTATCGGGGGGAGGGGGTTGGCCCGATATGACTCCAAGGGGGGCAGAAACACTCTGGCTATTTTTTTAGGGGGTGGGGGCATTGGTATGCCCATTCTGGGCAGCCCACCAATGCCCCCACCCCCACGCATAAAAAAAGCCAGCGTAATCGTTGGTGTCTAGTGGGATTTTTGCCCTCCCTGTGGGGGCAGATTGGGGGCTACTGCCCCTATCTTCCCCCCAGGGGGGCAGAAAGGCTGTAATTGTTGCAGGTGGGAGGTGGGGGCATTGACATGCCCGTTTTGGGCAGCCCCCACCCTAATAAAAATTTGCCACAAAAAGTCCCTGACGTCTAGTGGGCTTTTTATCCCCCAGCGGGGCAGATTGGGGGCTAATGTCCCCATCTGCCCCCCAGGGGAGGCAGAAAGTCCACTAGACAACAGAGAGTTTTTGGGGCAAATTTTAATTAGGGTGGGGGCTGCCCAAAATGGGCATGCCAATGCCCCCACATTAATTAAAATGTGCCCAAAAAAATCCTTGGTGTCTTTTTGCCCCTGGGGGGGCAGATTGGGGGCTACTGCCCCATCTGTCCCCGGGGGGCAGGAAGGCTGTAATTTTTGTGGGGAGGGGGTGGGGGCATGGGCATGCCCGTTTTGGTCAACTCCCACCCTAATTCAAATTTACCACAAACAAATCCCTGTCTTCTAGTGGGCTTTTTGCCCCCCCAGCAGGGCAGATGGGGGCTGATGCCCCCATCTGCCCCCCAGGGGAGGCAGAAAGTCCACTAGACACCAGGGAGTTGTTTGGGCACATTTTAATTCGGGTGGGGGCTGCCCAAAACGGGCATGCCAATGCCCCCACCCTAATTAAAATTTGCCCCCAAAAATCCCTGGGTTTAGTGAGATTTGTGCCCCCCGGGGGGCAGATTGGGGGCACTGCCCCATCTGTCCCCCACGGGGGCAGGAAGGCTGTAATTTTTGCAGGGAGGGGGTGGGGGCATGGGCATATCTGCTTTGGGTAGCCCCCACCCTAATTCAAATTTGCCCCAAAATATTCCCTGGCATCTAGTGGGCTATTATGCCCCCCCCGGCAGGGCAGATTGGGGGCTAATGCACCCATCTGCCCCCCAGGGGAGGCAGAAAGTCCACTAGATGTCAGGGAGTTTTTGCGGCAAATTTTAATTAGGGTGGGGGCTGCCCAAAACGGGCTAGCCAATGCCCTCACCCTAATTAAAATTTGCCCCAAAAAATCCCTGGCATCCAGTGGGCTTTTTGCTCCCTGGGGGGCAGATTGGGGGCTACTGCCCCATCTGCCCCCCCAGGGGGGCAGGAAGGCTGTTATTTTTGCGGGGGTGGGGGCATGGGCATGCCCGTTATGAGACCCCCCACCCTTATACAAATTTGCCCCCAATAAATCCTTGGCGTCTAGTGGGCTTTTTGCTACCAGAAGATTGGGGGCTAATGCACCCATCTGCCTCCCAGGGGAGGCAGAAAGTCCACTAGATGCCAGGGAGTTTTTGGGGCCAATTTTAATTAGGGTGGGGGCTGCCCAAAACGGGTATGCCAATGCCCCCACCCTAATTAAAATTGCGATTCCGGCAGGGTGGATTGGGGGCCACTGCGGGGTGGGGGCATGGGCATGCCCATTTTGGGAGCTGCCACCCTAATTCAAATTTGCCCAAAAAGAATCTCTGGCATCTAGTGGGCTTTTTGCCCCCCCCGGCGGGGCAGATTGGTGGCTAATGCCCCCATCTTACCCCTAAGGGGGCAGAAAGTCCACTAGACACCAGGGAGTTTTTTGGGGCAAATTTTAATTAGGGTGGGGGCTGCCCAAAACGGGCATGCCAATGCCACCACCCTAATTAAAATTTGCAAAAAAAATCCCTGCATCTAGGGGGCTTGATGCCCCCTCGGGGGGCAGATTGGGGGCTACTGCCCCATCTGCCCCCCAGGGGGGCAGGAAGACTGTTATTTTTGTGGGCGAGGGGTGGGGGCATGGGCATGCCCGTTTTGGGAGCCCTCACCCTAATTCAAATTTGCTCCCCAAAAATCCCTGGCGTCTTGTGGGCTTTTTGCCCCCCCGGTGGGGTAGATTGGGGGCTAATGCCCCCATCTGCCTGCCAAGGGGCAGAAAGTCCTTAAGACGCCAGGGAGTTTTTTGGGCAAATTTTAATTAGGGTGGGGACTGCCCAAAACAGGCATGCCAATGCCCCCACCCTAATTAAAATTTGCCTAAAAAATCCCTGGCGTCTACTGGGCTTTTTGCCCCCCGGGGGGCAGATTTGGGGCTAATGCTCCCATCTGCCCCCCAGGGGGGGCAGAAAGGCTGTCATTTTTGAGGGGGGTGAGTGTGGGCATGGGCATGCCCATATTGGGCAGCCCCCACCACAAATTATAATTTAAAAAAAAATCCTTGGCGTATAGTGGGATTTCTGCCCCCCGGGGGGCAGATTAGTGGCTACTGCCCCAACTGCCCCCTGGGGGGGCAGAAAGGCTGTAAAATTTGTGGGGTGGGGGCATGGACATGCCCTTTATGGGCAGCCCCCACCCTAATAAATTATGCGGCCAAAATTAAATATCCCTGGTGTCTAGTGGGCTTTTTGCCCCCCCGGGGGGGCAGATTGGGGGCTACTGCCCCATCTGGCCCTTAGGGGGGGCAAAAAGACTAAATCACACCCAAAACATTTGGGGGGAGCAAAAGCCCTTGCCCAAGGGGACGCGCCCCCCTCCCTGGTGTCTAGTGGGTGGATACCTGCTTGGGGATCACCCTCCTGGGGCAATCCCCAAGCAGCTGATCGTCATTGCACAAAAACCAGGGAAGGGGCCTTGGGAGCTGGGGAAGCTCTTCCCCAGCTCCCAAGGTCACAGGGGAATAATCGAAATCCCTCTGCTGTCTGCAGCAGAGGGATTTTGTGCCCCTGGCCTCATGACAGAATGGGTCCGTCATGAGCACCGGGGCACCGATGCTGATGACGGAACCATTCCGTCATGAGCATCGAAGGGGTTAACAGATGAGAGGGAAGGTGAAGAGGGAAAGGAACGGGGAGGAGTTATGTAAGGTGAGATGGGTTTTTGCAGCAAGAGGCGCGCATGGGTTTTTGGTATGATTGTGAAGTTTTAGGGGAAACGTATGTTTAGGCAGTATGGGTGTAGAGTAGGGTGCTGTATAGAGTATCATGATTTTCACTAATGTGGGTGAAGGGATGGTGTTTTAAGTAGATTGTGTGTTTATGAAATGTATTACCATATATTTTTTTGACATTACATATGTCTTACTATGGATTGGTTAAGTCAAACTGTTCATTTTATGTTTTAGAATCCCCAGACGAAGAGCCTTCGGCGCTCGAAATGCATTCGGACATTACACGTTGTGCTCATTTCATATGGCGATCAATTTGTACGTACTGTTGTACGAAGCCTAGAATAGCATACAGCATGTATCAGAAACATCTAATAAAGATTACAGATTGAATCCCATTGTCTCTGCTGTGGTAAAGAATACTAAGCAAAAGACAGCAATAAGGAAGACTAAAAAACACATTGATTACAAAGAGTACTGTGGAATACCTGGATGAATATAATACAATGGAGGGAGTTTTTCCCGCTTTTTGTAATGCAACAGTAAAAGAGCGCAAGAATAGAGCTCATTTTTTTTAATACAACTTTTCGAAAGTTGGCATTTTTTTGTCCTATCTTTTTGGTGCCTGTGTCCTGGGCACATGTCTGTGAATAGCATGGCAGTTGCCCTTTGTTTATTCCTCCCAGACAGTGAGACAAAAGTGGACTAGATGTTGGTAGGATAGGCCACCTGTCAGGATGGGAGGGGCAGGGATGTTCTCTGCCCTACTTACATATCAAAGGAACTGTCTCAGAAAACTCACAAAGAAATTCACACCAACCTTTTGTCATCCCTGATTTCTTAGACACTGGGCTGGGAGGAAGGAAGTTCTAGAACCATCTGTAGGGGAAAAACTTTAGAAGTTTCTTCCATTCCAAAGCTGGCACGAGCTATAAAAATAAGACCCTCAGATCCACTCTTAAGTTCACTCCTGGGCCTGTGGAGGACCCCCAGAAGGACTGCCTTGTACTTCAAAGACTGCCCTGCTGTTTGAGGCCTGCTTTGTACTTCAGAGGACTGCCTTGCTGCTACCAGATGACTGTCCTGCTGCTTGGAGCTTGCCTTATACCCTCAGAGTGTCACGCCCCCAGCCACTGCACAACCATCTATGAGTTTATGATTCAGTCCAGGCTGATTTCCCCAGATTGACACTTTCATTTTTGAGTTTTGGTTTCCTGTGCGTTTTTCTCCTGGTAAAATAGCGATAGTCATTGGCCTGGTCATTCAGTTAGTCAGAACTGTCTACATGACCACTTCTTGTTTAAAATCATCCAGAACATTGCCAAAGCCTAACAACAGAAACAGGTATACCTGGTAATATTTTGAACTAATGGTTTTGACCTTTATGAACATGCCAAAAATCTATCAGCAGCAGCAGGTGTTGTCAATTAACCTCATGTGGAATAACTGCCAGTGCTAATGTTCAAGCTTGTGCTGAACTTTCCATTACCCGGACAGTGCCCGGCGGATGTTGTCAACTAACCTCACTTGGAACAACTGCCAGAGGTAATTGTACTGAACTTCCCATAACCCAGACTGTGCACCAATCAATCAATCTTGTCTGAGCATGTGTTGGGCTTAATTAAGCTTCTAGCATTTTCTCCCAATATGGTCAGCTCCTATATATATATATTGCTTCTAGCCTGATTTCCTTGCTTGGTTTCTGTGTTTGCCGCTTACCTGTTTCCCTCGACCGGCCCTTCTTCGGCTCCTTCATGTCTCCGGATGCCGCATCTGCCTCTTCAGCACGCTTTGTCAGGCTGCAGCTATTCTTCCATCACAGCCTCTTCTATCACCCACTCCACTTCTGGATTTCCTGAAAGAGATACAGAAAAGACAACTGAAAAACGCTGATGTCAGGTATTTATTAAAAATAATAACTCTAAGTGCTCTAAGCTCAGGAGCCTTTAAAAGCAAATAACAACTTCATGGTTAAAATTAGGAAGTGCACTATGAGATCAAATCTGACAGGTCTCTGCTAGAAACAATTACATTGCTGAGACCTGAAGGCACTTAACAGAAAATAACAGGCTCAAGCTCTGCTAACTAGATTAACTGACTCAGCATGTGACAACACTGGTGCTCCACAAAGGGCATTATTAGGTCATAACAACTTCAAGCGCCGAGTGATTCAGTCGGAATCTAGCCTCCAGCATGGAGCAACTTTAGTCTCACAATCGGAAAGACAGCACCCCTCAGATGTCTGTCGAGGGTACGAACTGCACATAGAAAGTAATATAAAGAATAACAAATGACCACTGTATTGTGCATTTAATTATTGTCCTTGTGATTTACAGATGCTCCTCTGACTGGGTGTTTCCAAAAGAACCGTGATGGGCCCTTCTGAGATTCCACTGTAGTCGCCACAGAGGAGAACCGCAGCATATTTTTGTCTTTCTCTATCCCAACCCCCTTTCCCCATGGGGTCTGTTGCTGGTGTAGTGCTACATCCTACCATCGAGGACAAATCCTAAGAAAAAAATTACAACTTGGTACTTGAAAAATGTCGCACGAAAGACAGAAACGTAAGATTTGAGGCACCGCCGATCCCAGCACGTGTTTTTATCCAAAGAAAAGGGCCATAATACAATAAGGATCCTTAGATAAAACGGGCATAAAATAGAAATCTCATTACGGTTATTCCACCTCTATGCAAGAAGGGGAACCGGCCATGTGTCAAACCTAACCATTTAACTAAAGGTAGTGACCACCCCAGCGCACCTTGTAACTGGTTCAAGAACCTCCACAGTTACATCTGTAACAGATTCCCCGTTTAACAAAAGGGCGTAGAAGTTAAACCAGGTAAAACCAGCCCTTGGTTCCTTCAGATAAGAAACTTGGACCTAAGTAACAGTGGCCAAACAGTGTTCTGATTTTCAGGAACAATGCATTATAGATGTTTTAACCAGCGAGAGTACAGTGTTTTTTAGTCTTGAAAAAGAAGGTTCAACCATATTTCCTTCGAAATGCGTCGACGCCTGTCTGCCAAAAACTCATCGCTCTCAATCTACCCTAAATGTTAATGAATTACGAGACATTCGGGTGATTTTGTATAGTCTTCAATATGAGTCATGGTACCCAATAACAAAGTATAATATCTTCATCAACTCTTGTGCTGTGTTTTTAACTTATTTTCTTTCTTTGTGATATTTTTGTTTATATTGCTGCTTATTGGGAAAAAGGAATTCCTCCTTATGTCCTGTACAAAAAGTTTTTAAATTTTGTATTATATTTTTAATAAATTGATTATATCAATGTATTATCAATGTATTATTTGTAGGTTTCTGTGCTAATATATGAACTGTTGGTTCTAACAGTGATTCCTCAGGTTGAATGCTTTTTGATTGTTGGGTTAAAAGAGGACTCTGCTTGTGGTGGAATGTTGTGTAGGTAGATTTAATTACTCCCAAAGGACGTTCCTTTTTAAGTACTTTGAAAATGTTCCACTAAAAGTAGTTTGAGAACCAACAGGAGACCAGGCCCTACTTGTTCGCAGATCTGCCTAAAGTGCATCACCCATCGGTCTGAATTTGCGGTAGATGCCTCTATGTTCGAACACTGCTGGTTGTCGTGTTCCGCTGAACTATACCAAGCCTAGACTGGGTCAAATCCACTTCTTGTATCCAGACCACGCTCCATTGCAGTTAGACATAATATTTGACTTAACGTTGGTCGCGCGCGACTAGATGTCCGTGGTTCACGCTTTGATCTTTTAGGTGTTAGTTTTTACTCTTATTCAACTGATTTGATTTGGATGTTTGCCATTTTGGTGTCATATAATTTATTAAATGTAACTCTATTTTTCCAAATTAGGGGAGAATTTGTCTTGTGTTATGTTTCCACTTTATTAATTTTTGTGTGCTGATGTGTTGAATAAATACCTTACACATTGCCTCTAAGTTAAGTCTGACTGCAAGTTCTTCTTGAATAAGAAAGGGAGTGCTCCGGAGAATAGTCAAAGAGCTGCTGAGTATCCTTGGCTGGTATTTGCCTGACAGCCTGTTTCCCATAGCTGAGGGAATATCACATGAAGTCAACCTTTTGGTGATATAGGCAAGGATCTGCCTAAAGAGCCTAGAAATTTGCCTGTCTGCTGGAGGAGAGACTGTCTAGAAAGCGAGGCCCATCTATTCCCAGAGAAGTGAATGCCACATAAAGCTGATGAACCAAAAGAGTATGCCAGGAGACCTGTGTTGTAAAAAGGTCCCTCCAGCCTCTCTGCGCAGTTGATGATGTGAGCTGTACTAAGTTTGTGTCAAAAACATATGACCCATCAGCCATCACCTGATGCTGGCACCAACACAAAGGAATGACTGGCTGCGTCACTGCCCAGTGGAGAGCCCAATCTTCCTAGTGATGCCACTGCCCGAAGATATAATAATGAGGACATTCAGCCTGGAAACTGCAACAACCATTGCTGAGTGCCTGCCTGCAGCTGACCGGGAGTGTCGACACTGCTGCTGAGCTAGGTGTTGCCATGAAGACTGGCCTCACCAAATTTGTCCTACTATGCTGTCTGAAAAGGCTTAAACAGAGGCCTGGCAATTAGGAATCCACATTTCGATGGTGGGAGGGTGTAAGTGCATCCCAAGCACACTCAGTACTGCAATGAACAAGATTGCAGATAAGTGGCATTACTTAGTCTCTGCTAGGGAACAAGCGACATGATTATGTATTGCTACAGTGCATGACAGATACTTTTGTTATATGCTAACTAAATAATAAACTGTGAAACTGAGCAGCATTCTTAAAATAGTGAGAACATTTGAGTCAACTGCATCTGACCCAAATCCTGCCTAAACCCATGGAAGAGTGGGGACATTTAAAACAGGAATCTGGACCCTAATAAAAAGCACGACTATTACCGGTAAGGGAAGGAGTTGTAGTGCCTCACTTATACAACAGAGCATTTTGCAATCCTGTATTTCGTATTCATTGAACTGTATAGTATTTCGTTATGCTGTGAGATTAGAAGTATTTTCTTTTTCATAAAGATCGTCACTGAGTAGGCCATTACTTCATTGTGCTTGTTGGTTGATTATTGAGTACAGAGCTCTAGCCGCTCGGAGTACCTCCTTGAGAAGTCTCCGAGTGCTTGGCCTTGCTATCGGGAAAGTAATCTTGGAATTGGTTGCACTTGACCCAGTCTGCAAAGCCATAGTTGGATGAGCCCCAAGATGCCGGTGGCACATTACCTTATATATCGCGGGTTGGACTCAGTAGTCACTGTCTGTCCTGTAGCTCCACGAACATGGTCGGACAATGGGCAGCAAGCGGTGTGATATCAGCTAAACTCAGTTCTAACTTTCTTGAACAGACCAATAATTTCAACTCAAGCACAGCATTACCTGCACAGTGCAATGGCAGGTACAAGGTTGGTGGAAGTAGACCATTGCTTAAAAACCCTCATTCACTAAGACAGGTCGGTAGGCGGTGTATCTTGGTTCTCCGCCTTAGTCAAATACGTGACAGCATCATCATTGGGTTACTTTCATGCTTCCTCCACCTGGAGGAGGGAGCCACTGGTTATTTCAGTAGTGATCAGAAATCAAAAAAGTGAGGGTGCTCGTGTGGAGTGAATTTATTTAAAAAAGGTCCTCATGCCCCCTAAACTATAACTTTATTCAGTTTGGAGCATGGGGAAAGATAAAAACAGTGTTGTGCATAGTAGGACATTCAAGGAGTCCACTGCACTTGTTAGTCCAGGTATGTGGAAGTAGACCATGACCATCTGCCACTAAATCATTTGAGTCTAGAATAAAAAGTGAGAAAAACAGAGAGAAATACCTAGAGAAGATGGCCTTAGAAAAATAAACGCTCAAAATGGCAGCAGAGACAGCTAGATCCCACAAAAGTGATTTCCTCTCCAGCTCTACAGGTGTACTTGCAAAGGCTTCAAACAAGCTTGTGCACCTGTATGTGGAAGGCCGGGTTGTTTTAGATGATTTTTGAGTTTAGAGATCGCCTATAGAATGCAGGCTTTAAATGCTGTGTCTAAGGCAGCCGCTTTAGTGAGTTGCTTGCCCTTAGAAGCAACAACATTCATTGGGGGAATGCCCACAGCTGGTCAAATGAATTATGGGCGGATGAAAGAAGATTTGATTAGGCTGGAGTCAGATCAATACTTCAGAGATTCAAAGAAAACAAGATGCTGATTGTGTCCCTTTTTTAAACTTGGATTCAAACTGTGTTGCTTGATTTGAATGAGTGGGTGAGGAGAAGGGAGGCCAGGGAATGTCATGCCCTTTACCAGTTAATGGTAACTGACTGACTCAAGGGGGAGTGCTCTAAACTATTTGACAGTACCTGCATGATGTGACAGAAAGAGATCCAGAGAAGCTTGCAGTAGTGTCTGCCAAGTGGTTAGCTAACACAGGTAGCAACGGGCTGGAGGAGCATGGGTCTAAGTCAGAGGAAGAGAGTAACTCTCAACAGGCTGGTTCCAAACCAGACGGTAAGGGCCTGTGGCTGCGGCAATTCCCACGGACCCAAAGAAGGTTACAGACAATAAGGAATTGGGATCCAAGTCAGGAACAAAAGGAAAAAGAAAAACAGGAATGTTCATCCAAGCCCAAAGTAATTACTTATGATAGCTATAACAAGCAAGGGCACTACAAAAGGGACTATCAGGTGAAATACTCTCTACTAGCTGGACCTATCATAGCAAGTGTGTTGACTGTGGGTGAAGGGACCCAAGAGGGCCATATAACACTCAGCCTAGTAGCAGTGGACATATGGGAAAAGGACAAAAGTGTTGTTAAGCACATCTATCTAAATACCATGGGATTTGTAATTGAGGCTAAGATCAATGGGAGGATGGCTCCTGCCCAGAGGGATACAGAATCTTGTAGGTCTATGGCTGGGATGAAGCATGAAAAACCTGAAAAACCTCTTCAAGGTGCCAATGGCACAGGTTTGGTAATCAGTGGGATGACATGAAGCACCCAGCTGACTGGGGTTGAAGTAGAAATTAATGGTAAGTCAATCATGGCCAATGTAGGAGTGAGAGAGAAGCAATGTGCTGTATGTGTCATGGGCAAACATTTGATTGCCCCCAGTTTAGTACTAGGAACAGAAGCCTACATGGCAAGGGCCAGCTCAGCTGTGTTGACCAATGTACTGGCTTCATGTCAGTCCCAGGAAGATACTGAGAGCATCCCAGATTTGCAAGGATTAGAGAATGGTAGGGAGAGGATCAGGGCAGACTTTTAGATTGCAGACACTGTGATATCCTTCACCCCTGCACCAAGGGAAGAGGAAAATGAGGCATTCGAAGCAGCCAATGTGTTGGAATTTGGACCACTGCCACAGCTGCAGGTTTTGTTAGCTACAGGAGGACCTTCCCGAGAGGGATTCTGCCAAGCTTGAGTGCCAAACGCTTGTGGGGCTTTGGAAGAAAGATAGTAAAAGGTCAGCAAGGGAGTGGTTGGAAAACATACATTACATTGGCTGAGAGTACCAACTGCTTGAAAGTGAGCTAGTGAATCCTGAGTCAGGAGCTAGCAAGAGGCTAGTGTGTCTCTAAGTGCATATTAAGTTCCTATTGTCACTGGCTGACAAAGAGCCCTTAGCAGTACACTTGGGCTTAAAAATGACACAAGATAGATTGGACTCTTTGTTCTACTGGCCATAGACACAAAGAGGTGCTATAGAAACTGTCCTACTTGCCAATTGAGTGGTGTCTCATTAGTGCCACCGCCAGTAGTAGGTGTTCCATTCCAGTGTGGTAGTGCTGGTAGTGCTGGTGTGTTCTTTTCTTTGACCCTCCTCAGCTTCAGGCAAATGTATATCTTGGTTGTGATTTATCATACCACCAGATATCCAGATGAGCACAACTGTAAAGGTAGAAGCTAGGGCATTCCTAAGGATCATTTCTAGGAGTGGATTTTCTAACACAGTGATTTAAAACAGGGGAACAAACTTTTTCCCATCATTCATGAAAGAGAGGCGGGCGAATCCCACATGCTCCGCCACTGCTAGGTGACGGGCTCCTCCTTCAATCATGTTGTCAGTAGCGTTCAGTTTTCGCTTCCGAATTGTTGGCTATGGCGATGATAAGACACCGAATGCCCAAAACACTGAGAAGCGTAGGCACCCTGAAGGGGGAAAAAATGATTGCTGATGTTCAATGCAATTTTGCCCTTCGATGAAGCATTGCGGTGCTATTCGCCGCTAAAAGACATAAACCGCTGTAAAGCTGAAACGCCAAGACATGGCAAGGTGGAGCAGCAGTGGGCTGCTGGCACCAAAGGATTATCAGTGCTTGGTGTGGATAAAAAAGCAGAGAAGGCATCACAGTGCAGTGTTTGTCACTGAAGGAGCTCTTGCTATGCTCTTCACTGAGTGCATGCCAAGCTTATGCCATAAAAGCAAGGACAGCAGTAGAGGCTACGTCAGGGGGAGAGCCAGCACGTTTCACACCAGGGGTAAGTGCCCAGTTGAATGTGGGCATATTTATAGGTTTACCTGGTAGTGGGTCGCTGGCTAGCTTCTCCCCTAATTTGTGACTGAACATGGAGATTAATATTGAATCACAATGGGGAAGCATTTGAAAGTGGTCAATTTGATGGGTAATCCGGATGCTACTGGGGCTCTTAAAGCCAAATCATGGACAGCTCAGCTGCAGACTTCTTCTGCAGCAGCAAGAGCAGAGTGCAGCTTGAAGTTGTGTCAAGGGTCAGTACTAGTGTCAAGTCCTCTGAGTTCGGAGGAGGACTTAGCTGCAAATGGAGCAGAAGCTGGACTTCAGGGGGTCTCCTTGGATAATACTCTACAAGATTTGCCAGCAGCAGATGGCGGGTTGGGAGAGGCACCCCCCATATAAGGGGACACAAATAATTGCTGTCCAGAGAACAGAAGGACAGCAGGTGACAAGGAAAATGATTAATCTAAAAAGCTCGATAATATTAAAAATATATAAATTTTTAACAAGTTTATGGCCCAAAAAAATCACAAACGCCTCAAGTGGTTGATGACAATGAGGGGTGAGAATCCCAAGTTGATGAAGTGGTCTTTCTCATTACAAGACCTGGATTTCACAGTAGAGCACAAAGCTGGAGTGAATGATAGGAATGCAGCTGTACCTTTCCCTCGGTTTTACTGATGCAACAACTGGACTTCCCTTATAGTGGGGCAGGTTTCCAGAAATCTTGTCTGGTTATGGTACCTGGTATGGGCATGCATTGCCTGAAAAAAAAAAGCTTCTTCCCCTGCCCTGGTGTCCTGACTTTTATATTTTGTCCTGACATCACACTAATCTAGAATTGTTTGACAGAATATCATGGAAAACAATATTGATTCACCATAATAGAACACAAAATAATAGTGGGAAACATTGAAAAAATATTTTAAATCGTAAACTCTTTTTTAAAAAGCAAAGTATAAAAATATATATAGGTAAACAGAGTAAAAAACAAAAATACAGTAAAATCACAAACTTAAAATTATTCATATATAAAACCATATCTACTCACAATATATATATACTGTTAAAACAAACACATTAAAATAAGTCGAGGATTATTCCAAGAAAATAAATATTACAACATACATAAAACAATACACGTACATTTAACATATTAAAAATATTAATAATACAAAAATACACCAAATGCATATTTTTAGAAATGTTAACTAGCATCCACATAAAAATGGAGATAACTGAAAAAAAATACAAAAAATAGCCAATAAAATGTACCACAAAACAAACTAATCAATATAAACCTAATAAAGTGACCAGTATAAAAATAGCACAAACCTCGCTATTTTTCACAGGGACAATTTCACAACAACAAGAAAGAGGCACTCTGCTGAAAACATAGCCCAAAAAATCCAAGTCGACATGCGTAAACCTGTAAAAAGGCACTTTAAAAGTAAGTAAAATAAAACCAGCTATAAAATAGAACAACCCCTATAAATTAAACATAAACGCAAAACCTCATAACCCCTGAAACCTAAACAAACCTGTATTTTTAACATAAAAATAAAACAAACCTTTTCTCCCAAATAGGAAATTAAAACTCACCTGACCCAAATTTCTACTACATCAAAGACAAACGGAGGAAAAGCAACAGCACATAGAAGTAAGTATAAAATGTAAAAGGTTTGAAAGTACGTTTAGGGGCCTGATTTAGGTCTTGGAGGATTGGGTCCCTCTGTGACTCTTTTTGGCGGTCTTCCTGCCCACTGGCTTGGCAGTCTTAAATTACTCATACAAGCAATAGCAATAGCATACCAATGTGCAATGCATATGGCTCTGATGTTACACATCTATATAACCATATGTTGTTCATACATTTAGTGCCAGGCGCCTTCTAAAAAAATATTTTCCTTATATCACTCTGATTTAATATAATTTTTTTATTTTTCCTTTTTTTATTTTGTTTGGTATTTTTAGTGCATAGTGCATTTTCCCCGAGAGGGTCACTCGGCTGCTTGCTTGCAACTCGTTTCATCTACAGTGCAACCCATCACATCCCATCTGCAGTGCTACCACTACTTTTAAACTGGCTGACGTTTTGGAATAAAATGTTCCAAAATGTATTAGTATCAAAAGGAGATTGAGGATTAGAGAGCTAATCCTTATCCCCTAGGTTATATGTTAAATCAATGAGAACTAGTCTGTCAAGACGTGATGAGAAACTCAAAGCTGTGTGTTGTTACCAGAAAGAAGAAATCTTCTTTCTTTATGAAGCCCTCACCCACCAACCAAGTTGGTGGCATGCTTCATCATCGGGCCCACCTGGTGACACCGAGTGTGTCCCTGGTGTGCTACAATGCCTGTGTTACAGCGGAGCTGGTATACTTACTGAGTGTGCAGTGTGGGTGACTTGAAATTGAGATTTAGAAACTGTCCAGTGGTCCCATTATCCAAAGGGATTAATTTTAATGTTTGGGCCTCTGGCAACAGTAAAAACAAGGCAGTGGATGTAGGTGGAGTCACCCACACTGCACACTCAGTAAGTATACCAGCTCTGCTGTAACACAGGCGTTGTAGCACACCAGGGACACACTCGGTGTCACCAGGTGGGCCCAATGATGAAGCATGCCACCAACTAGGTTGGTGGGTGAGGGCTCCATGTTCCAAAATGTGTCATTGTTTTGCCATTTCAGGATGCCCAACATGTTTATTCTAATCAGCCATATTTGAACTTTAAAAAAAAGATGCACCAGGTACAACGCAATTGCAAGACAACCTGCCACTGCTTTGCATATTTTTTTATTGCAAGCGTATGTCAGCCATATTTGTTGGGAATATGTTTTCTTGTTTCTACTTGTATTCTCCCAAATGTATCTTATATATGCTTGTGGGGCTTGTGTGTGTGTTTTTATTATGGATAGCTAAGTGGGCAAATGCAAGAATGAGTCAGTGAGTGGATTAGTAGATGCAATAATGCAGGAATAAGTAACAGAATGTATGTATGATGACTTATTGAGTCCTGAAACGCATTAGTGACAAAAGAGGCATATTAAGTTTTAAGCCAGACCTACTATCATTACCAATACATACTTCTACCTTTTCCCAGCATTGGCAAAGCGTACAGTACATTATGTAATGGAATAAACAGCATTTGTGTATGCGGCGCTTGGAAACAGCATTTGTGATGCCTGAATGTACATGTGCTAGCATATTAAAGCCAGATCTACTGGCTTTGACAATGCTTGTTGCTGCTCCTTCTTGGAAGAGACAGAGATCGAAGCCTTTGCTGTAGTGAATTATATTGCCATGGCTATTTGCAGATAACTCCAGATAATGTGGGCAATTCAATCATGGAAAAAGCTTCCTAGAGCGTTGACAATTTGATGATATCCTGATGACAAGAGGTGAAATATGATGAGAAATAGGGAATCAATATCTGAAATCTCCGTGGAATATACTGATGAATGCAAATGTTCTGAATATTTATATTTTTTACAGACAAGGTATATTTGCAAAAAAACCGGTTTTGACAGAAAGGGATATCTAATGCACATTTTTCGGATTTTGGAATTGTTAGGAGACAGGGTGAAATGTATCTACTGTTCTGAGAAGTAAAATAAGAATGCATTTCAACATTTGAACAGGTACCTTTGCTAGGATTCAGGGCACCAGTTGATCAGCATTTTAGAAAGGAACATTTGAAAACCTACATTCACTTTTACTTCAGAAATGTTCTTCCAGAAATTGAAAGTAATACAGGCATGGTAAAATAGGAGAGTCCCTCGGCGGCAACATGAGAACACTAAGAACGGATCAAGAGCCTTTAAATACTCCTCTAGACTTCACCTGTACTTTAAAACGAGATGATAAAATTAGCATGCAAATACATTTACATTTTACCAATATAAAATACAGATAGGGATGTCATTTAAAACAATTGTAAGATCTCAGTGATGTGTTTTGGCTTTGAACCGATTTTCTATAGTGCGCGTAGTTATTCATGTATTTATTCATTTGTAATTCCTTACAAATAAATGACTGAAGCAAAATGATGTGCACGGTTTCAGGTACAGACTGTGATGGTGATGCTTCTCAGTCTGAAGTATGATTTGCATATAAATCTACGTAGAATAGAGAGACAGTCAGTTTAACACCTTATCAGTCGGTTAACAGTGTCAATCTGCTGCATGCATTATGCAGGTGCCGTCACATTAGGGAACCACAGACGCTCATTTAAAACAAGGATATGCAGGTTAAAATGGGATATAGAGAAGAATTGTGGCGTGCTTTTTGGCTTAGGCGTCTGAGGGCCAGATTTGGTAATGTAAATCGGTGGTACTTTAATTCAATCTCGGGAAAATGCTAATATGATATAAAATATTTGTTATAGGCACTTGGGAGGGGCTTGGGTTTGAGAAGAGATTTATGTACTTGAACCAAGAAGACCTCTTTTGAAGTCCGCAGATTACAGGGATTTCAACCTTAACTTTGTTCTTCATTTGATCTTAATTTTGGGTCCCCGGCTAATACCTACATTTATTACAGGTGATGGTTTCTTGACATTTTCCTGGAGGTTACAGACAAACGGAATAATTAGTATAGCAAGTGTGCCTTGGAGGTAAATAGAGCTGATTACAACGACAGCAACTGACCCCTTCTGCAGGAGGAGCATGGCATGTTGGCCACAGGCAAGCCCATCTGCACCAGTCATTGGCCTGGGCTGGGTCAGGGGGCAGTCCGATATGCAGGTCTCTAATTCCTGGTATCCTTGCCGAAGGAGGAAAACGTGCTGGCATGATGAACTAATTATTTTATGCTACAACAAGCCACTCTTTTCTCCTAGCTACTGACTCATTGTCAGTGATATTGCTCTCCCTCCCTCGCTGCTCCACCATTAAGTGAGGCCTTTCCCCAAACTCCTGCACTCTCGAGTGTTGGTGTTCGAGGCCCTCCTTCACCCGCAGGTTTCACCTGCGCCTCATCCCTGGTGGTCCAGTGGACCTCTGTCTCCATTCTCTTGCTCCGATTTTTCTCTCCTTTTTCACTTGTTTTCTCCCTCACTTTTATCTCCACCCTTCACTCTCCTTCTGGGTCTTTCCTCCATTTTCTGTCATTTTCCCCTCATTTCAAGCTCCCCCTTCATTCTCCTTCTGTGTCTTTCCTCTGTTTTTCATTTGTTTCTTACCCTCATCTCAATCTCCCCTTTTCACTCTCCTGTGTCCTCTGTGTATTTCCTCCACTCTTTCTTGCACTTTTCCTGCCGATTTCCCCTCATTTCAAGCTCCCCCCTTCACTCTCCTTTTGTGGCTTTCCTCCGTATTTCACTCGTTTTTTACCCTCATCTCAATCTCCCCCTTTCACTCTCCTGTGTCCTCTGTGTCTTTCCTCCACTCTTTCTTGCACTTTTGCTGCCTTATTTGCAATTTTCTCTCTTTTGCCTTTTTCCTTTTGCCTTTTTCAGCCCGTTTTTGCCTGCTGCTGCTGCCCCCGCGACCCCCCCAAGCACGACCAGTGCGACCGGCCCAATCCAGCTCCCCTCCCCGCTCCCGCCTCCCAGCTTTCCAGCCCTCCCCAACTCCTACTTAATGGCGGCCGCTGCGGGGACAGGCGAACAAGACCACTGACTCATTGTCATTGAAATTGTTCTCCCTCCCTCGCAGCTCCACCATTAAGTGAGGCCTTCTCCCAAACTCCTGCACTCTCGAGTTTTGGTGTTCGAGGCCCTCCTCCACCCACAGGATTCACCTGCACCTCATCCCTGGTGATCCAGTGGACCTCTGTCTCCATTCTCTTGCTCTGCTTTTTCTCTCCTTTTTCACTTGTTTTTCCCTCACTTTTATCTCCCCCTTTCACTCTCCTTCTGGGTCTTTCCTCCATTTTCTGTAGTTTTTCCCTCATTTGAAGCTCCCCCTTCACTCTCCTTCTGTGTCTTTACTCCATTTTTCACTTGTTTCTTACCCTCATCTCAATCTCCCCCTTTCACTCTCCTGTGTCCTCTGAGTCTTTCCTCCACTCTTTCTTGCACCTTTTCTGTCGTTTTCCCCTCATTTCAAGCTCCCCCTTCACTCTCCTTCTGTGTCTTTCCTCCCTATTTCACTTGTTTTTTACCCTCATCTCAATCTCCCCCTTGCACTCTCCCGTGTCCTCTGTGTCTTTCCTCCACTCTTTCTTGCACTTTTGCTGAATTATTTGCAATTTTCTCTCTCTTTTGCCTTTTTCCTTTTGCCTTTTTCAGCCCATTTTTCCCTGCCGCTGTTGCCCCTGCGACCCCCCAAGCATGACCAGTGCGACCGGCCGAATCCAGCTCCCCTCCCCGCCTCCCAGCTTTCCAGCCCTCCCCAACTCCTACTTAATGGCGGCCGCTGCGGGGACAGGCGAGCAAGACCACTGACTCATTGTCAGTGAAATTGCCCTCCCTCCCTCGCCGCTCCACCATTAAGTGAGGCCTTTTCCCAAACTCCTGCACTCTCCAGTGTTGGTGTTTGAGGCCCTCCTCCACCCGCAGGATTCACCTGCGCCTCATCCCTGGTGGTCCAGTGGACCTCTGTCTCCATTCTCTTGCTCTGCTTTTTCTTTCCTTTTTCACTTGTTTTTTCCCCTCACTTTTATCTTCCCCTTCACTCTCCTTCTGGGTCTTTCCTCCATTTTCTGTCGTTTTCCCCTCATTTCAAGCACCCCCCTTCACTCTCCTTCTTTGTCTTTCCTCTGATTTTCACTTGTTTCTTACCCTCATCTCAATCTCCCCTTTCACTCTCCTCTTTCCTCTGTGTCTTTTCTCCACTCTTTCTTGCACTTTTTCTGTCGTTTTCCCCTCATTTCAAGCTCCCCCTTCACTGTCCTTCTGTGTCTTTCCTCCATATTTCACTCATTTTTTACCCTCATCTCAATCTCCCCCTTTCCCTCTCCCGTGTCCTCTGTGTCTTTCCTCCACTCTTTCTTGCACTTTTGCTGAATTATTTGCAATTTTCTCTCTCTTTTGCCTTTTTCATTTTGCCTTTTTCAGCCCGCTTTTCCCCGCCGCTGCTGCCCCCGCGACCCCCCCAGCATGACCAGTGCGACTGGCCCAATCCAGCTCCCCTCCCCACTCCCACCTCCCAGCTGTCCAGCCCTCCCCGACCTCTAGTTAATGGCGGCCACTGCGTGGCCGTGCCGCCTGGGCACCAAAGGCCAGCTCGTCTGCGCCCGTCTGCGACCCGACTGCGACCAGCGCCAGGAACCCTGGATTTCTGCACCGCCAACGCTACGACCCAGTGGCACTCCACGCTCTCAACCAGGCCTCAACAACAACTGTAAGCTAGCATCACCAGCCAACACCCACAGACCTTTCAGCTGTCATTGCTGCCGGCACACCTGCAGCACCGCAAAGACCACTAATCCAGCGCAATCCGCCCGCAAGAACACAACCGAACCGAAGACCCTGCAATGCATTCTCCTCAACGTCCGATTCCTCCACATACACGCCACTGAAATCTGGGACCTCCTCGACAGCACTACCCCGGATGTAGCATTCTTTACCGAAACCTGGACCAACACCACCTCGGGACCGGACATTGCCATTGCCATTCCCCAAGGATACAAGATCTCCAGGAAAGATCCCCCCACCCACCCGGGAGGAGGAATCGCCATCGTCCACAAATTCACACTCCGCCTGAGCACACTCCCCGACGAGCCCACAGACCCAATGGAACACCTTCACTTCAAGATACTGACCAGCCCTACCTCCACCCTCCAAGGAACCCTCATCTACCGGCCCCCTGGACCCCGTGGACTTTTCACCAACTCCATCATGGACATCATCTTCCCGCATGCCATCGCGTCCACCAATTACACCCTACTGGGAGACCTCAACTTACACCTCGACAACCAACTGGACCCCAGCACGACATCCCTCCTGGACAACCTCCACAACATTGGACTCTGCCGGATCGTGACCAAACCCACGCACTCAGCAGGACACATCCTCGACCCCCTCTACACAACAGGAAACTCCATCACCTTCAGCCACACCACCGAACTCCCATGGACTGACCATCGATGCATCCACTTCACCTTCAGAACACCCCCATCCACAGACACCAGCACCTGCTCCCACGAAGAAACTGGACCAGAATCACCGACGACCAGCTAACCTCATCACTCAGCAACTCCACCCCAACCATCGCGGAAAACGACGACGCCAACACCGCAGCCCGAACCATGCACAGATAGATCTCCGACAGCGCCAACACCATAGCTCCCCTCAAGAAAAAGAACACCACCCACGCCAAAAAATCTAGATGGTTCACCACCGAACTTCGAGAGTCCAGACTCACTTGCCGCTGCCTCGAAAAGGCCTGGAGGAACGCCAAATCGACAGAAGCCCACAACAACTTCAGAGCCGCCACCAACGTCCACCACCAACTCATCAGAAAAACGAGGAAAAAATGCGATTGAAGGCAGAATCTCCATTCATGCACACAACAGCAAAGAACTCTTCAACATCATCAAGGAGTTTGCCCAACCCACCAGCGAGTCCACTGACATCCCTCCCTCACAAGAACTCTGTGACAAACTCAGCACCTTTTTCCACCACAAAATCAAGAGCATCTACGAAAACTTCGACGAAGACAACCAACACACTGAACCCTCACCAACCACCCCCGACACCCTGAACCCAGCGACCGACAACTGTTCAGACCTCACCACTGAAGATGCACTGAAGACGATGAAATCAATCCACTCCGGGGCCCCCACGGACCCCTGCCCCTACCACATTTTCAACAGAGCTGCCAACACCATTGCATCCATGCTCTGCCATACCATCAACCGCTCCCTGGCAACAGCCTCATTCCCTGACGACTGGAAACACGCTGAGATCAATCCCTCCTGAAGAAACCCTCGACGGACCCCACCAACCTCAAAAACTACAGACCCATCTCCCTGCTCCCGTTCCCAGAGAAAGTTATCGAGAAAGCCACATTCATCGAAGAGCACAACATCCTCGACTCCTCCCAATCCGGCTTCAGAAAATACCACAGTACGGAAACTGTCCTCCTCGCTGCAACAGGCGACATCTGTACCTTACTGGACAAAGGAGAAACAGCAGCCCTCATCCTCCTCGACCTCTCAGCTGCTTTCGACACAGTCTCTCACCGCACCCTAATACGCAGACTCCATGACGCAGGGATCCAAGACAAGGCCCTCGACTGGATCCGCTCCTTTCTCTCCGGCAGAACGCAGCGGGTCAGACTCCTCCCTTTCCTCTTGGACCCTACACATACCACCTGCGGAGTCCCCCAGGCTTCCTCCCTCAACCCTACGCTCTTCAATGTCTACATGGCTCCGCTCGCCCCCATCTTCAGAACCTACGGACTCAACATTGTGTCATACACAGACGACACCCAACTTATCCTCTCCCTATCCAACGAACCCAACACTGCCTGACACAACTTTGAGAAGGCATGGAAGCCGTCGCCAAATGGATGAAAAACAGCTGCCTACAACTACAAAACGGAAGTGCTCATCATGGACCCAAACCTAGATGCCTGGAACGACACCTGGTGGCCCCCTGCCCTCGGAAGCCCGCCAACCCCCACGGACCACAGAAGCAACCTGGAAATCATCCTGGATTCAGACATCAAAATGGACCTCCAGATCAACTTTGTCTCATCCTCCTGCTTCCACACCCTCCGCCTCCTACGTAAGACCTTCAAATGGATCCCCCTCAAACACAGAAAGACCATCACTCACACCCTGGTCACCAGCAGGCTCGACTACAGCAACGCACTCTATGCCGGAATAAACAAAAACCTCGCCCGCAAGCTACAGAACATCCAAAACGCCGCCGCAAGACTGGTCCTCAACCTGCCAGGACACTGCCACATCTCCCATCACCTGCGCACACTCCACTGGCTCCCCATCGAAGCTAGAGTCACCTACAAGATGCTAACCCACGCTCACAAGGCCCTCCACGACACCGGTCCAGCATACCTGAATAGCTGACTCAAATTCCACGCACCCCAAAGGTCCCTACGATCAGCCCAGCTCTCCTACGCCGTGGTCCCCCGCACCAGAAAGATCAGATCGGGAGGCCGCTCTTTCTCCCTCCGCGCGGCCAGAGCCTGAAACGACCTTCCACTCCGCCTCAGACAGATAACATCGCTCCCCATCTTCGAGACCTTAAAACCTGGCTCTTCAACAGACCCCCTCCTTGATGGACTGGAACCTGCAACCCCACCCACACCCCCCAGCGCCTTGAGACCCTTACGGGTGAGTAGTCGCGCTTAACAAACATCTGATTTGATTTGATTTGTATTTTTAAACCTAAAACATATTCACGACAGTCCTAGATACGACCAAGAGTAAGGACCATTGTGCTCAATAACTTGAACTGGTATCCTATTGATGCGCCATCAATAGCAAATATAACTTAGATATCTTACATTTTACATCTTACATTTTGTAGAGTTGAAAAAACTTAGGGAAAAAAGTGTTGCATTGCTGCTTGAAATCAGTTTTTAATGCGCCCTCCTTGCGAAACGATGGACGCACTGTATTTACTGTATGGCGCTCCATGTCGCAAGGAGTGACAGATGCGTCAGGAATCCTGACGGATCTGTCGGCACAAAAGTCACACATTGCTGGAGTTGTGTCACAAGCAATCATTGCTGGAGTTGTGTCACAAGCAATCAAGCAATTAATGAGGCAGAATCACACACATAGCACTGCGTCATCCTTACACCTGCTATGAGCCAGGCATAAAGTTTTGACGCAGTAGCGCCCTAGAAGTGGCGCAGTGAAATCTGACTCCTACGAGGCTTTTTTGCATGGGAATGCCCACCCTGCATACATTATACCTGACGCAGGTATAATGTGGTGCAGGGCTTTACAAGGTGATGCATCTGCCTAGATGCCTCACCTTGTAAATATGGTGCAACGTGTTGCATTGTTTACTCCGCCACTGCATCATGAAAAGTGACACAACAGTGGTGCAAAAGTGTCTCAAGACGCTCATAAATAAGCCCCCTAATATTTTGTGACGACCTTAGACGTGGATGCCCAATCAACCCCACAGAAGAACTTACAGTTGCATTTAACAGTTGGGCGTCAAGCGGAAATGGGGTTTCTCATTATTTCTAACTCCTGTTGCAAAAGACTGTCCATTAAACTACCTCAGACCATGTGTTTGAGATCGAGAGTCGGCTCTTATGATCTTTCTCCATCTACTTCATCTAAACCTGTTACTTTGGTTTTGATTGACTGTATCAACATACACGCACCCGTGTTTTTGTGCTCACTAACAACAAACACAAAAAAATCTCATCAAAATCAGCAATCTGAAAGAAGCCCCAGTTGCTAAAATGTTGAATAAATCCTTTTCTTCATGAGCACTAAAGGAGCTTGAGGGAAAAGGCATCCGGAACAGAGGTTATACGCACCAACTGATTTGTTTTACTCTTGCCACCGACTTGGTCTGACCATGGAGTGGTAAGCTTTAAGATTAAAAGTAGCTCACGTTTAATTAATCTAAATTCATTGGGCTTTTTTTAAAACAACCCTGTGCTGACCCATGGCTGCAATCAGACTGTTTTTCAATTGATTTTCTTCCCTGGCTGTATCCCAGATGATGATGTCTGAAACACTCAATATTATTTATTAAGAGACTAGATTTGACTAAACTGCATCAAAATCATAAGTATTGGTTTGCTCCGGAAGTTCTGGAAAACAAAAAAAGCGTTTTCTTGTTTTTAAGTGTGTCTTGCAAAAGGAATAAGAAACTGAAGACCTGATAGCTCATAAAGCTTAAATTAAAACAATAAAAGGGTTTATTAGGAAAATTGTTGTTGGCAATTATGAGCCCTTAAAACCTTCTGCCACCCTAAGTAAATCACTTGCAGATTCATTTCTAAAAAGTCTGGACCATACGAAAATAACGCAAACCATGAAACACATCTCACTCCAAACGTGTTTTCCTCTTATCAGACCTCTTCAGTGAAGTTTTAATTTTCTTTTGGTTTCAGTGATCTATTCTGTATATGTTAAACACTCCATTCCCTCCCTCTTTGAAAAGAAAGCCTGAGAGTCTGATCTAAGCAAGTTGAGGATTTGGAGTCCTCATGGATATCCGTAAATTAATACCCCATAAGAAAATGGTATATCTAATATTTTCCTCGGTCTAAAAAAGATTACTGCCTCTATGTCTCTAGATACATTCAAAAGTGGACTCAAATGAATGTTGTAACCCTACTACTTATGCAATCTATCTAACACATTCATGTTTCATCAAATTTCAAAAGTTGCCTGGCCTTGAGAAGTTGATTGACAGCAATCACTAAAGAAAGCAACTTATTCAGCCCTCTTCAGGTAGGTTCCAGATGATGGAAATATTCTAAGACTGTGCTTTTTTTGACAGTACAAGATGAACAACAATAGGCGCATTTCAGCAGTATCAAGTCAGGTCAGCAGTGTCTGGTCCCTCATTATATTATCTCTGGCAGCGACATACTGCTGCAACGATTGTCCCAGGCTAGATTTGGAGAGTTTGGTCCTCAAATGGATTGAGTCCTTTTTACATGAAAGAATCCAATGTATTGCTCTTTCTACTTACTCTGACCACTCATCCCTTTATCTGTGGTTCTTTATTTAGTCCACTGCTCTTTTGTCAATACATTCATGTACTGGCATGCCTCATTTTAACAAAGTACTTTGTTCCTTTAACTTTGCCTGTGACACCCAAATCTTGTTGAGCTGAAAGAAGCCATCTGCTGCAATAGAAATAGGACCTTTTTCTGTATATAGGCTGTAACCCTATGGATAAAATCTAATTTTCTGAATCTTAATGGAATCAAGATTAAGGTCTTGTTAGTGGGTAGAAATTAAGGCAGTTGGACCAATTACCTGTGACAACCCTTAAGCCTATGACCATTGTTAGAATCTTTGAACTGACAAGGCATTTTCTTCTCAACAGCAGATGAATGAAATGGCGAAGTCCTGCCACCTCCAATTGAGCATATTAAGGAGAGTGTTGTCATCAATCCCGTAGAAACAGAATTATTGTGGTTTTGCTTCTAAGTTCATATTGCTCAGATCACAGCGTCTCTACCTAGGTCTTTTTCACTATTAACTGGCATGACTACAAAACGTTCAAAACATGGCAGTCCACCGGTTAGAACAAACCTATAAAATAGACAATGTCTTGCCAGTGCCTTACAGATATCACTGACTGCCAGTTGACTGTGGAACTTTGTTTAAATATCATATTCTAGCATAAGGGATTTTATAAAAATGGGTTCAGAAATTTCCCTAAAATGTTCACTGCACTCTGGTCAGAAGTTGCTGTACTCCTTGTGAAGGACAAACTGAGTTAAGTTATAAAACCTTCTCATAACTTTCCTTGTAGAATTGGAATGCTTCGCCAAAGACTCTCGAATGAAGGAGAATCATTTACAGTTCAGAAGAAATCTGAAGACCTTCCTGTTCTCTGTCAGTGGCTTGACAAAACTTCACTTCACCACTCTGAAGCCGACAGGATGATGTTATTTATTTTCTTTATATTTAGCATGATGAAAACCTTGTGCATAGGGTGACAGTGCACTTTACAACATGGTGCAATTATATTTAGTATACGTGGACAAAAAGACACAATGGTGTTAACAGTAAAATGACACAGGTGAGAAAAAATTTAATGTTTATAGAGATGTTTAGTGTTGTCAGGATTGAGACGGTGTACATAGTTCTTGCAAGATTTCTGGGACAGTGTTGTTTGCAGTCCTTTTTCAAAGCTGACATAAATGGCCTACCATCTCAGACATTTTTTACCTGATGAGAATAATTCAAGTTTCAGGTTTCATCATACACGTTTCCCTGTTCAGTAGTGACTACAGTAAGGAGTTGCAATTCCCATTTCAACATAGAACTATGTCCCTTGCCTAATAAAAGGGAGGGTGTTCAACCTCTTTCTTATCAGAATACATGTATTTTCCTAATTTGTGAACTGTATAGGTGGAGCAGACACTATGAGTAACAACAGTTCAATAGCAGTTGTTGGTAAAGGCTGCTGCACCAGTTTCATAGCAATTGAGGAAGATGGAATACTAAGGACAGTGAAAGGTGAGGTGGGAGTAATGTCCCTTAAGGTTAAAGGAGCCACCGCCAAGTTCACAGCCTACAATTCTATCAAGATACCACTGTCATACCCCAGTCTGCCTGTCCTGCATGTTCCCCATTGACATCACAATTTTCCAATTAGGCTGCTATGTACTTTATCTTGCATGCTTTGCTGGGGGTTTAATTCAAAAGGCATGCTATGCACTTTAGTTTGTGTGCACCTTAAACAAGTCTGTTTAATGAAGTGCAAGTGCCTGGTATTTTTGTTAAAAAAACATGTACTACTAAGCAATTAATTGAAGCCCTCAGATTCCTCCTGCCCTTGTTTTCATTTCAGAATGTCTTTTTTGTACAATGGCTGTTGACTAATTATACACTGCTTGCAATTAAAGGCATCTGTTTCCTGATGTCCTTGTTTCCTGAGGGAGTGCCTGTTATTTTGTTTCTATTTGTCAATGACTGCTGACTAATTATACACTGCTGAGCAATTAAAGACATCTGTCTTCTGCTGCCCTTGTTTCCTACCAGAGAGTGTGGTATTTAGTTTGTGTTTGTACAATGACTGCTGACTAGCTAAGGGCCTCTTTTTTCTGTCCCTATTTCCTACCGGGGACAATCTTCTGATTGGCAGATAGCATTCTCCATGTGCATGATGGGCTATAAAAACCACGTTCAAAGTGTGGCTGCCCACTTGGCTTTGTTAAGCTGTCTCAAGAGAGAGCTGTGTCTTCTGCTATCACTGCTTGTGGGTTCTAAGCCCTAATGCCTGCAGCAAGAGCAACCCAGACACTGTTGACTGGAAGCTGGGGGCCTGCAACCTTATTTGGAATCCCGTTCCTTCTAAACAACTTTCTACAACTTGAGCCCTGGAACCTGGTTGTTTAGCTGGTGCTGCCGTGCATCCCTCACCTTGAGTACAGCCATCATTCTTTCATGTTCACTCAATGCTTCAGCTACTTTAGCCCAATTAAGGATACCCTTACAGAATTAATTCAAATGAGGAAGTGTTAGCAGAAGAAAAAGAAAAAAGGACAAATGTATGAAGTAACGCAACATTAAAAAAAACTGATAATAGGATCATTATCGTCAGTGAAGAAACCAAAAATTCAACCTTAGGATTTAGCGTAGGGGTCAGTGTTTAAAAAAGATCCATGTGTTGATTTGGATTTCTTACAAGAATTCTTATCTGATATTTTCACAAGAATTCACACTCAATAAATTCTCTAAATGAACCTTTTCTGGGAAAAAAGAGCAATTTTTCTCCTAAGGTTACCTTATCGGGAGTAAAAACGTAAACTCAATGGTGGTCTCTACAAGTGGGGTTAGGGATTATGGAGGTAAGCCACAAATAACTGAAGGTGGGGGCAAGAAAAGCATGCTCAAGCTGTTTGTAAAGCATTTGATTGTGTTCTTTTGTCACAGAGTACCTCTCCTGGCAGAGGGAGTGTGCCTTACCACTGGAACTTGAAGGGTCCTTATCAAAAGGATCTGCACACACTCATCATTCTTTCCACAAGAGAACTAGGTACAACAGAACTATTGTTCTCTCACTCTCACTCTATCAGTCTATCTATCTGTTACTAAGGGCTAACCTCACTGGGGCAGTGGTGGAAGATCGTCTCTTCCGCAGAAGTCCTAGGAATTCAAGTGAGTGGTCCTTGGTGTGACAACTACTATCAAGTTCAGAAAGCCCATCACAACCATTTACACAACAATCAAGTTTAACGCCAACACCTCCAAATCCACTACCACAGAAACACAGGTATAAATGTTTGGATCTCCTCCAGTGCTCACAAGAATTATTCAAAAGCTGGAGAAGTACTCCCATGAGGGGTAATAGTCATAATGCCAGTGATGATGAGGAAAAGGAGTCAATACATCTTAATCTTGGGGTAAGATTGAGGCTCAGTTTGTGATAGGAAAATGGCTGTAACCAACCAAGATAAACCTTCTTCACAATCAGATGAATGAACAAAGGTGAAGTAGGAAACCGATTTGCTTGATGGGACAAACTCTGCCACCCCTGTGCCAAACTAGTTTATCTTTATGCCAAACCTTTTTCTCAGGACAGCCTCATCTACGTCATAGTAGTGAGGGATCAAGATAGAAGGCTTCTTCAAAGAATGTGCTTTATGGATCAGCAGTACCAACACAGCACTTGAATCAAGAAATCACTCTGTAAAGCTCCCAGACCAACCTAGTAAAATTTAAAAAAGTATTTTATGAATACAATAAGACAAAAATGAAAAAAACTGGAACATTTACTGCAAAGGTATCAAGCTTCAAAATAACAACTCAGCTTCACACATTTTTTCCTTTCTCCATGAACACTCAATGAAAGTTCCTGGATTATTATCTTTCAAGGACTGGGCACTGATAAGATATGCTAAATCACCTTCTTGATTGCCCAAAGGGTGACTCCTCCTAGCAGCCCTAGTGACACCTTGCACAGAATAGTGTAAAGGCATGCAGAAGTGTATCCTTAATAGGGTCCCATTCATGGGAAAAAACCCACAAAGTAGAAAAAAATGAAGATGTATATTGGAACAGGAGAAATCAGGGAGGATCAGCATATTCTTGATATCAAGAAGAAGAAAAGAGCCAATCAGCAATCCAGGTAGAGGATCCAGAAGGCGATCAAAATAGGTTGAATCAAAATTCAGGGACATAAATAATAGCAAAGGTTGATAAAAATAAGAACTTGCCTACTGACTTATAGATGCAGAGAGTGGTTCTGGCATAGCGTGAGGAACTTCTGGGGGAGACGAGACGCGACCGAACAAGGCTACACTCCGCACTCCGTGAGGTCCCAAAAAGACTTGGGGCCCGATTCACAGAATTAACTTAAGACAAAATCCTAAACTTAGTACCATTTTGGTATTCACAGAATGCACTTACTACTTCTGGTATTCACAGAATGAACTTACTACTTTTGCGATTCACAGAATAAACTTACTACTTTTGGTATTCACAGAATGGATTTACGACTACTAACTTTACGTCCGCACTCGGGCCAGAATATCCGGCCCGGAGGTGGAGCTTCCGGCCCGGAGGCGGGGCTTCCGGCCCGGAGGCGGGGCTTCCGGCCCAGAGGCGGGGCTTCTGGGCCGGAGGCGGATCTTCCGGCCCGGAGGTGGGGATTACGGCCAGTGGCGGAGATTTAGCCATGGCCAAAATCTCCACCTCTGGGCCGGAAGCTCCGCCTCCGGGCCGGAAGCTCCGCCTCTGGGCCGGAAGCCCCGCCTCCGGGCCGGAAGCTCCGCCTCCGGGCCGGAATTTCCGGCCCGAGTGCTGACGTAAAGTTAGTAGTCGTAAATCCATTCTGTGAATCGCAAAAGTAGTAAGTTTATTCTGTGAATCGCGAAAGTAGTAAGTTCATTCTGTGAATACCAAAATGGTACTAAGTTTAGGATTTTGTCTTAAGTTTGTTCTGTGAATCGGGCCTTTGGAGTTATTGGCCGGAGTAGCGCAGTGGAACTGAAGCACAGCGTGGTAAGTTAAGCCTAACTTCTCAGTGCCAAACTACCAGAGGGTGAGTATAGGTTAATTTAGATTGTGCATCTGACTTACCCTGACTAGGGTTATGGTCTCTACTTGGACAGGGTGTAAACCTCTCCTAACTAAAGGCCCATTTTCTAACACATTCCTGAAAACCCACAAAATGAAATGTATCCAGGATGGATAAAGTAAAAATGCCTTAGTCCTTCAACAATGCCTCAATGTTGCACTATGTGTTCATGAGCAAAGTTCTCTCGGATCAACTGCTGGATTTCTCAATCCCGCACCAGCAGACCATTTACCATTTACCATTAAACACCACACTATCCTCACAATCAGTCAGTAGCCATAAAATAAACATCTTGGGCTCGGCCACCGGGTAAGAACTACACAATTTACTAAGAAGAGTCAAATGGCAAAAAAAAAATACAAGACTAGTTGCCTGGAATTCTAAACGGAAACATGAGAACATTAACAGTTCTGAAGCCTATATTTTCTCACACTGGCCAGACACAGTAATAGCCATGCATCAATTACTGCAAGGAAAAATGCCTGTTAAGCAACAAGGGTTTCACACAAAGGTGAGCCATTTACAACTGCAATATAGTAAGGGTGTAAGACAAATCAAGAGAATCCGGAGGAATGTCATCAGGCAATTTAAACAACGAGGGGACGAGGACCATTGTAACAAACTAGCCAGCCAGGAAGTTCCACAACAGGCTCATATGGCAGCACAAAAGACAGACCACACAAGGTCGAAGGTACCCCTTGGGGGATGCTTTATGTGGTCTGGGAGAAAGGGGAATCAAACAGCAATAATATATAAAGAACCTCCCACTCGACCAACAAATGTTTTGACAATGGCTAAGAATAGCTCACACAGGCTGTCCCTTTGTAGTGACGTGACTAACTACACATCCAGATATATTTTATGACTCATTTTATTTTGAGTTTTTATAATTTGGTTGCACTACTTATCAACCATTTTTTCATTTATATTTTCTTTAAAATACAAATCATAACCGTATGATGTTACAATATACAGTGCAAATCATACATAATTTGACTAAAGACTAATTTAACTACAGTATACACACAAGGCAAAATAATGCAATATTTAACATACAATTAATGAAAAAAATATGTAAAACCCCTTACAAAAACACAAAAGTACAACCTCACATGCAGTCATAACATCACAATCATACTCATACACACATCACATACATAATGTTCCAGCTAGCAAGGTTTGGACTAAATAACTCTTGGCGAGAATCCTTCTTTTTTATTCCAAGGTTATGCAGCCAGCTGGAAAATAGATCAGGCCGACGCACGTTTCAGTGGATTATGAAACTTGAGTCCACCTTCATCAGGACCGCTAAATTTCTTTAATTTAAAGCAGTGGAGGCGGTAAGGGGATCAGCACAATAAAATCCAGTCGAATGCGTATAGTCTGTGATGGGACTGGAGGTCCTAACTGGGTGCCTCTGAAGTTGTTTTCAATCTGAATGCTTCTGTGGGTGGTACAATCAGTGCTGCAAGCCCACCAGCAGCATTTGATTTACTGGCCCTGGGCAAACACAGTGCACTATACTAGGGTCTGACAAGTAAATCAAATAACCAATCATGGAATCACTAATCCATAACAACAATTTACAAAAAAGGGAGCACTTGCACTTTGGCACCGAATAGCAGAGGCAATGTGCCCAAAGCATCTAGACCAGCAAAACACAGCAAAAGCATGAGAGGCAACAGCGAAAAATGTAAGGAAGACTCACGCCAATGGTGCCCAGTCTAACACATAGCTTTAACCTAAAGACTGTTAACTGGTAAATCTCTACAAAACCACAGCATAGCACGCAAATTAAAAGGCTGAAGTAAATCCAGCGTAGAAACATTGAATAAGATACCATTCGCCTCTACTAAAGCACGGATACACTTTTCAGATGAGGCCTCACCCCTGAAGGATTTTTTTTAATGATCACTATTAAGGCGAATATATGTAGTAAGCTGCCCATGACCACATACAATTCAAATGAGGCCAACAAGAAAACACTGTACAATCTAAATGAACTAATAGGTAAAATGAGCAGGTGACTTATGATAGTTGTATTAAGTTACGTTAAATTAAGTATTGAGTTGTGTCATCCTATCTGTACTATTTTATTTCTTTGCACTTTTAATATTTTATTGTCCCCTGATCGATGTTTTTATCAAGAATAGTGGGTGTTTTAACCGTGGTTTATGACATGTATCGTTCTTTTGAGTAACAATTTTAATTAATTGAATCAAAAAATGATTACTCAATTACTCTGAAACTGACGAAAAATTAGGGAACAAATGCGTTGTGATGCATCCTGCATTTGGAAATACCTCTTCATTCAAGGTAGTAACAGGACCTGACATTACAGAAAATAACTAGTCTCATCCTGGACTGGGAACCTCTGTTAACATTCTATGCGTAATTGACGATCTTGGAGAGGGCTGGCTATATGGCTTTAACATTCTTACCTACCGCAAGTCACATTGTTTACCCGGTAGATGAACAGGAAGTCTGAGCTTGACATTTCTTGACCAGCGTTGCATTTTGTTGTTTCACTGCTGCCCCCCACACCCAGTACCTTAACTAGTTTGTCAATCACCCACTTAGAAAGTGATACCAGTGCTGTTCAGGCAGTGCAGTCTCTGAACAGCATACCCAGCACAGTGTCTCAACATGCTGGCTATCAAAGTGGACTGAAATTTTATCTTTGGGCAGTGCAGAGCCTCTGGTAAGTTCTTGGCCCATTTTTGGCACTCTTACAACATACTCACATGTGGTCACTGGGCAGCTTCCTCTTGCTCCAGGAGTACAACAAAACTCCCAGTTTCCAGGTGCCTCTGGCCTTTCGTAAGGTTGAAGGGCTGGAGGGGGGTCAGTCACCTTGTGAAGGTATACACTGTTCATAGCTTCCAAACTTCACAGGATTTGTCTTGGGGTCTCTCTGACTTGCATCACCACAGGAGAAGGAGTCCCTTCAATCCATTCCAATTCTGCATACCAGCTCACCAACAGTGGAAGTTGGTTTTATCACTCATTCCAAGGCCCATTAAAGAATCCTCACACAGACCACTGCTAACCCAGTTACAATTTGTCAACTGGTCTGCTTCACAAGAAGGACCCTCTTTGGTGCCATATTGTGTCCATCGGGGCCACCAGGAGGTTTGCTGGTTCTGATCCCCTTCTAGTACACACAGTTGTTGGACAGTCACAAGCTTCACCCCACGGCCTAGCAGTCCCTCAGCTTCCAGGTTTTACACTAACTGTGTTTGTGGTCTAGCTGTCTTCCAAACATATTCAGACTCCTGCCTGAGTTATGCTTCTTGGGCGCACCCTTAAGACTTGGCTGTGTCTGGGGGGCCACATGCAACTTCCAGCCACCCCCCTCTAGTTCAGGTCATGCCCTGTACCCAGCAGGCTAGCACACTGCACCGCATGAATTAATCCAAAGCTTTGTTCTCTAAAGCCATCAGGTATAGCAAGCCTAGCACAGGTGAGGGAATGTCCCTACTGCGATCACCCTCCCCCAGCCACTCTCCAGTTTATTGCAGATTCTTCACTTATGGCCAAAACTCTAGAATGTGGGTGGTCAGTTCTAAAAAAATCACATCTCTTAATTGGAAAAAGTGATATGCCAATGTTAGACCTGGCACCATTGGCGTGGGTCTCCCTTCCATTTTTGCTGTTGCCTCATGTGTTTTTGCTGGTGTTAGATGCTTTGGGCACTGTGCCACTGCTGTCCAGTGCCACAGTGCAAGTGCTCCCTACTATAAATGAATGTATTGATTAGTGATTCCACGATTGACTGATTTGGTTTACTTGTCAGACCCTAGTATAGTGCACTGAGTGTGCCCAGGGTTTGTAAATCCACATATGCTGGTGGACTTGCAGCACTTGTTGTGCCACTCACAGGAGCAGCCTTGTAAAATGCGTCTAAGTTCTGCCATTGCAGAGCCTGCATGCAGTCTGTTACTGTCATGCTGACTGGGCAAGTGCACCCACTTGCCAGTCCCTAAACCTTCCCTTTTCTTCATATCAGACACCCCTATGGTAAGCCCAAGGGCAGGGTGCATTGTAAGTATAAGGTAGGACATGCTCTGATGTGTGTGGCATGTCCTAATAGTGAATTACAGCCATTTTCGTTTTTCACTATTGCAAGGCTACCTGTTCTCCATAGGCCAGAATGGGCTGTTAGATTATAACATGTTTATAATCTTAACTGACTTAGAGAACATGGTAGAAATTCGAGTTTAGTATGCCTGAACTCAGAATGATAAAATACATCATTTAGTGAAGGTGGTTTTAACATTCTGTGTTCGAAAATACTACTTTTAGAAAGTAGGTATTTTCTTGCCTAACCTTTCAAGCCTGCCTCTGCTAGGTTGTGTATTCCTTGTCTGGAGTTTGAGTGACAGGGATGGGGGATTCCAGGAGACAGGGTGAGTCAGCCCAGTGGTGAATAGAGAGATCTGCATCTAGATGGGAGGGAGGAGTTGCACCTGGGACCTGAATAGGACAGTGCCTGCCCCCACAGTGCTGGCTCCGCCCCCTGTGGTACGTCTGATGTCTCTGCCCTGTACTGTGAAAGGAAAGAAGGAGTCATGTCAACAGAGTGCTCCAGAACTGGTTTGGACTGGGCAAAGGCCCCTCTGCCCTCAGAGGACAAAGGATTTTGGGGTATAAATATTGGGACCCTGATCCCAAGAAATTAGATCACTTTTGGAACAATAAGAAACCTTTACTGAGGAGCGGAACCTGAAGAAACTGAGGAGAGACTATCCCTAAGCTGCAGTGCTGCTTGGGGGATTGGCCTGCAGTGGTATGCCTGACTGCCAAAGGAAGGAGAAGAGACTTTGTGTGCTCATTTCAACTTGTAAGGATCTCCGAGGACTTGGAACAGAGCTTGCCTCCTGCTAAAGTCTCAGGGACAACAGACTTCAACCTCCAGATCCCCAGAGATCTTTGGAAGTGCCTGCTGCTGTTTTGGGCCTTCTGAGGGACTGCGTGTCGCAAGGAGCTGGAAGCGCGACTCAACGAAGCCGAAGCGTGTCGCCGTCGCTGCTGCTGCCGTCGAACTTCTGAACAAGGGTGTCGCCGCTGGAGTTGTCGCACTGCACCGCATCGAGAGAAGCGTGCAACCAAGAGGAAGCGTGACGCCGTCTCTGCTGCCTGCCGTCGCACTTCTGAACAAGGGTGTCGCCGCAGGAGTTGTCGCACTGCACCGCATCAACAGAAGGGTCTCACAACGAGGAAGAAACGCGCCGCCGTCGGAGCTGCTGCCGTCGAATTTCTGAACAAGGATGTCGCCACTGTAGTTGTCGCATCGTGCGGAAGCTTCACGCATCGTGAGAGAAGAGTGTCGCAGTTGGAGCTTTTGCCATCGCACTTCTGAACAAGGGTGTCGCCGCTGCAGTCCACGCATCGGACCGAGAACTTCTCACATCCCCGGAGAAGCATGCTGCACCTGGAAGATCTTCACGTCTTTATTTCTTTGCTCCAGAACTTTGCCGCATTTCCATCGCTTCGACATTGCTTGTCGTGGAAGCGCAACGCATCGTAAGGTACATTGACGCAAAGTGTCGCATCTTAAGAACTGAACTGAACTAAGCTAAAAACTACCATCTTAAAGTAATAGTATTGTGTATTTTTGTCGTTTATGGTCCTGTGGTAAATCTATATAAAGTATACTTATTTTTAAATAAAACCTGTGTGGTGTCCATTTGTAACGTTGTCACTGGATTACTGTATGTGGTCATAAATGCTTTACACACTGCCTCTGAGATAAGCCTGTCTGCTCGTGCCAAGCTACCAAGGGGGTGAGCAGGGGTTATTGTAGGAGTGTACCCCTTTACCCTGACTAGAGGCAAGGGTCCCTATTTGTCACAAGTACCCACCTGTGCCAACTAGAGACCCCCAAATCTATCATTGGTGGTCAGCAGTGAGGATTCAGGACTCGCATTTGTGACTTATGTACAGTGATTGGTGAACACTACTTAGTGAGTGCAGACCATAACGCAACCACATACTTTTTGGTAGATTCCTTTTTGAATTTTCTATTGTTGAAAGATGCCAGATTCAGTTGTCATGAGAGATACAGAATCCATAGCCTCTATTGATTGTGATTGGGAAGAAGAGAAGCTAGAAAGCTACAAAGCTAGACAGCTGAAGTACTTCTGCAACAAATTCAAGGTTTCCACTGTTGGGTGCACAAAGAAGGAAGAGTTCTACAAGGTGCTGAGGGCCTGGGTAGAAGCAAGGAAAATCCCTGAAATTGAGGAGGGGGATGACCATGCAGATGTAGAGCTGGAAGGACCAGTGGGCCAAGGAGGAAGGAAAGTACCTTCCCCCACAGGTAGCAGTGCTTCTGGCAAGAGTCTGTCTCCAGAGGAGTTGGAGGACAGAGAGAGATCTAGGAGACACGAAATGGAGATGCCCAAGTCCAAGGTGAACAGGTAACTGGAATTAGAAAATAGGAGATTAGACATAGAGGAAAAAAGGTTACAGTTTGAGCATGAAGAGGTTTTGAAGGAGTTGGAGTTTAAAACCAAGAGCTTAGAGGTTACTCCCTCTGGTTGCAGCGTCCCGTCAGTGCCTGTGGAAGATAGAGTATACATTCCCAAAGATGTGGTGAAAGAATTTTTATAAAAATGATGATATTGGGCAGTGGTTCAGAGCCTATGAGGTAGCCATGTCTTCCCACCGGGTCCCTGAGAGAGATTGGGGAGCGGGGTTGTGGGCAAGGTTCCTTAGTGAGGGACGGGACTCACTGTTAGACTTGCCTTCAGACGTCCACATTCATACAGCCACATGACGGATGCATTAATGTCTAGGTATGGTTTGACCCCTGAACTCTATAGACATAGGTTCAGGAAATGCAAAAAGTTAGAAAACAATACCTGGGTAGAATATGTCACTTTCTTTTGCAGAGCATTGGATGCTTGGGTGAAGGGCAGCAAGGTTAATGATTTTCAAGGTCTCTTTGATTTGATTGCATGGGAGCACTTGTCTGATAATTGTTTTCCAGAGCTGCGCCAGCATCTGATAGATAGCAAGCTGACTAACCCTAAGAACCAGGGTCCACAAGGGTCACATGGGAGACTCAGCCAAAGGTGGGCAGGGTCCCCAGCAGAAGAGTGGGGGGGACAAGGGTAAACAGAAGGAGTTCCGTAAAAGGCCCCAAAGTAATCCCCAAGGGAACCAAGGGAAAGTTTCCCAGCCTCCCCATGAGAGAAAGCAGGGGGTCCTAACAGGTAGTCCTGTTCCACAGGGGCCCCTGGAATGTTACAAATGTGGGGACCTGGGTCATAAAGCGAATGATCCCAGGTGCCGCCTATTTGGAAAGACAGCACCCACTGGTGCTCCGCCCCAGCAGATGGCTAGTGTAGCCTTTGGGGAGGAGATTAATGTCCAAGGTGGGTGGGGTCCTGCAGAGATGTCCCTTGTCTCTCTTTAGGAGACAGTGAGGTGGTCCCAGGGATCTAACTGCCCAGGAACACTAAGAAATATGGGCAGTGGGTGACCATCAATGGCCACAAGGTGGATGCTCTTAGAGATACAGGAGCCAGTGTAACAGCTGTCAAGTGTCACCTGGTGTCTCAAGAGCAGATTGTCCCTCATGCATTTTGCCGAGTTGTTGCCGCCGACAATACAGAGAGCCATTATCCAATGGCTCAGGTTCCCTTTGAGTGGGGGAGGTCTCTGGTACTCTTCAGGTAGCTGTGAGGCCCACCATGCCTGTTGACTGGTTGTTGGGGAGCGATTTGGAGAGCGATTTGGAGAGCTCACCTTGGGGAAAGGTGGAGAAGAGTACTCACCTGGAGATGTTGGGTCTGCCTGACTGGGCGTGTGTGACCACCCGGTCAATGGCAGCCAGTAGGGGTGCTCAAGAGGACCTGGAGCCTGAGAGGGAGGCCCAGGAACCTGCCTTAGAGAGAAGAAGCCGGGGGCGCGGGAAACCGGCCCCCGAAGTTCCCACGGCCCAGGAGGAGGTAGACCCTGAGGGGGATGCCCTGGAGCCTACCGGGGAGCAAGTAGCTGAACTGGGGGACCTGCCTGAGATGACCCATTGGCAGCAAGAAAGAAGCCCCTCCAGGGAAGAATTCTGCAGGGAGCAGAGAGAATGCCCTTCTCTTGAGGGTTTGCGGCGACAGGCTGCAAGCCAGGCTGCAGTTGATCAGTCAGGATCACATGGGATTTACAGGGAGAATGGTCTCCTGTATAGTGAGCCTACGGTTGCTGAACCTGGGTCAGCCCGTGTGCTGGTGGTACCCCAGAGTTTTAGAGCCTTCCTACTGGGGCTGGCTCATGATGTGCCTTTAGCAGGACATTTGGGAGAGGACAAGATCTTTGAAAGGCTTGTCACCCACTTTCATTGGCCCCAAATACGCAAGCATCCAGACACCCATTGCAGGACCTGTCAGACTTGCCAGGCAAGTGGAAAGAGTGGGAGGAAGCAGAAGGCTCCTCTCCAGCCATTCCCTGTGGTCAGTACCCCCTTTGAACGGGTGGGGATTGACATTGTGGGGCCACTGGACCCCAAGACAGCCATGGGCAACAGGTTCATCCTGGTATTGGTGGACCATGCCACCCGGTACCCCGAAGCCATACCTCTGAGGACAGTGACGGCCCCCGTGGTGGGACGAGTACTGATGGGAATTTTCTCCCGAGTGGGATTCCCTCGCGAGGTAGTGTCTGATCGGGACACCAACTTCATCTCTAAGTATATGAAGTCCCTGTGGCAGGAGTGTGGGGTAACTTACAAGTTCACAACTCCTTACCACCCCCAAGGAAACGGGTTGGTTGAAAGGTTTAACCGAACCCTGAAAGGCATGATAATGGGTCTTGAGGAACCCATGAGGCGCAAGTGGGACGTCCTCTTACCATGCCTACTCTTTGCAAACCATGAGGTGCCACAGAAATCTCTAGGTTCAGTCCCTTTGAGCTTCTCTATGGACACCCAGTCAGAGGACCTCTGAGTCTGGTCAAGGAAGGCTGGGAGCAATCTCCCAGGAAACCTCCCCAGGATGTACATAGCTACATGCTGCCCTTCAGGAACCAGACTAGGCGTTTCAGGCAACTCGCTGAGGGGAATCTGGAAGCCAGCCAGGAGGAGATGAAGCGATGGTATGACCAGAATGCCACTCTGGTAGAGCTTCAGCCTGGTCAGAAAGTGTGGGTCATGGCCCCAGTGGAGCCCTGCGCGCTCCAAGATAAGTGGACCATACCATTTGAGGTTGGGGAGCGCAAGAGTCCAGTTACTTACTTGGTGGACTTGCGGTCTCCCAGGAACCCCTTGAGGGTCCTGCATGTCAAATGCCTTAAGCCCCATTTGGAGAGGTCCGAAGTGGGCATCCTCTTAGCAACAGATGTTGGAATGAAGGAGGAGACTGAGCCTCTTCCTGACCGCCTGTCTGCAACAGAGCAAGATGGGTCAGTGGATGGTGTTAACCTCTCTTCCGCCCTGACCCCTGAGCAACAGAATGACTGCCGCCAGTTGCTGGGACAGTTTTCTGACCTGTCCTCCCTGGTTCCTGGTATCACAGATTGGTGTGTGCATGATGTAGATACAGGAGACATCTTACCTGTGAAACACACAACTTACAGGGTAACTGACAGGGTGAGGGCTTGCATCAAAGAGGAGGTCTCAAAGATGCTTGCGATAGGGGTGATTGAGTCCTCTAGCAGTCCTTGGGCCAGCCCAGTGGTCTTGGTCCCAAAGGCTGCAGCGCCGGGTGCCACACCAGAACTCCGGTTCTGTGGGGACTACCAAGGGCTCAATTCGGTCACGAAGACTGACGCGCACCCCATCCCCAGAGCTGATGAGCTGATTGATCGGCTAGGGGCTGCACGGTACCTCAGCACGTTTGATTTAACGTCTGAGTACTGGCAGATCGCCTTGACTGATGGGGCAAAGGAGATGTCAGCATTCTCCACACCAAATGGGCATTTCCAGTTCCGGGTTATGCCCTTTGGGATGAAGAATGCCCCTGCCACCTTCCAGAGGTTGGTCAACCAGTTGTTGGTTGGACTGGATGAGTTCAGTGCCGCCTACCTGGATGACATCGCAGTGTTCAGCGCCAGTTGGGAAGAACATCTGCACCACCTCTGGGAAGTGTTGTTGGCGCTGCAGAAGGCAGGCCTCACGATCAAGGCGAGTAAGTGCCAGATCGGGCAGGGTTCCGTGGTGTACTTGGGACACCAAGTTGGGAGCGGCCAGGTGGCGCCCCTGCAGCCCAAGATTGAAACCATCCTGGCCTGGGAACCCCCCAAAACCCAGACAGAGGTGAGAGCCTTTTTGGGACTCAGAGGGTACTACAGGAGGTTTGTCAAGGGGTATGGCAACATTGTTGCACCCTTGACAGAGCTGACTTCCAGGAAGCAGCCCAAGAAAGTGATTTGGACTGACACCTGTCAGAAAGCTTTTGAGGCCCTGAAAGCTGCCATGTGCATGGCGCCCGTGCATGGCGCCCGTGCTCCTGGCACCCAACTTCTCCAAAGAGTTCATCATTCAGACAGACGCTTCAGAGCATGGTGTGGGGGCTGTTTTGTCACAGATGAATGAGGAGGGCCTAGATCAACCTGTAGCCTTCATCAGTAGGAGGCTACTTCCACGGGAACAGAGGTGGAGTGCTATTGAGCGTGATGCATTTGCTGTGGTCTGGGCACTGAAGAAGCTGAGACCCTACCTGTTTGGGACTCACTTCCGGGTTCAGCCAGACCACAGGCCCCTCAGATGGTTAATGCAGATGAGGGGTGAGAGTCCAAAGCTGTTGAGGTGGTCCATTTCCCTACATGGTATGGAATTTACGGTGGAACACCGCCCTAGTACAGAACACGGCAACGCTGATGGTCTGTCCATATTTTTCCGCCTTACTGATGAGAACTCCCAGGAGGTAAGGTAGTTCTCCCCACATTTCAGCTGGAGGGGACACGTGTTAGACCTGGCACCATTGGCGTGGGTCTCCCTTCCATTTTTGCTGTTGCCTCATGTGTTTTTGCTGGTGTTAGATGCTTTGGGCACTGTGCCACTGCTGTCCAGTGCCGCAGTGCAAGTGCTCCCTACTATAATGAATGTATTGATTAGTGATTTCATGATTGACTGCTTACTTGTCAGACCCTAGTATAGTGCACTGAGTGTGCCCAGGGCTTGTAAATCCAAATGCTGCTGGTGGGCTTGCAGCACTGGTTGTGCCACCCACAGAAGCAGCCTTGTAAAATGCGTCTAAGGTCTGCCATTGCAGAACCTGCGTGCAGTCTGGTACTGTCATGCTGACTGGGCAAGCGCACCCACTTGCTAGTCCCTAAACCTTCCCTTTTCTTCATATCAGACACCCCTATGGTAGGCCCAAGGGCAGGGTGCATTGTAAGTATGAGGTAGGACATGCCCTGATGTGTGTGGCATGTCCAAATAGTGAATTACAGCCATTTTCGTTTTTCACTATTGCAAGGCTACCTGGTCTCCATAGGCCAGAATGGGCTGTTAGATTATACCATGTTTATAATATTAACTGACTCAGAGAACATGGTAGAAATTCGAGTTTAGTATGCCTGAACTCAGAATGATAAAATACATCCTTTAGTGAAGATGGTTTTAACATTCTGTGTTCGAAAATACCACTTTTAGAAAGTAGGTATTTTCTTGCCTAACCTTTCAAGCCTGCCTCTGCTAGGTTGTGTATTCCTTGTCTGGAGTTTGAGTGACAGGGCTGGGGGATTCCAGGAGACAGGGTGAGTCCGCCCAGTGGTGAATATAGAGATCTGCATCTAGATGGGAGGGAGGAGTTGCACCTGGGATCTGAATAGGATAGTGCCTGCCCCCACAGTGCTGGCTTCAACCCCTGTGGTGCGTCTGATGTCTCTGCCCTGCACTGTGAAAGGAAAGAAGGAGTCATGTCAACAGAGTTCTCCAGAACTGGTTTGGACTGGGCAAAGGCCCCTCTGCCCTCAGAGGACAAAGGATTTTGGGGTATAAATATTGGGACCCTGATCCCAAGAAATTAGAACAATTTTGGAGCAAGAAGAAACCTTTACTGAGGAGCGGAACCTGAAGAAACTGAGGAGAGACTATCCCTAAGCTGAAGTGCTGCTTGGGGGATTGGCCTGCAGTGGTTTGCCTGACTGCCAAAGGAAGGAGAAGAAACTTTGTGTGCTTATTTCAACTTGTAAGGATCTCCAAGGGCTTGGAACAGAGCTTGTCTCCTGCTGAAGTCTCAGGGACAACAGACTTCAACCCCCAGCTCCCTAGAGTTCTTTGGAAGTGCCTGCTGCTGTTTTGGGCCTTCTGAGGGACTGCGTGTCGCAAGGAGCTGGAAGCGCGACTCAGAGAAGCCGAAGCGTGTCGCCATCACTGCTGCTGCCGTCGCACTTCTAAGCAAGGGTGTCGCCGCTGGAGTTGTCGCACTGCACCGCACCGCATCAAGAGAATCGTCTCGCAACGAAGAGGAAGCGTGTCGCCGTTGCTGCTGCCTGCCGTCGCACTTCTGAACAAGGGTGTCGCCGCTGGAATTGTCGCATTGCACCGCATCGGAGAAAGCACCTCGCATCCCTGAGAAGCGCGCCACCGTCGGAGCTGCTGCCGTCGCATTTCTGAACAAGGATGTTGCCGCTGTAGTTGCCGCATCGTGCGGAAGCTTCACGCATCGTGGGAGAAGAGTGTCGCAGTTGGAGCTGTTTCCGTCGCACTTCTGAACAAGGGTGTCGCTGCTGAAGTCCATGTATCGAACCGAGAACTTCTCGCATCCCCGGAGAAGTATGCCGCATCTGGAAGATCTTCACGTCTTTATTTCTTTGCACCAGAACTTTGCCGCATTTCCATCGTTGCGACATTGCTTGTCGTGGAAGCGCAACGCATCGTAACGTACATTGACGCAAAGTGTCACATCTTAAGAACTGAACTGAACTAAGCTAAAAAATACCATCTTAAAGTAATAGTATTGTGTATTTTTGTCGTTTATGGTCTTGTGGTAAATCTATATAAAGTATACTTATTTTTTTATATAAAACCTGTGTGGTGTCCATTTGTAGCGTTGTCACAGGATTACTGTATGTGGTCACAAATGCTTTACACACTGCCTCTGAGATAAGCCTGCCTGCTCGTGCCAAGCTACCAAGGGGGTGAGCAGGGGTTATTGTAGGAGTGTACCCCCTTACCCTGACTAGAGGCAAGGGTCCCTATTTGTCACAAGTACCCACCTCTGCCAACTAGAGACCCCCAAATCTAACAGCCAACTTTTACAACCAACGTTTATAGTCCAATTAAATTTTTTCCGTCCCATAGCAAACCAATACTACTTATTGTCATCTTCTATGAACCCAGGCACGTTAGACAACCAGGCCTACGTGGCATATCTTGTCTTCTCAGTTCTCCTAATAGGAATCCTTGGAAGCAACACAGAGGTGCTAGTTTTCTCCCCAGCTCTTGCTTGGCGATGTGGACTCAGGACAGTAGATCATTGAGGTTTGTACACCTACATCTTAAAAACTAAATACAGTTCATTTACATGCAACTAGATGCAATCATATGACCGGTCTTACAATTTATCTTCAAGATTTAAGGGAAACACATGCAGCGAGGACCTGATCAGTGAATTCTCAATGTGCATATCAGCACAATCTACCATAGAAAATTCGGGGAAACATGGAAAAAAGTGGATTTTCCTACAGTTGATTAATGCGTCTACAGCTCTGTTGACCACTATCCTCTTATGGGTTTGAAAGCACTGTTCAAGCACCGCCAGTGAGATGTAAAGAGTGGGGACACGTTTCACAGCTGTAGCATTAGTGGCTTTCACACTGGCTGATGAATAGACACATAAACATCTGTGAGTGTGACCATCTCTGCCACCATTTGTCGGTGGGGAAGGATTCAGGCATGCCTGCAACACTGACGAATTGGAGGAGGAACACTGCAACATAAGCGGTCCCAAAAAACGGATGCCTTGGCGATAACAAAAAGAAAAAGCTGCGAAGCTGACTTGCAAATGTAGCCACGATCTCCACTGTAATCACTACTAGTGTGCTTAAAAGACATTAGTAATCACATGCCATAGCTACCAACATACTTGGTTACAATCTATGCGGATTATTCTGTTTCAAAGTGTTATGATTGTATGTATGGAATGCCTTGTGATCACCACTTATTGCTCACCGCTAATGTTCACATAGGAATGACAAGCTGACATGAGAGCCCACAACACCTCTTGGCAAGCCCAGATGCAAAAGGCTCATAAAGATTCCTCCACCATGTTCCTCGACATCACTATCAAAGAGCAGCAGGGTGAGGAGGCAGACAGAAGTAAACACATCAGCAGTAGTGCTGGTGGGCAAGAGTGAGAGCATAACGGAACTCAACTTTTAGAGCACTGTTGCACTAGGCAAGGGGTAACATTCAGAGACTCAGACAGAAGGAAAACAACTAACTGTACAAGCCACCAAGAACACTGACAAAACACAAGGCAGCAGGCAAACATCAGTCCATGAACAGAGAGAAAACTATAAGGCAACAAGATTACTGATGGCCTATCAGAATATGCAGGAAATATGACACAGTCAACAGTAACACCTTTGACTGTTTACAAGATGGCAAACATCAACAAGGAATAATGAATAAACACATCAAAATAAAAAAGAATGCAGTCAGAATTTGAAAGATGCAAACAAAAACAGTCTCTCCAACACCTCACTGGTTCTTGATTTTGGAAAAAACAATAGTGTGGTTTCCGTGAAGGCTTGAACATGGCTAGGGTTGATACTGGCAGAACTGAAGTATGAATTGGCTTCCATGCAGCCTGTGCTTTGGCCATTTTCCAAGCCTCCGGTGAACTTTTGTTCTCAATGATTCACTCAAGGACTTGCCAGCTTCACTGTGCAACTTCTTGTAGGATTCTGTTACCAGAAAATATACAATCACCTCAAGGCCTATCAGGGAGACCACGCGCCTTAGTGAAGGCCTACTAAAACATGCAATCAACCCACTATGACGAGCTTGTTTGGAGGACTGTGGTTCTGAACATGCAAATAAGTGGGAATTTAAACCTGTAATATTAATTGTGATTCTGATGGATGTGCATGATACACTAGCACACACTGGTTAATAGATGCAGTCCGTCAATAAAATGCATTACCTATAGTGAATTGATTTTGTTGTGTAACGTAACTGATACTATTCCAAACTATTAGGAATTTAAGACACCGCCTCTAGATGTTCCTATGAATAAGTATATGGTAGCATAGTTTCTAGTTAGTCGGGTGCACATTAAAACAGCAAAGCTGTAATGGTGCTTTGTCTCTGCTATTTGTGACAGTTACTTGTTAGTTCTGCAACATAAAGAATCTCAGAATGGAGCCTGAATACTTGTGGAAATTGTTCTGCTGACTCTCCTTATGTGCAGATCCTTTTAGACTGGATAACACCAGCACAGTTAAGAACTAGCCAGGGTCAATGATGTAAAACATTAGCCTCCAAAGAAACCTATCTGTCAGACCACGTGCCTTACTGAAGTCTCAGGCCCACATCAGTGATGTTGTAGCAAGGGATTCCATATGTTAGGCATGAATGGTTGATGTGACACTCTGGACTGCGCAGGTGGAAAGACGGGCTTATAGAAAGAGAGAGAACCCTTCAATGTGCTATAAATTACCTTTACTTAGAAAATGAGGACTCTGTAGGTTAATGTGATACACTAGTTGATGTATTTCATAATCTTTAATTTGTTTTTAATGTGTTTTTAAGACAGAAATCCACACACACACCATATCCTTGTTCAGAGAGAATCAACTTGTTACTGCAGTATTATTAATAAATGTATATATGTGAGCTCCCAAGATGGTATTAAGGATGACTTTAGAATAAAAATTATTTTTGTCGTTACGTAAAAAGCCTCTGAATGCATTAGTAACAAATTAAAAATTTGAATGCAAACATTCTACGTAATTGTCCATTTCAATATCACACTCAGATCAATAAAAACCCAATGAGGGCAGGAAGCCAAGAGTGTTATACCCAACAGAATTATAATTAGAGTATCCTCTGGTAGTTTCCTTATTGGTATCAGTTTATTGACATATTGCCAATACCTCCTCATTTTCTTATATCTACAGACGTGTTTTGATCTCTTTTAGGGGGTCATCTTACAGAGACCTTCCTCAAGACGTTCGGTGTCGACTTGATAGTGGTGTTTGGGCTAAATAAAGAGTCTTAACATATTGTAATCTACAACAACAACAAATCAGATTTATAAAGCATGCAACTGCCAAAGCAGGCATTCCTGGAGCTAGAAGTTAGCTAGAAGTCACATACATTGTTAGAGATTAACGGTTGAAGATCCACGTTTTAAGTTTTTGCTATAACTGCCTGTTCAGTTGTAAACTGGTGCAGAGGCAGTGGTAGGTCGTATCAGGGTTTGGAGGCCAGACGAGCCATGAGCCTAAATTTGGGAATCTTTAGCAGCAGGTCATCTGAAGATCTAGGAGCTCTTAGTAGTGTTGAAGTCTATTATTAAGATATTTGGGAGAAAATGTGTAAAAAGCTAGATGGACCAGAACCAGGTACACATTTCTTTACCGTCAGCCAATGTAATTCTTTGGGTGTGGCCTGACCACCTGTCTACAAGGGACATGTAGAATCAGCTTTGCCACAGCATTTTGGACCATATGCAGGAGGTCTGAGAGGCAGTTGGGCAGACCCAAATGCAAGACATTAGCATAATCAATTTTCAGAGTGATTGTTGGATGCACAATGGTTCATCTTGTTTCAGTCTTCATATAGTCCAAAGCTTCCTTAAGTATCCAGATCAGTGAAAACAAGTGTCTACTACTAAGAGTATATGGGGTTGAACAATAATTTATTGTCAAATGTGACCCCTAAGTTTTTAGCTACTGTTGTAGGATCCTTGGAACCAAACTTTTAACCAGTCCTCAGATCACTGGCCAAACAGTAGTGTCTCCATTTTGTCTAAGTTACATTGTAAACAGTTCTTTGATATCCGGTTCACAAAATTGACAAGGTATCTCTTAAAAAGGAAGTTGAGTCACTTCAACTTTTCTTCATAGGGAAAAAATTTGCAAGGTGTCAGCAGCTAGAGTGCTAGCCTAAACACTATGAGATTCAATGATGGAAGCGAGAGGGGCTAGCTAAACATTAAAGAGCACTGGGCTCAACGAAGAGCCCTGAGGCACCCCATCATATAGTATTTTAGGGGAGGAGGCAAATGTTTCCAGTGCTACTGATTGTCCCCTTGCTGAAAGAAATGAGTGGAACCATTTCAAGGTCAAATCACCGACTCACAACTCCTCTAGCCGGAAGAGAAGTGTCTGATGAGAGACCATATCAAATGCTGTTGACAGACCTAGCAAGATCAAGAGGGCTGGAATACCTTGGGATGGGTGAAGAAAATTAAAATGTTTCAGATAGCTAGATACTTGGGTGTTCACTATGTTCTCCAGCATCTTAGAGGCAGCAGGCAGTAAAGAGATTGGCCTGCAGCTAGCATGGCTAGCAGAGTCAGTTGATGGTTTCTTCAGAAGTGGTATCACTACATCCTGTTTCCATTTTTTTGGCACCTTGGCGGTGGTGAGAGAAGAATCTAATTCAGAACTAGATGTGTCACATTTACTGCCAAGGTGAGAAGTTTATGAAGGCTTGAGTTGTGGGGAGCCTGATTTACAGCTCATGAATTCTTACCTAGACTCTTCAAGGGAAATAGGGCTAAACGGTACAAGATGCATTAAAAATGGTCCGATGATAGGCTGCTGATTTGTATGGTCTTGTAAAAATAAAGGGCTGTTGTATTTTTGCCACCTTATCCTCAAAGAAGGAGGACAGGTTATCACAGTGTTCTTTAGAGGGTGAAATTTTCGTCATACTGGTTAGAGGGTTAAGAAATAATATTGCAATCTTAAATGTTTTGCGCAATGCTTTCCAGCTAATTTAATGGAGAACTCAGCTTGAGCCCGTTTTTGGCTTTGATATAGATTTTACGTTTTTTTTAATAAACTTCTTTGTCCCCTTCTTTGTTGTCTAGTCTCTATTTTCTTTCTAAGAGTTTTCTTCATTTTTGGCCTCTGATAGGAATGGGGAAATCCAAGGTGCCGGAGGTACTACTTTGGGGAGTAAATGTGTTTAGGGGGCATAGTTAAATCAGCAGCTGAGGACAACCATTGGGAAACTTGCCCAATTGGGGCATTACGTGAGTGGGCAGAAAATGATTTGATGATTAGGGGGGGAGGAGTTGGGCAAACGGCTAGGGCGGTCGACCTCAAATCTGGGGAACCGGATTTGAGTCTGGGCAATGACGCTGAACATCCTGTGATTCTGGGCAAATCACTTAATCTTCCCGTGCCTAACAAAAAAATAAAAAAATGAATGTGTCCTCATGTAACGCAACTGGTGCTATGTAAAGTGCTCTGATACCTGAAACCAGGTCAAGTTTGCGCTATATAAAACTCAGTAAAAAAAATATATATATATGTATCACTCGGATAAACTGTAATGACACCATACGACCCCATAAGGGCAGAATGGACTCTTAATAATAATTAACAGCATTCCAACACAGACATTATCCTGTCCAAATATTTAATTTGCAGATCACTAGACCTAATTCAACACATAGAGTCCCATACGCCACACAAGTGAATGAGACGACTCAAGGTAAGATATGCATATACCCTCAATACTGTCCAGCTGGCTACCATTAACTATATATTATGCAGAATCAGATACTTAGAGAGTAAATTATTTTCCAGACTCATGTTGCGGCTTACTTGCTTTCAGATTTACTGCACTCAAAACATAGATACATGGAATCAGGTGAGTATTCATGTGGATTCCAGCACACACCTTTAGGGACTAAATAAGAACCAGGGATACCTAACATACATTAAATTAGGGTTTTGTGCTAACGTTAGCACACTATGATAACCGGTGATCACTTTCTAAACACCTGTCAATCAATATTACACCACCAGGGTTCTCACCTTGAAATTGTCCCAGCTCGTTGGCGACCTAGCATGACAATGCACAACAAGGACTCGATCCCGCTCAACTATTGCCCAAGCACACATGATGCTTTCAGAGTCATGGACGCAAGTGGCGGGTTTTAAAATATTTTAGATGCTCCTCCTAAAATGGAATATGGTTTTATTTTATATCTGTAGCCCTGATGAAGTCTGCTGTGACTGTAACAGCAATAGACGACACACGTGTTGGCAAAGGGCGAAAGTTGGAATAATGGAAACCCAATAAGAACTGTTGAAACCACAACCTCAAACTTTGGATTTCTGTGTGCTCGGGGGAACCCTTCATTCGGAAAGTTGCTCAATGTCATCACAATGAAACTGGAAGAGTGAGAGGCGAATCCAAGTCCTACATTGATGAACCAGTGGTAATTGTATGGAAGGCTGCCACATCCCAACTTCATTTTATGTAACTACATATCTGTTAAAAATAGGGAAGAAACTCGGTTCAGTTTGTGTTCCCATTTCAGTTAGCATGTGACTCCCATAAGGCAGACAATGTTTGCTCGCCTCATTCAGTCAGTCGCCTATAGAGAACAAAAGCGAGGCGATGTTCATGAAACTGTTTCTGAACATCTTTATAGCACCAACCCACTGATGTCCTCTGCCCCACAATACACCACTTGGAACAGCAATCGCTCTCCCCTCCTTCGATTGAGTATGTTCCCTTTAAACATAGTCATATTTAATATCCTTCTGTATTCCAAACCATCGCGTTTCACAGGATAAAGACAATATGCTCAGAATTAGTTAAAACCAATGGCAGAGGCCAGAGAAAACAACTGTTCCACTTCAGCGCAATCTTGCATCGACATTTGCACCGAGTGACGAATGCAAACCAAACATTTGTACCGACTTGTGTGAAAATGACAATTGTACGGGAAAATGCACAAGTCTGGTGCTCCTGAGAGAACGGAGAGTTGGTGCAAACGCCGCTCCTCACCATTCATTTGGTGCAACTCACAATTGAACTGCATCGTTGCAAAATCATGTAAACTGATTCCAGTTGTTCGGTGACTCAGGTTCTTACTGTAGAATCAACGTCATCGCCACCACAAAGTAGCCTATTTGGAGGACATTTTAAATGAGACTCTTTAAAGAAAAGTATTGCAAATTATTTCACATTTTATAAATATTGCATTTGAATCGTAGTTCTTTGAAAGACCGTTATCAGGTTTTATGCTGAGGAAACATTCACCTGAAGATAGCTGAACATTTGACCCGCAATGATGCCGACAGGAGCTGCGGGTCACGCTTGGCCGTCTCGCACCGTGGGTACCGCTGAGAGCTCACCACAGCAGGCAGAAGGCCAGGAACGGAAGTGCATCGAAGGGGACATTTTAATGAGCACCTTTTCACCGGACCAGGCCGCGGATTAATTGTTAATAGACTGAACGGATGTTGAATTAGCAAAACATGCGCGAGAGGACTCCATAATATTACACTCAGTGTCCCGAGGACTCATTAGAAAAAGACCGCACGTGTCTGGCAGATACAGTGGCTGCTCGCCCTGACTCCCGACCGCAAAGGGCCGCTGAATGTCTCCTGTTATTGCCTCACAGTTAAGTGGGTCAAACCTCCACCGGATGGATCAATGACAGCCCAGAGCATCTCTACCAGCAACGCAGTAATGATTACAACAAGCATTGGCAAAGACAATAGGTTTGAGCTTGGCAGGCTAGTGCCATGAGTACTTATTTTTTCTTTTTTATTTCAAGCATATGGAACAAAAATAAAATGTAAAAAAAAAATAAAAAAAACAAGCCGGCACCTAAACACGACCAATGTATGACTGCGAAAAAACAAATAAACATTCGCCAATGCAACTGTTTTGCTTGTGACATTTTTTTAAACAAGGCGTGTATCATGATGAGCTTTTCTGGTACACCATAGAGCCGAAGACCTTTTTGTGCGCCAGAAGTGCGTAAAGTGAATTAATTTAATCGATAATTCTCTGAGTTAGCGCTTTATTTTCAGACAGCACTGCTAAGAAACAGAAAGAGTCAAACCATGCGCACTGCTTCCAGGTTGAACTGTCTGAAAATGAAGCAATGACTCATGGAAATTTCGGGTTAAATGACTGAAGGGTCCAATCAATCAATCAATCAATCAATCAATCAATCAATCAATCAATCAATCAATCAGGGATTTGTGAAGCGCACTACTCACCCGGAGAGTCTCAAGGCGCTAGGGAGGGGGGTTTCGAGCAGCTCTGTCTCATCCGCAGAGCCAGGTCTTGAGGCACTTCCTGATTGCTTGCAGTGTGGGGGTTCATCTGATACTGAGGGGGAGTTCGTTACAGGTTTAAATGATTCTGGAATGTAATTATACCTTTAAATTTATGCATGTTACCGAATATGGCATGTAATGAAATGCAAAGAACAGGTTTGTTTTTGTCTTTTGAAAATTCTAATTCCCACGTTTTAAAAATAAAGCCATGTGATCTGCCAATGGAAAGAGCAGCCAATCCAGAGGCAGCCCCTAATCTGAGGGAAAGTCAGAGCAATGGCAACCCGGATGTTTCTGTCAATAAAAATACTATTGGCATTATTGAAAGTAAACCTAATGTAAGATTTGATATGATTGATTACACTTAATTTTTGACTCCTCTTTTGCTTCCTGGAAATAATTCTGACATAGAGAGGACAATGAGCACTTCCAGAAGCTTCTGGACATTTACATAAGAATTACAGACAGCCTGGAAGTTACAAAGTATTCACAAAAAGGATGTATATTTTGAATCAGTTGGGCCCGAGAGTCATGATCAAGTAACTGAGGCCCAGATTTACTGTGGTTTTGCACTGGGGTGGTTCACTTTTGTAGCACAGCCCTGACACAAAATCATTTTAGTCATTTACTAAGCCACACAAAGCCATTTTCCATGGTTTAGTAAATATAAACTAATGCAAGGCAGTTTATGCAGTGAGAGTTGGCTGTAGGGACTGCCATGGAGTCAAGCTCTGTTTCCAAACTTTTGGGCAGCCAACCACACTGTGAATGATCCTCATTTGTATGTAAGAAAGCTTGGCTCCAAAGCCTGGACACATTTGTCTGTATACTCAACCAACCTGGGGCTGTATTACACATTGTGCCCTGAGGGTGCAACGGGCATGTGCGCCAGCTTTGTGGGCCCCTAGGGCACAAGAGTATACAGAAGAGACTGCAGATGCTTGTACGTCCCCTTCTGTAATACTGATAGCGCTGGTGCACATGTAGCGCTAGCACTATCATGAGAGAGCGTGCCCTTATTTGCAAGGGGGTGTGGCCCCAGACAAACAAGGAAATCACTTTGCCTCTGCTCCTGAGCCATATGATGGATGCAGGCGCAGAGGCAAACATACCCTTAACAGGCACACTGAAAGTGCTCTACAAAAAGGTGGCACACTTTAAGTGGGCCTCCTAACGGCAGTCCTCTGGAGGGTAGAAAAGGCATCCCATGGACCTCCCAGACATCCCAATACAGGCGGGTGCAGTCAATCACTGCACCCGCCTCCCCTCTTCAAAGTGAAGGTGCACTGTGAAACCAGAACGGCTTTCAAGCAGCCGCTTCATATTTCCCTTGAATGCGCTGCTCCGAGGGCAGTGTGAGTTTGCCGTTGCCTTGGGGAGAGAACATTCTTTGTAATAGGGTGCGCTGTCCCTATTTGCACCCGGCACAATTTTCGAAGGTGCGCTATTGGGCAACAGGGAAAGTGCACTGTATGCATAATACGACCAAAGGCAGCCAATATCCATTGTTCATGACTTTTAGCCATGCGAAGCATGGGTTGGCCATGTGCATGTCCAGCAGCCAGCTCTTGCACCCATACCACAGTGTGACTCACCCTTACTGTACATGGCTTTTGGTATTATGCAGTGGTGAGCAGGCTTGTGACCAGGCTCTCCATGTACCCACCAAGAGGCCAACATTGCATACAGGTGACAGGTAAGCAGGACCCAACATAGCTTTCAGCCATGTGAAGCGATAATTGTTGGCAGGGCCAACCTTCAGCCAGGTCCCCCTCCCAACCTCCCAAGCAACTAACCACTATGGCTGTGCACAATGGATTTTGGCCACAAATTGTGCTTGTTAGCCAGACCCAATGAAGCTCTCTAGTGGATTTTAGAGCTGCAAATGGCCTCGGGTCACGAGACCTCACAACAAAATTTTCATTGAATTTTTCCTGGACCTTGTAGGTCCCTATAAGGCTCCCCCTGCACTGTCCTTGGTAATGGTAATTTTTCGCTAGTGTCTGGCAATCAAAGGTTACAGGACCCCCTGTTAGACAAAAGGAGAGAATGCTTCCTTGTCCAATGGAATGTGTTTATTTTTTAAACATTGGATCCACAAACCCTCTGTGAACCTGGGTTCAAGGCTATTAATGGTCAAAATATGCAACTGATTAAACCTTTGAAGCTCTCCTGACACCATTTACTATTGCAGATACCTCAAAAACTACTGAATGAATTGACACCAAACGAAAAAATGTAGATGCTGGATATGGTTTTAATTTTATGCCAAAAGTGGTCTAATTTTGTTCAGCATTTTTTTGTTCTAGCAGAGAGCACACATTCGTATGGTAGTCCTCTCTCTTTAATCTTCCATTCTCTGGGCGAATATGCATGAAACTTGACAATGCACTTCTGGGATGAAACTGGAAGCAGCTGTATAAGACATCAGAATCCATCAAGAGGTGGAGACAAGAGACACAGCATTGAATTTGTGGTTGAGCATTAGGGAGTAGAGGTTTTAAGAGTAGTAGGCCCATCCAGGGCTACATCATGACTGTCTAACACCAGCGCCTTGTGCAGAGAGCTGAAACAGGGTCCTTAAGGTAGTGCTGCCCATCCAGGGCTTGATTCCTATGAGGCATGCAGTTTTATGGGTAAACCCATCTAGGGTACTGTTGGGGCCGGCCTCGTGGCGTGGTCCTGTTCCCCCTCGCCAAGCCGCACGAGGTCCCCTGCACCTCGGGGCTCCTCCATTTTAGATTGTACGTGACTCTGCGCACCAGCCTATGTGACCCCGCTCAACCCGGCCTCGGCCCCAGCAAGCCCCGACATCAAGGCACCAACAACTGGCCAGGGGGTACCACGTGAACACTTCCCCACTCCCGGCGGAGGGCAGTATTGATGGGACCCCCAACCGTCCTCCCACACCTAGGTGCGATCGCCCCACAGCTCTCCTGGGCCTGGCGCCTCTCCTGCTGAGCATTTGGCCGCTCCCGACCCGGCCTCTCCGCCCCCGAAGGCGCAAGGGTCCGGACATCAAAGGGCTCCAGACCTATATCTGGGGCGACCCTGCAACAGGACAGCAGTTGTATCCCGGAGTCAAGAGCCCTGCTGATCGGATCGCGGCTGACCCTACGGAGAAAGACTCATCCTGGAACCACGCTCTGAGCCCTGCTGACTACGTCGCGGCTCCCCCGTGCTTAAAGACCTTCACGAACCTTTGGGGCCCTGCTGACGCTGTCGCGGCCCGACCTTGTTGAACTTGCCATCAGAGCCCAGCTGACCTCGTCGCGGCTCGACCGAAGCGGACCTACCACCGGAGCCCTGCTGACTGTGTCGCGGCTCGACCCAAGCGGAACTACCACCCGAGCCCTGCAGACACCGTCGCGGCTCTCCACGTCCGAGCTGCTTTGAGACCAGCACCGGCCGCTCCGGTCCCCGGAGCCACCTTCGGCCTAACGCAAGGTCTGGTGCAGAGCTTCCCCGTACCAGGCTGGTACTAAGACTGTCCCGCTACCCTGTCCCTACAAAGACATTGGGATTCTTTCTGGATCTCTCGCCCCCCTGTAAATATTTTGAATGTTCTACTATTGATAAAGTACCTAGATAAGCAACTGATACGGAGTCCTGTGTGGTAGTGTTACTGGGCCTAGTACGATCATAGGAGAAAGACCTCTCCTAGGAGGCTTCTCAGCGGCGCTCGGCTATAACTGTGCGGTAGGAAGGTGCCCCGGAGTGGTCCCCCTGACTCCCCGGTGGTCCTCCCTCCAACATTTGGTGGCCAGCGACGGGATCCGAGCCAGACGCAATCGTACAGGCAAGTAACGCACCCGCTGCCGAACCAGACGGAAAAAGAAAGAGAACCATGAGCAGCCAAGAAACAACCGTGGCCGCAACCTTCCAGCAAGAAAGGTTGGAAGAATACACCCACAAAGAATTGAAACAATTCTGCAAGGACAAAGGGATCCCAACCACAGGATTGGGCACCAAGGAAGAAATGCAGAAAGCCCTGAAAGCCTGGGCAGAATCCGAGGCCACTCCACCCCAAGGCGAAGGGACCTCGGCCCGGGACGAAAACCTGCCACTGACCATGACCCCGGCAGATGGGGGGCGAAGCATCCCGGAAGCCGGCCTATCCCACGAAGAAATGCGAGAGCGGGAGAGGGTCCGGACACGCGAATTGGAACTCGCACGACTCCGGCTGGACGGTGAACTCCTGCTGGCGGAGAAAAAGTTGGCCTTGGAGCAACTACGGCTGCAGGAGTAAATCGAAGAAAAGAAACGGCATCGAGAACTAGAAGAGAAACGGCTAACCCTCGAGCACGAGAGGGGCCTCAAGGAACTCGAACTGAAATCCAAAACGGGGGAGACCAGCACCCCCGGATCCCGGGACGCCCCCGCCACTGACCGAGCCAAAGGTTCATATCCCCAAGGATGTCGTCAAGGAGTACTATAAAAACGACGACATCCAGCAATGGTTCCGAGCATACAAGGTAGCCATGACCTCCCATCGGGTACCCCGGAAGGATTGGGGTGCCGGCCTATGTGGGAGGTTCCTCAGCGAGGGCCGGGATACCTTGCTGCAACTCCCCGACGCGGTGATGACCTCGTATGACCACATTAAAGAGGCCCTACTCACCCGTTACGGACTATCAGCCGAGATGTACCGGCAGCGCTTCCGGGACTACAAGAAGCTCCCCGGTACCACATGGGTCGAATACGTGGACTTCTTCAGCAGAGCCTTTGAAGGGTGGATAAGAGGGAGCAAGGTCACCTCATACAACGAACTGTTCGACCTCATTGTCTGGGAGCACCTCGCCAACAACTGCTTTGTCGAACTAAGGCAACACCTCCTTGACAGCAAACTGACCGAGCCCCGGAAGCTCGCCGCCGAAGCCGACCTATGGGTCAACACCCGGGTCCCCCGGAACCCCGTGGGGGACTACCAACGGAGTACCACGGGACCTCCTCGCCAGCGGGGCGGAGGAGGAGGGTCCCACCGCAGTCGAGAATTCCCGGCCGGGCCGCCCCGAAGCCCGCCACGAGGCCAAGCCGCCAACCACACGTCCCCGACCCTGGTCCGTAGGGGGACCCCCATCGCCCGGCCTGGACCCCGACCAACAGTGACTTGCTTCGGCTGCCAACAGACAGGCCACTATGCGAGCGACCCGGCCTGCCCCGTGAACCGACGAAACGGGACCGCTGGGCCCCCTCCCCGACAAATAGCCGCCGCAGCCCTGGGGGAAGGAGAAGAAGAGGAGGAAAACCACGACGTCGGGTCCCCCGAGTGGGAACCGGCTGCCATGTCACTCGTATGCCTGGGCACCTGAGAAATGGTGCCCCGAGCCCCCATCCCGAGCAACACCCAGAAGTACCAGCAGTGGGTCACCATCAATGGGCAACGGGCCGAAGCCCTCCGGGACACTGGGGCCAGTGTGACCGCTGTCCGCTGCCACCTGGTGACCCCCGAACAGATCCTGCCGCATATCCTATGCCCTGTCCGGACCGCGGACAACACCGAAAGCATGTGCCGGATGGCCCGGATCCCCTTCGAGTGGGGAGGAGTGTCAGGCACCCTGAAAGTAACTGTCCGCGACGACGCTCCAGTGGACTGCCTCCTGGGGAACGACCTGGAGAGCTCCCCCTGGGCCCAGGTGGAGCGCCGAGAGCATCTGGGGATGCTAGGGCTGCCCGAATGGGCCTGCGCCACCACCCGGTCCATGACCGCCCAACCAGCCGCTGCAGCGGCCCCCGTCGAGCCTGCGGGTCCAGAACTGCCACCCTCCTCCGGCACGGAGGAGCCTGACGATGAGGCCGGGCCATCCGAACTTTCCCCCGACGAGGCCGCCTCCCTCAGCGAGATCTCCGAGCTGGCCCAGTGGCGCCACGACGGGGGCTCCACCCGCGAACAGTTCCAACAAGAACAGAAGGCCTGCCCGTCCCTCGAGGGGGCCTGACAGCAAGCGGCCGCCCAGGCCACGCGGGACCCCACGGGAACCCACTGGATCTATTGGGACAATGACTTGTTATATAGCGAACAGAAAGTCGCCGAACTAGGAGCCGGCCGTGTGTTGGTGGTTCCCCTCCGATTCCGAGAGTTCCTCCTGAACCTGGCGCATGACGTGCCCCTCGCCGGACACCTCGGGCGAGACAAGACCTACAGCCGCTTGGTGACCCATTTCTATTGGCCCCGAATGCGGAGAGACGTGGACCACCACTGCCGGTCCTGCCAGACCTGCCAAGCCAGCGGGAAGACTGGGGGTCGAGTCAAGGCCCCCCTCCAACCATTTCCAGCCGTCCACACCCCGTTCGAACGGGTAGGGATCGACATCATGGGGCCCCTCGACCCCCGAACCGCCCTGGGCCACCGCTTCATCCTGGTACTGGTCGACCACGCCACCCGATACCCAGAGGCCACCCCCCTCCGAACTGTGACAGCTCCAGTGGTGGGCAGGGCCCTGATGGGCATCTTCTCTAGGGTGGGGTTCCCCCGAGAAGTGGTGAGCGACAGGGGTACGAACTTCATCTCGAAATACATGAGATCCCTCTGGCAACAATGTGGGGTCACCTACAAGTTCACCACCCCTTACCACCCCCAGGGGAACGGACTGGTCGAGCGGTTCAACAGATCCTTGAAGGGAATGATCAAGGGCCTGGAAGAGCCCCTGAGGAGGAGATGGGACGTCCTGCTGCCATGCCTCCTGTTCGCCTATCGAGAGGTTCCACAGAAATCCCTGGGCTTCAGCCCCTTCGAACTGTTGTATGGGCACCCCGTCCGAGGGCCCCTCAGCCTGGTCAAAGAGGGTTGGGAGGCGAGCGTCCAAGATGCCCCCCCGACGTCTACAGGTACCTCTTGACCCTGCGGAACCAGACTCGGAAATTCCGGGCCCTGGCAGAAGCCAACCTCGAAGCCAGCCAAGAAGACATGAAACGCTGGTATGACGAAAATGCCTCGACCATCGAGTTCGAGCCGGGCCAGCAAGTCTGGGTCATGTCGCCCGTGGACCCCTGAGCCCTTCAGGACAAATGGACCGGGCCCTTCAAGGTGGTTGAGAAGAAGAGCCCCGTCACCTACTTGGTCGACATGGAGTCCCCAAGGAACCCCCTCCGGGTCCTACACGCCAACCGGCTCAAAATCCACTTTGCCTGAACCGAACGAAGCCTGCTGCTGGCTACCGACGATGGGGGCGAAAGCGACTCCGAGCCCCTACCCGACCCCCTGGGGTCCTCAGACCAAGACGGCTCCCTGGAGGGCGTCAAACTCTCCACCACCCTGACCCCAGAACAGCGCCATGACTGCCGGCAGCTGCTGCAACCCTTCGCTGCCCTCTTCTCTCTCACGCCCGGGGTGACCCCCTGGTGCGTCCACGACGTGGATACCGGGGACAGCCCCCCTGTGCGACACCGCGCCTACAGAGTGCCCGACCGGGTCCGAGCCTGCATACAAACGGAGGTCTCCAAGATGCTCGCCCTCGGAGTCATCTAGCCATCCGACAGCCCGTGGGCCAGCCCTGTGGTCTTGGTGCCGAAGGCCGCCGCCCCCAGCACCCCCCCCGGAACTCAGATTTTGTGTGGACTACAGGGGCCTAAACACAGTCACCAAGACCGATGCCCACCCCCTGCCACGGGCAGACGAGCTGATCGACCGCTTAGGGGCCGCCCGCTACCTAAGCACTTTTGATCTCACCGCTGGGTACTGGCAGATCAGGCTCACCCCCGGCACCCAGGAACGATCCGCCTTCTCCACCCCCGATGGGCACTACCACTTTCGGGTGATGCCCTTTGGTATGAAGAACGCCCCAGCGACCTTCCAGAGACTGGTGAACAAGGTCCTGGCCGGACTAGAAGCCTTCAGCGCGGCCTACTTAGACGACATTGCAGTCTTCAGCAACCACTGGGCCGCGCACCTAGGACACCTCAGAGAAGTCCTGGCCGCTCTCCAAAGGGCCGGGCTCACGATTAAGGCCAGCAAGTGCCAGATCGGTCAAGGATCAGTGACCCATCTGGGCCATCAGGTGGGGAGTGGCCAGGTGGCGCCCCTCCAGTTGAAGGTCGATGCCATCCAGGCGTGGGAGCCCCCCGCCACCCAAACAGCTGTCCGGGCCTTCTTAGGCCTCACAGGCTACTACCGGTGATTTATCAAAGACTATGGCAGTATTGTGGGCCCCCTCACGGAGCTCACTTCCAAAAAGCAGCCCAAGACGGTGCACTGGACACCCCGCTGTCAGACCGCTTTTGAAACCCTCAAGGCGGCAATGTGCGCTGCCCCTGTACTACAGGCCCCTGACTACGGCAAGGAATTCATGGTTCAGACAGATGCCTCGGAGTACGGGGTTGGACACCGAGGACCTCGACAGACCTGTGGCCTTCATCAGCCGCCGACTGCTGCCCCGAGAACAGAGGTGGAGCACCATTGAGCGGGAGGCCTTCGCCGTGGTATGGGCTCTCAAAAAGCTCTGGCCCTACCTTTTCGGCACCCACTTCAGAGTCCAGACTGACCACCGGCCCCTGCGGTGGCTAATGCAGATGCGGGGCGAGAACCCCAAATTGTTGCGATGGTCCATCTCACTGCAAGGGATGGACTTCACCGTAGAGCACCGGCCCGGCAACGACCACGCCAATGCCGACGGCCTATCCAGATTCTTCCGCCTCGGCGAGGAGAACCCCCAAGGAGATGGGTGACTCTCCCTGCCTTCAGCTGGGGGGGACGCTTGTTGGAGCCGGCCTCGTGGCGTGGTCCTGTTCCCCCTCGCCAAGCCGCACGAGGTCCCCTGCACCTCGGGGCTCCTCCATTTTGGATTGTACGTGACTCTGCGCACCAGCCTACGTGACCCCGCTCAACCCGGCCTCGGCCCCAGCAAGCCCCGACATCAAGGCACCAACAACTGGCCAGGGGGTACCACGTGAACACTTCCCCACTCCCGGCGGAGGGCAGTATCGATGGGACCCCCAACCGTCCTCCCACACCTAGGTGCGATCGCCCCACAGCTCTCCTGGGCCTGGCGCCTCTCCTGCTGAGCGTCTGGCTGCTCCCGACCCGGCCTCTCCGCCCCCCCGGGCGCAAGGGTCCGGACATCAAAGGGCTCCAGACCTATATCTGGGGCGACCCTGCAACAGGACAGCAGTTGTATCCCGGAGTCAAGAGCCCTGCTGATCGGATCGCGGATGACCCTACGGAGAAAGACTCATCCTGGAACCACGCTCTGAGCCCTGCTGACTACGTCGCGGCTCCCCCGTGCTTAAAGACCTTCATGAACCTTTGGGGCCCTGCTGACGCTGTCGCGGCCCGACCTTGTTGAACTTGCCATCAGAGCCCAGCTGACCTCGTCGCGGCTCGACCGAAGCGGACCTACCACCGGAGCCCTGCTGACTGTGTCGCGGCTCGACCCAAGCGGAACTACCACCCGAGCCCTGCAGACACCGTCGCGGCTCTCCACGTCCGAGCTGCTTTGAGACCAGCACCGGCCGCTCCGGTCCCCGGAGCCACCTTCAGCCTAACGCAAGGTCTGGTGCAGAGCTTCCCCGTACCAGGCTGGTACTAAGACTGTCCCGCTACCCTGTCCCTACAAAGACATTGAGACTCTTTCTGGATCTCTCGATCCCCCTGTAAATATTTTGAATGTTCTACTATTGATAAAGTACCTAGATAAGCAACTGATACGGAGTCCTGTGTGGTGGTGTTACTGGGCCTAGTACGATCATAGGAGAAAGACCTCTCCTAGGAGGCTTCTCAGCGGCGCTCGGCTATAACTGTGCGGTAGGAAGGTGCCCCGGAGTGGTCCTCCTGACTCCCTGGTGGTCCTCCCTCCAACAGGTATGATTAGACTCATGCATTCGCTGCATCTATGCGCAGTTTACCGTTGAACTAATAATAAGCTGGACATGCGCCACGTCTATATGTTGTTTAACGCTGCCCTGAATAAGAATTATTTTGGTCATCCAGGCCCGTATTTATGTTGCTTCTCTGATAGAGGGGGCACATAATGGATGTAAATAATGATGACGTAACACACCACTCCAGTATGGCGGGTCATATAGATTCTATGCCTGTCTTTCAATTACTGTGAATGACGTTGTATTCAATGAGGCAAAAACGCGGCGGCCGCCAACACTGAGGAAGGCGTCCCTCTGAAAACGCATTTGTTTTTTGTTACTTGTGCCTAATCAATCTGAAGAAGGATTACCCCCGTGAGTGCCTGTGACTTCTTTCTAGAGCTTCAACATTGTCCACGAGTCTGCCCTCATACATGGGGCACCTGCCAGCGAGTGCAGGAGTACTGGCAGGTTTGGAGCAAAACATATATATATATATATATATATTACCCACTGGCGGTCGCCAGTAGGTAGTTATAGTTAGGATCTATTAGCCATAGGAAATCCGCAACATTCTATTTGGAATAACTTTGGCGACAGTTGACGAATCTATGCGGAATTTTCAAAACTCGTGGCCCACTCCGGTCCACTCCTATCCTGTAAGTCTCGGGGTGATTCGTCAAGCGTGGGCTGAGAAAAAAGGGGGGCCCCAAAACATGTTTTCCCCATGCAATTTTCGATAGGAACCTTTAGTCGCAGCTACAGCCCGAACTGCTGAACGGAATTACACCAAATTTGGCAGAAAGGTAGACCTAGGTTCAGAGTCGTGCCTTTTGCTTAAATGGTGTAAATCGGTTCAGTAGTTCCTGAGAAAATTAAAATCAAAATCACATATATAACCACACATCTCATCGCGAGATCTGATTGGCTGTCAGCACTTCATCCAAGAAGTGTTGGCAGCCATCTTGGGACCAATATACATGATAGCAACTCATTAAAAAGCATTGCAGTTAATAGAAGGTTTTAAGACTTTAGTTACATTATAAATCATTTGTTGATAGTACCAAACTCATTTTAGGAATTGTGGTGTGGTCTAAGGTGATTTTACCATGTGAAAAAGCCTTCTGCTGGGATTTCATGAATCATGTTTGAGAGAAAAATATTTTCTCATGCTTTTCCCACAGAGGTTTGGAAGGTGATCTATAAGCTAAACTGAGAGCATATTTTCTGTAAATTCACATTATCTTTCTCAGTCATGTGCGATTCGTTTATGTTCTTCTGCAGCTTCCCAGAGTGTTCTAAAGAACAACTAGAGCGCTAACAGTCCTACTTATGACAAATGTATGGCACACCTGAAGCCATCTTGATTGGACTAAAGTGGTAACTCTTAAAACATTTAATTTAAAATGAACAAAATGAGGGGGTTCATTTTGCCATAGAAAGTTTGATTAGTGCTGCAGAAAGAAAAATTAGGGCACTTTTTGAGTGACTTCTCAAATCCTCTTCTATTTCATTAAAATATTCTGACATGCATACTGAAACATGCACTTTCAATATATATCAGCAGCAGACTGCCTTGGTGAGAAATAGCTTTACTACAGTGATCTATTGAGCAACTAGAGTGCTAACATTCTGAATTTATGGCAAATGTGTGACACATCTGAATGCCTTCTTGATGGAATCAAAGTAAAAAACTGAAAGTATTCCTACTGAGGAGACTGTAGTAAATGAGGAAATTAGGAAACTTCATAACAAATAAGTCTCCCAAGATGGCCACCAGAGACAAAAGAGCCCGAATGTAGCACAAATATCACCCAGATGTAGCCCAAGTATAGCCCAATGACAGAATGTCACAGAGTGTTCTAAAGAACAACTAGAACGCTAACAGTCTTATTTATTACAAAAGTATGGCACACCTGAAGCCATCTTGATTGGAATAAAGCGGTAACACTTAAAACATTTAATTTGCAAAGGAACAAAATGAGGGGGTTCATTTTGCCATAGAAATTATGATTAGTGCTGCAGAAAGAAAAATTAGGGCACATTTGACTTCTCAAATCCTCTTCTACTTCATAAAAAAATTCTGACATGCAGACTGAAACATTCAATTTGAATACCAACAGCAGACTTCACTGGTGAGCAGTAGCTTTACTACAGTGATCTAATGAGCAACTAGAGTGCTAACATTCAGAATGAATGGCAAATGTGTGACACATCTGAATTAAGGGTGGGCGTAGTTCGCGAAGTAGCACTTCGCGAAGCTACGCAAAGTGAAGTTCGCACTACGCGAGCTACGCGTTGCACTTCGCGAACTGCGTAGTAACATGTTCGCACTGTGCAAGATGTTGTTTTCAATGATTGCACAGTGCGGACAAGCAACCGGCACTGTGCAATCATTGAAAATGGCATCTTGCACAGTGTGAGCTGTAGTTTTCTGCTGCTCGAGTAGATTTTTACTCGAGCGGCAGCTTTCTCAACGCGAACTGGTAGTTTCTCATCGCGAGCAGTCGCGAGCATACGCGACCCCTCGCAATGAGAAACCTGACCTCCTCGTGTTGGGAATCTCGCTGGGAGGTTTATTTTCCATGCTCGCGATCGCCAACTTGATGTTGCTGATCGCGAACAAGGAAAAAGTCTCGCCGGGATGTCATTTTGCTTGCTCGCGGTCGCAAACTTGACGTTGAGGACCGCGAGCAAGCAAAAAATGACCGCAGCACTACGCAACACTACGCTACGCGTGTTCGCACTGTGCTACGTGCAGTTCGCGTAGTGCGAAGTAGCGCGAACTTCGCAAACTTCGCGAGCGTAGCGTAGTGCTTCGCCCAGGCTTAATCTGAATGCCTTCTTGATGGAACCAAAGTAAACAAGCATTGAAAATGCAATAGGTCTCGCCCTCGTTTAAGTTAAAGCAATTCTGTTTGTAATTAGGTGGCTTTTTAGCTTTGCTTTTATTAGTGTTTTTCAAACCTTCATGTACATAACATGCATATGTATGCATATATGTATATGTATATATATGCATGCATTTATATTTGTATTTATATAGATATGCAGATTATATATCAGCTTATATATGTATGTATATATATACACATACATATATGTAAATGCATATGCATATATATGCATATATAGATGTGCATATGTTTGCATGGAGAGAGAAGTAGAGAGAGGTAGAGAGGTAGAGGTGTAGAGGTAGAGAGGTAGAGGTAGAGAGGTAGAGGTAGAGGTAGAGAGGTAGAGAAGTAGAGAGTAGTAGAGAGAGAGGTAGAGATAGAGAGTAGAGGATGAGTAATAGAGAGTAGAGAGTGAGTAGTAGAGAGTAGAAGAGAGAGTAGCAGAGAGTGAGTAGTAGAGAGTAGTAGAGTGAGTAGTAGAGAGTGAGTAGTAGAGAGTAGTAGAGAGTGGGTAGTAGAGAGTGAGTAGCAGAGAGTAGTAGAGAGTGAGTAGTAGAGAGTGAGTAGTAGACAGAGAGTAGTAGAGAGTGAGTAGTAGGGAGTAGTAGAGAGTGAGTAATAGAGTGAGTAGTAGAGGGTAGTTGAGAGCGAGTAGTAGAGAGTGAGTAGTGGAGAGTGAGTAGTAGAAAGTAGTAGAGAGTGAGTAGTAGAGAGTGAGTAGTAGAGAGTAGTAGAGAGTGAGTAGTAGAGAGAGAGAGTAGTAGAGAGTGAGTAGTAGAGAGAAGTAGAGTGAGTAGTAGAGAGTGAGTAGTAGAGAGAGAGTAGTAGAGAGTGAGAAGTAGAGTAGTATAGAGTGAGTGGTAGACAGTAGTACAGAGTAGTAGAGTGAGAAGTAGAGAGTGAGTAGTAGAGAGAGGAGTAGAGAGAGGGTAGTAGAGAGTAGTAGAGTAGTAGAGAGTAGTGGAGTAGTAGAGAGTGAATAGTAAAGAGTAGTAGATAGCGAGTAGTAGAGAGCAAGTAGTTGAGAGTGTGTAGTAGAGAGTGAGAAGTTGAGAGAGTAGTAGAGAGTAGTAGAGTAGTAGAGTGTGAGTAATAGAGTGAGTAGTAGAGAGTAGTTGAGAGCGAGCAGTAGAGAGTGAGTAGTGGAGAGTGAGCAGTAGAGAGTAGTAGAGAGTGAGTAGTAGAGAGTGAGTAGTAGAGAGTAGTGAAGAGTGAGTAGTAGAGAGTGAGTAGTAGAGAGAAGTAGAGTGAGTAGTAGAGAGTGAGTAGTAGAGAGAGAGTAGTAGAGAGTGAGAAGTAGAGTAGTAGAGAGTGAGTGGTAGACAGTAGTAGAGAGTAGTAGAGTGAGTAGTAGAGAGTGAGTAGTAGTGAGAGGAGTAGAGAGTAGTAGAGTAGTAGAGAGTGAGTAGTGGAGAGTGAGTAGTATAGAGTGAGTAGTAGGGAGAGGGTAGTAGAGAGTAGTAGAGTAGTAGAGAGTAGTGGAGTAGTAGAGAGTGAGTAGTAGAGAGTAGTAGATAGCGAGTAGTAGAGAGCAAGTAGTTGAGAGTGTGTAGTAGAGAGTGAGTAGTAGAGAGAGTAGTAGAGAGTGAGAGGTTGAGAGAGTAGTAGAGAGTAGTAGAGTAGTAGAGAGTGAGTAATAGAGTGAGTAGTAGAGAGTAGTTGAGAGCGAGTAGTAGAGAGTGAGTAGTGGAGAGTGAGCAGTAGAGAGTAGTAGAGAGCGAGTAGTAGAGAGTGAGTAGTAGAGAGTAGTAGAGAGTGAGTAGTAGAGAGAGAGTAGTAGTGAGCAGTAGAGAATAGTAGAGAGTGAGCAGTAGAGAGTGAGTAGTAGAGAGTAGTAGCGAGTGAGTAATAGAGAGTGAGTAGTAGAGAGAGGGTAGTAGAGAGTAGTAGAGTAGTAGAGAGTAGTGGAGTAGTAGAGAGTGAGTAGTAGAGAGTAGTAGATAGCGAGTAGTAGAGAGCAAGTAGTAGAGAGTGAGTAGTAGACAGAGAGTAGTAGAGAGTGAGTAGTAGAGAGTAGTAGAGATTGAGTAATAGAGAGTGAGTAGTAGAGAGAGGGTAGTAGAGAGTAGTAGAGTAGTAGAGAGTAGTGGAGTAGTAGAGAGTGAGCAGTAGAGAGTAGTAGATAGCGAGTAGTAGAGAGCAAGTAGTTGAGAGTGTGTAGTAGAGAGTGAGTAGTAGAGAGAGTAGTAGAGAGTGAGAAGTTGAGAGAGTAGTAGAGAGTAGTAGAGTAGTAGAGAGTGAGTAATAGAGTGAGCCAGAGAACCACTCACGCGACCGCAATCCTCTGCTGATGCTAATACTGTATTTAGACACTTATTTGCCCATGTCTTCTTCCATTAAATTTTAGCTATACATATATTACAAATATTTTTTTTTCATAAAGACACATATGTCATCAGCAGAGGATTGCGGTCGCGTGAATTATAGTTGCCTGCACTAACTATAACGGGGGAATTTCAATGGTTTTTTATCAGTAAAATGTCCAGCTAACTATAACATGTGTGAAACCTATGGTTTTTTCACTGAATTTGCAAGGTTTTTTAAATGCTAATTCCTAACTATAACGTGTGTGAAACCTATGTTTTTTTCAGTGAATTTGTACGGTTTTTTAAATGCTAAGTTACTTTACGCCATTTGTGGCGTGCGCGCCCACTTAACGCAGTTCGTTCCGTGCGCGCACAGTGAGCACGCGGTGCGCTTCATGCACCGCGCGCCCACTTTACGCAGTTAGTGCCGTGCACGCACGGTGGGCACGCGGTGCGCTACGCGCACCGCGTGCCCACGTTACGCTAGATGGGCCATGTACGCACGATGCGCTTCGCGCACCGTGCGCACATGGAGGACATATTATGCGCTTCGTTGTGAAAGGTAATCGTTTAATTTTTCAGTATCAATGAAATGCCATGCACAAATGGTGACCTTCGGGGTGGGGAGAGTATGGATAATTTTTTTTAAATTTTTTTATTTTTACCGTACGCGTACGGTAAGCGTAATCGGCGAAGTTTTCAAAAAAATTTAAGTTGCCTTTTTGCCCTTGGGGGATCATTGGGGACTCCTTAATCATGGTTAGGTGCTTAGGAGCTGTCTAAACAGCCCCTTTACATGTTTTTGGCCTTTGTTTTTCAACCCCCCCTCAGAGTGCGAGAGAGAAAATGGCGGACGCCGCCTCCTGGTTTCGACCAATTCGAATGTTTACTAAGATCTAACAGCCAATCAGATTCGCGCTCGCGCACGGCACCGTACGCGTACGGTAAGCTTACCGTAAGCTTACCGCAAGCGCACCGTAAGCTGCCACAGATATATATATTGATTTAAATGCTATTTTCTCAGGAACTACTGAACAGATTTACACCAGACCTACAAAAGGCACTTCCTTGACCTGAGGACTACCTCTCTGCCAAATTTCAAGTAACTCTGTTCAGCCGTTCGGGCTGTAGCTGTGTCTAAAGGTCCTATGGAAAAATGCATGGGAAAAACGCGTTTTGGGACCCCCTTTTTTCTCAGCCCCCGCTTGACGAATCCCCCCGAGACTTTCAGGGTTGGAGCGGAGCGTAGCGCCCCACCTATTTTGAAAATTTCGCGAGGATTCGTCGACCGGCGCCAAAGTTATTCCAAATAGAATGTTGCGGTTTTCCTATGGAAACAGGGTCCTAACTATAACTACCTACTGGCGACCGCCAGTAGGTGATATATATATATATATATATATATATATATATATATATATATATATATATATATATATATATATATATATATATATATATACATATATATATATATATTTACATAAATATAGAAAGCAAACTCCTTGCGCCGTTTCTTCTCTCGGCGCTTCAAAAACGGAGGAGGGACCACAGGTACGTGTAACAAAGTTTATTCTGCTCCCTTGCACCACATCACCTGCATGACGCATATTAATCCCACAAGGATCTCGATCACATAATATATGATATATATATATTACCTACTAGGCAGTTATAGTTAGGACCTAGTTACCAAAGGAAAAGCGTAACATTCTTTTCCCAATATCTTTGACACCGGATGATGAATCTTTGCGGAATTTTCTAATCTGGTGAGGCGCTCCAGTCATCTCCTATCCTGAAAGTTTTGTGGTGATTCATCAAGCGGGGGCCGAGAAAACAGGGGGGTCCCAAAACGCGTTTTCTCCATGTTATTTCCCATAGGAAATTTTGGAACAGGCTACAGCCCGAACTGCTGAACGGAATTACACCAAATTTTGCAAAACGGTAGCCCTTGGCTCAGAAAGAGACCTTTTTTTTTAAATGGTGTAAATCTGTTCAGTAGTTCCTGAGACATTCAAAAAATATAGGTAAAATATTCAATTTCCCATAGGAAACTTTAGACACGGTTATAGCAAAAACTGCTGAACGGAATTACACTAAGTTTGGCAAAAAGGTACTGCTTGGCTCAGAAAGCGACCTTTTAAAAAATGGTGTAAATCCGTTTGGTAGTTTTCAAGAAATGTAAGAAATAATGATAGTGATATCTATGGCCGCGGTGGATCCGAGGAGGATCTGCGCACCCTCCGGATCACAAGCTTCATGCTAATTGGCTGTCAACACTCCAAACCAGGAAGTGTTGGCAGACATCTTGTGCCTCAGTAGAACCGAGGCGCAAGAAAACAAAAACAAATGCGCAATAAACCGCGGGATGCAAGGAGAATCCACGGAGCCTGCTGAAAAATGTAATCAAATGAAGCGCGGGCTCCTGCGCTTTGTTATTAATTAGCCCCCAGGAGGGCCAAGTCCCGGGGGCACTGCAAATTTTTTTTTCCTGTGGCCCAGGGGGACCCCCGCAGGCCCGGAGACCACCACCCCCAGGGCTTTATAATAAATATTTGCAGGGGGGACACAGCCCTCCCCGCAGCCCTGGGGACCACCACCCCCGGGGCTTTATTTTACAAAAAAAATAGACCTGTGTGGGGGGTTGAGCCCCCCACATGCCCCGGGGACCGCCACCTCCCAAGGCACTAAGATTTAAATGTGGGGGTCTGTAATGGACCCCGGGGACCACCACCTCCCCGGGGCATTGCAATTGTTGGGAGGGGGGGCCGCGTGGCCCCCCTCCTGGAGCCTTTCATGGCCCTGGGGACCACCACCCCCCAGGGCCGGCTCCTGCAGTGTTCTAGGGTGCCCATCCCTGGGACACTGCTGTTTGCAATGACAGGGCAGGAACCTCACAGCTCCCACCCTGTCTTTGCAAACTGCTTTGCTTCATTGAAGCTAGAGCAGGGGAACCTGCTCTCGCTTCAATGAAGCAAAGCAGATTGCTTTTCCTCATAGGGAGCAGCATGTTAGCAGCTCCCCATGTGGAAAAGCAATGCTGGCTCCTGTAGGATGCGGGGAGCCAGCGGGACAGTGGGGGCATTGGGGCTCCCCCATGGTCCCCAACGTATCAGATGGTCCCGGGGGATGGGGTCCCCGGGCAAATAGTAATTAATGGTAGGCGCCTTTTTTTTTTAACGGAAATATAAGGAGTCGCGTACCTAGCGCGGCGCTCAGCGCGGCCCCTATTGTGCATGCGAGGGGTACACGACTCCAAGTGCGAAAAGCTATGCCGGCTCCCGAAGATTGCGGGGAGCCGGCGGGACCATGGGGGCATCGGGGTTCCCCCCACGGTCCCCAAAGTATCAGATGGGTCCCGGGGGATGGGGTCCCCGGGGTGAATTGTAATTAATGGTAGGAGCTGGGTTTTTTTACGAAAAAATAAGGAGTTGCGTACCTAGCGTAGCGCTTAGCGCGGCCCCTAGTGTGCACGCGAGGTATACGCGACTCCAAGCGTGAAAAGCTATGCCGACTCCCGAAGGTCGCGGGGAGCTGGCAGGACCGTGGGGGCATTGGGGCTCCCTCCATGATTCCCAATGTATCAGATGGGCCCCGGGGGATGGGGTCCCTGGGGCGAATAGTAATAATGGTAGGAGACATTTTTTTTTAACAGAAAAATAAGGAATCGCGTACCTAGAGCGGTGGTCAGTGCGGCCCCTAGTGTGCACGCAAGGAGTATGCAACTCCAATTCATGCAGGGTGCGCAACTCCAAGCAAAAATATTATTTAAAAAAAACCTAGGCTATATGTTAGGATATTGGGTGGCTCTAAAAAGAGCCCTTGTGCTTATTGGGAGATTTTTGTAGCTACATGTAAGTGCCAATGCAGAGTCTTAAGTTGTTGAGAAGGACTCTGTTTCCCTTATCTGTGAAATGTATAACATCAGTCCTGTAGATGCCATCCATATTAAAACGCAGATTGTTGTTGTATATGGACCCCATACAATGAGATAAGCAGAAACAGCTTTATTTACATTTTGTCTAGCTTTCTCAATCTGTGGACAAAATTGATTGGACCTGTTCCATTTCTGTCTTTGGCATATGTTAGAGTACACAATGGCAGTTTGGGGAAAATGCAACATCAATTCTGCAAAGGTGTCCTTCATTAGCATTTCCAGAGCTAACCCAGTCAATGTGCCTGGGTCATTGCCACCACAGTGCACAATCATGAGGTCAGGTGGTTGGAGATGCAAAAAAGATTTAACCAATGGCATCAATTGGTGCCACTTTAATCCTCACTTTAATCCATTTATTTGCAAAGCTAGGTCTTTGTCAATACCTCTGCTTTCAGCATACCTTTTGCACCAGAAAATAGAGCTGTGTCCAATAATCCACACAGAAAGCATCTTGAAGGGATTTCTGTGGGTAATCAGAAAATGTGTGCAGCTGAGGTAGGCAGGTGGAAGAATAAAATCTATCTAAAATGGTGGACAAGATGCTGTTTTTAAGACAGTAGAGATTTGATTGGCTGTTTAACAACACTCTATATTCAAAAATAGGGTGCATTTCACTTGGTTTAGAAAGCATGTTTCTTATTGGTTATTAAGAAATGTTGGAAAAGTACAGCAGAGAGGATAAGGGCAAGCATTGCAAAGCCAACCACACCTGCTGTTGTTATTTGTAACATTGTGTGGTGAACTTGTGACCTGGCAGCTAAGTTGAATGTTGCATTACCTGTTGCTATGGAAACTGACCTTTAGGACAAGGGGTGAAGATGTCAGTTGAAAAGTATTATTCTCTGTGACCAATGGAAAATCGTTTTTCAATTTGAAAAACACTGGGAAGCAATGCCATTTATTGTTTATGTCTATATGTATGGAAAAATAGAGGGAACATTTGCCAATACTGGTTCATCCTTGCAGAGTGTGTTGATCAACATTCTATGTGTGAAAAAGAAAATCCCGAGTGAGTGTGTGAGATTTTTCATTCAACAGATTTATTTAAAGATGAGTTACATATTTTTTAGGCTAATTTAAAAAAGATTTGACATTTTTATGAAACTGTGTTGTTTGAAATATATTATAAAATGCACAGATGTATATTGGGATTATTTTTATTGTATTTGAAGTTTGCTTAAAAAGCAGTATGTACAGTAATATATTTATTTAAGTGTGTTAGATGATATAGTTGAATGAAGGCTTTTATTTACTATTAATAGGTTAAATATGTACTAAGAAGGTGTATTTTCTAAAAAATTCATATGAGGTGTAGTTTATTAGGCATGATTATTTCTTCTGTGTAAAAAGGTATAGTTTAAAAATATTGCATTATTATAGATGGTGTGGTAAAATGCAAAATGTACAATTGTGCTGTTTGGATGATGATCATATAAGGTGTTAATAATTATGAATCTGTTATTAGTTGGTACAGTTTCTGCAGTTTTAAAAATCCTTATAAAAAAGTGTTCTTTTTTACTGTTCTTCATTAAGTCTGTTGAGAGGTACAGTTTGATGAAGTTGCATATTTGTGGATTTAAAGGACAATATGTAGCTGCAAAGAAAGTCAGTACATTTTATTCTTTATGGTATGTAGTAGTTAGCATCTCACGAGTAAGGTATTTGTTTACATTATATTTATATTTGTATGAATTAATGAGAGGTATCTGATATATTAGTGGACTGCAAAGGTGGTGTAAATGTGATTTTATAAGTGTATGAGAAATTATTTTGTGGTTCTATAATGTGTAATTTCGCAGTTAGTATATAAGTAAATGTGCACAATCTATGTGGTGCATTAACCCTCTGCACACTACTGATTCACTCCTGCAAAAAATCCATACAGTAGCCATGCAGATAAGCAATCACACTGTCATTCACTGTACAATCCTCCTATCATCCTGACAGCACCATGTCTGTATCTACTCTCTGTGCTGAAACACAAGCACTTAAAAACTCACCCTTCTGTCAACTACCACCACTCTCACTATCTAGTTACTGTGCATACACCTATAGAATGCTTCAAGCATTAAGACACATAGTGTACAGTGAAATATGTGCAATGTATGCAGGCTCTTAACCCCCTACAAACTACTGATTCACCCTTGCAGTAAGCCAGGTAGTATTTATGTGGTGCCCCAATCCGGCTGTCACTCTTTGTCCACTCCTGCAATCATGCTTACAGAATCATATCCTTATCTAATGTCTGTGCCAACATACAAACACTTATAAACTCTCCCTGCAGTGAATGACAAGCAGTGTAACATTTCAGTCACTATCCATGCACTTGTAGAGCGACTCAGGCATTAAGACAAGCAGTGCTACATTCAAATGTGTGCAATCTATGCAGGCCTCTAACCCCAAGCAGACTACTGATTCACCCATGGAATAAGCCAGGTAGTATTCATGCTGTGCCCCAATCAGTCTGTCCCTCTCTGCCCACTTCTGCAATCATCTTGACAGAAGCATGTCCTTATCTAATTTCTGTGCCAACACACAAGCACTTAAAAACTCACCCTCCTGTCAACTACCAGCACTCTCACTATCTAGTCACTGTGCATACAGCTATATAATTTCTCAGGCATTAAGACACATAGTGCTACTGTGAAATTTGCGCAATGTATGTAGGCCTGTAACCCCCAGCAGACTACTGATTCACCCTTGCACTAAGCCTGGTAGTATTCATGTAGTGCCCCAATCAGCCTATCAGTCCCTGTCCACTCCTGCAATTATCCTGAGAGAAGCATGTCCTTATCTAATCGCTGTGCCAACACACAAGCACTTAAAAACCCACCCTCCTGACAACTACCAGCACTCTCACTATCTAGTCACTGTCCATATACCTGTAGAATGCCTCAGGCATTAAGACACATAGTGCTACAGTGAAATATGTGAAATGTATGCAGGCTCTTAACCCCCTGCAGACTACTGATTCACCCTTGCAATAAGCCAGGTAGTATTTATGTAGTGCCCTAATCAGGCTGTCACTCTTTGTCCACTCCTGCAATCATGCTGACTGAACCATATTCTCATCTAATGTCTGTGCCACCATACAAGCACTTATAAACTCTTCCTGTAGTAAATGACAAGCATTGTAACTTTCCAGTCACTGTCCATGCACTTGTAGAGTGACTCAGGCATTAAGACAAGCAGTGCTACAGTCAAATGTGCGCAATCTATGCAGGCCTCTAGCCACCAGCAGACTACTTATTCACCCTTGGCATAAGCCAGGTAGTATTCATGCAGTGCCCCAATTAGACTGTCACTCTGTCCACTCCTGCAATAATGCTGACAGTAACATGCCCTTATCTAATTTCTGTGCCAACACACAAGCACTTAAAAACTCACCCTCCTGTCAACTACCACCACTCTTACTATCTAGTCACTGTGCATACACCTGTAGAATGTTTCAGGCATTAAGACACATAGTGTACAGTGAAATATGTGCAATGTATGCAGGCCTGTAACCCCCAGCAGACTACTTATTCATACTTGCAATAAGCCGGGTAGTATTCATGCAGTGCCCCAATCAGCCTCTGTCCACTCCTGCAATTATCCTGACAGAATCATGTCCTTATCTAATCTCTGTGCCAACACACAAGCACTTAGAAAGTCTCTCTGCTGTCAACTACCAGCGGTGTAACTATCCAGTCACTATCCATGTATTTGTAGAATGACTCTGTCATTAAGACAAGCAGTGGCACAGTCAAATGTGCACAATGTATGCAGGCCTCTAATCCCCAGCAGACTACTGATTCACCTTTACAATAAGCCAGGTAATATTTATTTAGTGCCACAATCAGACTCTCACTTTGTGTCCACTCCTGCAATCATCCACAGAGAATCATGTACTTAACTAATCACAGTGCAGAAACACAAAGCTTTAAAATTTCACCATTCTCTTTCATTGCAGAACTCAAATGATCCAGTCAGTACCTATGTACTCATATAATAACCCGAAACTAAAACATGTAGTATTACAATCATCTATACAGTATTGATCCACTCCTCTAAACACGTAAATACTAGTTATTCAGTTCTGCAAATACCCAGTTAGTACCTGTGTCTTGCAATAAATGGATAGTGATTTTAAAAGAAAACAATTAAATGATTTTTAGATACAATGTCTTTATTTAGTAATACAATAGTATATTTTATTAATTTTGTTTTAATAAAATTATATATATATATATTTTTAAACAGATATTGCTCATCTTCAATAAAAAAAACTTACTATGACTAGAATAACACAAAAGAAGAAACAACAAAGAAAGGAATATTATTTGAAGGAAACACAACAGAACAAATTAGAGGAACTACAACATGTGGAAAAAAAGAAAAAGTCTTCCGGTAAGAGAACCAAAGAATTTATTAAAAAACTTTCAAAGGCAGGAAACAGTGTGCATAACGTGTAAAGTAGAAATAAATGCCTCAAGAAGAAAGAACAATAAAAAGAAAAAAGGAGAAATTAATGGGAAATTAAGTTTTCAAGAAAAAATATATGGTAAAAGGAGAAAGAATCAATTTACTGAAATAAGGAAAAGAATGTTTTATAATAGAGTTGTCTTTAATTTGTTGAAAGATGTGAAGAAATATAAAAGAAAATCCGCATTTTATAAAAAGAGAAAACAGATTGAAGCTGTTGTTGAAAAGGCTTTTGAATAAAAAAGGAAATTATTCATTTTAGTATCAAACAGAATTCTATCATTAGATAAGCCAATACGTTTTATGAAGGCCAAAAGTAAAAGGAAGAGAGTAATTAACAGAACTAATTTTTGTGATTTTTTTGGGGTGAATGGAAACACAGTTCAAGTTCAGAGTCTTTTTTTAATGAAGAGAGCTATTTTCAAACCAATAGTATATTGCATGCAGTTGATACCACTGGTCGTGCTTATGAGGTTAAAAACGGTTGTCCAATTGAAAAAGTAAAAATGTGGTAGCTGATGAAGTTCTAGGGAGACGTACTAAAGCCCCAGGGCCCGAAACACAGAACTAACTTAAGACAAAATCCTAAACTTACTACCATTTTGGTATTCACAGAAGGCACTTACTCATTTTGGTATTCACAGAAGGCACTTACTCATTTCGATATTCACAGAAGTTAGGAGTCCTAACTGTAGGACTCCTAAATGCCTTCTGTGAATACCGAAAGTCTTAAAATTAGGATTTTTCTCAATTTAGTAGTAGTAAAGTTAGGACTCCTAACTTTAGGTCTCCTAAATGCCTTCTGTGAATATCGAAAGCCTCAAAATTAGGATTTTTCTCAGTTTAGTAGTAGTAACGTTAGGAGTCCTAACTTTAGGACTCCTAAACTGAGAAAAATCCTAATTTTAAGACTTTCGGTATTCACAGAAGGCATTTAGGAGTCCTAAAGTTAGGACTCCTAACTTCTGTGAATACCAAAGTGAGTAAATGTCTTCTGTGAATACAAAAATGGTAGTAAGTTTAGGATTTTGTCTTAAGTTAGTTCTGTGAATCGGTCCCCCAGTGTATACTTGGGATTGTAGTAGTATATGCAGTATACGTCAGGAATCTATTAATATTTTTCGGAATTTCTTACAAGAGTATAGTAAAAAAAAGTCATAAACAAAAGATTAAGATGTTGCAAGGACTAGATCCTTGCAGAGTGAGAAAAAATACTGGTTTGCAAGGTCATTCTCTGGCTTGTCTTTCTAGAAAAGTATGTCAAAGTGTTTTTCATCATTTTAGAATGTTAGCAGTACATCATTCTCAAATGCGGAAGTTAGTCAAAAGATTGTATTACGCAAAAAGTCCAGCAATATTTTTAAATGAATTAAACAGTGCGCTTATGCATGGGTCAGTATCAGAAGTAAAAAAAGTTTGTGATGAAATAGAGTTTCGTTACTTTGGTCCTGAAGAAGAGAGTAGACAAAGTGAGACATTGATAGAAGTAGGCATTGAAGAAAACGTGGAAAAGATTAGTACAGAGAAATTTGAAGAATAAATTACAAAGTTTAAGGTAAATTCGTGTGAAAGGCCAAATTATACTTGTATTTGTTGTCGATGAACTCACTATAAGAATCAGACTAGGACTGTTGATCTGTATTTAAAAAGTGAAAAAGAAAATAATGATAAGTGGAAGGAATTTGCAACTTATTTTTTGGTAGAGGATTGCTTTGATTTGGGTACTAATCAATGTATTTGTAAATATTGTTATAATAAATTAGAGGATAATAAAATGTCAGGAAGAGCTGTCCATAATGATCTGGAGTTGGTACCTATTCCTCAAGAACTGAAATATTTACACACGTATGAGTGTATTCTAATTCAATCTGTGCACCCGTTTCAGGCTATTGTTCGTATGGGGCCTAAAACAGGTAAATTGCCTCCCACAGATTTACAGAAAGGATTAAAAGGAAGAGTTGTATATTTACCTCTAGATTTAAAGAAAAATATTGAAACTATTGGTGTAGATAAAGAAGTGAACCCTTAATTATTCTTGTGAATGGTGTTCCTACTAAGAGTAAGAAAATCTGGCAGGAATTAGTGGATGTCAGGAAAGTGCAAAAGGCAACATTGTATCTTATAAAGAATAATGAATACTACAAAAATGTGTATGTGGAAGAAGAAGAAATGCTTTTAGGGGATGATAGTGAAATGTCAAGTGGTCAAATTGAGAAAGTGGACATATCCAAAAGTGAAGAAATTTATGAACATTATAGTGTACATCCTTTACATTCTAAAGAAGTGTTGGGGAATACTATTGAATTATTCCAAATGAAGAAAGCGAAGGGGAATCCCTTGAGTGTTTGGGAAAAGTGTTTGGAAGCTCGTTGTTTTCCCCAGCTGTTCCCAACTGGAAAAGGTGGACGATATGAGGAACGATCAATATAGATTCCTGCATCAGAATATCGGACAACAAGATTGTATGCAGAAGATCCTGGATTTCGACAATGTATCCCATATATATTTCATCTTTTGTTTGAGTCAAAGTTCTGCTCCACTGAGTCAGGATCGTCTAGGAGAACCAATTATTGAAAATGAAGCAGCCATCGCCATGAGTGAAGTGGAAACAGCAATGCATCAAGCTCAAGAAGATATGATGGACTGGGGAATCTTGGAAGAACAACTAAATATTGAACAGAAAGAAATATACCAACAAGTGAAACAACAGATCAACCATGGTTTTCTTCATGAAAAGAAAGAATGGCTGCGTTTGAGTTCCCCCAGTATGCTATAGGCCATAGAAAAAAAGGGGGGAAATGTAACTTCCTCCAGTTCTGGACAGTTGCACTCCATTTACATAAGCAGGGAGATATGTTCTCACTGTCCTGATCCCTCAGGGGTAGCAAGGTCTCCCTTCGTTCTCTGAAATGCCTCCAAGAGAAAGTGACCTTTACATGTGCTGTTGGGAGTTCAGTGGTTGAGTATGAAGGGTGTGCCATAGTGCTAATTGTGCTCTCCCTAAGCTTGCCTCTCTCCAAGGGTTTCAGGCACACTCCCTCGTAGTGGTGCCTGCTACACCCACAGTATATTCAATGATTTGGAGAGCAGGATCTTTGCAGGCCGTTAGTGCCCTGGACTCAGAATTGTAACGCAGAAGTAAATGCCCCACAGGCGATGCTTCAAAGGTTTGCCAAAACCTCAGCTGTCGATCCCGCGCTACTGACCCTCCCTGTTCTCTGCCTTGTCTCACTTCGGTCATTTCCTGTGCCTCAAATCTCAAATCAAAAACGGGAATAAAAAGGTGCGCACCTTTTAGTCCCCACTCAGTCCCTCATACTGCAGTCGTTGATACACATACACGGGGTGCAGTTCAGGGCCTGGCAGAGAGAGCGCGTGGCTGGTGTTTTCCACACGGGCAACAGCCATGCACGCGCACACTTTGCAGCGCCACAACTTCACCACACAAAGGGTCTTCACTGACCTCTTAAAATGGCCTCACTTTAAGAAAACGAGTTTCATAGCTGCAGTGAGCAAAGGCGAAACCTAACAGGCCACGAGATGGGCACAGCCCGCTGTCCCTCCCTCCAAGTCACTCATTGATGGCAACAGCAATGCTGTTATTAGCTGCAAGCCTGGTTGAGTAAGCTCTATAAAACCAAGATATTGTTGTTATTATGACGATTTAAAGGTTCCCAGAACTCCGTTTTGCTGCCAGCAGGATCCCAAGGTGACACAAGAACCCCCCAAAATAATCTGACCCCTACGCTTGCGTGTCTATCCAAGCAGGCAGCTTCTGAGCGCCAGCCTTAAACCCTTCACCCCTTATTAATATTCCGCCTCTAATCCACCGCTTTGCAGTTCATCCATAAAACGATTGCGCAAGATCCCGTTTTATCTCCTCCGAGTCCGGGGTGAGCTGTAATTGCTGATACGCAGAGCCGCTCTCCCATTAGCCCAATCATGCCTCCCAGGGCTGGCTGATTTTTATAGCAGATAAAACAAGCATTGGCGCATGCCACAAAAATAAATAACGGGAAACATGCTGCCTTTCTAAACGTCATATGTTAGTCATATAGTTATAATAAAAACAAGCATTGGCCGCGCGGCCGTAACAGGAACACCGCGCAGCCGCGAAATAAAACAAATAAAAACCAAGCATTGACCGCGCGAGCGGCCGCGAGACGCGATGGGAGGGGGGGCAGGGTGGGGGGGGGAGAAGCGGGAGTTCTGTGCAACTGGTGTGAAATAGCAGCAGGGAAGGGGGCGGAGAGGAGGCTATGAGGGAGAACTACGTAAAGCCATATGGCTGCTTTGCGCGCGTGCACGCCTCGTGCACTGTACCTCTATGCCTGCGGTAGCACTTTGAAAAATCCATTACAAAATGTCTCTCCGAGCCAGCGCAAGCGCTGGGCTCAGCGAGACCTAAAAAATGAATGTGTGTCCTCATGTAACGTAACTGGTGCTATGTAAAGCACCCTGATACCTGATTGGATTCGGGTCAAGTTCGCGCTATATAAAACTCTGCAAAAAAAAAAAAAAACTATACTGCCTACTAATATGGTTGTCATGTGACTTCTACACCTTGTAGTCCTTTGTCTTGTGTAACATTTCCTATACAGTGATTTACACACGTAAAATTGATTATCTCTGTGTATATTGCTGATGACAGAAACTCCATGGCTCAGAAACAAATGGCTTGTGCTTCCACTTTTAAGCATATTTGGGACATTCTGTGATTAAAAACATATCCCACTTTGTGAATTTATTTAAATGTCAATAAATCATATTAATCATTAAATAATCATGTGTATCCATTGGTTTAATTACATAACATAATAAGCTGTAACTGGTCAGTGAAATGCCAAATAGTAAAGATTGGGATGTTTTGCAAATCCTGGCCACACCTCTAACTCCGCCCACTGACCCATACCCTCGGGTTATTCCGACCCTCTGATTCTCTGCCCACAGTTCCCCTACTTTTTTTCCCCCACTTTGACCACTGTTCTGGACCCGAGACTTTCTTGGGGGGCCTTTTCACAACGCTTCACTGCTCCAGCCTCCAAGAGTGATCAGCCATCTACAGTTTACATATGCCGCGCATCGCGTTGTCCTGCTCCCTACGGTGACAGTCCTGCAGGCCCTGAGACACCATCAGATGAATCTGCTCTCAGCGAGAGCGGGTGAGAACTCCAACCTCATTTGTCCTGAGTGGGTGCAAAAAAGGGGTACCAACCCTCTTGCTTGCACTACTGCTACCTCGGACGTTTTCAAAATTGATGCGGCACAGCTGTGCATGCCCTGCCTGGCATCCGGTGTCCAGCACAAGCTCGCTGCCCATCCACCTCGCATAACAACAATGCACTCTGTCTCTCTGTGAGATGTGATCAGTTACTAATACTGCCTGAGTAAAGAACTAGCATTGCACGAAAGATCGAGACCAATGGCTCAGCGCTCCACTGAACTTAGACGCTTTACTAAGTCATTAAGTGGCTTCCTATTACGCCACTCCAGCATGATTTTTTTTAAACGGCAACAGGGCAGTATGAAGGAAAGCACCAAAACCGCCATGCACACTTTATTCCCGGTAAACTATGCTTCACCTTTTAAAAATGTTTATCACGTCAGGCTGTAAGGTAAATGTTTGAAGTTGTTTTCCCCTTTAATTTAATTTGATGTCCTCCCTCCCTTCCCCAAATGTGATTACATGGGTGCATGTCTGTTTTGAAGGTACCAACACATAGTATCATTAGCAGAATATTTTTTCTATATTTGAGTTAACTTTTATTAAAATTTTAATTAATGTTTTTTTACTTTGAGCCATAAAAGCGCTATCACTCATTATGGTGTTCATTTTGTCTCCTAATGTTGAGTGAATAGTATTATTGGTATAGCTCCATTTACTAGCTTCATTTTCTGACACTACCCCTTTGCCAGAGTAGAAGGAACGAACATATGAAGCGTATAACTGATTGATTGATTGATTGATTGATCTACATGCTTGCATGCTGAGGGATTACTTCTCCCCAAAGGTACAGATGGATTGAATCGAGTTGGGCTCACTGGATATAACAGATTCATACTTAAGGCTTTAACTGGTGGGCAGTAGAGAATATTTTAGCAGGTAGCAGACTGTTCAGCAGAAAGAATCCTATGTAAAGTAAAATTTGTGAAAAAAGTACTGATAAAAAAGACCAGACCTTTAACATGAATCTTAATTTGAAATTTGTACAAGGTGCATACTTGGCACACATGTTGATCATTAGTACACAACAATGAACATAATTGAAATAGTCTCATAAACATTAAATCTGTATGTCATATGGCGACCGAATTTGGTGGTTTACAGTTTATATTTGTGGGTCAGTCCAACCAAATATTGTCACTTGTGTAGCGTGCTATTCGCCAAAAAATCACTTCGCCGCCTTCAGGAGTAGTAAGCGCTATATAAATGCAATTACAATACAATAAGGGGAGGAAAGGATCTTTGGTGAGCAGTGAGCCTCCTCATTTGGGTGTTTAGAACTGCCCCTGAACATTACCTCACAAGAATTCTTTCACAGGGCTCCATTCCCAACTACCTCAGACCAAGGGCCTCTAGTTTTAGCAGCAGTGGAATCGAGAATCGGTTTGCTTGGTATCTTTAGTTGCAGCAAGGGAGCGAGGGGGCATGGTAAGGCTGGCTTCGAAGCAGATGTAACTTTAATCTTTAAAGTTCATTATTTAGTGTAGCTTTTTAATCGTTAAAGGTCATTGTTTTGTTTCCCGGAGCGTTGCACTTCAGAATGATAAAAATGTCACCCGGCTGCAGGGCCGCATTTAGCATTGGTGGCAGGTGGTATAACAGTCTCTGTTGGTAGCCTCCAATGTCTTCCTTGTTCACAGATTATCTCACTACTGCCCTACATCTCTCCATAGCCCCTTTCTCACTTTTAATTTCTTTTATAGTGCTACTCATCCCTAGGTAGGGGTCGGAGAACATTACATTACAAACACATTATGCAGCAACAGTGTTTTTTGCAAGTGCGTTATGAATGCGTCTCACATGAGTGTTGCAAACAAGCATGTCACTGGCCTCCTCCAGACGACAAACTATCTTATGCTGCGTGCAGTCTATTTTATACTGTGTGTAATACAATATTTAAATTAATTGCATACATACTCAGTGTTTTCTATCACAGACTGTGCCCTCATAGCACCATAAATATATGTCACTATTCCCCTAGTGCGCCAACAAGGATTCAAATCAGTGACCCTCCGGCTACAGACTTAGACATCTGAAGTGATCAGATCAACCAACTGAGTTTTCTTGAAGCGCAAGACATTTCCCACAGATCAGTTTACCTTACATTCATTTTCCATTTTAGGTGTGTACAATCAGAGAGATGAGTGAGAGTGTGGAAGTTATAAAAGACGAGTACATTTTAGTTGAAATGGGGAAGGTACTGCATGTGGAGATGAGAAATAAGGTTTAAAATACATGATATCGGGATGGAATGATGGAGTATGTCTAATGTTATGACGTAAAGTTATGCTGTACTATTCTTGCCTGCCTGTGTCAATAAGTAGCGGTACTTTATTAATTTGGGCGTTGTTTACAGTAAAGCACACTACAATCAATATTAGCACCTACACTGGACAAAAGAATTTCAGTTTTTTTCATTCTTATTATGACCGGGTTGGCACTTGGCCTTTAAAAATAATTTGCCCTGCCTGTTAAAACCTGCTTTTGTCTCCAATTTTATTAAATTGTGTGAAAACAAGTATGCCAAGAATGTCAGAACACAAAAGCAGTGTGGGATTTCTCTAAGTCACTAGGCCTTGTGTGAAATGAACTTCTATACATCAATAATCAGCTGGAGGTTTTTGGCGCGATAGAGCCAAGCTACACGGTTGACTCCATTGGGCTCCAGAGCAGATAAGTACTTTTTCCCCAGCAACCCCCCCCCCCCCTCCAGCTACCTGCCATAGGCGGCAATCTGAGGGATAGCCCCGGGCGCCAGAAGCACTAGCTACGCCACTGGAAAACATGTCATAGTTTTTAGTGATCTACTTCAACTTACTCCTGTAAAAGGACAACCAGTATTTAAGACACTTCTGCATGAAGACACCAGAAAGTCTTTGGGAAGCATTCGAAACATTAATATTTGGTCATATTTTGAATACAAAGAACTTATTAAAAATATGTGACAGGCAAATGATATAGATTATGGAAGTATTCTTCAAGATATAAGAATTGGAGTATTGACAGAATATGGCAAACAAGCTTTGGAAAGTCGGCTACTTACTACCTTGTTTGCAAATGAAAATATAGTTCCTGAAAAAATATACAAGAAAATTGCAGAAAAAAAATCAGTAATCTGCCTAATGCCAACACTGCGAGAGTGTTCTACATTCAACGAAGAACTTTTAAAGCTGGAAAATGAACCAATAATAAAAATGGAAGCGATTGATAAAATAGATCATGAAGGAGTTACTATTATTTTAACAGAAAAATTACAAACAAAATTGGATAATTTGGAAAAATTGATATCTAAAACTGCTGGTTTAGAAAAAAAAATATATGAAAGTGTAAACTGTCGGTTCATTGAATGTGGAAAAAGGTTTAGTAAATGGAGAAATGGGAAAAGTGGTTGAATTTGTTAATTATCCAAAAAGAGATGGGATTGAATCTTTGAAAATCAAATTTGATCAGATTGAAGAAGTAAAGCAAATTGGTCGTTGTTCTGCTTGTTTTTTGCTAGTTAAAGATTTGTATGTTCATAGGAAACAGTTTCCTCTTTCTTTGGCATATGCGGTGACTATTCATAAATCTCAAGGTTTAAGTGTAGACAGTGCTTTGGTAAACATTGGGAGTACTGTATTTAAAGAGGGTATGACATACGTTGCTTTGTCCCGAGTCAGAACTTTATCTGGATTGTATTTGATTGATTTTGATGAGAGAAAGATTAGTGCAGATTCAAATTGTGTAAGAAAGTATAATCGGTTAAGAAGACTATATGCTCCCAATTTAGGTGAATATCCTGTATATGAAAAGCGTGTAGTTGATCGAAAACGGAGATATGAGAATATCTGTAGTGAAGTTAAAGAGAAGAAAATAAATCAAGATAAAGTTGAGATTCCAAGCAAAAAGCACAAGGAGACTATTGAAGAGATTGTTGGATATCAATTAGAAAATAGTTCAGGTATCAACGGCTATGCAAATGTAGTGGTAAATGTTGTATTTTCTTTAGAATATCTGCAACAGCAAATGATGGAGCATCGAGAAAAACGGTTTTGTTCTTTGTTGTATTCTATATTTGAAAAATTGAATACTGATAAAAGTAAAATCCAAAGTGTTTCTGATATTCGGAATCTTCTGGATATATGTAGTGGTTCTACACAATTTTCACAGAATGTCCAACAAGATGCTCAGGAATTTCTAATGTATATGCTTGCAGTATTGGAAGATGAAGGAATAGAAATTGAAAATCTATTTGGACTTCGTTATAAATGACAACATGAATGTGAAAATTGTAGATTTACTTCTACCACTAACATAGACACTGAGAGATTCATATATTTAACAATACCAGACTGTAAAATAGTGTCTTTCAACAAATTAGTTAAAGCAGCAAATCAAAACATGGAGTGTAGCCAATGCAAATCAGAAATGTTATCAACATTATTTATAGAAAGATTTGGACAATATATAATTTTAATGATACAACGCTGTATAGCTGATGGAAGAAAATTGGAAACTTTAATTCAAATTTTTGTAGCAAGTTAACTATCAATATCAGGAAGAACATTTGTAGCTGTAGCAATCATTTTCCACGATGGACCTTCTTCAACATCTGGACATTACACAGTCTATTTAAAATGCAATAAAGGATGGACATATTGAAATGATGCTCATTTGGTGTTTAAATATCGTTTGCCTAAGGAATTACCAAATTCATACCTAATATTTTTAAAGCCAAAGTTCTAAGAACATAATTCGGCCTATTGGGAATATGTTAATATGTATTAATACCAATACTTTGGACAATTTCAGTATGAAGGATTTCATGAATATCATTTGGGCTACAGGAAAGATATTACTATAAATTAAGCGGTTTTTCAGAGATAATCTGTCAGCAAATATTTTAAATAACATCATTTAGAGTATATGGAAATTATAAAGAATTGTTGATTGAATTATTGTTTATCTACTTTGACATTATATTGACAAAATTCTCTTAGAAAGAAGCATTTTATATATACGAGAGTTGCATTATATACTATATTATTGAGGATGGTATTTATATGCAATGTGCAGAGATAGTTGACTATGTTTAAAATATTTTTGACACAGATTTGTTTTATTTTAAACAATCTTATTGATTGTAGTTTTTTTTGACCGCTGTTATGTGATGAGTAACATTGAAATCACTATTATTAGTGAAAATCATTATATTCTGACAACAGCAAAAAAGGCAAACTAAATAATTTATATAATGGTAAAATTATATTGTGTTGTAAAAATTGCAAGATTCTATTTTATAACTGTATTTTCCTTCTCTTTTACAGATCCTAATTCTAAAAGTACACAATGACTCAGTTGTTAAGACACGAAGTGCTTCAGTCAAATGTGCGCAATGTATGCAGATCCCTAACACCCAGCACACTAGTGATTCACCCTTGCTATAAGTCAGGTAGTATTCATTTGGTGCCCTAATCAGACTGTCATTCTCTGTTCACTGCTGCAATCATCCTGACAAAAGCATATCCTTATTGAATCTCTGTGCCAACACAATGCAGTTATAATCTCTCCCTGCAGTCAACTACCCACAGTGTAAGTATTCAATCACTATCCATGCACTTGTACAGTGACTCAGGCATTAAGACAAGCAGTGCTACAGTCAAATGTGCCCGATCTATGCAGGCTTGTAACCTCAAGCAGACTACTGACTCATTCTTTCAATAAGCCAGATAGTATTCATGTAGTGCCCCAATCAACCTGTCATTCTCTGTCCAATCCTCTAATCATCCTGATACAAGCATGCGCTTATCTAATTTCTGTGGCAACACACAAGCACTTATAAAGTCTCTCTGCTGTCAACTACCACTACTCTAACTATTCCCTCGGTATTTATGCACTTGAAGACAAGTGTTGCTACAGTCAAATGTGCACAATCTATGTAGGCCCGTAACTCTCAGCAGAATACTGATTCACCCTTGCAATAAGCCAGGTAGTATTCATGTAGTGCCCCAATCAACCTAACAGTCTCTGCCCACTCCTGCAATTATCCTGACAGAAGCATTTCCTTAACTAATTGCTGTGCTAACACACAAGCACTTAAAAACGTACCCTCCTGTCAACTACCAGCACTCTCACTATCTAGTCACCGTGCATACACTTATAGAATGCCTCAAGCATTAATACACATAGTGCTACTGTGAAATGTGTGCAATGTTTGCAGGCCTGTAACCCCCAGCAGACTACTGATTCGCCCTTGCAATAAGCCAGGTAGTATTCATGTAGTGCCCCAATCAGCCTATCAGTCTCTGTCCACTCCTGCAATAATCCTGACAGAAGCATGTCCTTATCTAATCGCTGTGCCAAAACACAAGCACTTAAAAACTCACCCTCCTGCCAACTACCAGCACTCTCACTATCTAGTCACTGCCCATACACCTATAGAATGCCTCAGGCATTAAGACACATAGTGTACAGTGAAATGTGTGCAATGTATGCAGGCTCCCAACCCCCTGCAGACTACTGATTCACGCTTACAATAACCAGGTAGTATTTATGTAGTGCCCCAATCAGCCTGTCAGTCTCTCTCCACTCCTGCATTTATCCTGACAGAAGCATGTCCTTATCTAATCACTGTGCCAACACACAAGCACTTAAAAACTCACCCTCCTGCCAACTACCAGCACTCTCAGTATCTAGTCAGTGTCCATACACCTGTAGAATGCGTCACACATTAAGACACATAGTGCTACAGTGAAATGTGCGCAATATATGCAGGCCCTTAACCCCTAGCAGAGTACTTATTCACCCTTGGAATGAGCCAGGTAGTATTCAAGTAGTGCCCCAATCAGACTGTCAGTTTCTATCCACTCCTGCAATCATACTGACAGAACCATGTCCTTGTCTAATCTTTGTGCCAACACACAAGCACTTATAAACTTTCTCTGCAGTCAACTACCAGCAGTGTAAGTATGCAGTTACTATACATGCACTTGTAGAATGATTCAGGTATTAAGACACGCAGTATACAATCAAATGTGCGCAATCTATGCAGGCCTCTAACCCCCAGCAGAGCACTGATTCACCCTTGCTATAAGGCAGGTAGTATTCATTTGGTGCCCCAATCAGCATTTATAAAGTCTCTCTGCAGTGAAGTACCAGCAGTGTAAGTATACAGTCACTATCCATGCACATGTATAGCAATTCAAGCATTAAGACAAGCAGTGCTACAGTCTAATGTGCACAATGTATAGAGGCCCGTAACCTCAACCACAGTACTGATTCATCCTTGCAATAAGCCAGGTAGTATTCATGCAGTGCCACAATCAAACTATCACTCTCTGTCCACTCCTGCAGTCATCCTAACAGAATCATATCTTTCTCTAATCTCTGTGCCAACACACAAGCACTTATAAACTTGCCCTACTATTAACTAACAGCACTCTAAGTATACAGTCTAGGTATCCTCATGTCTATTCCATATACTTCTCCATCACTTATCAACCATTAAGACACGCAGCGCTGCAGTTAAATGTACAAAATATATGCAAGTTCAAGTTCAAAGGCTTTATTTCGATAAATCAAATCATAAAAGCATCACATTAATCCAAAAACAAATTTAAATTAACCATTAGTTCCTAACATTATTTCCAAAACATTTTTAGATTTTTTTTTTCTATAAAAATCTTTAAATATCAAGGAGAATAAAAAATATATGCAGTCCCCTAACTCTATGCAGACTACTTATTCACTCTTGAAAAAATCCATGTAGTACCCATGCAGATCGGCAATCACAGTGTCACTGTCTGTCCACTCCTGCAATCATCCTGACAAAACCATGATCTTATCTAACACTTATAGCTTTTCCTCTCCTTGTAAATACGGCCCCTTCACATGCAGCACTTTCTGTTGAAGGGGCAATCCATGGGTGTTACTGTATATGTTCCCACAGAACACCCATGGCACAAGACACATCTCAAAATTTACAAGAAATCGTAAATCTGGAGATGTGTGTGAATGCTGCACCACCCTAGACGTGGCGTAGCAAGTCGCAACGAGGAGAAATGTTTTCATTTATCCTCATTTTATCCTCCTTCAATGCTTGCTGCATTCCACAGCACGCATTGAAGGAGGAAAATTCCTTTAGTGATTGTTTTTGTACAGGAAGGTGTCCATTCCTGCACAAAACCAATCTCCCACCGACGCAGGCATCTTTGCACCATGGTGCAAGGGTGCCTGTGCCAGCGCACGGCTACAGTTTGTGCGCTAATGCAGAGGGAAGCACAGAGATGCAACCTATTCATATAAATATGTCGCATCCATGTGCTTCGGAAGTGCCGCAGTGCGGTGCAGCAAAAGGGCTTGCGGTGCTACGCTGCAGCGCTTCCTCATAGATCTGCCCCTATAAATTAATCATACACTACTTTCAGTCAATCATGCTCTACACATATATTCAATCAAACTTTCAGACATTACCATGGAATAATAGTTCTTTTTTTAACCAGATAAGGTAGTTCTGATAAGAACTTTTTTTTTCTTCTTTTTTTGTTTTAATTTTTTCAACGATTTTGTATTTTTTTGGTGTTTTTCTCAAAACTGAAAAATAAAACAAAAAAAATAAACAGGTAACTTTTGGAATTAAAGATTATTCCAAAACAAAAAAAAATTAACATCGGTGGTTGCGTTGAGCGGCAAAAATAGCATCCACCGCCTGCTCTCCATAGCAAACTAGTTTTTTGCACTTGATGCAGCGCTGTTCTAAAAAGGCAAATTCAGACCTTATATCAACTGGAGGAGCTTGAGATGTTGATGCTCCTGAAGTACTTGCTCCAGCTTCTGGTGGATTTAATGCAGCTCTCCTCATCTCCGCCCGAGCAAGATTCAGAGGATGGATTGTCCGGAGGTGCTTGTACATGCTGGCAGTGCCGCATGAGTACATTTTTTCACTGCCTCTTGACATCACTCTTTCGCAAATTTTACATGTCACCTTTGTGGTATTTACTTTTTTCTGTCCAGGTGGAAAGGTGAAGAACTTCCACACTACAGATTCTGATCTCTGTTTTCTGGGTGCCTCCTGCAAGAATTCTTCATCCAAAGATTCTTCCACTTCCTTGGGTTCTCCAGATACTATTGTTTTTCACAGTTGAAAGCAAAACACCAAAAAAAAACAAAGAGGTTGAAGTTGGTGAAGAGATGCTTCTTTGAAGATGATCAAAGAAGAATGATGAAAATGGGTGGGGTCCTTCAATAGTTACAGTGGGAAATTTTATAAACCAATCAAATCTTTTTTTTGGAGGTCACATGGGATCCGCCCACCCTGCGCTTACAAAGCACGCACCAGACGCGACTTTGCGAAAATATACTTAAAAGTGATATAACTTTATTATCAGTAGAAATATATTATTTTTATGAATACCTTAGATAATCTCTTGCCCTAATATGTATTTTAAAGACACATAAGTATAATTTTAGAACATAACATTTTTTGCAGGAGTCGCGCACACAGAGTACCCCACATATGACATCACGCAGTGCCCGCCACGTGCAAGAGTCGCGTACCCTAATGCGCATGTGTCGTGAATTAGCGGGAGCAGGAGTCGCGCATCAGTCGCATACCTATCGCGCACAACACGTAATATTATACGTATATCACGTCACTGGAAAACACGCAACCGTCGCACACCATACGTGGATCCTTCACAACTTTTCCAATATGGCGGCTGTAATACACACACCCATCGCGTTAGGTACGCTTAGGGTGCGCGACTCCAAAATTTCTTTAAAAAAAAAAGAAAATAATTTAAATATATTGAAATAAAAAAATAAAAACAATTACAGTATATTTCAGTTTTAATTACATTTTTTTCTTTAAACAATATTCAGAAAAGTATATAATATTGTTTAATAAATAATATATTTACAAATTAACAGCTTCAAAAAACTTAACATTCTGTACAAAAAACATAGGTATTCCTACTTTTATAATTAAAAATTAGCATTCAAAAAACCTTTGAAATTCACTGAAAAAACCATAGCTTTCAGACACGTTATAGTTAGGAATTAGCATTTAAAAAACCTTAGAAATTCACTGAAAAAACCCATAGGTTTCAAAAACGTTATAGTTCGGAATTAGCATTTAAAAAACCTTAGAAATTCACTGAAAAAAACATAGGTTTTAGGGAAAGTTATAGTTAGCTGGACATTTCACTCATACAAAACCATAGAAATTCGTCCGTTATAGTTAGTTCTGCTAACTATAACTCGTGCGACTGCAATGCACTGCTGATGATGTCACACATTACATCATTCATGACATGGTCAGTGACATAACTGATGACATCTCAAATGAGATCACTGATGACATCATCCACGTGACAATCTGATACACCTAATCACACACTACTATAACCTTTCATCACGCACTGTAAAATACAGAGTACCGTATTTGAAATCATTGACACACCAATACCACTTACTACATACCCACTCAATGATTCCTAAGTCTACATACACAACCACCCATTCACCCACAAAACACTTCTATATGCAGTCACTGATCAATAGAACACTATCAAATGCACTTATACACCTATATAGACATTGACACATCAGCAGTCATCCTAGTCAGTTATGCAGTCATCCTACTCACTCATGAAAAAATCTATCACACTTACATTTACTCACCTACACAGTTATACACACAACACCTCATTTATTCATCCACATAGTAACTCCCAGTTACTTTGTTAAACAATTCACTATTACAATTATACACTCATCCATACAGTTACTCTCACAATCACTGACTCTTTTATGTTTTTATTTATATACACCAACGCTCACATAGAATGCCTTTATTTTTGTACTTTGTTGTAGAGGTACCACTGAGACATATATTCAATCAACACACAAATAATCACACTCAGTCACCCAAACAACTGTTTCCACATGCACTCTTAAACCCATACACCTAGTTAATCAACCACTCATACATCTATGTATACAGTTATACACCACCTACCCAAACAAAAAAACACTCAGTCTCCCATACAAATACTCAGCCAACTAATCAATAACTAATATGGACACTCATGTAGTTAGAGACCAACTGATACAGCAGGTTATACAACAACAGAGACAGTGATGCACATATTCACATACTTTAGTTACTAACCCATGTATTTAGTGAGACACTTTTGATTACTCACTTAAACAGACACTCAGACAGCTACTAAATCCTCCATCCAGATAGTTATATATCCACTCAATCTTCAATACAGATTGGTATATATATAATACATATTTAAATTACAAACAAAACCACATTCACTGGATGATGTCATCAGTGATGTCATTTGAGATGTCATCAGTAATGTCATCAGTGATGTCACTGACATGTCATGAATGATGTATTATGTGACATCATCAGCAGTGCATTGCGGGCGTGCGAGTTATAGTTAGCAGAACTAACTATAATGGAGGAATTTCTATGGTTTTGTACGAGTGAAATGTCCAGCTAACTATAACTTTCCCTAAAACCTATGGTTTTTTCAGTGAATTTCTAAGGTTTTTTAAATGCTAATTCCTAACTATAACGTGTCTGAAATCTATGTTTTTTTCAGTAACTACATATATAATATATATATATATATATATATATATATATATATATAAATATATATATATACATGTGTGTGTATATATATATATATTCACTGAAAAAACCATAGGTTTCACACATGTTATAGTTAGCTGGACATTTCACTCGTAAAAAACCATTGAAATTCCCCCGTTATAGTTAGTTCAGCTAACTATAACTCGCGCGACCGCAATCCACTGCTGATGACGTCACATATTACATCACTGTATTCACTAAGATACTGTTAATAAGTCAGTTATACAATTGATTTTTTCAAAAAAAACCATCCTTTTAGACACTTATTTACCCATTTATTCTTCCATTAACCTTTATATATATATATATATTTAAAAAATATTTATTTTTCAAAAAGACACATATTCACTGGATGATGTCATCAGTGATGTCATCAGTGATGTCATTTGAGATGTCATCAGTGATGTCATGAGTGATGTCACTGACCATGTCATGGGTGATGTAATATGTGACGTCATCATCAGTGGATTGCGGTCGCGCGAGTTATAGTTAGCTGAACTAACAATAACAGGGGAATTTCAATGGTTTTTTATGAGTGAAATGTCCAGCTAACTATAACATGTGTGAAACCAATGGTTTTTTCAGTGAATTTGCAAGGTTTTTTAAATGCTAATTCCTAACTATAACGTGTGTGAAACCTATGTTTTTTTTAGTGAATTTGTAAGGTTTTTTAAATGCTAATTTATGTATGTATTATTATATGTTTTATATATTTATTTTACAATAAACTACCTATGTATATAGTTATAGATTGACTGTATCCTTTAATATGGAATGGCTCAGCTCTTTTATTTTGAATATGGATAAAGTTGAACAGCATAGTTAATATCTTCTATAAACTTATAAACAGATTAAAATGTTATTTTTTTTTAAGGCTTTTTCACAGTGCGCGCACCGTGCGCGCACCCTGCGTTTTTTTGAAAAAAAAAAAAAATGTTTTTTTCACCCTTCGGGGTCCTTCAGGGACCCCCTGACAAAAGCTAGGGGGTCAGGAACTCTCTACCCTGCCCCCTTTTCACGTTCTTCACCTTTCTTTTTCACTGTCACACACAAAATGGCATCCGACACTTCCTGATTTCGACCGATTCGAATGTTGACTGACATCTAACCACCAATCAGAATTACGCTCGCGGACATTTGGTGCGCGCACCGTGCGCACACCGTGCGCGCATATAGATATTTATGTACTTTTAACTGCAATTTTCTCAGGAACTACTGAACAGATTGACACCATATATGCAAAAGTCACATGCCTGACCTGAGGACTACCTCTTTGCCAAATTTCAAGTAATTCTGTTCAGCCTTTCGGGCTGTACCTTCGACTAAAGGTCCTATGGGAAAATGCATGGGGAAAACGCGTTTTGGGACCCCCCTTTTTTCTCAGCCCCCGCTTGACGAATCACCCCAAGACTTTCAGGGTAGGAGCTGAGCGGAGCGCCCCATTAGTTTTGAAAATTTCACGAAGATAAGTCAACTGGCGCCAAAGTTATTCAAAATAGAATTTTCAGATTTCCTATGGGAACTCGGTCCTAACTATATCTATCTACTGGCGACCGCCAGTAGATAATATATATATTCACTGAAAAAAACATAGGTTTCAGAGACATTATAGTTAGAAATTAGCATTTAAAAAAACCTTAGAAATTCACAGAAAAACCATAGGTTTCAGGGGTGTTATAGTTAGCTGGCCATTTCACTCGTACAAAACCATAGAAATTCCTCCGTTATAGTTAGTTCTGCTAACTATACCTCGCGCGCCCGCAATGCACTGCTGATGATGTCACATATTGCATCATTCATGACATGGTCAGTGACATCACTGATGACATCACTGATTACATCTCAAATGACATCACTGATGACATCACTAATGACATCATCCACGTGACAATCTGATACACTTCATCATACACTAATATAACCTTTCATCACTCACTGTAAAATACAGAGTACCATATTTGAAACCATTGACACACCAAAACCAGTTATTACATACCCACTCACTAATTCCTATCTCTACACACACAAATACCCATTCAACAACAGAATCATTTATACATGCAGTCACTAATTAATAGAACACTATCAAATGCACTTATACACATATATAGACATTGACACATCAGCAGTCATCTTAGTCAGTTATGCAGTCATCCTACTCACTCGTGAAAAAAATTAATCACACTTAAATTTACTCAGTTACACAATTATCCAACAACACCTCATGTAATCAAACACATAGTAACGCATATTTAATATGTTAAAAAATCACCATTACAAATATACACTCATTCATATAGTTACTCTGACAATCACTGACTCTTACACATACTTATTTATATACACCAACTCTCACATACAGTGCCTTTTATTTTTTTACTTTGTTGAAGATGTACAACTAAAACATTTATTCGCTCACCAACACACAAATAAATACACTCAGTCACCCAAACAACTGTTTCCACATGCACTCCTAAACCTATACACCTAGTCAATCAACCATTCACACATCTATGCATAGAGTTACACACCCCATCCAACCACACACAAACTCAGTGTCCCATACAAATACTCACCCAACTAATCGATAACTAATATACACACTCATGTAGTTAGTGACCAACTGATGCAGCATGTTATACAACAACAGAGACAGTGATGCACACATTCACATAGTTTAGTTACTAATCCATGTATTAAGTGAGACACTTTTATTTACTCCCTTAAACAGACAGTGAGACAGCTACTAAATCCTCCATCCAGTTATATATCCACTCAATCTTCAATACAGATTGGTATATATATATATATAATACATATTTAAATTCCAAATTAAACTACATTCACTGGATGATGTCATCAGTGATGTCATCAGTGATATCATTTGAGAAGTCATCAGTGATGTCATCAGTGATGTCACTGACCATGTCATGAATGATGCAATATTTGACACCATCAGCAGTGCATTGCGGGTGCGCGAGTTATTGTTAGCAGAACTAACTATAACGGAGGAATTTCTATGGTTTCGTACGAGTGAAATGGCCAGCTAACTATAACACCCCTGAAACCTATGGTTTTTTCTGTGAATTTCTAAGGTTTTTTAAATGTTAATTTCTAACTATACCGTCTCTGAAACCTATGTTTTTTTCAGTGAATTTCAAAGCTTTTTTAAATGCTAATTTCTAACTGTAACGTCTCTGAAACCTATGGTTTTTTCAGTGAATTTCAAAGCTTTTTTAAATGCTCATTTCTAACTATAACGTCTCTGAAACCTATGTTTTTTTTCAGTGAATTTCAAAGGTTTTTTAAATGCTAATTTTAAGTGTGATAAAAGTTATACCTATTTTTTGTACTGATTTTCTACAGTTTTTTAACTGTTTATTTATAAATATTTTATTAATTAAATAACATTATATATTTTTCTGAAAATTGCAAAAAAAAAACAAAAAATTCAAATTACTTTTTTGGTTGTAATTTTTTATTTAATATATTTGTATCATTTTCTTTAAAAAAAAAATTCCAATTTTTTTTCGGAGTCGCGCACTCAAAGCCTACACATCACAGTGGGTGCGCGGATTCTAGCCGCTATTTTAGAAAAGTTGTGAAGGATGCGCGTACGGTGTGCGACGGCTGCATGTTTTTCAGTTACATCATATACATTTAATATTACGTGATGTGCGCGATTGGTATGCGATCAGTCAACGACTCCTGCTCCCGCACATTCGCTCCACATGCACATTAGGGTACGAGATGCATGCACGGTGGTGGGTCCCGCGTGACGTCATATACGTGCTGGGGCGTGCTGGGTACGCGACTCCTGCAAAAAAAATGTATGTTCCAAAATGATATGTATGTGTCTTTAATGTACATATTAGGGCAAGAGATTATCTAAGATAGTTATAAAAATAACATATTTGTATTTATAATAAACTTATATTATTTTTAAATATTTTTTCGCAAAGTCGGGTGCGTGCATCGTGAGTGCAGAGAACCAGGTCAGCAGAGGTGCTGTAGAGCCAGAGAAACCAGGTCAGCAGAGCCGTTGTAGAGCCAGAGAACCAGGTCAGCAGAGCTGCTCTAGAGCCTAAGAAGCAGGTCAGCAGAGCTGCTCTAGAACCAGAGACCCAGGTCAGCAGAGCTGCTCTCGAGCCAGAGACCCAGGTCAGTAGAGCTGCTCTAGAGGCCGAGAACCAGGTCAGCAGAGCTGCTTTAGAGGGAGAGAACCAGGTCAGCAGAACTGCTTTAAAGCCATAGAACCAGGTCAGCAGAGCTGCTCTAGAGCCAGAGAACCAGGTCAGCAGAGCTGCTTTAGAGCCATAGAACCAGGTCAGCTAGAGGCAGAGAACCAAGTCAGCAGAATTGCTTTAGAGCCAGAGAACCAGGTCAGCAGAGCTCTTTAGAGGGAGAAAACCAGGTCAGCAGAGCAGCTCTAGAGCCAGAGAACCAGGTCAGCAGAGCTGCTCTAGAGCCTAAGAAGCAGGTCAGCAGAGCTGCTCTAGAACCAGAGACCCAGGTCAGCAGAGCTGCTCTCGAGCCAGAGACCCAGGTCAGCAGAGCTGCTCTAGAGGCCGAGAAAAAGGTAAGCAGAGCTGCTTTAGAGGGCGAGAACCAGGTCAGCAGAACTGCTTTAGAGCCATAGAACCAGGTCAGCAGAGCTGCTCTAGAGCCAGAGAACCAGGTCAGCAGAGCTGCTTTAGAGCCATAGAACCAGGTCAGCTAGAGGCAGAGAACCAGGTCAGCAGAATTGCTTTAGAGCCAGAGAACCAGGTCAGCAGAGCTCTTTAGAGGGAGAGAACCAGGTCAGCAGAGCTGCTCTAGAGCCAGAGAAACAGGTCAGCAGAGCTGCTTTAGAGCCAGAGAGACCAGGTCAGTAGAGCTGCTTTAGAGCAAGAGAACCAGGTCAGCAGAGCTGCTTTAGAGGGAGAGAACCAGATCAGCAGAGCTGCTTTAGAGCCAAGGGACCAGGTCAGCAGAGCTGTTCTAGAGCCAGAGAACCAGGTCAGCAGAACTGCTTTAGAGCCATAGAACCGGGTCAGCAGAGCTGCTTTAGTGCCAGAGAACCAGGTCATCAGAGCTGTTGTAGAGCCTGAGAACCAGGTCAGCAGAGCTGCTCTAGAGCCTTAGAACTAGGTCCGCAGATCTGCTCTAGAGCCAGAGAACCAGGTCAGCAGAGCTGTTGTAGAGCCAGAGAAACCAGGTCAGCAGAGCTGCTTTAGAGGGAGAGAACCAGGTCAGCAGAGCTGCTTTAGAGCCAGAGAACCAGGCCAGCAGAGCTGCTTTAGAGCCAGAGAACCAAGTCAGCAGAGCTGCTTTAGAACCAGAGAACCTGGTCAGCAGAGCTGCTCTAGAGCCAGAGACCCAAGTCAGCAGAGCTGCTTTAGAGCCATAGAACCAGGTCAGCAGAGCAGCTTTAGAGCCAGAGAACCAGGTCAGCAGAGCTGCTCTAGAGCCTAAGAACCAGGTCAGCAAAGCTGCTCTAGAGCCAGAGAACCAGGTCAGCAGAGCTGCTGTAGAGCCAGAGAAACCAGGTAAGTAGAGCTGCTTTAGAGGGAGAGAACCAGGTCAGCAGAGCTACTTTAGAGCCAGAGAACCAGGTCAGCAGAGCTATTGTAGAGCCGGAGAACCAAATCAGCAGAGCAGCTCTGTAGCCTAAGAACTAGGTCAGCAGAGCAGCTCTAGAGCCAGAAAATCAGGTCAGCAGACCTGCTGTAGAGCCAGGGAAACCAGGCCAGCAGAGCTGCTTTAGAGGGAGAGAACCAGGTCAGTAGAGCTGCTTTAGATCCAGAGAACCAGGTCAGCAGAGCTGCTCTAGCTGACACTGACTGACTGACACTGACTGACTGACACTGACTGACTGACACTGACAGATTGACACCGACTGACACTGATTGACTGACACTGACTGACACTGACTGACACTGATTGACTGACACTGACTGCCTGACAATGACTGACACTGATTGACTGAAACTGACTGACTGACACTGACTGACACTGATTGACTGACACTGACTGACTGACACTGACTGACACTGACACTGATTGAGTGACACTGACTGACACTGACACTGACTGACACTGATTGACTGACACTGACTGCCTGACAATGTCTGACACTGATTGACTGACACTGACTGACTGGCACTGACTGACTGACACTGACTGACACTGATTGACTGACACTGACTGACTGACACTGACTGACACTGACTGACTGGCACTGACTGACTGACACTGACTGACACTGATTGACTGACACTGACTGACTGACACTGATTGACACTGACTGACTGACACTGACTGGACTGACACTGACGACACTGACTGACAATGACTGACTACTCTCTACTACTCTACTACTCACTCTCTACTACTCTCTATTACTCTATCTCTTCTACTCACCCTCTACTACTCTCTCTACTACTCACTCTCTACTACTCACTCTCTACTACTCACTCTCTACTACTCTACTACTCCCTTCCTCCCTTCTCCTCTCTCTACTACTCACTCTCTACTACTCTCTACTACTCACTCTACTACTCTCTACCACTCACTCTCTACTACTCTACTACTCACTCTCTACTACTCTCGCTCTCTACTACTCACTCTCTACTACTCACTCTACTACTCTCTACTACTCACTCTCTACTACTCACTCTCTACTACTCTCTACTACTCACTCTACTACACACTCTCTACTACTCACTCTACTATTCACTCTCTACTAATCACTCTCTACTACTCCACTACTCTCTACTACTCACTCTCTGCTTCTCACTCTCTACTACTCTACTACTCTCTACTACTCACTCTCTACTACTCTCTCTCTACTACTCACTCTCTACTACTCACTCTCTAGTACTCTCTACTACTCACTCTCTACTACTCTCTCTACTACTACTCTATACTACTCTCTACTACTCAGTCTTCTACTCACTCTCTACTACTCACTCTACTACTCACTCTCTTCTACTCTCTCTCTACTAATCTCTACTACTCACTCCACTACTCACTCTCTATTACTCTCTACTACTCTCTGCTACTCACTCTCTACTACTCACTCTCTACTACTCTCTACTACTCACTCTCTTCTCTACTACTTACTCTCTACTTATCTCTACTACTCACTATCTACTACTCTCTACTACTCTCTACTACTCACTCTCTACTACTTTCTCTACTACTACTCTCTACTAGTCACTCTCTACCACTCACTCTACTACTCACTCTACTACTCACTCTCTACTACTCACTCTACTACTCTCTACTACTCACTCTCTACTACTCTCTCTCTACTACTCTCTACTACTCACTATACTACTCACTCTCTACTACTCTCTCTCTACTACTCTCTACTACTCACTCTCTACTACTCACTTTACTACTCACTCTCTACTACTCACTCTAATACTCAATACTACTCACTCTTTACTACTCTCTCTCTACTACTCTCTACTACTCACTCTACTACTCACTCTCTACTACTCTGTCTCTGCTACTCACTCTCTACTACTCACTCCCTACTACTCTCTACTACTCACTCTCTACTACTCACTCTCTACTACTCTCTACTACTCACTCTACTACTAATTCTCTACTACTCTCTACTACTCACTCTCTACCACTCACTCTCTACTACTCACTCTCTACTACTCACTACTACTCACTCTCTACTACTCACTCTCTACTACTCACTCTACTACTCTCTACTACTCACTCTTTGCTACTCTCTCTAATACTCTCTACTACTCTCTACTACTCACTCTACTCTCTATCACTCACTCTCTACTCTCTACCTCACTCTACCTCTCTCTCTACTACTCTCTACCTCTCTACCTCTCTTCCTCTCTACATCTACCACTTTATTTCTACCTCTCTACCTCTACACCTCTACCCCTACACCTCTACCTCTACACCTCTACCTCTCTACCTCTCTTTACCTCTCTCTACACGCACACAAATGCACATATATATATGCATGCTTGAAATTCATTCCACCACCTTCTCAGTCTCCCGAAAGCTTTGGCGAAGGATCACAGCACCACAACCGGCAATTGAATCAAAAGTGCTTTATTCCACTCAAGGTGTCATAGACGGTAAGGATGGTCTACGCGTTTCGGCTCCCAGCCTTCCCCTGGACCATATATATATGCATATATATGCATATGCATTTAAATATATATGCATGTGTATATATATATATATATATATATATATATATATATATACATACATATATAAACATATATATAATCTGCATATCTATATAAATACAAATACAAATGCATGCATAGATATACATATACATATATGCATACATATGCATGTTATGTACATGATAGTTTGAAAAACTCTCATACAAGCAAAGCTAAAAAGCCACCTAATTACAAACAGAATTGCTTTAACTTAAAGGAGGGCGAGACCTATTGCATTTTTAATGCTTGTTTACTTTGGTTCCATCAAGAAGGCAATCAGATGTGATACACATATGTCATAAATTCTGAATGGTAGCACTCTAGTTACTCATTAGATCACTGTAGTAATGCTGCTGCTCACCAGGGAAGTCTGTTGCTGGTATTCAAAGTGCATGTTTCAGTCTGCATGTCAGAATTTTTTAATGAAATAGAAGAGGATTTGAGAAGTCAAAATGTGCTCTAATTTTTCTTTCTGCAGCATTAATCATAATTTCTATGGCAAAATGAACCCCCTCATTTTGTTCCTTTGCAAATTAAATGATTTACATGTTACCACTTTGTAACAATCAAGATGGCTTCAGGTGTGCCATACTTTTGTCATAAGTAAGAATGTTAGCGCTCTAGTTGTTCTTTAGAACACTCTGGGACATTCTGTCATTGGGCTATACCTGGGCTACATCTGGGTGATATTAGTGCTACATTTGGGTTCTTTTGTCTCTGTTGGCCATCTTGGGAGACTTATTTGTTATGAAGTTTCCTAATTTCCTCATTTACTGCAGTCTCCTCAGTAGGAAATACTTTCTGTTTTTTACTTTGATTCTATCAAGAAGGCATTCAGATGTATCACACATTTGCCATAAATTCGGAATGTTAGCACTCTAGTTGCTTATTAGATCACTGTAGTAAGATACTGCTCACCAGAGAAGTCTGCTGCTGGTATTGAAAGTGCCTCTTTCAGTCTGCATGTCAGAATTTTTTAAGGAAATAGAAGAGGATTTGAGAAGTCACTCAAAATGTGCCCTAATTTATCTTTTTTCAGCACTAATCATAATTTCTGTGGCAAAATGAACCCCCTCATTGTGTTACCTTTAAAATTAAACTACTGACTCTCTACTACTCACTCGCTACTACTCTCTACTACTCTCTACTACTCACTCTACTACTCTACTACTCTCTACCACTCACTCTCTACTACTCTACTACTCACTATCTGCTACTCTCTACTACTCTCTCTTTACTACTCCCTCTCTACTACTCACTCTACTACTTTCTACTACTCACTCTCTACTATTCACTCTCTACTACCCACTCTCTACTACTCACTCTCTACTACTCTCTACTACTCACTCTCCACTACTCACTCTCTACTACTCGCTCTCTACTACTCTCTACTACTCACTCTCTACTACTCTACTACTCTCTACTACTCTCTCTACTACTCACTCTCTACTACTCACTCTCTACTACTCACTCTCTACTACTCTACTACTCTCTACTACTCTCTGTACTACTCACTCTCTACTACTCACTCTACTACTCTCTACCACTCACTCTCTACTACTCTACTACTCACTCTCTACTACTCTCTACTATACTCTCTCTACTACTCACTCTTTACTACTCACTCTACTACTCTCTACTACTCACTCTCTACTACTCTCTCTCTACTACTCACTCTCTACTACTCTCTACTACTCACTCTCTACTACTCACTCTCTACTACTCACTCTCCACTACTCAGTCTCTACTACTTGCTCTCTACTACTCACTCCACTACTCACTCCCTACTACTGTACTACTCATTCCACTCTCTCTACTACTCACTCTCTACTACTCTCTACTACTCACTCTCTACTACACACTCTCTACTCCTTGCTCTCTACTACTCACTCTCTCCTACTCTCTACTACTCACTCTCGACTACTCCCTACTACTTACTCTACTACTCACTCTCCACTACTCTCTACTGCTCACTCTCTACTACTCCACTACCCTCTACTACTCACTCTCTACTACTCACTCTCTACTACTCTGCTACTCCCTACTACTCTCTCTCTACTACTCACTCTCTACTACTCACTCTCCACTACCCTCTTCTACTCACTCTCTACTACTCACTCTCTACTACTCCCTACTACTCTCTCTCTACTACTCACTCTCTACTTCTCTCTCTCTACTACTCTCTACTACTCATCCTCTACTACTCTCTCTCTACTACTCTCTACTACTCACTCTCCTACTCACTCTCTTCTACTCACTCTCTACTACTCTCTACTACTCACTATACTACTCACTCTCTACTACTCTCTACTATTCTCTCTCTGCTACTCACTCTCTATTACTCACTCTCTACTACTCACTCTCTACTACTCTCTACTACTCTACTTCTCACTCTACTACTCACTCTCTACTACTCTCTATTCCTCTCTACTACTCACTCTCTACTACCCACTCTCTACTACTCTCTACTACTCACTCTTTACTACTCTCTACTACTCACTCTCTACTACTCACGCTACTACTCTCTTCTACTCACTCTCTGCTCCTCTCTCTACTATTCTCTACTACTCACTCTCTACTCTCTATTACTCATCCTCTACTCTCTACCTCTCTCTACCTCTCTCTCTACTACTCTCTACCTCTCTACCTCTACCTCTCTACCTCTACCTCTCTACCTCTACACCTCTACCTCTCTACACCTCTCTCTACACGCACACATATGCACATATATATATACATGCATATGCATTTATATATATGTATGTGTGTTACCTACTGGCAGTCGCCAGTAGGTAGTTATAGTTAGGACCTATTTTCCATAGGAAATCTGCAACATTCTATTTGGAATAACGTTGGCGTCGATTGATGAATCTTCGCGAAAGTTTCCAAACTTTTGGCCAGCTCCGTTCCGCTCCTATCCTGAAAATTTCACGATGATTCGTCAAGCGAGGGCCGAGAAAAAAGGGGGGTCCCAAAACGCGTTTTCCCCATGCATTATCCCATAGGACCTGTTGACGCAGCTACAGCCGAAGTGCTGAACGGAATTACAACAAATTTGGCAAAGAGGTAGTCCTCAGTTCAGACTTGTGCCTTTTGCTTAAATGGTGTAAATCCGTTCTGTAGTTCCTGAGAAAATCAAAAGTAAAATCACATATATATCTGGGCGGAGCCTAACCACACATCTCATCGTGAGATCTGATTGGCTGTCAGCGCTCCATCCAAGAAGTGTTGGCAGCCATCTTGGGACCAATATACATGATAGCACCTCCTCTGTAAGCCCCTAGTATATAATAGGGCAGGGGATTAAAACTACCTCTTAAAACGCGCCACAGGGCGTGTTTGCACACGTCACCTCAGGCCCCGTCCCCTCACTTCCCCACTGTGTAAACACGCCCTGTGGCCGTTTTAAGTTGGGAGATTAAGTCCCCTTGAATCCTGAGGATCCCTAGGGTCCAACTAGACCACTAGGTACCTCCAGTAAACGCCACAGAGCTGCGTTGCAGAGAGATGTAAAAAGGGGCACGGCCTAGACCACCTCTCTGCAACTTCTGTCATTGGGCTACATGTGGGCTACATCTGGGTGATATTTGGGCTACATTTGAAATAGAAGAGGATTTGAGAAGTCAAAATGTGCCCTAATTTTTCTTTCTGCAGAACTAATCATAATTTCTATGGCAAAATGAACCCCCTCATTTTGTTCCTTTCTACATTAAATGTTTTAAGTGTTACCACTTTATTCCAATCATGATGGCTTCAGGTGTGTCATACTTTTGTCATAAGTGAGACTGTTAGCGCTCTAGTTGTTCGTTAGGACACTCTGGGACATTCTGTCATTGGGCTATACTTGGGCTACATCTGGGTGATATTTGGGCTGCATTTGGGCTTTTTTGTCTCTGGTGGCCATCTTGGGAGATTTATTTGTTATGAAGTTTCCTAATTTCCTCATTTACTGCAGTCTCCTCAGTAGGAAATACTTTCAGTTTTTTACTTTGGTTCCATCAAGAAGGCATTCAGATATGTCACACATTTGCCATAAATTCAGAACGTTAGCACTCTAGTTGCCCATTAGATCACTGTAGTAAAGCTACTGCTCACCAGGGAAGTCTGCTGCTGGTATTCAAAGTGCATGTTTCAGTCTGCATGTCAGACTTTTTTTATGAAATAGAAGAGGATTTGAGAAGTCAAAATGTGCCCTAAATTTTCTTTCTGCAGCACTAATCATAATTTCTATGGCAAAACGAACCCCCTCATTTTGTTCCTTTGTAAATTAAATGTTTTAAGTGTTACCACTTTATTCCAATCAAGATGGCTTCAGGTGTGCCATACTTTTGTCATAAGGAAGACTGTTAGCGCTCTAGTTGTTCGTTAGAACACTCTGGGACATTCTGTCATTGGGCTATACTTGGGCTACATCTGGGTGATATTTGGGCTACATTTGGGCTCTTTTGTCTCTGGTGTCCATCTTGGGAGACTTATTTGTTATGATGTTTCCTAATTTCCTCATTTACTACAGTCTCCTCAGTAGGAAATACTTTCAGTTTTTTACTTTGATTCCTTCAAGAAGGCATTCAGATGTGTCACACATTTGCCATAAATTCAGAATGTTAGCACTCTAGTTGCTCATTAGATCACTGTAGTAAAGCTATTGCTCACCAGGGAAGTCTGCTGCTGGTATTGAAAGTGCATGTTTCAGTCTTCATGTCAGAATTTTTTAATGAAATAGAAGAGGATTTGAGGAGTCACTCAAAATGTGCCCTAATTTTTCTTTCTGCAGCACTAATCATACTTTCTATGGCAAAATGAACCCCCTCATTTTGTTCCTTATTAAATTAAATGTTTTAAGAGTTACCACTTTATTCCAATCAAGATGGCTTCAGGTGTGCCATACGTTTGTCATAAGTAGAACTGTTAGCGCTCTAGTTGTTCTTTAGAACACCCTGGGAAGCTGCAGTAGATCACAAAAGAATCAACTGACAGGCTCTGCCCTTGTTGGATGTACATGTTTTACTGAGAATGTCAGACTTCATTCTCACATGACTGAGAAAGATAATGTGAATTTACAGAAAATATGCTCTCAGTTTAGCTTATAGATCACCTTCCAAACCTCTGTGGGAAAAGCATGAGAAAATATGTTTCTCTCAAACATGATTCATGATATCCCAGCAGAAGTCTTTTCACATGGTAAAATCACCTTAGAACACACCACAATTCCTAAAATGAGTATGGTACCATCAGCAAATGATTTATAATGTAAGTAAAGTATTAAAACCTTCTATTAACTGCAATACCTTTCTGCCAAATTTGATGTAATTCCGTTCAGCAGTTCAGGCTGTAGCTGTGACTAAAGGTCCCTATAGAAAATTGCATGGGGAAAACACGTTTTGGGACCCCCCTTTTCTCGGCCCCCGCTTGACAAATCACCCCGAGACTTTCAGGATAGGAGCGGACCGGAGCGGGCCACGAGTTTTGAAAATTTTGCGAAGATTCGCCAACCGTAGGTTTCACACATGTTATAGTTAGCTGGACATTTTACTGATAAAAAACCAATGAAATTCCCCCGTTATAGTTACTGTAGGCAACTATAACTCACGCGACCGTAATCCTCTGCTGATGCTAATACTGTATTTAGACACTTATTTGCCCATGTCTTCTTCCATTAAATTTTAGCTATACATATATTACAAATATTTTTTTTCCATAAAGACACATATGTCATCAGCAGAGGATTACGGTCGCGTGAGTTATAGTTGCCTACAGTAACTATAACGGGGGAATTTCATTGGTTTTTTATCAGCAAAATGTCCAGCTAACTATAACATGTGTGAAACCTATGGTTTTTTCAGTGAATTTGCAAGGTTTTTTAAATGCTAATTCCTAACTATAACGTGTGTGAAACCTATGGTTTTTTCAGTGAATTTGTACGGTTTTTTAAATGCTAAGTTACTTTACGCCATTTGTGGTGTGCGCGCCCACTTAACGCAGTTCGTTCTGTGCGCGCACGGTGCGCTTCGCGCACCGCGTGCCCATGTTACGCTAGATGGGCCATGAACGCACGATGCGCTTCGCGCACCGTGCGCACATGGAGGACATATGATGAGCATCGTTGTGACAGGTAAAATATATGTTTTGTTTAGCTCTAATGAGCCATGCACAAAATGTGCCCTTCTGGCACCTTTTGCACACGGGGTGGGGAGAATGTGGATATATATATATATTTTTTATTATTTCTTACCGTACGCGTACGGTAAGCGTAATCGGCGAAATTTTCGAAAAAATTAAAATTGCCTTTTTTCACTTGGGGGATCGTTGGGGACTCCCTCGACATGGCTAGGTGCTTGGGAGCTGTGTAAACAGCCCCTTTACATGTTTTTGCACTTGGTTTTTCAACCCCCTGTCAGAGTGCGAGAGAGAAAATGGCAGCCGCCGCTTCCTGGTTTCGACCGATTCGAATGTTTACTAAGATCTAAGGGCCAATCAGAATCGCGCTCGCGCACGCCACCGTACGCGTACGGTAAGCGCACCGTAAGCGCACCGTACGCTGGCTCAGATATATATATTGATTTAAAGGCTATTTTCTCAGAATCTACTGAACAGATTTACACCAAACCTACAGAAGGCACTTCCTTGACCTGAGGACTACCTCTCTGCCAAATTTCAAGTAATTCTGTTCAGCCGTTCGGGCTGTAGCTGTGTCTAAAGGTCCTATGGAAAAAGGCATGGGAAAAATGCGTTTTGGGACCCCCCTTTTATCTCAGCCCCCGCTTGACGAATCCCCTTGAGACTTTCAGGGTAGGAGCGGAGCGTAGCGCCCCACCTATTTTGAAAAGTTCGCGAGAATTCGTCAACCGGCGCCAAAGTTATTCAAAATAGAATGTTGCGGATTTCCTATGGAAACAGGGTCCTAACTATAACTACCTACTGGCGACCGCCAGTAGGTAATATATATATATATATTACCTACTGGCGATAGCCAGTAGGTAGTTATAGTTAGGACCACGTTTCCATAGGAAAACCTCAACATTCTATTTTGAATAACTTTGGCGCCGGTCGACGAATCCTCGCGAATTTCTCAAAATAGGTGGGGCGCTACGCTCCGCTCCTACCCTGAAAGTCTCGGGGGGATTCGTCAAGCGGGGGCTGAGATAAAAGGGGGGTCCCAAAACGCGTTTTTCCCATGCATTTTTCCATAGGACCTTTAGAACGAGCTACAGCCCGAATGGCTGAACAGAATTACTCAAAATTTGGCAGAGAGGTAGTCCCTAGGTCAAGGAAGTGCCTTTTGTAGGTTTGGTGTAAATCTGTTCAGTAGATTCTGAGAAAATAGCCTTTAAATCAATATATATATCTGAGCCAGCTTACGGTACGCTTACCGTACGCTTACGGTAAGCGTACGGTGGCGTGCGCGAGCGCGATTCTGATTGGCTCTTAGATCTTAGTAAACATTCGAATCGGCCGAAACCAGGAAGCGGCGGCCGCCATTTTGTCTCTCGCACTGAGAGAGATTTTTAAAATCGGAAGCCCAAAAACATGTAAAGGGGCTGTTTTGACAACTCCCTCCCACATAGTCATGTTGAGGGAGTCCCCAAACATCCCCCAAGTGCAAAAACGGTTTTATTTTTTTTTCGGCAATTTCGCGGGGTACGCTTACCGTACGCTTACGGTAAGCGTACGGTAAAAAAATAAAATTAAAAAAAACACTATCCACACTTACCCCACCCCCTGTGCTTTTGGTGGCCGAAGGCCACCAAATGTGCTGGGCTTATTACAATGGAAAAAAACACTATCCACACTTACCCCACCCCCTGTGCTTTTGGTGGCCGTAGGCCACCAAATGTACAGGGCTTATTATAAGGGAAAAAAACTTAGCATTTAAAAAACCGTACTAATTCACTGAAAAAACCATAGGTTTCACACACGTTATAGTTAGGAATTAGCATTTAAAAAACCTTGCAAATTCACTGAAAAAACCATAGGTTTCACACATGTTATAGTTAGTGGAAATTTTACTGATAAAAAACCAATGAAATTGCCCCGTTATAGTTAGCGCAGGCAACTATAACTCACGCGACCGCAATCCTCTGCTGATGACATATGTGTCTTTATGAAAAAAAAATATTTGTAATATATGTATAGCTAAAAATGTATGGAAGAAGACATGGGCAAATAAGTGTCTAAATACAGTATTAGCATCAGCAGAGGATTGCGGTCGCGTGAGTTATAGTTGCCTGCGCTAACTATAACGGGGCAATTTCATTGGTTTTTTATCAGTAAAATTTCCACTAACTATAACATGTGTGAAACCTATGGTTTTTTCAGTGAATTTGCAAGGTTTTTTAAATGCTAATTCCTAACTATAACGTGTGTGAAACCTATGGTTTTTTCAGTGAATATATATATATATATATTCACAAGTGGGGATCCATTAGGCCGAGGTGCCATGGGAGGAAAATATTGTCCACTGGAGCAAGCTCATAGGTGACCTTTTTATTTTTATGGAAGGGGTAGGAGGACAGTGCCAACAGTTTTCTTAGGAAAATAGAGACCATCAATCTCAATTTGCACTTTACTAGGGCAATGGGTAAGAAGGAGATTATTTTCCTAGATCTCCCAGTACATATGAAAGGGAATAAATTGGAGACAAAGTTATATAGAAGACCTACTCCCATATGGTGAGACAGTAAGTGTCAGGAGGAATTGCAGTGAACAGGTAGCGTAAGAAGGTTGTGTGGAGGATCTCAGAACACGATTTAAAACTGGAAAACAACCTTTACAATGCAGTCATTACATCGCACTACATTTACAACGCAGTCCTTACATCGCAACATCCTTTACAATGCATGTCACTACAATGCAGCCATTACATTGCATGTCTCTACAACGCATGACATTACAACGCATGTCACTGCAATGCAGGAATCTCATAGCATGTCATTATAACGCATACCATTACAACACATAGTACCCCTACACTGTTTATTTATTTATTTATGTCATTTGTAGAGCGCATGAATCACCCTGATTTGGGTATCTCCTTGCTATGTCCGCATTCGAGGCAGCGATAGTAGGTGGCTCAGAACAGTGAGGTTTTTAGCTTTTTCCTAAAGGCCATGTAGTTAGTGCATTGACGAGTGTCCAAAGGTAGTTGGTTCCAGATTTGAGGGGCTAGGTAGGAAAAAGCTTTGCCTCCAAGTCTGGATTGTTTTATTCGCGGTACGAAAAGGAGATCCTTGCCTCCTGATCTGAGGGTTTGCGAAGGAGTATATCTGACCAGTTTGTCCACCAGATATCTCGATCCCATTTTATTCAAGGCTTTGAACACCATACAGCTGATTTTGAATTTAATTCTTTTGCGTACGGGCAACCAGTGTAATTTGCGGAGAAAGGGGAGTGAAGGTGTTCTGGGGGGAGCACTAGTTACTAGGCGGGCAGCCGTATTCTGGACCACTTGTAGACTGCTCAGGGAGGTTTCCTTTGCAGAGAGCAGCAGAGCATTGCTGTAGTCCAGATGGCTTAGGACCAAAGCATTTACCAGGGTTTTGCGTGTGGAAGAGGGGAGGAGGTGAAAGACTCTACGAAGCAGGCTAAGTGCATGGAAGCATGCCCGTGTGGTTGCCGCAACATGCTCATCCAGGTTTAGTTTGTTATCTATTAGTACCCCAAGGTTCTTAACCACTGGTTTTGGGGATGGTGCTGGGCCCAGTTCCTTGGGCCACCAGTTGGGTGACCATCTGGATACTGCATCTTTGAATAGCATTATTTCAGTTTTTCCTGCATTCAGCTGAAGGAAGTTGCTGCTCATCCACTTTGTTATGGTTTTCATACCCTCTGAGAAGATGCTCTTGATGTTAGGGGTGTTTTTGTCAAAGGAAAGGAGAAGTTGAGTGTCATCCGCGTAGGATATAGGTGTGAATCCAATGTTCCTCAGAAGTGACGAAAGTGGGGCAACATAAATGTTAAATAATGTGGGGCAAAGGGAAGAGCCCTGTGGCACGCTCTTGGATACCATGGTGGTCTGAGATTTTAAGGGGCCAAGGTTTACTGTTTGGGTTCTCTCACTATCCAACACTTACCCTACTGTTGCAGCCCCTGGAGTTAGAATAGTAATTTTTACCCCTACACTATCCAACACTTACCCTACTGTTGCACCCCCTGGAGTTAGAATAGTCATTTTTACCCCTACACTATCCAACACTTACCCTACTGTTGCACCTCCTTGAGTTAGAATAGTCATTTTTACCCCTACACTATCCAACACTAATCTTAAATGCAATGTAATGGTATGTGTTGGAATGGTATGCGTTGTAAAGGTATAATGCGATGTAATGGAATGCGTTGTAAATGTAGTTAAAAAAAATTAGTTGCAGTGGCATGAGATGTAAATGTATGCATTGTAAAGATGTTGCGATGTAGACACTGCGTTGTAAAGGCATGCATTGTAAATGTATGCGTTGTAACCCCTTAAATTGTTTAGAACTAGATGCTACTCCAATAAAACCATTGAGGATTCTATCACAAATGCTAGATCCAAAACAAGGGACCACATCCTGTTCAATAAAAGATGTAGAAGTGGACAAAGTAAAATAGACCCCTATTTCAGGATTGTCACTAATTATAACAAGCAGAAAGATGCCATAAGAGCCATCTTACTCAAGTATTGGCACCTTATTCATAATGACCCAGTGGTGGGAAGCGTGGTTCCTAGAAGACCAGCGATCATGTTTAGGAAGGTGAAAGCACTGAGACAGGATCTGCTAAAAAGAAATCTAGAGAATAGCACCCTGCAACAATCCATATGGTTAACACAGAGAGCTAGATTCAGAAAATGTGGGAGGTGGAAAGCAGGTCAACATGGGAAGAACTTGTTGAAATGTAAATTAACTTTCACTACACACATGAAGAACATCGGGGCCAATATTACTGCAAAAATGAATTTGCAGTTCATACACAAAACATGTTGTGACAGGTTGGTCTACTGGATGTACTATTATAGATTTCTGTCAACAAATGGATCCCTATAGAGATTGGCATTGATAAATTCTGTGATATCTGTGTGATTTTTTTCTTTCGTGCATTTTGCTCTGCTCCACCACACTAAGGGTATTCTAGCAGCTCAGCATGACAATTTACTAAAAGGAAGCAATATGGCATTGGCTTGATAGTTTGAAAAACAAGCATTTGCAATGCAATAAGTCTTGCATTCATACAAGTTTGAGCTATTGGCATTGTAAATGACAATGCCTTTTATTTATGTTTTGGGTGTTAAAATATAAATAAAAAGACATTGTCTTTCACAATACTAACAGCTTAAACGCTTGCAAATGCGAGACCTATTGCATTATCTCCCTATTATCTCCAGCCCTTCCCGTGCATTGTGGGGTCCCTCAGGGATCGGCATTAAGTCCGACCCTGTTCAACATCTATGTGACCCCACTTGCCAGGCTTATTAGATCTTATGGGATGGAGGTAATCTCCTATGCCGACGACACACAGATATTGATGTCTTTCGCCCAACCTACCATCTCCGCTGCCTCCAATCTTAGACACTGTATGGAGGCAGTTGCTCAATGGATGATTTGCAATTCATTGAAGCTTAATGGCGAAAAGACAGAAATTCTGGTGTTCGGAGGACTGGAGGACATTTGGTCGGCGGAATGGTGGCCCACATCGTTGGGTGTGTGTCCGACATCCACAACTCTGGCCAGGAATTTAGGAGTCATGATTGACCCTACCCTGGGGATGGGTCGGCAAGTAAAGAGGACTATCTCCACATGCTGGGGGCTACTAAACATCTTCCGGAAGATTAAACACTACCTGTCCCTTCAAGCCAGAAAACAAATTGTTATTGCATTAATAGGCTCAAGACTTGATTATTGTAATGCCTTATATTTAGGCATCAATAAGGGTCTGTTAATGCGACTACAAATGGTGCAGAATGCCGCTGCCAAGTTTGTACTAGATTTACCTAAGCGGGCCTCTGCTTCGGCTGCTAGAAAGACACTGCACTGGCTTCCAATTGAGGCCAGGATTTCTTTTAAGTCCTTGTGTTTGATCTACGGGGCCTTGGCTATCCACAGATCTGGAGGCCTAAGGGACCTGTTGGCCCCTTATACCCCTTCCAGCACTCTGCGCTCTGCCAATAAATCCTTGTTATTAGTCCCCCGTGTTCGTAGAGCCTTGAGGCAATGCATAGTGAGATTACACTTTTCAAGTCCTTTCCTTGATTTTAATGATTTCTGATCTTTTTATGTCTCTGCTACAAATAGCTTTAGTTTTCTGTTGACCAGACCTATTGTTTCCAATATATATAGATTGGGCTTTGGGTCAGCCCTTTGCCCATGATTGGATAGCTTTTTTGCTATTTTAGTTGTCTCTTCTTGATTTTATAGCTTTTGTTGGGGTTGCAATGACCCCCGTATGGTGAATAGACATGTTCCCCTGAGTCACGGACTGAGTAAATCTGGTGTCATGACTTCCTCTTTGCCCTGGAACATGTACAAGTAGAGGTGCTAGCAGCATACCACTTTAGAATACATGGAATTTGGACCAGTCTTTTCACTTGTTTTAAGTAAGAGTGTGATGCATATAGGCCTGGTCATGTAACGTTTTACTTGTGTGACATACCCACATGCTACCGTGTGTGTATGTCGAATGTGTGTTGTGTGTACAGTGCCTGGGGCAGGACTCCATATTGTTTGTGAATTTGTGTATACAGTAGCCAGTGGGATTCATTTTGCGTTAGTATCATTTTATTCTTTGTGCAGTTGGGCGGGGCTGCTGTGCAGGGAATGCAGGGAAGGAGTGGTTTGCCCACTCCTAAGTGCTCAATGACTGTTTGGTTGGCCCTCTCAGGCCGACCAAACCAGTCATGCGTACTTTTCTGTAATGCAGCCTGCATGGAGAACATGTCCACCCCTCCAGCACCTGGCTGAGTGCCGTGTCACAGCACTCAGACCAATCACAAAACTGCATTACAGCGTTGTAATTGGTCAGTGGGGCCTGGCTGTGCTTTCTGTTTGAAGGCAAGCAGGAGCAGAGACGCGGGACAGGCGGCAAGGTAATTTTTTTTTAATATTGTGCATTCAACTCCCAAACCCCCTCGCGCGACTCAAATCCCCCCTCCCTACCACCCGCGAACCACGCCGACCGCCACTGGCTCTATGAGTAATGTTAATGCTTTAAATTAGATTCCATGTCGAATCGGAAGCCTTCAGCCCCTCCCTGACAGATTGTCTATAGGAGTGTTCAGAATGAAACGGATGCTGCATTCTGAACCAGCTGCATCTTATTTAACAGATCCACAGCCGCTCCAAGATACAACGCATTGGCATAGTCCAGCCTACCCGTAATCAGAGCATGGACCTTTGGCTATATGGGGCTATTTTGGAATATATGGAATATTCTGTTGCTGTTATTCCCCATGCTCATATTGAAGTGTGTTATGCAATGTATTATACTGAAGTTGATTTGCTCAAAAGGTTTTGAATGATTAATTGGAGAACATGGTACTTAGTTTCCCTGTATTCTTTGTGTATATAATTACAGACGAATGAGAAACAACAAAGTAGAGGCTAAAAACAATTTTAAATAAGATGTGTTGAAGAGTCTTTCCTCTGATGTGCAGTATTTTTACTACCCTAATGTATAGGGTATTACGCCTTCTGGTAATACTCTTTGAGAGAGAGAGAGCGATAGAGAGAAAGAGAAAAATAAAGGAAAAGAGAGACAGCAATAAACAGACATCGCTAGGTATGGAAAATCGGTGCTTCACAGAGTTTTCCCTCTGCTGTAAAGGATTGTTTTCTAGTTTGATTTCTATGTTATTGTATTCTCTATTAATACTATTTTGAGAAAGCTAGAAATATACCTTGTATTATGAACCTGTATCTCCTTAGAAGACTTCTGGTAACATAAACTATGCGGCTAAGTGTTTTTTAATTCTCATCAGAGCCTGACATGGTAATTACAGAAAAAAATATTACACTTTGCCCTTTATTTATTTGTGATATTGTACGTTTATTTTGGGGCAGCTAGCTTTGAATAAAGAGATAACTGTAAAGAGTAAGTGAAATACTGGACTATACTGTTAGGTTGTCTGTCAAAAAGATAAACAATACTTAAGTAATTAAGAATACAACCTTAACAGTCTTTGATTTTCCAAAAACACAATCTGTCTGTAGAAAGAAGGGCCTGTTAAATCTCTTATCTGCAAAGAACAGCTAAAAATGGAATCTGGCGGAGTTTGAATGTTCAGGTTTTATTGCATGTCATTTTCAGAAATGAAAAGACATTCTAGGGACCTTGCAACTGAATGGAAAACCAGTGAGCTAAATGAAGATCACACTGAGCTTCTGAAGCAATTGCGCATTTATTAAAATCTATTTTCTTAAGGACAAAAAAACACTATTACAAAGTGATAATCGAAAAAGCTACAAATCATCCGAGAGAGCTTTCCAAGACCATATAGATATTCAGCCGCCAACGAAGTACGCTCTCCAGGCCCTCCCCATATCTGGACTTCCTCAAACATTCAAGACTTCTTCACAGAATAAATATGGGACATACAGCAGTCAACATGCCTCAGTAATTGTTATGACTAAGCCTGGGCAAAGCACTACGCTACGCTCGCGTAGTTTGCAAAGTTTGCTCTACTTCGCACTACGCGAATTGCATGTAGCACAGTGCAAACACACGTAGCGTAGCGTAGTGCAGCGGTAATTTTTTGCTTGCTCGCGGTCCAAATGTCAAGTTGGCAACAGCGAGCAAGCAAAATGACATTCCGGCGAGACTTTTTCCTTGTTCGCGATCAGCAACATCAAGTTGGCGATCGCGAGCGTGGAAAATAAACCTCCCGGCGAGATTCTCAACGCGGGGAGGTCAGGTTTCTCATTGCGAGTGGTCGCGTATGCTTGCGACCGCTCGCGATGAGAAACTACCAGTCCGCTTTGAGAAAGCTGCAGCTCGAGTAAAAATCTACTCGAGCGGCAGAAAACTACAGCTCGCACTGTGCAAGATGCCGTTTTCAATGATTGCACAGTCCCGGATGCTTGACCGCACTGTGCAATCATTGAAAACGGCATCTTGCACAGTGGGAACAGGGTACTACGCAGTTCGCGAAGTGGTACGCGTAGCTCGCGTAGTGAGATGTGCACTTTGCGTAGCTACGCGTAGCGCTACTTCGCGAACTACGCCCAGGGTTAGTTATGACATGTAGAACACACCAAGGAGGCAATGTTAGATCTAGAGTAGACTGTCATGGAATAGAGGAACTTGATAAGAACCCATTTGAAGAAATATCAGCTATAAAAAGAGAAGGGCTTTTGAAAAAATCAAATCCGCCTGTTATGACTATGATGTATTATTCAGAATGGGTGTGAAAAACTGGAGAGGTGGCTCCACTGTCCAAGGGAACAGAGCACTCAATATCAGTGAGAACAAACAGATTTCCCCTGGATTTTAAAAATAAACACCCACACTTACACTTACTCTCAAACCATTCTTACCGAGCATGTGCCTTTGCTTAGAATAACACAGAATTATAATCATAACAGTATAAAAAAAAAAAATAAGATGTAGCGCTTACATATATTTTATTTTATTCTAAGCAAAAGGGAGAAAAGACTAAAAATACAATGACTGAGAACCAGAGCGTACAATTACAAATACATCATACAAAATTCATAAAAAGCATAACAATGATTAACAAAATTCAATTCATACACAGTAAATAAAATACGACAACACAATTAAAAAACATCTATAGCAATCTACAGACGGAAACCCAATCTGCACAGTTCTATATACTGTTGCCCAAATTGATCCAACACTACATGTTCAAAAAGAAGACCTGGTGGGATTACTAGTCCTGTCCAAGGAATTCCTGTGAGTTGGATTCTTTAAAATTGAATTGAATTTTGTTAATCATTGTTATGCTTTTTATGAATATTTAATGATGCATTTGTAATTGTGTTTATTTTTAAAATCCAGGGGAAATCTGTTTTATTCAGAATGGGTGCCAGGAAAATGGCTACCATCATTACTCCTTTTGTAGCCAGAGTTGTCACTCTGTCATTTCAAGTATGACACCACTAACATGCAGAGCCATCAATCCGATCCAAGACCACAGCACCAGGGCAGGACTAGACACTTATAAGGCGTCTTTTATGCGAATAGGGCTGGTTACTGGAGTTTCTGGAAGAAATACCTGTGAGAAATGAGGAAATGTCAGGGGAACCAGGACCCAAGTTACTGATTCCTCTGGTGACTCTTTAGTTCAAAGGGACACTCTGGGCATCCCTCACAAAGCCTTAGTTAATCACCACAAACCCTAAATTCCAATTACCACCCGTATTGGTAACTTTGGGAGAGATTATGGGAGTATTTAATGTGGCACTCACAATGAGGAGTGCTTCACTCATTCACTTCAGTTGACTCATAATGATGCCCATCTCAGTACTGGATAATGTTCTTGCCATGGTTGACAATGGTGAAATATCGCTACTAATGTATCTAAATTGATCAGCTGCATAAAATGAAAGGGAATTTGAGCTGCTTCTTGGCTGGCTTTGAATGGTCGCCACTGTGTCAGATGTAGCTCTGCAACGGTTTAAATGATTTCTGACAGAACTAGCCCAGAGTTGTCAGGTTTGGATTTTGTCAATCCTCATAAGAAGCGGTTGAATGTGGGGTTCCTCAATGATCACCCCTGTTACCTCTCCTATCCAATGTAGTTATCAAGACACTATGGGCCTGATTAGGATGTCGGTCGGTAAGCCTCCGACCGCTCGTATGAGGTTTACCGACCCACATACTTGGTTTGAAGTCTGACTGCCGTATTACAATGATGGTAGTCAGTGTCCCAAATGGCTGGTCAATCTGACTTGCTTCCGATGAGTCCAAGCAGCCCGTCGGCCATTCCGAACTGCCACATAATCCCTTACAGATGGCGTTTCCGCCGTCAGAATTATGATATTGGTTTCCAACAGGCTTTCCATGTTGGGCTTTCAGACATTGAAAGCCTGTCAGAAAGAGACTATGGGTGCTGCTAGCAGGGCACCCCTCCTTCCTCAGCCTATGGTTGTGGGCTGCGGAGGCATGTAAATCCCTGCACCATGTGGCAGGCACCATGCGGAGCAACAGGCACTGTGGGTTGCTTGCCACATGATGCAGGAATTTACAGTAACTCCCATTTCTCTATGGGAGCCTGTGCTGCAGCCGGTTTCCAACCACCGCAAAAGCTACCATATGGAAATGAGAGTTAGCGACTGCACCATGTGCGGTTGCATCATAATTGCAGCTTCGGACAACTCCGACAGACATCATAATCAGGCCCTATGTTCTATCATTAGGGTAAGAGGCCACATATCTTATTCATAAGCTGGTGACACACACAGATCTACTTGCGAGAAGAGAAACCAAAGGATTACTGATTCTGAGATCTCAAAGCAGAAGGAGAAAGTCTAAAAGAATTGGTTGTGTGGATGAACAGATGCGACCTCAAGTTGAATAATACAGAAACAGAGGTGTTTCTCATTGATTCAAACCACAACCTCTGAGGTATTAAAAACGTCCCGAGTGTCCCAAGTATTTTAACCTCCATCACTAGCAAAGCTTAAAAATTGGGGTCACCTGGGATGCAGAACGGAATTGAGATGCACATCAGCTTTGTAGTTCACTGAGCTTTCCTCAGCTTATGGCAACTAAAATTGACATTTCCATATATTGAAAATAATATCACAAAAGCATAATTGGGTCATTGATTAATTTAAAACTTGGTTATAGCAATGCTTTATTCTGTGAAAAAATGCAGCAAGGCTCATTCTCAGACTAGTGAAATATGATTGTATTTCAGCAGGCTTGACCTCACCACACTAGCTACTTGTACAAATGTGCATTGTCTTCAAATCAACATGCATCAAGGGAAATAGCACCAACCTATATGCAGAACAAAATCACTCAATGTCTTTCTTCCCACATCTAAGGGCCAAGCAGTTTAGATCTTTTCTGTATTGCCAGAACAAAACTCTTCTGGAAGGGACAACTCAGATTCTGAGTAATTGGCCCACGGATCTGGAAGCCACAACCCCCAGAAATCAGTGTTCCACTGCCTTTGAGGGAAGTTTACCCTATAGAAATACAAGATACATACATACATACATACATACATACATACATACATACATACATACATACATACATACATATCAAGGATAGGAACACTCTCCCTGCTTTTGGAAAGATATAAAGTAATGTGATATTTTTTCACCATGGTTTTGTGTGGAAAGAGATCATGAATCTAGAGAGGTGAAACCTTGAGTGGCTCATGAGGCCCTTCTCCTCCTTCAACAGTAGTACGAAATAGCATGTTGTACACTATGTATCTGCATTTATTGAATATGCCATTCTTTTCGGTATATGTATTAGTCATGAATGAAGATACTTAGCTAGATCCAGGATAAAGGATCCATATACTGTGATAAAAACACACAATAGGTCTTGTGACCTCCAGCAGAATTCTTTCCATTGTTAATCATCTGCAAATACTTAATTCAGTTATACTTAATTTAGTTGATGTTTCATTTTTTGTGGTCCGACTCATATTTATATCCTTGCCCTCCTCACATTCTGCATTGTGCTTCCAACAAGATCAGGCAGGCTGGTATAGACTTATGCAAACTTTCACTACTTTCTGCCACAGTATCTGCGCCTTGGAAGAAGACCTTGATGGTCCCTCTGCTGACTAAATCATCAGCAGATCCCAAAGCGATAACAAATTGCCACCTTTGCCCCTCTAAAATCTTGGGAAGAAGTGAATATTTTAAGTTATCTTCTTTTCTTGAAGCCAGTGCTTTTCCTTCCATATTCCATCTAGGCCTATTTTCAGTATTGTGTCTACTTTGGTGGTGGTAACCAATAACCTCAGGATGATGGCGGGTGGATCAGGGTGACTTGGCCACCTGATCCGCCTCGGCTTGCCAACTGTGTTAGATTTTCTGGACTATACAAACTTACATGATCAATTTGCATGCTTTGATATCCAGGGTGAAGCTCTAAAATAGCCACCCTGTCAATCTAATTTTCATTCACTTGCTTTTGTGGTTCCTCAAGGGTCCACTTTGAGCCCCACTCTCTTCAATGTGTTTATTGCATTGGCACAGCACTTGCACACAATAAATACACTGAGTGTCACAAAAGAGACTTCAGACTTGGTGCATGAAAATAAAGTTTATATTCAACTCACATATTAATTAACACTAAATGAACATCATGTATTTCTGGGCATACATCACACTTGGAAATATTTCTAGAAGTACTAGACCCAACCGTGTTAAAATGACATCAGTAGTATGCACTCTTGGGAAAGATCCTACTTTACCCCCAGCACGTTTATGTGGAGCAAAACATTGTCAAACCCAGGCCTACCCTGGCAATCCTTATAATTCAATACCCCACAGTTATAGGGTGCACCCCAGATCACAACAATAACTAAATTATGTGCATACAAAGAGTTACACCACATTCAAGCAGCCCTTTGGACAGGGCTGGACTGAGATTGCAAACCAGTCCTGCCAATTACGTCGGACCGGCCCCGTGTGGGGGATGGGAGGTGCTGGTGGAAAAAACTGCTACTGCGCATTTGTTACAGGGGGCCAATTTTGCAGCACTGCTGCAAAACCGGCCCCAGGTAAAAAATAAAACGGCCCTCACCGGTCCAAAACCGCCCCCTACCCTTCTGGCCCACTGGGAAAATGCCCGTGCCTGCTACGGCTAGTCCGGACCTGACCCTGGGTGGTGGCCCCACGGGTAAAACCGATGTCAAACATAGTATTTTGTTGGCAAGGAATCAATGTGTAAAGCAACACAACTGGGCGATGTAATGAATCCTGGTCGGTCCACAGGCAGTCACTCCCACACACACATGCACAGACATACACTCACTCAGCACCGATACGCAGTGCAACAGATATCAGGCAAGTTTGTATGGAATGGACTCACATGCATATGCACCGTAATGCTGTGCAAATGATATCCGGCAGGTCAATGGTGTAGGAGAGTAGGATCTGCTCTTATGGTTACCCCCACTTTTTATGCTGGTGCTTCACTGTTTTTCGACTTTAGTCCGGCTGGGACCCTGCTATTCAGGAGCCTAGCTGCTTCCTCTCTAAATTGTTTTTATGTACTTTAGGTACACCACAGATTGGATCCTGAGGTACCCTTGTGAGTCTCTAGTATATGGTATACTATGTACCCAGGGCATAGGTACCCCAGAGGCCTACCAGGGGCTGAAGCATGTATTATGCCACCCCTGGAAAGCCACCCAAAATTACACCACATGTCTGCTACTGCAGCCTGGGTAAGGTGGTGAATGCACCCACGCAAAAAGCCATGTAGTACTGACACAGTGAAATTTACAACATTTCACAGCGTCACTCTATGCCTTCACTGTGTCAAAATCCCTACACCTGCTCAGGCCAGGCATAGGAAATGACGCAGGGCTTTTTTAATAGGACTTACCTATCTGTTGTGGTGCATTACTGGAGTTGCGTCGCTTTCATGAGCAACTCCAGCAATGCGTCACTTCTGCGCCAACAGAAGCATCAGAATTTCTGACGCATCTGTCAATCCTTGCGCCATGCTGGACGTATTGTAAATATGGCGCATCCATGGTGGTGCAAGGGTTTCGTATGGAGGCGCAGGGAACCTGAAGGATCTGCACAGATGTGTCAGTTTCTTTTAAATCTGCCCCTGTAATTGGCAAATTATGATTAGCTCGGCAAACCAAAACACACATCAGTGAAGCAAACCATAACTAGCACACCAAATGTAGTGCCTATGCCCTCAGAAAAAGGAAACCAAAACGTAAAAGATATTATGAATGTCAAGCCACGCGTACCTTACCTTACGTCGGCGATGTGGTCCTCGCAGGGACGATATGAACCAAATTTACAGACCCTATTCCTCTTATTTGTATATGTGCATAAACAGACATGGAAAGAGGCTGGGGAACGTGGGAGGAAGTCCTGACTGTTCCGGAGTGGTAGTCCCTCTGGGTAAGCGCTGCTGCACCTTAAATGAGAGAAAACAGGGTCAGTTCCTATATGTATTGTTCCCCCCCTTCAATGTTTTCCATCCGCCCCTGGTCCTGTATCCTACCTATACAAGAGAAGGGACATATGCGGGAGGACATCTGTGAGTAATGGGAGTAAGAGGCAATACTGGAAGTTTGTAGCATCGTAGAACACTCAAAAGAAAGGTGGGCAAAAGAGGCATAGTCAATGATCCTATAAACCCTAGAAAGCCACCTCAGTTGGGATCTCACATAATTCTGAGGGTTGTAGCTCCTATGTTATCCTAAATAGGGACTGGATAAATGATCTCAAAGCGTCACATTGGTGTCCTGTGTGTTAGTTCCTCATTCACACAAGTCCATGCGTTTGTAAGCGCACAATGCGCATGCTCAAATACCTGGGAGATGCCCTTCACTGTGCTCCGGTACGTGTTTAAACATACAGGACACACAGAAGCACCATGCTCCATGTGCGTACTCAGAGGCAGTCGAGCACTGTCTCAGGAATGTGCCCCAGGCGCCGGTCTAATGAAATAAATATATGTGTTTTTTAACTGTGCTCCGTGCTCGTGTGCGAGAACAGAACAAGAATACCCAAGAACGAGCTTCCTGAGCATGTAGGTAAGCAAGGTAGCACAATGGTAAAGAGCACCACCCTGCGCATGTGCCACAACAAAGTAGACATATTGAAGAACACCTTTTAGAAATGGGGGTCTCTAATTAGCAGGTTTGTACCCTGTCCAAGTAGAGACCCTTCCTGCTGGTCAGGATAAGGGAGTTACACACCTTGAATAACCCCTGCTCCTCCCTATCACAAGCAGTCAGGCTTATCTCAGAGGCTATGTGTAAAGCATTTGCACATAACACACAGTAATACAGTGAAAACACTGCAAAATGACACCACCCCAGTTTTAGAAAAATAGCCAATATTAATCTGTTTAAAACAAGACAAAAATGATAAAGTTCAACATACAGTACTCAACTTAAAAGACAGTTCCTTGAAGTCGATTGGGTGGCACAATCAGTGCTGCAGGCCAACTAGCAAAAGACACACAGATGATACCTGGAATGCAGAGCATATGAAACATTTACCCCCAGTCAAGAGATCTGGGTTAAATCCATCGTTCTTTTGCTCACAATGCCACCCCAGTTTAGACCTGGCCATATGCAAATCAGTCTTGACCCTGTGCCTCATGGGAACAGTCCAGCCCGAACTTCCAAGCCAGGTCCTCCCTGGACAGGAAACAAGAGTTCTGGGACTGGTTTCGGGGCATCACCCCTCATGAGCCAGGCTAGCTTGAATCCAGGGGCACGGTGAGCCCCTAGCAGCATTTGATTTACAGGCCCTGGACACCCTGTGCCCAATACTAGGGACTTACTAGTAAATCAAATAAGCCAATTATGGAAATACCAATCAATATAAAATTCAGAGAGGGTACATTTATACTTTAGCACGGATCAGCAGTGGTAAAGTGTGCAGAGACAAAAAAACGTTCAGCATACAATCAGAAACAGGAGATCAGAAAGTAAAAATACATTCATAGAAAAGATTGCACTCTGCTATAGAAAAAACCTCTGAACAGGATTACACTAATTTTGGCATGAAAGTAGAACATTACTGAGAGAGGTGCCTTTGTATTGTTTCACTTGTAAATGTATTCAGTATTTTTTGGGATGTTAGTATTTGTAAAAATTGTCAACAGGCCTCCAAGATTAATAACTTAGATGTCTCTTGACTTTTGAAGACATATTTTTTGATTTGTCTATAACTTTAATGCCATTTGAGGAATATGCTTGAAATTTGAAAAACTGTTAGTCTAGATTTTTATATATAAAGGTGTGCAGATCTGTAAAGAGGAGCATATTTAAGTGGGGGGAGGGTCATAAAAGTGATTTATTTGCTCTTAAGTGTGGCACTTTTGACGGATCCACAAGATATTTTAGCATGTTTAGTTGTCAGTTGGTTTGACAAGTTATGCCCAGGTTCATAAAGGGGGCGGTAAGTTAAAATGAAGAAAATAAAAACTTTTTTTGTAGGAAAATGACTCTTTTTCCATGATTACCCCCATTTTTTGGACTGATGCTGCTGGTATTTTGACTCTGTGCATTGGGACTCTGCTAACAAGACACCAGTGTATGTACTATGACCCCTAAAACTTGCTGTGTCGATGGCTGTTCTTCTCAACAGCATATTTAACTTACTAATAGGTCTCTAGTATATCGTACCAGGTGTACCCATTGCCTGTAAGTCAAATTTCACTAGTGGACAACAGCACATATTGCACCACAACTACAGTGGCTGTGAAAAACATGACAGCAGGCCCACCACTGAAGCCTGACTGTGCAGCTTTAATACTGCAAATTTGGCCTGTCAAAATAACCCCATCTGACAGACCTAATCCTCTTTTTAAAGAATGATATGTCACCCCTAAGTAAGCCTTAATTCCCATAGAGCAGGGCGTATGGTATTTAAAAGTAGGATATGTAAATGTTTAATGTTGAACATTTCCTTACTGTGAAAAGGCATCAAAAGTTATTTTCACTTTAGTAGGGTCAGCTGTTCCATGGGAAAGCATTGGGAGCTAATATTAAAATTAAATAATTTCATCTCAGCTTAGACAACACCTACAAACTTAATTCTTTGAGCTTTTAAAATATGTATTGCAAACCCAATTTATTGGTAAAGTTGGATTTGTAATAAAGCAATCAGTTCAAAACTTTACAGACATGTAGCCAGTATGGCTTATTCTTGATAGTATGAGTTTTATTAAAAAATGTTGTTGTGGCCTGCCAATCACACCCTTGAGGTTTTCAGACCCAACTTTGGTCTTTGAAATTGACTACAGGAGGAAAAAACTCCCTATCCCAATGAGGAACTTTTACATTTTAAATTTACATTTGCGGTCAGTCTGCGAACCAGAGCTGGAGGATTGAAGATTGTGCATTGACTAACGGTCCAGATATCAAATTATTGCTAACATTTAACCACTTTGAACACTCCTGGCATGTTAGCAATGATATTTTATTAAAAAGTAATAATGAATTTATACAGATCCAACCATAGGCACTTCCCTGATAAACGTTTCATGGAAGTTTGGTGTAATTCCATTGAATTTTTTTTCTATAGTAGGGAGCAAAATTTCAGATGGGTGTTAAAATGCAAAAAGCTGCTTTTTTGACCCTGCCTTTATACTCATCAACCAATATTTTTGAACATTTTGTGCAGATTCCTCAACCGCAGCCAAAACATAAAAAATGTTTTTAAACAAAGACATATTCCCATAAAAATCGTATTTATAAGGGACATTATGGAGTTATGGATGCCATCTAAAACCTAAAGCCAATACCTTGCATATATGTTCCCACACACTGTTTTACATGCACTTTAGCTGTGTCCAGAAACTCTTTAGGTGCAAGGTCTTGCATTTGACTTGGTCTGAAATGAATGTACAAATCCAAAATGGCCAGACACCACTTGGTCTGGCTTGCAGACTTCATAAGCCTTACCAATGTGTAGGACCTTCCCTTATTCAATACCTGTACTTAGCACCCCTTCCCTTGACAGTCGACTGGACATGATCTTTGTCTTTGCTCAGCAGACTGTGATTGGATGATCTGACCTTCTGCAAAATGCCGCACTCGACGTTCCCACCCCAAAAGACTTCTATACGTGGCATCCAGCAATTGCAACCTTCAGTGTGCAAAATTGATGTGTGATCATATATTCTGAGGTCCTGAATCCTGATGGTGGGCTTGATGAGATCTACATCTGCAGATTTAGGGCCTTATTTATATAAAGTGACAAATCGCTGCGTGAAAACAGCGATGCATCACTTTTCATTACGCCCTCCTTGTGACATGATGGATGCGTCATATTTACTGTATTACGCATCATGTCACAAGGAATGACAGATATGTCAGTTTTACTGATGTATCTGTTGGCGCAAAAATGACGCATTGCTGGAGTTGTGTCAGAAGCGTGACGCAACTCCAGCAATGCAGGGGGGAAGGCTATGAATATAGCACTGCGTCACCCTTACGCATGCCATGAGGCAGGCGTAAAATGTTGACGCATTTGCGTCCTAGAAGTGGTGCAGTGAAATCTCATAGATTTCACAGTGTCACTTCTACAAGGCATACTTGCGTGGGAACGCCCCCATACATACATTATACCTGATGCAGGTATAATGTAGCACAGGGGTTTACAAAGTGACGCATCTGCATCCGCCTCGTTCCACGAGGACTGGAAACACGCCGAGGTCAACCCTCTCCTGAAGAAACCCTCGGCGGACCCCACCTACCTCAAAAACTACAGACCCATCTCCCGGTTCCCTTTCCCAGCAAAAGTCATCGAGAAAGCCATCAACAGTCAACTCGCCACCTTCATCGAAGAGCACAACATCCTCGAATCCTCCCAATCCGGCTTCAGAAAAAACCACAGTACGGAAACTGCCCTCCTCACCGCAACAGACGACATCCGCACCCTACTGGACAAAGGAGAGACGGTAGCCCTCATCCTCCTCAACCTCTCAGCGGCATTCGACACAGTCTCTCACCGCACCCTAATACACAGACTCCATGACGCAGGGTTCCGGGACAAGGCCCTTGACTGGATCTGCTGTTTCCTCTCCTGCAGAATGCAGCGGGTCAGACCCCCCCTTTCCTCTCGGACCCTACTGTTGTAAATTGGCGGCGATTGGATTAGCATTAGCGGAATCCATCTCATATTTAGAGGCTATCTTGTCCATTTTGTGGAATCCATTTGTATTTCTGGCAGCCATTTTGTCTGCTATGTGCTCACCAAGAGCTGTTTCCTTCTTCACTGTTGTTTACCCTTGTGTTCTGTTTAACCCCTTCGGTGCTCATGACGGAATGGTTCCGTCATGACCCACGGTTGAGCTGTGCTCATGACGGAACCATTCCGTCATGACCACGCCCGCGCAAGATTCCGCCAGCACAGCGGCGGAATCTGCGCAGCATCGAAGGGGTTAAAGGACTGGCTATACTTAGACTCTGCTACTCTGCACATGCGCAGAAGAGTCTAACTGTCCATGCATCTGTTTTTAGTCTGTAGCTGTCAGGTTGTTTCTACCAGAGTCAGCTACTGCTAGCTCCTCCTTTACTGTTGACTGTGCATTTCTGTATGACCATCTATGTGCATAACTCTTCTCATGTATACTTGTACCGCCTTTTTTCAGCCCCTGTGTGGGTATAAAAGGACCATGCTATTTCTGTTCAGTGTGCTACTTCACTCAATACCGAAGGGTGCTGTTTGAATGTAGTTCCACCTCATGAGGTTTATTAAACTTTGTATTTTCTATTCCAGTTTCTGTGCCAACTTCTTCCTATTGGTCTGAGGACTCTGTGCAGAGAAGGGCAAATCCCTTGCACTGGTAGGCCTAGCTGAGGCCCACTTCTACAAAATTGGCGCCCAATCCGTGGGGCTCATCGGCGACTCGGATTCCCAAAGGATTGGTCGCGACGAAGGATTGGAATCTCGCTTAATCAAATGGCAAGTCCTCTGTCGATTTTGCTTACTTCCATTTCCGTCCAATGAGCACATTTGGTATTTATATGTGGCTTTTTGAATGAACTAACTAACTCTGACGAAGGCCAGGGTGCCGGAACGCGTGTGTTAGCTTTTCACGGAAAACTATCAATAAAGAAAAACTCTTTGGAACAAGCTTGGAGTGCGCTGCACGTTGTCTTTGTTGGAGACGTGGTGTTGTTGAAATAATTGGTTGCGGTATCGCCTGCGCAATCGGCGCACCCACACTGTCGAGAGCAAGGGAGCTGGGCGGTGTTGTTTGGATATATATATATATATATATATATATATATATATATATAAAAGTTGCAACCTAAATAGGCAGGTAATGAGGAGAATTTTCTCTATCTGAATTGATTTGAACGGCACATCGTACTAAAGGTACCTTAAGTGCTACTTCGATTATAATACTGCATATTCTGCACTATTTTTGGCATGCCTGTTTTTAGCACACTTCGTAGGATGTGTTGCTTTTGTAGTGGTACCAATTTGATAATTGATGAAGCACAACCGGCCCCCCCAGAGGGGACGCCTAATAGGGATATGTATATTAAGTATGGTCTTTCTTCTATAATGTACAGCACATTATGGAATAAATACACTCGTAAGGATCCTGAGTTGCGTTGGCCTGTGCATGGGTCATTTGATTTACGAAAGATTGAGTATGTGGAACAATGTATGTTTAAGAGAAAGGCAAGATATGTTTGATTGTGTACGAATGTGGGAGAAAGAAGTGCGTGAACGAGTGAAGCGGGAACAAGCCTTGATTGAAAAAGAACAGCAAAAGAACATTTAGTCGAAAGCACTAGAGTTGAAAAATAAAGAAATAAAAGAGTTAAAAGAGAGAGAAGATAGGGAGCTCAATTTACAGGTAACTGGCCAATACGCTGTTCGGCGGCCCCTTTATCCTATACTTAATAAACCACAAGATGATTCCTTATTATTAGATCGTCCTCCACCTCCGTATACTGTTCCTTCTGCCCCTCATGAGTCAGATGAGGACTCTAGTTCGGAGGAATATAAGGAATTAGAAGCAAAGGGTAATGAGGATAAGAAGACTAAAGAATTAAAAACGAAGGTTATGTTGACTCAGGCTTATGGTCCGTCTTTTAGAGGTAGTGATAGAGGTGGACGTGGATCTTATGGTTCGTCTTTCCCTTCTTACACTCGTTCAAATTTGTCTGCTGACCACTGCGCGTACTGTAAGAAATTTGGACACTGGGCTTCCGATTGTCCAGCACTGCGTGCTCAGCAGTATCCACATGGTAGGGGACAAATGAGGAACCGTCCAGGATATTCAGTGCCTAGAGGAAGCACAGGTGATCGTGCTAGGTTTGATGCTAATATACGTGGGCAGGATGAGTTTAACACTTTTGATAGAAGGATCAATATCAAATGTCTGACTATGTACCATCTGATCTTCAAGATTCTGCTCATGCATAGGATTGCCTAGGATGGGGTAAGGAATCCGTTGAAGTTCCAGTAGATCAGAGAGGTCCCTATGTTACAGCAAATGTTTTGGGCTCCACTGATCAGTTTCTGGTTGATACAGGAGCTACTCGTAGCGCCTTGTCTAAACAATTGGTTCCAAGGGCTCCCCTGTCTGGCTTAACCGTTACATCGATAGGCTTCGATGGAACCCCTTCCCTTAGCCCACTGTCACAACCGCTTGCATTCCATGTGGATAAATTTACTGCTCCGTGTCCATTTTTGCTTTCCCCAAATACACCAGACAATATTGTAGGTCTTGATATGCTCAAGTATTTCAGGGCTACGATACGATGTTCTCCAGAAGGTGTACGTGTTATCTTGAATGACAACCATCCTGTGATGGAGAGAGCTTGTCTTGTTAAAGAGGATATTGCATTAGCTTCACTCCCTAGTACATTGTGGGCTACTTCAGACACTGATGTAGGGCAAATGGTTATTCCACCAGTACACATTAGTGTCAAGGAGGGCGCTGTGCTGCCACGTTTGCCTCAATATAAAATTTCACAGGAAGGTGAAGAAGCACTCATACGTATTGTCCATGATCTCATTGAAGTGGGGGTTGTTGAGGAAGTTCCTTACAAGGTTTGTAACAGTCCGATTCTTCCTATTCTGAAAAAAGATACTGACACTAGGGTTTACAGATTCATTATTGATTTACGAGAAGTTAACAAGATTGTAGTACCACAATACCCCGTGGTTTCTGACATAACGACACTTCTTACTTTGGTTCCCCCGACAGCGACTACATTCTCTGTGATAGACTTGAAGAATGCTTTCTTTTCGATCCCTATTCATCCTGATAGCCGATATTTGTTCGGTTTCACTTTGAATAATCGATCGTATAGATTCTGTAGAGTTCCTCAAGGCTATACTGAGAGTCCTAGTATTTACAGTCAAGCATTAAAAAGACAACTTGATTCTTTTGTTTTGCCTGAAGGAGTGGCTCTCATACAATATGTCGATGACATCTTGTTGGCAGCCGACACCCCTGAGCAGTGTGAAAAATGTACTTTGTCCTTGCTGTCATCTCTTGCTTCCCATCATCACAAAGTATCACGAAAGAAATTGCAATATTGTAGACCGAAGGTAACCTACTTAGGTCACCTTCTGTCTAAGGAGGGACGTGCAATCACACCAGATCGCATTCAAGCTATTTTAGACACACCAGTGCCCCGTACTCAGAAAGATGTCCGTGCATTCATTGGTCTTACTTCTTTTTGTAGGCAATGGATATTAGGATTTTCGCACATTGTTAAACCCTTGCTAGCACTTTTGACTAAAGATACTCCAATGCCCCTCCCATGGACAGATGAATGTGAGACTGCTTTCCGACAGTTACGACAAGGTCTTTGTTCAGCACCAGTGTTAGGTACTCCAGATTATATGAAGCCTTTTACATTATATGTACACGAGAAAGATGGATGCGCATTGTCAGTTTTAGTGCAGACACACGGTGACAAACAGCGTCCCTGTGCATATTTTTCAGCAGTACTTGATCCTGTTGCTCGTGCGTTACCTGGATGCTTCCGTTCAGTTGCAGCAACAGCTGTGTCAATACGTCAGAGTGAAGGGATAGTTTTGTCACATAAGCTGTTGGTGCTAGTACCCCATGCGGTTGATGCCCTTTTAAATCAGACGAAGACGCAGCATTTAACTAGTGCTCGTCTGACAGGATACGAATTAACATTGCTGGCCCCTCACATTACACTAAAGAGATGTGCGATACTAAATCCAGCCACTTTGTTGCCATATCCGGTGACTCAGTCTCAGTCACAGGAGTCTCATGATTGTATATTCCTTACCGAGGAACAGACAAAGGGTCGTGTCGATTTGCAAGACACGCCCCTTTCAAGTGTTGATGGGGAACTATGGGTTGATGGGTCCTGTTTGAAGTTACCAGATGGTACAACGTCAGCTGCATATGCAATTACAACACTTCAGACCGTAGTTGAGACAGCTCGTATTCCACAGAAGTCAGCTCAAGCAGCTGAGCTAATAGCTTTGACACGAGCATGTGAACTTAGTACTGACTTATCTGTGAACATTTATACAGACAGCCGCTATGCTTTCGGAGTGGCTCATGATTTTGGGCTACTCTGGAAGGAGAGGGGCTTTCTTACATCCCACGGGGTGCAAATAATGCATGGAGAATTAGTACATAATCTCTTGACTGCTTTAACATACCCGAAGAGGATAGCAATTGTTAAATGTAGCGCACATAAGAAAATAATTGATAAGATAGGACAAGGCAATGCTTTTGCAGACCAAACAGCCCGTGAAACTGCCATGCAGCGAAGCACCATGTCTATGTACGTAGTGAAGTCACAGGCTGAACGCTGGCATGATACCAGACAGGAAGTGCTAGATATGCAGAGATCTGCTTCTGCAGAAGAAATTGAGCAATGGTCTAAGGAGGGAACATTGGATGATGAGGGCTGTTGGAGGAATAAAGAGATGAGCAAGTGGAGATTGCCGACAGCCTATTTACAACCTATGATTCATATGGCACATGGGCCGGCACATGTTGGAGCCTCCTCGATAACGAAATTGCTCACGCAAGTTTGGGAGCATCCAGAAATTGCCGGCACAGCTAAAAAGATGGTGCAGTCTTGTCTGATTTGTCTTCAGCATAATCCTGGTAAAGGGACACGAACTCCTACAGGAGGGTTTGCTACGCCAACCGCACCTTTTGAAGTTTTGCAAATGGATTACATCCAGCTTGAGCGCTGTAATAACTTAAAGTATGTTTTGGTAGTGGTATGTGCCTTTAGTAAATGGATAGAGGCATACCCTACGAAGGACAATACAGCTCTCACTACAGCAAAGGTGCTTTTGAAGGAATTTTTCCCTAGATTTGGTGTTTGTAAACTTTTATGGGGTGATAACGGACCCCATTTTATTGGGCAAGTTGTTGAATATGTCCTGAAGGGGTTGGGGATAAAGCAGAAGTTCCACGCTGCTTTCCATCCACAATCAGCAGGGTTAGTGGAAAGGTATAACGCCACACTTAAATTGAAACTGGTGAAAATACTAGCCTCCACATCCTTGAATTGGCCAGACGCATTACCTTTGGCACTGTTGTCCATTAGATCAGTGCCACATTCGCGGTCTGGTCTTACACCTTATGAAGTGGTATTTGGGAGGCCTATGAACATTTGGGGAATTCCTAAACCACGTCCCATACATGATGTGCCATGTGTATTGATGAGTGACTACCTATCACAATTGACTGACAGTTTGGTCTCTATTCATCAACAGGTTCGAGAAGCTCTTCCTGATAGGTCTGCAGGTGAAGGCCATGGACTTCGGCCTGGAGACCAGGTGATGATCCGATCGTTCCAGAGGTCGAGCAGCTTGGAACCAAGGTGGCGCGGCCCGGAGCAGGTGCTCCTTTCAACGAGAACTGCGGTTCGAGTGACGAACAGGAGGAACTGGGTGCACTCCACCCACTGCAAGAAAGTGCCGTCTACCTTGGTGGATCCTGTTGCTTTGATCGACCATCGGGACATCCTGGATACAGAGAAAGGCCAAGCCATATCACCTGACGAACCTGAGGAAGTCTTCCCGGACCACACAATTCCTGGAGTATCCCGATACCAACTGAGACAACAGAAAGAGCCTGCATCGTCGAAATAGACTGGTTGAGCAACCTCCCTGGGTTAGTGAAACGGAATGCCGATGTGGCAAGGGGGGGGATCAGTTCTGTATAGTGTAGCGACACCCGTCTTGACCCTTGGTGAAGAAATCAACGGCTGCCCAGGGATAAGAGCTCCAACGATTGTTTTCAACAATAAGCTGATCATGTCCACAATGAGATCAACTGTTGCTAAGAGAAATATTATTTGTGCTATAGGGTTTGTTGTTGCTATGGTGGCTGTAGCAGTAATAACCTGGTTCGTTGAGAAAGTAGCTCCTGCTCGAGAACTTTTGACCACCACTACTCCAGTATCAGTTGAACACCACTTCTTTACGCTTCCCTACCATGAGCAGAAGCATCGACAATCCTACTTAAATAATACCTTTATCCAGATGTTGCATCATACTCATAATGCCACAAATACTACCAACTGTTGGGTGTGTGGGATGATACCTGCACATCAAAAGAAAGGAGGAACACCTTTTATTCCTCTTCCCTTTTCTCATAATGGTTCTTGTCAAGCTTGGTATACGCTTTTGTTTGCATCTGGAAGACGCACAGTAGGCGGGCTTCTTTTTCGCCTCAATAAAGATGGTTATCCTCAAGCCAAAGGGACCAAATGGGAATGGGAAGAGTATCAACCGGACAATATTTCAACGCCATATATCTTCACAAATATGAGAACTTTTACCAGTAATAAACAATTTGTGATTTCTGTTACTAGAGCTAAAGCAGATTTATGTGTAAGCAGTATTGGAAGAATTCCAGTGGGGAAAAGCGAATGTACTGTAATTTTGTCTATTGAAGGTATAAACAATAGCACTTTCATAGCCTCACACAATACTTATTTTATCTCTGGTAGCCACGGATATTATCACTTACCTGCTGGGTGGTCAGGCGTGTGCTATGTGTCCTTTCTATTGCCCCCTGTGTTTCTGGCACCTGCATCATATCACCGGGACCTTAAATTATTTAACGATAGCTCTAGAAAGGAGATACAAGAGGACAATAAGTACTGACGAAGTAGACCAAACTGATACCACTCTGCAACAATATGTCGATTTTAATTTAGGTTTGTTCTCCTTTGTGGGTGCTGCATTAAACAGTAGGAAAGTAAGACGATTAACTAGAGTTGTGGAAGCTGTTACCAATCAGACAGCTATGGCACTTGGGAACATTACGGAGGAGCTGCAAATTGCAAGGATTGTAGCTCTCCAGAACCGAATGGTCCTAGATGTGGTTCTGGCTGATCGAGGTGGTGCATGTCGCATCATCGGTAGCAGCTGTTGTGTATTCATACCGGATCACTCGCCTTCAGTATATGACGCAATATCAAAGCTGCATAAGATTGCTGCAGAAATTCATCCAAAGACTGGTACTTGGACTCTGGCTGGATGGTTTTGGACTCTCGTTTCTGCTTGGGGCTGGAAGTTACTAACTATCCTGTGTATAATTATTTTGATACTTTTTACATGCTGTGTATGTATCCAATGTGGTCCAATGCTTTGCTCTATTTGCATTTCTGTCTGTATACCTGTCAAAAGGAATATTGCAGAGACAAAGGCCCAACAAATGTTGAATAAAGAAGTGGCCGAAATAATGCTAATAGATATATGGGATGCATATTTAGATTACCCCAGAGGAACAGATGTCTTCAGCTAGTGCTAAAAGGGTCATCTGTTGTAAATTGGCGGCGATTGGATTAGCATTAGCGGAATCCATCTCATATTTAGAGGCTATCTTGTCCATTTTGTGGAATCCATTTGTATTTCTGGCAGCCATTTTGTCTGCCATGTGCTCACCAAGAGCTGTTTCCTTCTTCACTGTTGTTTACCCTTGTGTTCTGTTTAACCTCTTCAGTGCCCATGACGAGCTGGACTCGTCATGGGCCGTGGTTGCGCTGTGCCCATGACGAGTCCAGCTCGTCATAAACCCCGCCCGCTAATGTAACGGCCGGCACAGGGCGGGGAAAGGGCGTGGCACTGAAGGGGTTAAAGGACTGGCTATACTTAGACTCTGCTACTCTGCACATGCGCAGAAGAGTCGAATTGTCCATGCATCTGTCTTTAGTCTGTAGCTGTCAGGTTGTTTCTACCAGAGTCAGCTACTGCGAGCTCCTCCTTTACTGTTGACTGTGCGTTTCTGTATGACCATCTATGTGCATATCTCTTCTCATGTATACTTGTACCGCCTTTTTTCAGCCCCTGTGTGGGTATAAAAGGACCATGCTCTTTCTGTTCAGTGTGCTACTTCACTCAATACCGAAGGGTGCTGTTTGAATGTAGTTCCACCTCATGAGGTTTATTAAACTTTGTATTTTCTATTCCAGTTTCTGTGCCAACTTCTTCCTATTGGTCTGAGAAGGGCGAACCCCTTGCACTGGTAGGCCTAGCTGAGGCCCACTTCTACACTACAACAACCACCTGCAGAGTCCCCCAGGGTTCCTCCCTCAGCCCTACGGTCTTCAACGTCTACATTGCTCAGCTAGCCCCCATTGTCAGAACCTACGGACTCAACATTGTGTCATACGCAGACGACACCCAGCTCATCTTCTCTCTATCCAACGAACCGAACACCGCCAGACACAACTTTCGAGAAGACATGGAAGCCATCGCCAAATGGATGAAAAATAGCTGCCTACAACTAAACACCAACAAAACAGAACTACTCATCATGGGCCCAAACCCCGACGCCTGGAATGACACCTGGTGGCCACCCGCCCTCGGAAGCCCACCCACCCCCACAGACCACGCACGCAACCTGGGAATCATCCTGGAATCCAAGCTCAAAATGGACCGCCAGATCAACTCCATCTCGTCCACCTGCTTCCACACCCTCCGCCTCCTACGTAAGACCTTCGAATGGATCCCCCTCGAACACAGGAAGACCGTCACTCATGCCCTGGTCACCAGCAGACTCGACTACGGCAACACACTCTATGCCGGAATAAACAAAAACCTCACCGCAAGCTACAGAACATCCAGAACGCCACCTCAAGACTGGTCCTCCACCTGCCAAGACACTGCCACATCTCCCAGCTCCTGGGCACACTCCACTGGCTCCCCATCAAGGCTAGAGTCACCTTCAAGATGCTCACCTACGCACAGAAGGCCCTCCACGACACTGGACCAGCATACCTGAACAGCCGAGTCAAATTCCACACACCCAAAAGGACCCTACAATCAGCCCAGCTCTCCTACGCCATGGTCCCCCGCACCAGAAAGACCAGATCGGGAGGCCGCTCCTTCGCCTTCCTCGCGGCCAGAGCCTGGAACGCCCTTCCGCTCCACCTCAGACAGACAACATCGCTCCCCATCTTCGCAAGAACCCTCAAAACCTGGCTCTTCGCCAGACCCACTCCTTGATGGACTTGAACCTGCACCCCCCCCCACCCCCAGTGCCTTTAGACACTTACGGGTGAGTAGTCGCGCTTAACATACGCCTGATTGATTGATTGCTTAGATGCGTCACTTTGTAAATAGGGCGCAACAGGGGGCATGTTTTACGCCGCCGTTGCGTCACAAAAAGTGACACAACGGCACCGCAAAACTGTCGCAAGACCTCATAAATAAGGCCCTTAATCTACAAAGTGTGGCTACATGCATTTCAAAGAGCAGTCACATACTCATAGGCTCATGGGCAGTTGCAATCATTTTGCGGATTATCGTTAACATTATTCATGTCTTTTCCTACCGTGTAAACACATTAAAACTATCTCTGAAAAAATCAGGCGAGTGTGTTTCCAGGTTTGAAAGGGGGTGAGAATGGCAACATATTTTAGGGGGATGTAGGAGAAGGATGTTCTCCATAGGCAAACATATTTTCCTATAATGAAAAAAAGTTTTGTTTAAAAATGCACAGATGCATGTTTTTGATTCACAGTAGTTAGACTGTCTGCCATGTGGGCAATCTTCTCGATGGTGATGGAGGAGCAGGCTTACGAAGTATGTCCCTGCTCGTGCAAGCCCATGTGTTCTCCATTGATTTTTTTGTGAATCCAGAAAAAGTCAGAATAATATACTGCTTTTTGTATAAAATCTACAAAGCCTGTAATCCTGACTTTAAAAAAAAATGTATATGGTCTTACCGTAACAGTGAGCAAGAAAATGGGCAAATATTTAAATGATCAATTTTTCGATGCCTGCATGTGAGTGGGTGACATCTTCTTCCCAGTGCTTAATTTGTAGCAATAAATTTAAACGTAGGGGCCAAAGGTTTTCTGAAGCACCTGTCGCTCGTGCCGCCGAATGGGTTGCCACATCCCATAGCTGCCTAGCCTAGGTTCCACCTCATGTTTCTGTCTTCCACCAGACCGCACTTCTGGCAATCTACCTGTATGCGTTCATTTTCATTTGATGTCCTCAGATGTCTCCATCTGGACTCGTGGTACACCTGCTAAGGGTATGTAGTTTTTAAAAGGCCAGTGCTGCACTGTCTCATGTTTCCAAGGCTGGTTTCTTCGTTTCCTGCAGTACAGCTCCTGTTTGAGGCAAAATGCTTAGCTTTCGACTGGTTTCAAACGAGTTAGCTAAGGGCAGAAGCTCAGGCTGACATCCTAAAGCACTAGACCAAAGGTCGAGAAGCTTTTTTTAGCTTCAGCAGACTTCCAAAGCCAAAAGCTGTCATCTTCAGGCTGTAAGTGCTGACAGCTCAGGTTTTTCTGAATGCCAGGCTGCCTGGGCGATGGTACTTAACAATCAAGAAAATGCCAATAGACAGATGCTTGTTGGTATAGCAGATGTACTGTCTGTATGCCTTGATGCTAAGCCATCGTAATGGTAACCAATTAATAACATAGCCCTTGGGGATCACGACCCAACTTAATGATACTTATATAACAGACCTTGTAAGGTGAAAGCTTTGATGAGATTCGCCCTTGTGAACTTAACAGCAGATGCCAGCGGGGAGCATTGAATTCACTGACCCATCTCAATAACTACAAAATAGAAAACAAATCAACTTATAAAATGTGGCTTAGTGATTATTCGTTTGTGCACGGTGTTTGATGCAGTGGGCCAGAGGCAGGGAGAAAGGAGATAACGTTCACCTAGCGGTCTACAACAGTGCAGATCCACGACGTGATCAAATTTACAAAGCTTTTCCAGGTCACACATTGAAACCTGTAGCTGTCCTAACTTACTAGGCATCAACCAAGAAAAAATTTCGTGAACTTCTTTTTTTTTTCTTTAGTGGAGTATCTTGGCCAGTGCATAATTGTACAGTTTGTGCAATTATGTATGCTGGAATTCAAGCGGCTTTGTGCAGTGACACTACTTGTTTTTCTCTTTTTTATGCCATTGAAAATATTTTTCACCTAAACCTTCTCAAATTTTGGAGGTGTTCCTTTGATCCTGTCCTCCTTCCATCCTGCAAAATGTTGGGAGAGACTTACTCCTACCTTTGCTTGGAGGAAATCTATGAACATTTCTTTGGAGACAAAGTGTTTAAGATCAGTTTGAGAAAACTCACGATCTCTCATATAGAACTTTTCAGAGAAAACTTTGCGAGGGGTTTACTCTTGCAAACTTACAACAATTATGGGTGTAGGACCTGACATCCTTGCATGGTTTCCCCTCAACTTTTGCCTTCCAGCCTCCTGTCTTTGCTGGCTTTAGGACTCTGCAAACTTTACCACTGCTAACCAGTGCTAAAGTGCATGTGCTGTCTCCTTGATACATGTAACTTTCTTTTACACCCAACTGACATATTTAACTTACTTGTAAGTCCATAGCAAAGTGATACTACATGTACCAAGGACTTGTAAATGAATTGCTACTAGTGGACCTGCAGCACTCATTGTGCCACAACATTTAAGTAACCCTTCAAACATGGCACAGGCATGCCATTACAACCTGTGTGTGTAGATTAGAACTGACATTTTGACCTGGCAAAATACATCTTTTGCCAGGCCTCACCATACCATTCCTTTTAAATAAATAAGTCACACTTAAACAACCATAGGCCAGGGTGCCATAAATTTAAAATGATGGGCATGTACCTTTACGTTTTACATGTCCTGATAGTAAAAAGCTCTTAAATCCGCTTTTCACTACTGCAAGGCCTGGCTCTCCCATAAGATAACAAGATGGGTTAACTAACTACATTTAATAAGTGATTGGGAGCAGGTAGAAATGTCGAGTTTGGTGTCTAAAGAACTGTAATTTAAAGCCCCTTTTAATGGTAAAGTTGGAATTTAAATCACAGTTCTGAAAATGCCACTTTTTGAATGTTGGCATTTTCCTGTCCTCATCGTTTGGTATCTGCAGCCTGTTTCACACGGCTACGTGTCTCTGGCAGTTAGTCTTTGTATATTGCTCCCAGACAGTGAGACAAAGGAGCATAGGCAGGATGAGCCATCTCTAACTTGAGGAGGAGGAGCTGTCAACTACCACACTTGCACATCACAAAGACTGTGCCTGAGCACACTCACAAAGTGTTTGACACTAGTCTATCGTAACCCCACACACTCTGGAGCCAGGGCATGGAGGCAGAAAATTACAAGCATCTCTGGGAGTAGAAACCACCAGAACCTTCTCCTACTTCAAAGTGGGCACCAGGTATAAATAATGGACCTCAGGCCCAACTCTTCAGTACACCTCTGGGCTTCTGAAAGACTCAGAAGGACTGCTGTGCTGTTCTGCAAAAAGGACTACAACTCTGTTGCCCTGCTGCCTGCTACCCTGCTGCCTTAGGGAACGACTGGACCTGTATCTTGAACCTAGGACCACCAGAGTGATCCAAGGCCTAGTTGGCTGACCCCCTGATCAGAGCCTCAGGGACAGAAAAGGCTAATACCACCTTGAACCCAGAATCTGGATTCTGTCTGCTGTGAGTCCTACCCCACGAGGGGTGCCACCCCAGTGCTGGGCCTTTGGAAGTGGGCCTAAAGGGCTCTACCAACCCAGTTGTGGTCCTGTGGGCAGAACTGACGTAGCACAATGCATCTCCTCGTACCTCAGCTTGTTACCACTGCTGCATGACACATACCCGATGCAGGACTTCACACTGCGGCACGCAGGCACTTCTTAATTGCTGCTGTGTGACACCATCATTGATGCAGGGATTTGCATAGAAAGCCCCTTATCGACAGGATCCTCGGTGACAAAGCAGGACTACATATTCGCAGCCTCGCAACTTCCTTGAATTTGCTGGAACTTCACATCGCATGCCCTTTAATGACAGCATCCTCGACGATGACCCGAGGCTTACATCGCAGTCTTGCAGCTCCTCAGAACCACAACTGCGCCACACATCCTCGACGCGGGATCTTGCAAAGCTCAACCAGGATTTTAGATACTTTGTTCAGCAAGCCTAACCTGGTCCCTGTATCCAGCCCCTGTACCTTTGCTGTTGGCCTGAACTTGTGACTTTATTTCAGTACAGCTCAACCAGAGAACCACAGTTGGTGCTTTGTGCACTAGGCACTGTATTCACCTAAAACTTTTAAATTGCATATCTCCGATTCAACTGATTGGATTTTTGTTGTTAAAATACGACAACACAATTAAAAAACATCTATAGCAATCTACAGACGGAAACCCAATCTGCACAGTTCTATATACTGTTGCCCAAATTGATCCAACACTACATGTTCAAAAAGAAGACCTGGTGGGATTACTAGTCCTGTCCAAGGAATTCCTGTGAGTTGGATTCTTTAAAATTGAATTGAATTTTGTTAATCATTGTTATGCTTTTTATGAATATTTAATGATGCATTTGTAATTGTGTTTATTTTTAAAATCCAGGGGAAATCTGTTTTATTCAGAATGGGTGCCAGGAAAATGGCTACCATCATTACTCCTTTTGTAGCCAGAGTTGTCACTCTGTCATTTCAAGTATGACACCACTAACATGCAGAGCCATCAATCCGATCCAAGACCACAGCACCAGGGCAGGACTAGACACTTATAAGGCGTCTTTTATGCGAATAGGGCTGGTTACTGGAGTTTCTGGATGAAATACCTGTGAGAAATGAGGAAATGTCAGGGGAACCAGGACCCAAGTTACTGATTCCTCTGGTGACTCTTTAGTTCAAAGGGACACTCTGGGCATCCCTCACAAAGCCTTAGTTAATCACCACAAACCCTAAATTCCAATTACCACCCGTATTGGTAACTTTGGGAGAGATTATGGGAGTATTTAATGTGGCACTCACAATGAGGAGTGCTTCACTCATTCACTTCAGTTGACTCATAATGATGCCCATCTCAGTACTGGATAATGTTCTTGCCATGGTTGACAATGGTGAAATATCGCTACTAATGTATCTAAATTGATCAGCTGCATAAAATGAAAGGGAATTTGAGCTGCTTCTTGGCTGGCTTTGAATGGTCGCCACTGTGTCAGATGTAGCTCTGCAACGGTTTAAATGATTTCTGACAGAACTAGCCCAGAGTTGTCAGGTTTGGATTTTGTCAATCCTCATAAGAAGCGGTTGAATGTGGGGTTCCTCAATGATCACCCCTGTTACCTCTCCTATCCAATGTAGTTATCAAGACACTATGGGCCTGATTAGGATGTCGGTCGGTAAGCCTCCGACCGCTCGTATGAGGTTTACTGACCCACATACTTGGTTTGAAGTCTGACTGCCGTATTACAATGATGGTAGTCAGTGTCCCAAATGGCTGGTCAATCTGACTTGCTTCCGATGAGTCCAAGCAGCCCGTCGGCCATTCCGAACCGCCACATAATCCCTTACAGATGGCGTTTCCGCCGTCAGAATTATGATATTGGTTTCCAACAGGCTTTCCATGTTGGGCTTTCAGACATTGAAAGCCTGTCAGAAAGAGACTATGGGTGCTGCTAGCAGGGCACCCCTCCTTCCTCAGCCTATGGTTGTAGGCCGCGGAGGCATGTAAATCCCTGCACCATGTGGCAGGCACCATGCGGAGCAACAGGCACTGTGGGTTGCTTGCCACATGATGCAGGAATTTACAGTAACTCCCATTTCTCTATGGGAGCCTGTGCTGCAGCCGGTTTCCAACCACCGCAAAAGCTACCATATGGAAATGAGAGTTTGCGACTGCACCATGTGCGGTTGCATCATAATTGCAGCTTCGGACAACTCCGACAGACATCATAATCAGGCCCTATGTTCTATCATTAGGGTAAGAGGCCACATATCTTATTCATAAGCTGGTGACACACACAGATCTACTTGCGAGTAGAGAAACCAAAGGATTACTGATTCTGAGATCTCAAAGCAGAAGGAGAAAGTCTAAAAGAATTGGTTGTGTGGATGAACAGATGCGACCTCAAGTTGAATAATACAGAAACAGAGGTGTTTCTCATTGATTCAAACCACAACCTCTGAGGTATTAAAAACGTCCCGAGTGTCCCAAGTATTTTAACCTCCATCACTAGCAAAGCTAAAAAATTGGGGTCACCTGGGATGCAGAACGGAATTGAGATGCACATCAGCTTTGTAGTTCACTGAGCTTTCCTCAGCTTATGGCAACTAAAATTGACATTTCCATATATTGAAAATAATATCACAAAAGCATAATTGGGTCATTGATTAATTTAAAACTTGGTTATAGCAATGCTTTATTCTGTGAAAAAATGCAGCAAGGCTCATTCTCAGACTAGTGAAATATGATTGTATTTCAGCAGGCTTGACCTCACCACACTAGCTACTTGTACAAATGTGCATTGTCTTCAAATCAACATGCATCAAGGGAAATAGCACCAACCTATATGCAGAACAAAATCACTCAATGTCTTTCTTCCCACATCTAAGGGCCAAGCAGTTTAGATCTTTTCTGTATTGCCAGAACAAAACTCTTCTGGAAGGGACAACTCAGATTCTGAGTAATTGGCCCACGGATCTGGAAGCCACAACCCCCAGAAATCAGTGTTCCACTGCCTTTGAGGGAAGTTTACCCTATAGAAATACAAGATACATACATACATACATACATACATACATACATACATACATATCAAGGATAGGAACACTCTCCCTGCTTTTGGAAAGATATAAAGTAATGTGATATTTTTTCACCATGGTTTTGTGTGGAAAGAGATCATGAATCTAGAGAGGTGAAACCTTGAGTGGCTCATGAGGCCCTTCTCCTCCTTCAACAGTAGTACGAAATAGCATGTTGTACACTATGTATCTGCATTTATTGAATATGCCATTCTTTTCGGTATATGTATTAGTCATGAATGAAGATACTTAGCTAGATCCAGGATAAAGGATCCATATACTGTGATAAAAACACACAATAGGTCTTGTGACCTCCAGCAGAATTCTTTCCATTGTTAATCATCTGCAAATACTTAATTCAGTTATACTTAATTTAGTTGATGTTTCATTTTTTGTGGTCCGACTCATATTTATATCCTTGCCCTCCTCACATTCTGCATTGTGCTTCCAACAAGATCAGGCAGGCTGGTATAGACTTATGCAAACTTTCACTACTTTCTGCCACAGTATCTGCGCCTTGGAAGAAGACCTTGATGGTCCCTCTGCTGACTAAATCATCAGCAGATCCCAAAGCGATAACAAATTGCCACCTTTGCCCCTCTAAAATCTTGGGAAGAAGTGAAAATTTTAAGTTATCTTCTTTTCTTGAAGCCAGTGCTTTTCCTTCCATATTCCATCTAGGCCTATTTTCAGTATTGTGTCTACTTTGGTGGTGGTAACCAATAACCTCAGGATGATGGCGGGTGGATCAGGGTGACTTGGCCACCTGATCCTCCTCGGCTTGCCAACTGTGTTAGATTTTCTGGACTATACAAACTTACATGATCAATTTGCATGCTTTGATATCCAGGGTGAAGCTCTAAAATAGCCACCCTGTCAATCTAATTTTCATTCACTTGCTTTTGTGGTTCCTCAAGGGTCCACTTTGAGCCCCACTCTCTTCAATGTGTTTATTGCATTGGCACAGCACTTGCACACAATAAATACACTGAGTGTCACAAAAGAGACTTCAGACTTGGTGCATGAAAATAAAGTTTATATTCAACTCACATATTAATTAACACTAAATGAACATCATGTATTTCTGGGCATACATCACACTTGGAAATATTTCTAGAAGTACTAGACCCAACCGTGTTAAAATGACATCAGTAGTATGCACTCTTGGGAAAGATCCTACTCTACCCCCAGCACGTTTATGTGGAGCAAAACATTGTCAAACCCAGGCCTACCCTGGCAATCCTTATAATTCAATACCCCACAGTTATAGGGTGCACCCCAGATCACAACAATAACTAAATTATGTGCATACAAAGAGTTACACCACATTCAAGCAGCCCTTTGGACAGGGCTGGACTGAGATTGCAAACCAGTCCTGCCAATTACGTCGGACCGGCCCCGTGTGGGGGATGGGAGGTGCTGGTGGAAAAAACTGCTACTGCGCATTTGTTACAGGGGGCCAATTTTGCAGCACTGCTGCAAAACCGGCCCCAGGTAAAAAATAAAACGGCCCTCACCGGTCCAAAACCGCCCCCTACCCTTCTGGCCCACTGGGAAAATGCCCGTGCCTGCTACGGCTAGTCCGGACCTGACCCTGGGTGGTGGCCCCACGGGTAAAACCGATGTCAAACATAGTATTTTGTTGGCAAGGAATCAATGTGTAAAGCAACACAACTGGGCGATGTAATGAATCCTGGTCGGTCCACAGGCAGTCACTCCCACACACACATGCACAGACATACACTCACTCAGCACCGATACGCAGTGCAACAGATATCAGGCAAGTTTGTATGGAATGGACTCACATGCATATGCACCGTAATGCTGTGCAAATGATATCCGGCAGGTCAATGGTGTAGGAGAGTAGGATCTGCTCTTATGGTTACCCCCACTTTTTATGCTGGTGCTTCACTGTTTTTCGACTTTAGTCCGGCTGGGACCCTGCTATTCAGGAGCCTAGCTGCTTCCTCTCTAAATTGATTGTATGTACTTTAGGTACACCACAGATTGGATCCTGAGGTACCCTTGTGAGTCTCTAGTATATGGTATACTATGTACCCAGGGCATAGGTACCCCAGAGGCCTACCAGGGGCTGAAGCATGTATTATGCCACCCCTGGAAAGCCACCCAAAATTACACCACATGTCTGCTACTGCAGCCTGGGTAAGGTGGTGAATGCACCCACGCAAAAAGCCATGTAGTACTGACACAGTGAAATTTACAACATTTCACAGCGTCACTCTATGCCTTCACTGTGTCAAAATCCCTACACCTGCTCAGGCCAGGCATAGGAAATGACGCAGGGCTTTTTTAATAGGACTTACCTATCTGTTGTGGTGCATTACTGGAGTTGCGTCGCTTTCATGAGCAACTCCAGCAATGCGTCACTTCTGCGCCAACAGAAGCATCAGAATTTCTGACGCATCTGTCAATCCTTGCGCCATGCTGGACGTATTGTAAATATGGCGCATCCATGGTGGTGCAAGGGTTTCGTATGGAGGCGCAGGGAACCTGAAGGATCTGCACAGATGTGTCAGTTTCTTTTAAATCTGCCCCTGTAATTGGCAAATTATGATTAGCTCGGCAAACCAAAACACACATCAGTGAAGCAAACCATAACTAGCACACCAAATGTAGTGCCTATGCCCTCAGAAAAAGGAAACCAAAACGTAAAAGATATTATGAATGTCAAGCCACGCGTACCTTACCTTACGTCGGCGATGTGGTCCTCGCAGGGACGATATGAACCAAATTTACAGACCCTATTCCTCTTATTTGTATATGTGCATAAACAGACATGGAAAGAGGCTGGGGAACGTGGGAGGAAGTCCTGACTGTTCCGGAGTGGTAGTCCCTCTGGGTAAGCGCTGCTGCACCTTAAATGAGAGAAAACAGGGTCAGTTCCTATATGTATTGTTCCCCCCCTTCAATGTTTTCCATCCGCCCCTGGTCCTGTATCCTACCTATACAAGAGAAGGGACATATGCGGGAGGACATCTGTGAGTAATGGGAGTAAGAGGCAATACTGGAAGTTTGTAGCATCGTAGAACACTCAAAAGAAAGGTGGGCAAAAGAGGCATAGTCAATGATCCTATAAACCCTAGAAAGCCACCTCAGTTGGGATCTCACATAATTCTGAGGGTTGTAGCTCCTATGTTATCCTAAATAGGGACTGGATAAATGATCTCAAAGCGTCACATTGGTGTCCTGTGTGTTAGTTCCTCATTCACACAAGTCCATGCGTTTGTAAGCGCACAATGCGCATGCTCAAATACCTGGGAGATGCCCTTCACTGTGCTCCGGTACGTGTTTAAACATACAGGACACACAGAAGCACCATGCTCCATGTGCGTACTCAGAGGCAGTCGAGCACTGTCTCAGGAATGTGCCCCAGGCGCCGGTCTAATGAAATAAATATATGTGTTTTTTAACTGTGCTCCGTGCTCGTGTGCGAGAACAGAACAAGAATACCCAAGAACGAGCTTCCTGAGCATGTAGGTAAGCAAGGTAGCACAATGGTAAAGAGCACCACCCTGCGCATGTGCCACAACAAAGTAGACATATTGAAGAACACCTTTTAGAAATGGGGGTCTCTAATTAGCAGGTTTGTACCCTGTCCAAGTAGAGACCCTTCCTGCTGGTCAGGATAAGGGAGTTACACACCTTGAATAACCCCTGCTCCTCCCTATCACAAGCAGTCAGGCTTATCTCAGAGGCTATGTGTAAAGCATTTGCACATAACACACAGTAATACAGTGAAAACACTGCAAAATGACACCACCCCAGTTTTAGAAAAATAGCCAATATTAATCTGTTTAAAACAAGACAAAAATGATAAAGTTCAACATACAGTACTCAACTTAAAAGACAGTTCCTTGAAGTCGATTGGGTGGCACAATCAGTGCTGCAGGCCAACTAGCAAAAGACACACAGATGATACCTGGAATGCAGAGCATATGAAACATTTACCCACAGTCAAGAGATCTGGGTTAAATCCATCGTTCTTTTGCTCACAATGCCACCCCAGTTTAGACCTGGCCATATGCAAATCAGTCTTGACCCTGTGCCTCATGGGAACAGTCCAGCCCGAACTTCCAAGCCAGGTCCTCCCTGGACAGGAAACAAGCGTTCTGGGACTGGTTTCGGGGCATCACCCCTCATGAGCCAGGCTAGCTTGAATCCAGGGGCACGGTGAGCCCCTAGCAGCATTTGATTTACAGGCCCTGGACACCCTGTGCCCAATACTAGGGACTTACTAGTAAATCAAATAAGCCAATTATGGAAATACCAATCAATATAAAATTCAGAGAGGGTACATTTATACTTTAGCACGGATCAGCAGTGGTAAAGTGTGCAGAGACAAAAAAACGTTCAGCATACAATCAGAAACAGGAGATCAGAAAGTAAAAATACATTCATAGAAAAGATTGCACTCTGCTATAGAAAAAACCTCTGAACAGGATTACACTAATTTTGGCATGAAAGTAGAACATTACTGAGAGAGGTGCCTTTGTATTGTTTCACTTGTAAATGTATTCAGTATTTTTTGGGATGTTAGTATTTGTAAAAATTGTCAACAGGCCTCCAAGATTAATAACTTAGATGTCTCTTGACTTTTGAAGACATATTTTTTGATTTGTCTATAACTTTAATGCCATTTGAGGAATATGCTTGAAATTTGAAAAACTGTTAGTTTAGATTTTTATATATAAAGGTGTGCGATCTGTAAAGAGGAGCATATTTAAGTGGGGGGAGGGTCATAAAAGTGATTTATTTGCTCTTAAGTGTGGCACTTTTGACGGATCCACAAGATATTTTAGCATGTTTAGTTGTCAGTTGGTTTGACAAGTTATGCCCAGGTTCATAAAGGGGGCGGTAAGTTAAAGTGAAGAAAATAAAAACTTTTTTTGTAGGAAAATGACTCTTTTTCCATGATTACCCCCATTTTTTGGACTGATGCTGCTGGTATTTTGACTCTGTGCATTGGGACTCTGCTAACAAGACACCAGTGTATGTACTATGACCCCTAAAACTTGCTGTGTCGATGGCTGTTCTTCTCAACAGCATATTTAACTTACTAATAGGTCTCTAGTATATCGTACCAGGTGTACCCATTGCCTGTAAGTCAAATTTCACTAGTGGACAACAGCACATATTGCACCACAACTACAGTGGCTGTGAAAAACATGACAGCAGGCCCACCACTGAAGCCTGACTGTGCAGCTTTAATACTGCAAATTTGGCCTGTCAAAATAACCCCATCTGACAGACCTAATCCTCTTTTTAAAGAATGATATGTCACCCCTAAGTAAGCCTTAATTCCCATAGAGCAGGGCGTATGGTATTTAAAAGTAGGATATGTAAATGTTTAATGTTGAACATTTCCTTACTGTGAAAAGGCATCAAAAGTTATTTTCACTTTAGTAGGGTCAGCTGTTCCATGGGAAAGCATTGGGAGCTAATATTAAAATTAAATAATTTCATCTCAGTTTAGACAACACCTACAAACTTAATTCTTTGAGCTTTTAAAATATGTATTGCAAACCCAATTTATTGGTAAAGTTGGATTTGTAATAAAGCAATCAGTTCAAAACTTTACAGACATGTAGCCAGTTTGGCTTATTCTTGATAGTATGAGTTTTATTAAAAAATGTTGTTGTGGCCTGCCAATCACACCCTTGAGGTTTTCAGACCCAACTTTGGTCTTTGAAATTGACTACAGGAGGAAAAAACTCCCTATCCCAATGAGGAACTTTTACATTTTAAATTTACATTTGCGGTCAGTCTGCGAACCAGAGCTGGAGGATTGAAGATTGTGCATTGACTAACGGTCCAGATATCAAATTATTGCTAACATTTAACCACTTTGAACACTCCTGGCATGTTAGCAATGATATTTTATTAAAAAGTAATAATTAATTTATACAGATCCAACCATAGGCACTTCCCTGATAAACGTTTCATGGAAGTTTGGTGTAATTCCATTGAATTTTTTTTCTATAGTAGGGAGCAAAATTTCAGATGGGTGTTAAAATGCAAAAAGCTGCTTTTTTGACCCTGCCTTTATACTCATCAACCAATATTTTTGAACATTTTGTGCAGATTCCTCAACCGCAGCCAAAACATAAAAAATGTTTTTAAACAAAGACATATTCCCATAAAAATCGTATTTATAAGGGACATTATGGAGTTATGGATGCCATCTAAAACCTAAAGCCAATACCTTGCATATATGTTCCCACACACTGTTTTACATGCACTTTAGCTGTGTCCAGAAACTCTTTAGGTGCAAGGTCTTGCATTTGACTTGGTCTGAAATGAATGTACAAATCCAAAATGGCCAGACACCACTTGGTCTGGCTTGCAGACTTCATAAGCCTTACCAATGTGTAGGACCTTCCCTTATTCAATACCTGTACTTATCACCCCTTCCCTTGACAGTCGACTGGACATGATCTTTGTCTTTGCTCAGCAGACTGTGATTGGATGATCTGACCTTCTGCAAAATGCCGCACTCGACGTTCCCACCCCAAAAGCCTTCTATACGTGGCATCCAGCAATTGCAACCTTCAGTGTGCAAAATTGATGTGTGATCATATATTCTGAGGTCCTGAATCCTGATGGTGGGCTTGATGAGATCTACATCTGCAGATTTAGGGCCTTATTTATATAAAGTGATAAATCGCTGCGTGAAAACAGCGATGCATCACTTTTCATTGCGCCCTCCTTGTGACATGATGGATGCGTCATATTTACTGTATTACGCATCATGTCACAAGGAATGACAGATATGTCAGTTTTACTGATGTATCTGTTGGCGCAAAAATGACGCATTGCTGGAGTTGTGTCAGAAGCATGACGCAACTCCAGCAATGCAGGGGGGAAGGCTATGAATATAGCACTGCGTCACCCTTACGCATGCCATGAGGCAGGCGTAAAATGTTGACGCATTTGCGTCCTAGAAGTGGTGCAGTGAAATCTCATAGATTTCACAGTGTCACTTCTACAAGGCATACTTGCGTGGGAACGCCCCCATACATACATTATACCTGATGCAGGTATAATGTAGCACAGGGGTTTACAAAGTGACGCATCTGCATCCGCCTCGTTCCACGAGGACTGGAAACACGCCGAGGTCAACCCTCTCCTGAAGAAACCCTCGGCGGACCCCACCTACCTCAAAAACTACAGACCCATCTCCCTGCTCCCTTTCCCAGCAAAAGTCATCGAGAAAGCCATCAACAGTCAACTCGCCACCTTCATCGAAGAGCACAACATCCTCGAATCCTCCCAATCCGGCTTCAGAAAAAACCACAGTACGGAAACTGCCCTCCTCACCGCAACAGACGACATCCGCACCCTACTGGACAAAGGAGAGACGGTAGCCCTCATCCTCCTCAACCTCTCAGCGGCGTTCGACACAGTCTCTCACCGCACCCTAATACACAGACTCCATGACGCAGGGTTCCGGGACAAGGCCCTTGACTGGATCTGCTGTTTCCTCTCCTGCAGAATGCAGCGGGTCAGACCCCCCCTTTCCTCTCGGACCCTACTGTTGTAAATTGGCGGCGATTGGATTAGCATTAGCGGAATCCATCTCATATTTAGAGGCTATCTTGTCCATTTTGTGGAATCCATTTGTATTTCTGGCAGCCATTTTGTCTGCCATGTGCTCACCAAGAGCTGTTTCCTTCTTCACTGTTGTTTACCCTTGTGTTCTGTTTAAAGGACTGGCTATACTTAGACTCTGCTACTCTGCACATGCGCAGAAGAGTCTAACTGTCCATGCATCTGTTTTTAGTCTGTAGCTGTCAGGTTGTTTCTACCAGAGTCAGCTACTGCTAGCTCCTCCTATACTGTTGACTGTGCATTTCTGTATGACCATCTATGTGCATAACTCTTCTCATGTATACTTGTACCGCCTTTTTTCAGCCCCTGTGTGGGTATAAAAGGACCATGCTCTTTCTGTTCAGTGTGCTACTTCACTCAATACCGAAGGGTGCTGTTTGAATGTAGTTCCACCTCATGATGTTTATTAAACTTTGTATTTTCTATTCCAGTTTCTGTGCCAACTTCTTCCTCTTGGTCTGAGGACTCTGTGCAGAGAAGGGCGAACCCCTTGCACTGGTAGGCCTAGCTGAGGCCCACTTCTACAAAATTGGCGCCCAATCCGTGGGGCTCATCGGCGACTCGGATGCCCAAAGGATTGGTCGCGACAAAGGATTGGAATCTCGCTTAATCACATGGCAAGTCCTCTGTCGATTTTGCTTACTTCCATTTCCGTCCAATGAGCACATTTGGTATTTATATGTGGCTTTTTGAATGAACTAACTAACACTGACGAAGGCCAGGGTGCCGGAACGCGTGTGTTAGCTTTTCACGGAAAACTATCAATAAAGAAAAACTCTTTGGAACAAGCTTGGAGTGCGCTGCACGTTGTCTTTGTTGGAGACGTGGTGTTGTTGAAATAATTGGTTGCGGTATCGCCTGCGCAATCGGCGCACCCACACTGTCGAGAGCAAGGGAGCTGGGCGGTGTTGTTTGGATATATATATATATATATATATATATATATATATATATAAAAGTTGCAACCTATATAGGCAGGTAATGAGGAGAATTTTCTCTATCTGAATTGATTTGAACGGCACATCGTACTAAAGGTATCTTAAGTGCTACTTCGATTATAATACTGCATATTCTGCACTATTTTTGGCATGCCTGTTTTTAGCACACTTCGTAGGATGTGTTGCTTTTGTAGTGGTACCAATTTGATAATTGATGAAGCACAACCGGCCCCCCCAGAGGGGACGCCTAATAGGGATATGTATATTAAGTATGGTCTTTCTTCTATAATGTACAGCACATTATGGAATAAATACACTCGTAAGGATCCTGAGTTGCGTTGGCCTGTGCATGGGTCATTTGATTTACGAAAGATTGAGTATGTGGAACAATGTATGTTTAAGAGAAAGGCAAGATATGTTTGATTGTGTACGAATGTGGGAGAAAGAAGTGCGTGAACGAGTGAAGCGGGAACAAGCCATGATTGAAAAAGAACAGCGAAAGAACATTTAGTCGAAAGCACTAGAGTTGAAAAATAAAGAAATAAAAGAGTTAAAAGAGAGAGAAGATAGGGAGCTCAATTTACAGGTAACTGGCCAATACGCTGTTCGGCGGCCCCTTTATCCTATACTTAATAAACCACAAGATGATTCCTTATTATTAGATCGTCCTCCACCTCCGTATACTGTTCCTTCTGCCCCTCATGAGTCAGATGAGGACTCTAGTTCGGAGGAATATAAGGAATTAGAAGCAAAGGGTAATGAGGATAAGAAGACTAAAGAATTAAAAACGAAGGTTATGTTGACTCAGGCTTATGGTCCGTCTTTTAGAGGTAGTGATAGAGGTGGACGTGGATCTTATGGTTCGTCTTTCCCTTCTTACACTCGTTCAAATTTGTCTGCTGACCACTGCGCGTACTGTAAGAAATTTGGACACTGGGCTTCCGATTGTCCAGCACTGCGTGCTCAGCAGTATCCACATGGTAGGGGACAAATGAGGAACCGTCCAGGATATTCAGTGCCTAGAGGAAACACAGGTGATCGTGCTAGGTTTGATGCTAATATACGTGGGCAGGATGAGTTTAACACTTTTGATAGAAGGATCAATATCAAATGTCTGACTATGTACCATCTGATCTTCAAGATTCTGCTCATGCATAGGATTGCCTAGGATGGGGTAAGGAATCCGTTGAAGTTCCAGTAGATCAGAGAGGTCCCTATGTTACAGCAAATGTTTTGGGCTCCACTGATCAGTTTCTGGTTGATACAGGAGCTACTCGTAGCGCCTTGTCTAAACAATTGGTTCCAAGGGCTCCCCTGTCTGGCTTAACCGTTACATCGATAGGCTTCGATGGAACCCCTTCCCTTAGCCCACTGTCACAACCGCTTGCATTCCATGTGGATAAATTTACTGCTCCGTGTCCATTTTTGCTTTCCCCAAATACACCAGACAATATTGTAGGTCTTGATATGCTCAAGTATTTCAGGGCTACGATACGATGTTCTCCAGAAGGTGTACGTGTTATCTTGAATGACAACCATCCTGTGATGGAGAGAGCTTGTCTTGTTAAAGAGGATATTGCATTAGCTTCACTCCCTAGTACATTGTGGGCTACTTCAGACACTGATGTAGGGCAAATGGTTATTCCACCAGTACACATTAGTGTCAAGGAGGGCGCTGTGCTGCCACGTTTGCCTCAATATAAAATTTCACAGGAAGGTGAAGAAGCACTCATACGTATTGTCCATGATCTCATTGAAGTGGGGGTTGTTGAGGAAGTTCTTTACAAGGTTTGTAACAGTCCGATTCTTCCTATTCTGAAAAAAGATACTGACACTAGGGTTTTCAGATTCATTATTGATTTACGAGAAGTTAACAAGATTGTAGTACCACAATACCCCGTGGTTTCTGACATAACGACACTTCTTACTTTGGTTCCCCCGACAGCGACTACATTCTCTGTGATAGACTTGAAGAATGCTTTCTTTTCGATCCCTATTCATCCTGATAGCCGATATTTGTTCGGTTTCACTTTGAATAATCGATCGTATAGATTCTGTAGAGTTCCTCAAGGCTATACTGAGAGTCCTAGTATTTACAGTCAAGACAACTTGATTCTTTTGTTTTGCCTGAAGGAGTGGCTCTCATACAATATGTCGATGACATCTTGTTGGCAGCCGACACCCCTGAGCAGTGTGAAAAATGTACTTTGTCCTTGCTGTCATCTCTTGCTTCCCATCATCACAAAGTATCACGAAAGAAATTGCAATATTGTAGACCGAAGGTAACCTACTTAGGTCACCTTCTGTCTAAGGAGGGACGTGCAATTACACCAGATCGCATTCAAGCTATTTTAGACACACCAGTGCCCCGTACTCAGAAAGATGTCCGTGCATTCATTGGTCTTACTTCTTTTTGTAGGCAATGGATATTAGGATTTTCGCACATTGTTAAACCCTTGCTAGCACTTTTGACTAAAGATACTCCAATGCCCCTCCCATGGACAGATGAATGTGAGACTGCTTTCCGACAGTTACGACAAGGTCTTTGTTCTGCACCAGTGTTAGGTACTCCAGATTATATGAAGCCTTTTACATTATATGTACACGAGAAAGATGGATGCGCATTGTCAGTTTTAGTGCAGACACACGGTGACAAACAGCGCCCCTGTGCATATTTTTCAGCAGTACTTGATCCTGTTGCTCGTGCGTTACCTGGATGCTTCCGTTCAGTTGCAGCAACAGCTGTGTCAATACGTCAGAGTGAAGGGATAGTTTTGTCACATAAGCTGTTGGTGCTAGTACCCCATGCGGTAGATGCCCTTTTAAATCAGACGAAGACGCAGCATTTAACTAGTGCTCGTCTGACAAGATACGAATTAACATTGCTGGCCCCTCACATTACACTAAAGAGATGTGCGATACTAAATCCAGCCACTTTGTTGCCATATCCGGTGACTCAGTCTCAGTCACAGGAGTCTCATGATTGTATATTCCTTACCGAGGAACAGACAAAGGGTCGTGTCGATTTGCAAGACACTCCCCTTTCAAGTGTTGATGGGGAACTATGGGTTGATGGGTCCTGTTTGAAGTTACCAGATGGTACAACGTCAGCTGCATATGCAATTACAACACTTCAGACGGTAGTTGAGACAGCTCGTATTCCACAGAAGTCAGCTCAAGCAGCTGAGCTAATAGCTTTGACACGAGCATGTGAACTTAGTACTGACTTATCTGTGAACATTTATACAGACAGCCGCTATGCTTTCGGAGTGGCTCATGATTTTGGGCTACTCTGGAAGGAGAGGGGCTTTCTTACATCCCACGGGGTGCAAATAATGCATGGAGAATTAGTACATAATCTCTTGACTGCTTTAACATACCCGAAGAGGATAGCAATTGTTAAATGTAGCGCACATAAGAAAATAATTGATAAGATAGGACAAGGCAATGCTTTTGCAGACCAAACAGCCCGTGAAACTGCCATGCAGCGAAGCACCACGTCTATGTACGTAGTGAAGTCACAGGCTGAACGCTGGCATGATACCAGACAGGAAGTGCTAGATATGCAGAGATCTGCTTCTGCAGAAGAAATTGAGCAATGGTCTAAGGAGGGAACATTGGATGATGAGGGCTGTTGGAGGAATAAAGAGATGAGCAAGTGGAGATTGCCGACAGCCTATTTACAACCTATGATTCATATGGCACATGGGCCGGCACATGTTGGAGCCTCCTCGATAACGAAATTGCTCACGCAAGTTTGGGAGCATCCAGAAATTGCCGGCACAGCTAAAAAGATGGTGCAGTCTTGTCTGATTTGTCTTCAGCATAATCCTGGTAAAGGGACACGAACTCCTACAGGAGGGTTTGCTACGCCAACCGCACCTTTTGAAGTTTTGCAAATGGATTACATCCAGCTTGAGCGCTGTAATAACTTAAAGTATGTTTTGGTAGTGGTATGTGCCTTTAGTAAATGGATAGAGGCATACCCTACGAAGGACAATACAGCTCTCACTACAGCAAAGGTGCTTTTGAAGGAATTTTTCCCTAGATTTGGTGTTTGTAAACTTTTATGGAGTGATAACGGACCCCATTTTATTGGGCAAGTTGTTGAATATGTCCTGAAGGGGTTGGGGATAAAGCAGAAGTTCCACGCTGCTTTCCATCCACAATCAGCAGGGTTAGTGGAAAGGTATAACGCCACACTTAAATTGAAACTGGTGAAAATACTAGCCTCCACATCCTTGAATTGGCCAGACGCATTACCTTTGGCACTGTTGTCCATTAGATCAGTGCCACATTCGCGGTCTGGTCTTACACCTTATGAAGTGGTATTTGGGAGGCCTATGAACATTTGGGGAATTCCCAAACCACGTCCCATACATGATGTGCCATGTGTATTGATGAGTGACTACCTATCACAATTGACTGACAGTTTGGTCTCTATTCATCAACAGGTTCGAGAAGCTCTTCCTGATAGGTCTGCAGGTGAAGGCCATGGACTTCGGCCTGGAGACCAGGTGATGATCCGATCGTTCCAGAGGTCGAGCAGCTTGGAACCAAGGTGGCGCGGCCCGGAGCAGGTGCTCCTTTCAACGAGAACTGTGGTTCGAGTGACGAACAGGAGGAACTGGGTGCACTCCACCCACTGCAAGAAAGTGCCGTCTACCTTGGTGGATCCTGTTGCTTTGATCGACCATCGGGACATCCTGGATACAGAGAAAGGCCAAGCCATATCACCTGACGAACCTGAGGAAGTCTTCCCGGACCACACAATTCCTGGAGTATCCCGAGACCAACTGAGACAACAGAAAGAGCCTGCATCGTCGAAATAGACTGGTTGAGCAACCTCCCTGGGTTAGTGAAACGGAATGCCGATGTGGCAAGGGGGGGGATCAGTTCTGTATAGTGTAGCGACACCCGTCTTGACCCTTGGTGAAGAAATCAACGGCTGCCCAGGGATAAGAGCTCCAACGATTGTTTTCAACAATAAGCTGATCATGTCCACAATGAGATCAACTGTTGCTAAGAGAAATATTATTTGTGCTATAGGGTTTGTTGTTGCTATGGTGGCTGTAGCAGTAATAACCTGGTTCGTTGAGAAAGTGGCTCCTGCTCGAGAACTTTTGACCACCACTACTCCAGTATCAGTTGAACACCACTTCTTTACGCTTCCCTACCATGAGCAGAAGCATCGACAATCCTACTTAAATAATACCTTTATCCAGATGTTGCATCATACTCATAATGCCACAAATACTACCAACTGTTGGGTGTGTGGGATGATACCTGCACATCAAAAGAAAGGAGGAACACCTTTTATTCCTCTTCCCTTTTCTCATAATGGTTCTTGTCAAGCTTGGTATACGCTTTTGTTTGCATCTGGAAGACGCACAGTAGGCGGGCTTCTTTTTCGCCTCAATAAAGTATGCTATCAAGATAAAGATGGTTATCCTCAAGCCAAAGGGACCAAATGGGAATGGGAAGAGTATCAACCGGACAATATTTCAACGCCATATATCTTCACAAATATGAGAACTTTTACCAGTAATAAACAATTTGTGATTTCTGTTACTAGAGCTAAAGCAGATTTATGTGTAAGCAGTATTGGAAGAATTCCAGTGGGGAAAAGCGAATGTACTGTAATTTTGTCTATTGAAGGTATAAACAATAGCACTTTCATAGCCTCACACAATACTTATTTTATCTGTGGTAGCCACGGATATTATCACTTACCTGCTGGGTGGTCAGGCGTGTGCTATGTGTCCTTTCTATTGCCCCCTGTGTTTCTGGCACCTGCATCATATCACCGGGACCTTAAATTATTTAACGATAGCTCTAGAAAGGAGATACAAGAGGACAATAAGTACTGACGAAGTAGACCAAACTGATACCACTCTGCAACAATATGTCGATTTTAATTTAGGTTTGTTCTCCTTTGTGGGTGCTGCATTAAACAGTAGGAAAGTAAGACGATTAACTAGAGTTGTGGAAGCTGTTACCAATCAGACAGCTATGGCACTTGAGAGCATTACGGAGGAGCTGCAAATTGCAAGGATTGTAGCTCTCCAGAACCGAATGGTCCTAGATGTGGTTCTGGCTGATCGAGGTGGTGCATGTCGCATCATCGGTAGCAGCTGTTGTGTATTCATACCGGATCACTCGCCTTCAGTATATGACGCAATATCAAAGCTGCATAAGATTGCTGCAGAAATTCATCCAGAGACTGGTACTTGGACTCTGGCTGGATGGTTTTGGACTCTCGTTTCTGCTTGGGGCTGGAAGTTACTAACTATCCTGTGTATAATTATTTTGATACTTTTTACATGCTGTGTATGTATCCAATGTGGTCCAATGCTTTGCTCTATTTGCATTTCTGTCTGTATACCTGTCAAAAGGAATATTGCAGAGACAAAGGCCCAACAAATGTTGAATAAAGAAGTGGCCGAAATAATGCTAATAGATATATGGGATGCATATGTAGATTACCCCAGAGGAACAGATGTCTTCAGCTAGTGCTAAAAGGGTCATCTGTTGTAAATTGGCGGCGATTGGATTAGCATTAGCGGAATCCATCTCATATTTAGAGGCTATCTTGTCCATTTTGTGGAATCCATTTGTATTTCTGGCAGCCATTTTGTCTGCCATGTGCTCACCAAGAGCTGTTTCCTTCTTCACTGTTGTTTACCCTTGTGTTCTGTTTAACCTCTTCAGTGCCCATGACGAGCTGGACTCGTCATGGGCCGTGGTTGCGCTGTGCCCATGACGAGTCCAGCTCGTCATAAACCCCGCCCGCTAATGTAACGGCCGGCACAGGGCGGGGAAAGGGCGTGGCACTGAAGGGGTTAAAGGACTGGCTATACTTAGACTCTGCTACTCTGCACATGCGCAGAAGAGTCGAACTGTCCATGCATCTGTCTTTAGTCTGTAGCTGTCAGGTTGTTTCTACCAGAGTCAGCTACTGCGAGCTCCTCCTTTACTGTTGACTGTGCGTTTCTGTATGACCATCTATGTGCATATCTCTTCTCATGTATACTTGTACCGCCTTTTTTCAGCCCCTGTGTGGGTATAAAAGGACCATGCTCTTTCTGTTCAGTGTGCTACTTCACTCAATACCGAAGGGTGCTGTTTGAATGTAGTTCCACCTCATGAGGTTTATTAAACTTTGTATTTTCTATTCCAGTTTCTGTGCCAACTTCTTCCTATTGGTCTGAGAAGGGCGAACCCCTTGCACTGGTAGGCCTAGCTGAGGCCCACTTCTACACTACAACAACCACCTGCAGAGTCCCCCAGGGTTCCTCCCTCAGCCCTACGGTCTTCAACGTCTACATTGCTCAGCTAGCCCCCATTGTCAGAACCTACGGACTCAACATTGTGTCATACGCAGACGACACCCAGCTCATCTTCTCTCTATCCAACGAACCCAACACCGCCAGACACAACTTTCGAGAAGACATGGAAGCCATCGCCAAATGGATGAAAAATAGCTGCCTACAACTAAACACCAACAAAACAGAACTACTCATCATGGGCCCAAACCCCGACGCCTGGAATGACACCTGGTGGCCACCCGCCCTCGGAAGCCCACCCACCCCCACAGACCACGCACGCAACCTGGGAATCATCCTGGAATCCAAGCTCAAAATGGACCGCCAGATCAACTCCATCTCGTCCACCTGCTTCCACACCCTCCGCCTCCTACGTAAGACCTTCGAATGGATCCCCCTCGAACACAGGAAGACCGTCACTCATGCCCTGGTCACCAGCAGACTCGACTACGGCAACACACTCTATGCCGGAATAAACAAAAACCTCACCGCAAGCTACAGAACATCCAGAACGCCACCTCAAGACTGGTCCTCAACCTGCCAAGACACTGCCACATCTCCCAGCTCCTGGGCACACTCCACTGGTTCCCCATCAAGGCTAGAGTCACCTTCAAGATGCTCACCTACGCACAGAAGGCCCTCCACGACACTGGACCAGCATACCTGAACAGCCGAGTCAAATTCCACACACCCAAAAGGACCCTACAATCAGCCCAGCTCTCCTACGCCATGGTCCCCCGCACCAGAAAGACCAGATCGGGAGGCCGCTCCTTCTCCTTCCTCGCGGCCAGAGCCTGGAACGCCCTTCCGCTCCACCTCAGACAGACAACATCGCTCCCCATCTTCGCAAGAACCCTCAAAACCTGGCTCTTCGCCAGACCCACTCCTTGATGGACTTGAACCTGCACCCCCCCACCCCCAGTGCCTTTAGACACTTACGGGTGAGTAGTCGCGCTTAACATACGCCTGATTGATTGATTGCTTAGATGCGTCACTTTGTAAATAGGGCGCAACAGGGGGCATGTTTTACGCCGCCGTTGCGTCACAAAAAGTGACACAACGGCACCGCAAAACTGTCGCAAGACCTCATAAATAAGGCCCTTAATCTACAAAGTGTGGCTACATGCATTTCAAAGAGCAGTCACATACTCATAGGCTCGTGGGCAGTTACAATCATTTTGCGGATTATCGTTAACATTATTCATGTCTTTTCCTACCGTGTAAACACATTAAAACTATCTCTGAAAAAATCAGGCGAGTGTGTTTCCAGGTTTGAAAGGGGGTGAGAATGGCAACATATTTTAGGGGGATGTAGGAGAAGGATGTTCTCCATAGGCAAACATATTTTCCTATAATGAAAAAAAGTTTTGTTTAAAAATGCACAGATGCATGTTTTTGATTCACAGTAGTTAGACTGTCTGCCATGTGGGCAATCTTCTCGATGGTGATGGAGGAGCAGGCTTACGAAGTATGTCCCTGCTCGTGCAAGCCCATGTGTTCTCCATTGATTTTTTTGTGAATCCAGAAAAAGTCAGAATAATATACTGCTTTTTGTATAAAATCTACAAAGCCTGTAATCCTGACTTTAAAAAAAAATGTATATGGTCTTACCGTAACAGTGAGCAAGAAAATGGGCAAATATTTAAATGATCAATTTTTCGATGCCTGCATGTGAGTGGGTGACATCTTCTTCCCAGTGCTTAATTTGTAGCAATAAATTTAAACGTAGGGGCCAAAGGTTTTCTGAAGCACCTGTCGCTCGTGCCGCCGAATGGGTTGCCACATCCCATAGCTGCCTAGCCTAGGTTCCACCTCATGTTTCTGTCTTCCACCAGACCGCACTTCTGGCAATCTACCTGTATGCGTTCATTTTCATTTGATGTCCTCAGATGTCTCCATCTAGACTCGTGGTACACCTGCTAAGGGAATGTAGTTTTTAAAAGGCCAGTGCTGCACTGTCTCATGTTTCCAAGGCTGGTTTCTTCGTTTCCTGCAGTACAGCTCCTGTTTGAGGCAAAATGCTTAGCTTTCGACTGGTTTCAAACGAGTTAGCTAAGGGCAGAAGCTCAGGCTGACATCCTAAAGCACTAGACCAAAGGTCGAGAAGCTTTTTTTAGCTTCAGCAGACTTCCAAAGCCAAAAGCTGTCATCTTCAGGCTGTAAGTGCTGACAGCTCAGGTTTTTCTGAATGCCAGGCTGCCTGGGCGATGGTACTTAACAATCAAGAAAATGCCAATAGACAGATGCTTGTTGGTATAGCAGATGTACTGTCTGTATGCCTTGATGCTAAGCCATCGTAATGGTAACCAATTAATAACATAGCCCTTGGGGATCACGACCCAACTTAATGATACTTATATAACAGACCTTGTAAGGTGAAAGCTTTGATGAGATTCGCCCTTGTGAACTTAACAGCAGATGCCAGCGGGGAGCATTGAATTCACTGACCCATCTCAATAACTACAAAATAGAAAACAAATCAACTTATAAAATGTGGCTTAGTGATTATTCGTTTGTGCACGGTGTTTGATGCAGTGGGCCAGAGGCAGGGAGAAAGGAGATAATGTTCACCTAGCGGTCTACAACAGTGCAGATCCACGACGTGATCAAATTTACAAAGCTTTTCCAGGTCACACATTGAAACCTGTAGCTGTCCTAACTTACTAGGCATCAACCAAGAAAAAATTTCGTGAACTTCTTTTTTTTTTCTTTAGTGGAGTATCTTGGCCAGTGCATAATTGTACAGTTTGTGCAATTATGTATGCTGGAATTCAAGCGGCTTTGTGCAGTGACACTACTTGTTTTTCTCTTTTTTATGCCATTGAAAATATTTTTCACCTAAACCTTCTCAAATTTTGGAGGTGTTCCTTTGATCCTGTCCTCCTTCCATCCTGCAAAATGTTGGGAGAGACTTACTCCTACCTTTGCTTGGAGGAAATCTATGAACATTTCTTTGGAGACAAAGTGTTTAAGATCAGTTTGAGAAAACTCACGATCTCTCATATAGAACTTTTCAGAGAAAACTTTGCGAGGGGTTTACTCTTGCAAACTTACAACAATTATGGGTGTAGGACCTGACATCCTTGCATGGTTTCCCCTCAACTTTTGCCTTCCAGCCTCCTGTCTTTGCTGGCTTTAGGACTCTGCAAACTTTACCACTGCTAACCAGTGCTAAAGTGCATGTGCTGTCTCCTTGATACATGTAACTTTCTCTTACACCCAACTGACATATTTAACTTACTTGTAAGTCCATAGCAAAGTGATACTACATGTACCAAGGACTTGTAAATGAATTGCTACTAGTGGACCTGCAGCACTCATTGTGCCACAACATTTAAGTAACCCTTCAAACATGGCACAGGCATGCCATTACAACCTGTGTGTGTAGATTAGAACTGACATTTTGACCTGGCAAAATACATCTTTTGCCAGGCCTCACCATACCATTCCTTTTAAATAAATAAGTCACACTTAAACAACCATAGGCCAGGGTGCCATAAATTTAAAATGATGGGCATGTACCTTTACGTTTTACATGTCCTGATAGTAAAAAGCTCTTAAATCCGCTTTTCACTACTGCAAGGCCTGGCTCTCCCATAAGATAACAAGATGGGTTAACTAACTACATTTAATAAGTGATTGGGAGCAGGTAGAAATGTCGAGTTTGGTGTCTAAAGAACTGTAATTTAAAGCCCCTTTTAATGGTAAAGTTGGAATTTAAATCACAGTTCTGAAAATGCCACTTTTTGAATGTTGGCATTTTCCTGTCCTCATCGTTTGGTATCTGCAGCCTGTTTCACACGGCTACGTGTCTCTGGCAGTTAGTCTTTGTATATTGCTCCCAGACAGTGAGACAAAGGAGCATAGGCAGGATGAGCCATCTCTAACTTGAGGAGGAGGAGCTGTCAACTACCACACTTGCACATCACAAAGACTGTGCCTGAGCACACTCACAAAGTGTTTGACACTAGTCTATCGTAACCCCACACACTCTGGAGCCAGGGCATGGAGGCAGAAAATTACAAGCATCTCTGGGAGTAGAAACCACCAGAACCTTCTCCTACTTCAAAGTGGGCACCAGGTATAAATAATGGACCTCAGGCCCAACTCTTCAGTACACCTCTGGGCTTCTGAAAGACTCAGAAGGACTGCTGTGCTGTTCTGCAAAAAGGACTACAACTCTGTTGCCCTGCTGCCTGCTACCCTGCTGCCTTAGGGAACGACTGGACCTGTATCTTGAACCTAGGACCACCAGAGTGATCCAAGGCCTAGTTGGCTGACCCCCTGATCAGAGCCTCAGGGACAGAAAAGGCTAATACCACCTTGAACCCAGAATCTGGATTCTGTCTGCTGTGAGTCCTACCCCACGAGGGGTGCCACCCCAGTGCTGGGCCTTTGGAAGTGGGCCTAAAGGGCTCTACCAACCCAGTTGTGGTCCTGTGGGCAGAACTGACGCAGCACAATGCATCTCCTCGTACCTCAGCTTGTTACCACTGCTGCATGACACATACCCGATGCAGGACTTCACACTGCGGCACGCAGGCACTTCTTAATTGCTGCTGTGTGACACCATCATTGATGCAGGGATTTGCATAGAAAGCCCCTTATCGACAGGATCCTCGGTGACAAAGCAGGACTACATATTCGCAGCCTCGCAACTTCCTTGAATTTGCTGGAACTTCACATCGCATGCCCTTTAATGACAGCATCCTCGACGATGACCCGAGGCTTACATCGCAGTCTTGCAGCTCCTCAGAACCACAACTGCGCCACACATCCTCGACGCGGGATCTTGCAAAGCTCAACCAGGATTTTAGATACTTTGTTCAGCAAGCCTAACCTGGTCCCTGTATCCAGAAATTGTGGCTGCTGCTTGAGTAGGGTTTCACCCCCCTCAACCAGTAACCCAATTTCCTGCAAATTGCTGATGTGCAATAGTTAATATGAAAAAGAAAGAGGCCCAAAGCTCCGCTCAATAACCCATGGCTGCTGCAAATATTCGTTGGCGCACCAAATACCAAGGCTGGTACTCTTAAATCCACCTCATGACTTTTTAATCCAATATTGGTCGCTCCCTGTCCCCTTATCTCACTCTCAAATGTTCCTGCTTTCTGGTCAGGCTGGTTTGGTCATGTTCCTGACATACTGCGCAGTATGATTACAAACCTGGAACTTGAGACTACACATGACAAAAATCATTTAAGACCGCCACAACCCTTCTTCAATTCAGAAAAACACTGAAGACACACTTCTTCAAAGAACACTACATCTTAGTTCCATAGATGCTGCCCTTTCCCTCCCAAAACACAGCAAACACTGTCCCTGGTTGTTCAGTAGTTCTCTGAGTACTCTGTGGAGTACCATCTCCCCTTGTTAGAGAGAACTTTGAACTGGAACAAAAGTTGGTCAGCAGCTCTCACTTTTATACCCAGATGTCAGACAGTGGATATTGTTTCTCTTTGCAGAACCAGTTTGAGTTGGCTCTCTTTTCACGCAAACTTTTCAAGCTGTCCTCCAGCCTCAGTCTTTGTCTTATGTGATGCATCTCACAGCAGGGTTGTCTCCAGGTTGGAAAACCCTCATCAGAGGGGCAAAGAGGTGTCAGCAATCTGACCTGAATATCAACAGCCACACTTTATCAAGATCAGGAAGTGATTGAGGGCTACTCCCCTTCTAAATGATCCTTCACACCCTGGCACAGAAATTACAGTCCCACCCATCACCCCTGCAATCCACCAAACTGGCAGTCCAAGGAAGACTAAATATCAGTCCTCTGTATCATAAAGGACCTAATCGAACTTCTAAGAGGAAACCTGGTTCCTCTTTCCAACCTCAGTGTCTGGCTCCCTCCCTCCAGTCTAAGGAAAATTGCTCTACACTTCCAACGTCTGCGAAAGTAACCTCCCTTCGATCTAGGGTACCTGTTCAGCTCATGAGCTGCCAAAATGTAACCCACAGGTATGTATGTGCATATGTATGTATATGGTATTTCTATTATGCAAACCTAGCCAAAAGGCAGCGGGGTACTTTTCAGGGTCGAAGAAAAGCATAATGTCAACAAGTTGGAGTTAGCTAGGTTGTGGACGGTTATTCAATTGAGATGTAGTGTTAAAGAGTGAGTCTTCAAATCCTACATAAATTGGAGCGGCATTGGGGCGGCTTCATTTATTCCCCATCTCCCTCTTTCTGCACATATACACTGACACACACACATGCACGCCTGAGTGCCCACACAAACCAGCACACACATGTCCACACGAGTTCACATTTTCTCTCATACACAAGGGCACACAAGCACACGTACTTACTCGTTCATAAACACAATGAGATCAAAACACTATTTAACAGCCTACAAACATCCAATCGTCGCTGTTAGTTCTACACGGTGCGCGTTCTGGGTATCCCACATGTCCTCTGGTTTGCCATTCACATACATTCATCACTTTTTCTTTGATTACTGCTTTAGGAGATCGGCTATCTTTAAAGCCCATCAATTTCACCACCTAGTCCCATTGATAAATGTGCAATTTGAACTGTACATCTTGGTAATTCTTCACTCTGACAAATTGCTACACTTCCTTGAAAGTATGTTGCACCGGTTTCCTTCTAGCTCTTTCCTGTGTGACAATATCCTAAGCTTTTCTTCTCACTTCCTAAACTTTAAAAGCTACACTAGACGTGTTATTCCCTTTAATGGCCCTACTATCCAATTAATGGTCATAGGATAAACAGCGCCTTTAACACAGTGTGGCATCCGGTACAACTCAGGCTTGCTGAGCAAAATTCATCCGGCTTTCAGCGATGTTCTTTATTTGGAAACTCAATAACGGAGACTATTGTAAGCCAGAGTCTTGTTTAAATGACTCTCCTAATTGGGAAAGTCTTAAATCAGCATAGCGCCATGCAGCTCCCAGCAGGTCAGAGCTGCTAAAGTTAACCAGTGCCTCATTTTCAAGAAGCCAGGTTGTCTGCATTGTCTCCCTTTCTTACAACAATGTGCACTGCACCGGCTATGGTAGTAAAATGTGAACAAAGCATACAGCAGAAGGAAACCTCCGAAATGCTTTGTAACCGAGAATACAACTGGTCAGAGATCGGAATAGTCATTTACATTGATTTGAGCTGCATTGCTGCTCAGATGGGAAGGTCATTACACATTTTTGAAATTTTTCTGAAATATTGAAATGATCTTACAAATTCAGGTTGGGATTTACAGGTTTTAAATTTGCTGGGGAACCGCCTCACAGCCACACAGGTCTGTTGTGTTCTTTCAGCACCCTGCAAGTCCCAAGGAACTCCGCCAAGACAGCAAAACGTTTGGGACTTAACAGGGCCATTCAGATACCACTCACAGGTCATCAGGGGTCTGTTTTTTTAATCACTTCCAGTAAGATGGTTGAGGTTTTTTTTGTGGTCAACACCTCCCATTTAACACAGAACATTTGCAGCAAACAAGCACATTGCTCTTTATACCAGGCGTCCTCCAGTTTGCAGATTCCCTCCGGTTAGGTCAGTGATGACCAGTGGCGGCACGTCCATTGGGGGCGTTAGGGCGTTGCCCCCCCGCCCGCGCTCGCAGCTCCCTCGGCGTCTCTGAACTTAAGTAAACTCTCAGTTTACTTAAGTTGAGAGACGCCGAGGGAGAACTGTCCGTCATGTCAGTCAGTATGACGTCGGACCGCCCACCCCCTTCAGAGTCTGAAGGGGGTAGGCGGTCTGGCGTCATGTTGACTGACAGGCATTGTCTGGGGCAACAGGCAGCAGCACACAAGTGCGCATGAGTGGGGACGGAGGGCGAATCTTTGCGCCGTGCCCAGTCATGCGAACTAGTGTTTCCACAGGCTGGCACATGCCCATTAGGAGAGCGAGGGTTGAGCCAAGGCTCAAACCTCGGTCTCCTAATGGGCAGGCGGGCGGAGTGTAAGCCTGCTCTAAGCCAATCCTAGCGCTGCTCCAGCGCCAGGATTGGCTGAGAGGGGTCTTGCCAGCAGTGATGGGCTGTTCCAGTGTAGGCGCCAGAACGGACCCGAGGCGGCGCGGACCTGCTCAGGTAGGATTGATTTTATTACATTATTTAAAATCCCCCACCCCCACGCGACACCCCCCTCCCCCCACACGAGCCGCGACTGCATGTAGCCTCTCTCTGTGTCGGTGATTTTACAGCTATGCAAGCGCTTTAAGTTGTTGGACCTTCCTGGCACTGTACCCTCCCTCCCCATCCCCGTACATAGTTGCCCATCTCCGTGTCCTTCCCGCTGCCTCATCATTGTGTCTCGTTGCCCTTCTCCCTGCCTCCTGTTGCCTCTCGTTATGTCCTGTTACCTCTCTGTGAGACCAGCTGTGCCTCTCTCGGATTTTGCCCTGTGTCTCATAACCCTCCCCCTCGGCCCCCGGGCCCTGCTGCCCCTCGCCCTGTGACTCTGGGGCGTGCCGTGTTGCCCGTCCCCGGTGTCATGCTCTGTCGTCCGTGCTTACCGCTCTCTTTCCCGGGGCCCTGTCTCTCCACTCTGCGCCTGTCTCAGTTGTCCCCTGCCAGGTTCTCGTCTTTGGATCCTTCTGCTAGTGAGCACCCTGTCCCAGCCCGGGGTCAGGAGGCTCCGTACCTGGCCGCAGTGCTGCTGCCGGACTCAACCGCAGGCAGAAAGGGGAGAGTAAGAGGAGGGAGAGCCTCGGAGGCAGAGAGTGGCAGGAGGAGGGAGAGGGGACGTTGGGCCAGAGACAGAGCTCTGAGTGTAAGAGGGCAGAGAAGGGCAGAGACAGAGGGGCAGTCAGAGCGGCGAGAGAAAGAGTGTGGAGCAAGGCAGGGACAGAGGAGCAGGGCAGAGACAGAGGGGCAGTCAGAGGACAGGCAGAGGGGGGCGAGTAAGTGGGCAGAGTCAGAGAGGGGTAGAAGGAGGCAGATGGGTAATTAGAGAGCCACTGGCAGAGCAGGGAGAGTAAGAGGGCAGAAAGCACTCAGGGTTCTTAAAATTAAAGCTGGGTTCACTTTCGGATTCAGGACCAAGTATCAGTGCTGCTCAATGGCAGGTTCCGCCACAACTTTCTGACATGGATACATGTGTGCCAAACTAAGCCGATCTGCTCCTATTTATAGATTGCTGTCCGAGAGCACCCAAAGTATATCAGAGAGCGCACGTTATTTCACTTTAGTGCTGTAAAGAGGTCTGCAAACCCAGAATACCTACATAGAGTTTCAAATTATTGCAAGTGTTAGAAATCACATCAAAGGCTCCTTGCTGCCTAAGCTAGGTGGCTGGCACGCAATTTGATGCCTTTAACTTAGTAGCGTAAAATGCAGTGCAATATGCGCAACAGATTCTGCTGACAGAAGGCGAGAGTAGAGGTGAAGTGGGAACCCTTCTCTCAGCAGACTCCTGAGGCCGAGTGAAGTCGTCACTAACACAGTGAGGTAACGTTTAATAATGGGAAAGAGTAGGCAGTTTTTCTTATGTTTGTGCTCCTGTTTTATGGTCTGGAAGGCTGCTTTTACTGTTTATTTCTCTGGTACTACCACACACATTGTCTGCAGCAAGTAAAGTGCATGTAATCTCCCATACCTTGCAAAACACCTATATGATCTTGGACTTTGATGTTTCTGGGGGTACAGAGCAGACCTCTGGTGACTGTCCAATTTACAGGCAATTTTACCAGTTATGCAGCAGTGATGCACTGTTGTGCTTTGTTATGATTTTTAAATATTTTTTTCAGCAGTTTTTCAACTGTTGGCTTTTATATTTTATAGAGCAACAACAGTGTACACTGATGCATGTGATCGATGTTTCGCTGTGAGAAATAGTTACAAAATGTATTTGGGAGATTATGTATTCCGTCTAGTGTCCTTTTTTCAATAAAAGCCACAATGCTGAGGCAGGATAGGACTGTTGCTGTGTATGCCTTAGTTATTACAGAAGAAAGTGTGTTTTCACATTAAAGCTTTCATGGTGGGTATTGTGCCTTACACTGCCAACTTATGTTTTTATTTTTTGTTAGATTTGTGACAAATAAAAATACAAGTCAGGTTTAGTCCAACACTATGTCCCTAGACTGCTTACTGAGGTGAAGGTGTACTTTACTAGAAGTGTTCAGCCTCCCTCCTTACAATAATGCCATTAACAAAGAGGCAGCTCAGTTGTCGTGCACCCTATATGTGGTCTAGATTCTTATTGCCTTTTCATTTGTTTTGGTCTAAATTAGCTTAAAATGCACTATTTGCCCTTTTTTTCTTTCAAAAACTTCTTAGAGGAAGAACCCCCCTCCCCTGATCTTGACTTATATCGGTTGGGCTCAGTTGGTTCTAACTTTTTCTCACTTTGAAAAATCACCAGCTGCCACTGCTTTACTTATTTTACGAGCACAAACAGTTAAGGTGACTGCTTAAAAATAAGAGCATTTTGATGGCAAATGTGCTATGTATGAATGGTACTCAGCATTGTTATCTCGAAGTCTGCTATGCATTTCTGTGATTATACTGAATAAGCAACTACCTATCTTATTATATGACATTGACATCTCTTTATTAATGTAATATCTGTACTTTCACAATTGCTTTTTTAACCTTCTTGCTTTCTCAAATTTACTTGAAAATGCATCATTTGTCCACTCTTTTTCAAAATTTTCTCGGGGGAAACCCCCCCGAACCCTCCTTATGCCGGTCATGCTCGCTCGCTACGCTCGCTCACCTCGGTGCGTTCCACCACTTTCAAATGTCACCAGCAGCCACTGGAGATGACATCATGACACTGACCCACCTGCCCAGGGTCTGTACCCTGAGACTGGACAGGAGACGGTGGTGGGGCCCTACACCCTCCTACCTGGAGCGGTATCCCCAAATTCCAGAAGTCCTGCCCAATTTTCCCACCAGTTCAGGGATGCTATCCTGCAACTGGTACACGAGTCTTGGGTCTGTACCCTTAAGCTGGACAAGGATCAGGGATGAGGCTGCCATCTCCTTGCCCCTCCTCCCAGGGCTCTGCACTCTCCCACCTGGAGCAGTACCCCCAGAAAACAAACTGTTAGGGGGACTGCTAGCAGTCACCCTTTCTACCAGGACAGGGGTGATATCCTGAGCCTGGCCCTCCAACCCAGGGTCTGCATCCTTAGGCTGGACCTGTGCCTGGCAACCCAGGACTTTCGGGGGAGTACACCAACCCCCCCACAGAGCATGAAGACCCCCCCAGGCCAGAAGTGGCCTCACCAAGGACAGTCTTGTGGTGCTCTCACCTCAGAGCTGGCAACCCCTGACCCACTGGTGGGACACTTGTTACAGCAGCCCCCCGCTCACCTGACACCTTTGGATCCACCTCAAGGGATGGCCTCTCATTACTGACCAGGCCACCCCCCTGGTGTTCCCTCATGGAACCAACCAGGCCTTGAGACTGGGTTTCAAGGCACCTGGGGACACAGCCCACTCCCACTCCTTCTCCTCTGAGAAAGGACATGGGGCCCTACACCCCTCCCACTACTCAGGAACCTGTCTAGGCTACCACAATGCTCCCCTCCCGCACTTGGTTGGGGAAAACCTGAGCTACCTTCTTCATGATCACCCCAGATGCTTCTTCGGACCCCCTGGAATCCACCAAAAAGTCCGCCTCCGGTGATAGCTTTCTGGGGTCAGAGGAATCACACTCCACCAGATGTTGGCATAGCTCTGGAAAACAGGGACTTAAAATATGCTCTCCAACAATTGAACCACACGCCCCACACAGGTGTTGACCAAGCTACCCTTTGCCTCACCATCCAGTGCCTTGCACAACTACCCCACATCACTCTCCAGAGACTGACAAGACAGTGTCTGACTGTCTGTGTCACTCAACCCACACTCTTCTGGGCGGTCTCCACACTCACTTACCAGGACTTCCACCATGGGGAAACCCCTCTCCCTGCACCTCTCATCTAAAGTCAGTAGAGTGTCCCTCCTACCACTAGGAATATGATCCCCTGTGCCAGTTCCTCAACCCACCACTAGAGCCACCTCATAAACCTGAACCTCCTGGTGTATGTTAAACCCCTCCTTCAAGTCAGGAGCCACCTCTCTGGATGTGTGTACTTTTCCCTCAGCACTAAACAAACACCTTTTTGCTGCCACCATCTGAGCTGGACTCCACCTGCAGCCCAGCCAAGCTCAGTTCTTGAGCTACACACATTTCCTGTTCTTGGGCTAAGGCCCTTGGTCTCAGCCCTCTTGAGTTCCCGGTTGAACTTTCTCAGCCCCTGCTCAACAGCTAGAAGTCAATCATTTTTCTCTGTTTCTCCCTCAATGTCAGAGAAGTCCTCCTCCTCAGAATCATCTGGTAGAGTTGCTTCCCAAAGTGTTACCTCATAAAAATACAGGTGTGCCTCGACATCCCTCTCCTTGCAAAAGGCTTTTATCTCCTTCATCATGTAGATGTACATTTGACAAAAGTTGTCAAGACTTCACAGGTGTAACAACTAACCAGAGTCTCAGTATCAAAAATACTTCTAGGAGTACATAAGAAAACAAAAAAAACATTATTTGGTTGCATAATGGTCTGCACTTTACTAGTAGTGTACACCAATCACTGTATGTTAGGCACAAATGTAAGTCCTAATCCTCACCACTGACCACCAATGTTAGAAATGAGGGTCTCTAATTGGCAATAGTTTGCACCTTTGTCCAAGTAGGGACCCTTCGTTTTAGTCAGGGTAAGGGGAATACACCTTTAAAATAACCCCTGCTCACCCCCATGGCAGCTTTGCACGAGCAGACAGGCTTATCTCAGAGGCAGTGTGTGAAATATTTCTGCACACATACAGTAATACAGTGAAAACACTACAAATGGACACCACACCAGTTTAGAAAAATAAGTAATCTTTATCTAATCCAAACAAGACCAAAATGACAAAAATCTAACATACATATACCAAAATGTGATTCTTAGAAGGTAAAAACTGTTCTGTCCATAGCAAACTATAGATGCAACACTTTCAACACAAAGTACCTCAGATGCGTCAAAATCATTAACAAAAACAGCCGCAGGGAAGGTGATGTGTCGGTTCCTTCGGCACAGCGAAGGTTCCGTACTCCGGGGGAGGTGATGCGTCAGTTCCTTACTGCCACTCAGGAAAGATGATACGTCGGTTCCTTACTGTGAGGGGAGGTGATGTGTCAGTTTCTTACTGTGCGGGAGGTAATACGTCAGTTTCTTACTGCAGCCCAAGCATTTTTGTAGACTTGGTGCCCGGTACGGTGCATGGGGATTTGGGGATGCGTCGGTTCTCAATGCAGCAGTGGCGGCAATGGTGCTGAGTTGATCTCTCCAGCTGCAGCCCCCACATGTGTTGGTTCTTGCAGTCGTACAGCAGGGCTTGTGTCAGAATTGGTGCAGTGATCTCGGACTTCAGAGATTGGTGAACGGGATTCGGCGTGCCCCAATTTCTGCAGCTGTGGGCAGGCGCTGCATCAGTTTCTTCAGCAGCAGGTAGCGATGCGTCAGAAACGTGTATGGATGCATCTAGTTGCATTGCTTTTCCAGCTCTCAGAAGCAGGAACAACCTCCAGAGGCTCAAACGCAGGAACAGGAACCTCTTGGCAGGTCAGAACTTCCAGCAAGGAAGTTCAGGGGAGCTGGTTGTTAGAAATGGGGCTCTCTAGTTGGCAATGGTTTGCACCTTTTTCCAAGTAGGGACCCTTCTTCCTAGTCAAGGTAAGGTAGTTAGACTCCTAAAATCACCCCTGCTCACCCCCTTGGTAGCTTGGCATGAGCAGTCAGGCTTATCTCAGCCAACCAACAGTAACCCAGTATAAGCACAGCAAACGGACACCACACCAGTTTAGAAAAATATACAATAGGGGACAGATTTACAAGCCCCTTGCGCCGACTTTACGCCGCCGTTGCGTCACTTCTGTGACACAGCGGCATCGTAAACAATGTGCCACAATGCAACATATTTACAACGTGATGCATCTAGAGAGATGCGTCACGTTGTAAAGCCCTGCGCTACATTATACCTTCGTCAGGTATAATGTATGCAGTGTGAGCATTCCATCGCAAGGAAGCCTTGTAAAAGTGGCGCAGTAAAATCTACAAGATTTCACTGAGTCACTTTTACGACGCCACTGCGTCAAAACCTTGCGCCTTCTTGAAGCGTAAGGAGTGGTGCAGCATGTTAGGAATAGGCATTGCAGGAGTTGTGTCGTTCTTGCTACATGACTCCAGCAATGCCCTGCTCTTACGCCAACAAGATGCATCACGCATCTGTCTATCCTCGCGCCACATTGGGCAACATTGTAAATGTGGCGCATCCATGGTGGCTATTTTCCGGTCACGCAAATTAACTGGCGCATTCCTGCTAATATGCAGGGATGTGCAGTTCTTGTAAATCTGCCCCATATATTTATAACAAGACCAGAACAATAAAAATCAAACATACAGTACTTAAAAATATGCACTTTGCAAGAATAATACTGAAAATGCAGTTCCTTGCAGTCGGTAGTTCTGTCCGTTGCTACCGTGATGCTGAAAACAACAGAATCCAACAGTTCCTTTCTGACCGCATTGGTCGGGGTGTCGGCAGAGTCGTAAACAGTACCTTTTTGTTGCTGCCGACACATTGGTGTGAGCCAGTCGTGGCAACCATTGCCGTTGCAATGCAAAGCATGGGCAGCTACTCGGTTATGGTCGTCCAGCGGCGTCGGTGAGTCAAGGGCTGCGGTGCAGAGTGAAGGCGCTGCTCGATGCGGTGCTGACAAATCATGGTGCAGGCAACAGAGCCAGTTGCGGGTAGTGGGCGTTGGTCGGTTCGGACTGTGGTGTGGGACGGGATGGTCCATTGTGAGACTTAAGAGCGATGCCCCCAAGCCACAGTGCAGTCACGGGTGTCAAAGTCAGACGAGTGCCGAGCCGGTGAGACTAGTGTGACGAAGTGAAGCGAGGCAGTGTGAAGTGCAGTGGTCACAGGTCATGGTGTAAACATCGGCTCTGTGGCGGCAGCGTCGGTCGTCGTCATCGGTGATACCAGGGTTGCGATGCAAGATGCTGCGGTGCCCTACACGGTGCCAGCAACGGAGTCGGTGACGGAGTCGGCTGCTTTCCCCTTCTGTGGCAACTGAAACCACGGTTCCAGAGGCAGTACCCTGAGGCCGGTGAAGTCTTTGCATTTCCCGAAACTTCAGAACAGGAGGCAAGCTCTACTTCAAGCCCTTGGAGATACTCAGCACAAGGTGAGAAAGTTCAGTCCAGTACTTTAACTGCCCAAGCCAGAAACAGCAACTGAAGGCCAACCCAACACAGCAGCGGGGCAGTACTCCTCCTAGTAGTTTTTCCAGCTCTTCTTCTTGGCAGATTTCTTGATTCCAGCAAATTCTAAAGTTCTGGGGTCTGGGCCCCAATATTCATACTCAGTTCCTCTTTGGTCTTTTGGGCAGAGAGTGTCTGTACCTAGTCCAAACCAGTTTGGTCCTCTCTGGCCCAGATTTTTGGCAGGAGTTGGAGACAGCATTGTCTAAAGCAGACCAGACCCATTCAGGTGCAAGGAAATCGCCTCCCACTACTCTAATGCAGCCCAGGTCTATTCAGCCCAGCCCTGGCATTTTTACATTTGAGTACATTTGAGTTCAGGCATCCCAAACCCCATTTTTCTATCTTGTCCAAATGGGAAGATATGCTTGTAAGATGTTATAAGTAAACTCCCATTCTATACTATGGGACAGATAGTCTTTCCATAGTGAAAAACAAAATACACAGTAAATCACTGCCAGGACATGTCACACACACCAGTACATGTCCTGCCTTTAACATATGCTGCCTACCTTAGGTGTGCCTTACATGTAAGAAAAGAAGAGATTAGGTGGATGCACTTGCCAGGTCGACATGGCAGTTACAAACTGCATGCAGACACTGCAGTGGCAGGTCTGAGAACCCTTTACAGTGCTGCTTGTGTGGGTGGCACAATCAGTGCTGCAGGCACAACAGCAGCATTTGATTTACAGGGCCTGGCACACACAATGCATGTTACTAGGGACTTCCCAGTAAATCAAAAATGCCAATCATGGAAACATCAATCCCTACTACAATTTGCAACATGAGCACTTGCACCTTAACACTGAACAGCAGTGAGAAAGTGCACAGAGACACTAAACCAGCAAAACAGAGTCAAAGCCGGGAGGTCAGAAAGCAAAAAGACAGGGGAAACACACCAAAAGATGCCAGGTCCAACAGTGGGGGTGAAGTCTTTGTGTCCCTAAGACTTCAGAACAGGAGGCAAGCTCTACTTCAAGCCCTTGGAGATTTTCTTCAAGCAGGGTACACAGCACACAGCAAAGTCTTTGTCCTTTCCTTGGGTTAAGCAGCCACTGCATGCCAACCCGAGACAGCACACAGCAAAGGGGCAGTACTTTTCCTTCAGCTTTCCCAGCTTTTCTCCATGGCAGAGGTTCCTCTTGAGTCCAGAAGTAATCTAAAGTTCTGGGGTCTGGGCCCCAATATTTAGAATCCAGTTCTCTTTGTTCTCTTGTGGCAGAGATGCTCTGTGCTCATTCAAAACCAGCTTTATCCTCTCAGGTCCAGTTTCCTGGCAGGAGGTGGAGACAGCATTGTGTAAGGCAGACCAGTCCCATTCAGGTGAAAGGAAACCTCCTCCCCCTACAGTATATGCAGCCCAGGTCTATTGAGCCCAGGAGAGGCAGGACACACCTCAACCTCCCCAGTGGCTGTCTAAAGCAGTGAATGCACATCCCCAGCCCATGTCACTCCAAAGCCAGACAGTCAATACACAAACCAGCAGAGGCACACAGGATGGCTAAGCAAGAAAATACCCACTTTCTAAAAGTGGTATTTTTAAACACACAATATAAAAATAATCTTTACTAAAAGATGCATTTTTATATTCTGAGTTCAGACATACTAAACTCCATCTTTCTATCTTGTCCAAATGGGAAGTTATAGTTATAAGATGTTATAAATAAACTCCCATTCTATTCTATGGGAGCCTTTCAATAATGAAAAATGAAATACACTGTATTTCACTATCAAGACATGTCACACACATCAGTACTGTCCTACCTTTCACACACACTGCACCCTACCCACAGGGGTACCTTAGGCCTACCTTAGGGGTAACCCACATGTCATAAAAGGGAAGGTTAGGGTGTGGGAAGTGGGTGCACTTGTCAGGTCGACATGGCGTTAAAAACTGAGCTCAGACACTGCAGTGGCAAGTCTGACAACCCTTTGCAAGGTTGCTTGTGGGTGTGGCACAATCAGTGCTGCAGGCCGACTAGCACAAAACCAACAATTGATGGAAAGAATGAGGAACAATGTCATACATTCACCCCAGTACAGAGATCTGGGCCTAAATCCATCTTTTTTTGCGCACCATGCCATGCCAGTTGAACCCAGCCGTGTGCAAATCAGTCTTGACCCTATGCCCAATGGGAACAGTCCTGCCCGAACTGCCAGGCCAGGTCCTCCCTGGACTGGAAACAAGCACCCTAGGACCGGTTTCAGGGGTTCCACCCCTCATCAGCCAGGATAGCTTTACTCCAGTGGCATGGAGAGCACAGGACCCACGTCTGGGCATACCTGTGCCACTCGGGGTGACAAAAGGATAGCTGGACTCCAGTGGCATGGAGAGCACGGGACCCATGTCTGGGCATATCCATCCCACTCGGTGTGACAATTTTTGGATAGCTTTACTACAGTGGCATGGAGAGCACGGGACCCACAGACTAGCAGCATTTGACTCACAGGCCCTGAGCACACACAGTGCACTGTACTAGGAACTTAGTAGTAAGTCAAACACACCAATCCATATTCACAATTTACACAGAGAGGATATGCATTTTAGCGCTGATCTGCAGTGGTGAAGTGCCCAGGGTCCTAAAACCAACACAAACAGGAGGCCCAAAAGCAAAACGTCTGGGGAAAAATCAGTTGAAAAAGCCAGGTCTAACAGCCCCCTCACAATTTTCTAAATAAAAACCCTTGGGAAGTGGTGGTTTCCGGGACCCAGGAGGGCCAGCATGGTGCCCGCATTTATATACATATAAGCCCCAGGGAGGTGGTGCTCCCTTGACATACAATGCGCCCGTGCACCCCCTCCATTAATTAAAAAATAAATGACCATGCCCCTGGGACCTGCCACACTTGGGGCCCTTTTTCTAAACCAGCACAAGACCCCACGCTTGTTTTTTTTCATTTTTGCCAAGACTCTCACACACCCACTCACAGACCCCTGGGAAACTCACCCACCCACTCAGAGATCCAGTCAATGACTCACACACCCTCTCACAGACCCACTCAGAGACAGAGGCACCTATTCACAGACCCAACCAGAGACTCATGCACTCAGTCACAGACCCAGTGAGATAATTATGCAGCCACTTCCAGTCCCACTCAGACACTCACACACCTCTTCACACACATTGAGACACTCACTCACACACTCACTCACACGCCCACTGAGATACTCCTGCCCTCAGTCACACATTCACTCTTAAAGGTTACCGGTTACAATTAGCAAAAATAAAATTGAAACACCATAGAAATTTGCTTACAAAACCAAAGGTACAGGGACATTATAGTTAGGAAATAGAATTTTAAAAAACCTTAGAAATTCACCTAAAAATCCAAAGAATAAAGGGATGTTATAGTTTGGAAACAGCTCCTGCCAAGCAAAAGCAAACACTCCAGCGGGCGGGAGCTGTCAAAGTGTTCCTGCCCACTGGAAGCGGAGGTTTCATCTATTTCCGTGCCCGCAGACATGCGGCCAGGAAAAGAGATGAAACTTTTGCTCTTGCACACAGGACCGAGGGGCCTTGAGGCTCCCCTTGCGGTCTCGATCCTTAACACTGGGTACCTTGGGTGAGCTCCAGGCGCCCAAGAGACATGGCCAGGCCCCAGGGGGATGGTCCCTGGGGCCAGAATTGGCTCAGGGATGGGGGTGCATGGCCCCCCTCACCATTACATTCCTGCCAGGCCCTGAGGATGGAGACCTCATGGCCAAAATTGGCTATGTGGCCCCCTCCCCATTCAAATAAGGCCAGTCCCCAGAAGATGAGGACCCCGAAGCTATGGGGCCTCTCCCCCCAATTGTATTTTGGCTGGTATCCGGGGAATGGGGTGCCAGGGGCCAAAAGCGGCCTGGATGGGGGGCAGCATAACATTTTAGCCAGACCATGGGGGATGGGGCTCTGGGGCCGAATTAAGCCCGAGGAGGGGGCCGTACCTGTATTCAATTAAGGTCAGGCCCGAGAGATTTGGTCCCAGAGCCTGCGTGGCCCCCCTCTCCCATTAATATATATAATATATATATATATTGAGGCAGGGCCCAGGGTGATGTGGTCCCCGGGGCTGAAATCGGCCTGGGGAGGGAGCTGTGAGGTCCCCTTCCCTATTCAATTAAGGCCAGGCCCTGTGGGATGTGGTCCCCAAGATCAAAGTTGGCCCAGGGAGGGGTTGAGTACCTTAGTAACTAACTAATAGAAGGTACTTCGCTTTGGTAGATATTTTGTGTGAAACTGTAGCTACTGATACACCCACACAGACATTTAGGCACCAATTCACGCACTCAGGTGCTCACACACTGACTCACCAACCCACTCAGATACTGATACACCTACTCACAGACTCACTCAGCCACTCACACACCCACTCAAAGACACACTCAGACACTCACTCAGACAGTCATGCACCCACTCACAGACCTGTACAGCCACCTACACAGCCCTTCACGGACACATTCAGACACTCATGCAGCCACTTACTGACCCACTCAGTCATGTACACCCACTCACAGACCCACTCAGATACTCATGTACCCAGTCATAGACCCATACAGCCACTCACAGTTACTCTCACACCCACTCACACACTAACATCACACACTAACACACCCACTCACAGACCCTCTCAGATACTGATGCACTCCCTCACAGACTATCTCATACACTCAAGGAGGCACTCACAAACCACTCAGACACTCTCATACCCACTCACAGATTCACTGAGACATTCACTCAAACACTCATGCACCCACTCAGACACCTACTGAGACACTCACGCACTCACTCACAGACCCACTCAGATACTCACGTACCCACTCACATACCCAGTGAGACACTTATGCAGCCACTCCCAGACTAATGCAGACACTCATACACTGACTCACACACCAACTCATTGAGATACTCATGCACTTCCTCAAACACACCCACTGAGACACTCATGCACTCATTCATAGATTCATTCTCAAAGGTTCAGGATACAGCTATGAAATAAAATTTTAAAAACCTTAGAAATTTACTTAAAAAAACAAACGTTACAAGGGCTTTATAGTTTGGAAAAAATATTAAAAATGCTAGCCTTTCACTGAAAAAAACAAAGGTTACAGGGACATTATAGTTAGGAAACAGATTTTAAAAACCTTAGAAATTCACTGAAAAAACAAAGGTTACAGGGATGTTATAGTTAGGCTCACATCACACTTTTTACAAAGCCAATTAAATTCCACTGTTATAATTAGCTGAACTAACTATAATGTACGCCCCTGCAATGCACTGATTATGACCACCTATACTACACTACTCAGAAGCATTCACACACCTACTCACACCCCTATACAACCTTCATACATCCACTCACACACCCACACAACCACTCACTCATCCATAGAGCCAGCCACACACTCACTCACTCACATATACAGCTACTCACACAACCACTCAGTCACCCACACAGCTACTCATACAACCGTCACTCACCCATATAGCCACTCACACACCTACTTATTCACCTATACAGCAACTCACATACCCACTCACTCACCCATTCAGCCTCTCAACACAGCCAGTCACTCATCAATACTAGCACTCACACACTCGCTCACACACCAACACAACCACTTACATACCCATTTGTACATCCATACATATTCTACAATACAGCCACTCACACACCAACTCACTTACCGAAACGCCCACTCAAACAGTCACAAACTCACCCATACAGCCCCTTACACAGTCAGTCACTAACTCATACAACCATTCTATAACCTACTCACTCACCCATACAGTCACTTACCCAGCCACTCACCCACCCACACAGCCACTTATACGCCATTCACTCACCCATACAGCTACTCACACACAACCTATACACCCATACAGCCACTCACACACCCACTCACACACACAGATACACACAGTCACACACATAATAAATGTTAGAAATAGTATCTCTCATTAGTAGTACACAAGTACACTATTTTAACTTTCGCAGTAAATTGGTATATATGTTTAACATACATAAACATTTAGAAAACACTCACACTCGCTGGATGATGTCATCAGTGATGTCACTGACCATGTCATATGTGATGTAATAGCTGGGGTCATAAGCAGTGCATTCCAAGGGCATAAGTGATAGTTAGCTTATCTAACTATAACTGCTGAATTTCACTGGTTTTGTATGAGTGAACTGTGAGCCTAACTAAAATGTCCCTGTAATCTTTGTTTTTTCAGTAAATATCTAGGGTTTTTTAATTCTATTTCCTAACTATAACATCCCTGTAACCTTTGTTTTTTCAGTCAATTTCTAAGGTTTTTTAAATGTTGTGTCCTAACTATGACATCCCTGCAGCCTTTGTTTTTTTAAGCGAATATATATGTGCAAAAAATGAGAGCAAGGAACTCTGGGTAGTTCCCAAGTTTAGGTGGAGAGCAGCTCCTATATGGAGTACACTACAATACCAGCAACACTGTAAATCCGCTCACCACAAATATCTGTTTTTCTAGCAAAGTTTTTAGGCATAGGATTAGCAGAGTGGTGTCCAAGGAGGAGGCTTCATCATCAGGGATCCACTGGACGAAGTCCTGGTGAGATTACTACATAAGTACTTTTTGGAAGTTGAAAATCTCTGGGGGGCCAAAGCTGAATGCTGTAACCGATATGGGCTCCTTGAGGCTGGATTGCCCTTCTGTGAGTGAACGCTGAACTGGATTTGGTGCAGCAGAGAAGAATATAGTGGGAGCTGCAGGGAAGTCAGGATGACCGGCAATGCACCTTGAATGGATCGACGAGTAAGTAGGTCTTAGTCTCCTCTCGGTGCTCAGAGCACTTTTTAGCCAAAGATTGTCTAAGTCCTAAGTTTATATTTTGGCTATCTGGGCATCTTTACCTCTACTTCCAAGAGTCAAGGACTAGACAGACACCGCTTGAAGAGCCAGACTTGCTCATGCTGGTTCCAGGTGCGGGTTCAAGATGGTTGGAGTCTTTTCTGTTCCTGATGTTCTGATCAGGAGGCCAGCCAACTAGCCTTTGGCGGAGCTTTGGAAGTCTTGGGTTCAAGCAGTGGAACAGGGATCAAGCAACAAGGCAGGCCTCTGGGGGTGTAAGGCAGGCTTTTGGCAGCAGAGCAGTCCTTTCATGTGCAGCAAAGTAGTCTTCTGAGGTACACATAAGACTACAGCAGCAGGCAGTCCTCTGAGAGTACTTCCACAGGTCCAGAAGAGTGGGTGTATGGGTCCTGTTCTTATACCTGGTATTTTATCTGAAGTGGGAGAATATGTTTGAGATTTTTTTTGAAGTGCTTGGAATTTCCCACCTCCCTGCCCGGACTCAAGGCTGGCTGCAGTACAATGGGCTAGTGTGAAATCGTTTGGGTGACGGCAGTGCAGTGCACAGCCTATTGATTTGCAAGTGCGCTGTGCCCAACTTCACCCTCCATATTGCCAATGGTGGCTCATTCAGGCACACATAACCCCTCTATCATGTGGCTGTCTGGAAGAAATATACAAAGCCCAACTGTCAACTACACCCAGACATGTGAACCAGGCTGACCCAGCCTGCCTGGGTCACATGACTAGGTGTAGCAGACAGTAGGGCTTTGTGTATTCTTCCTAGACAGCCACACACAATGGGGAGCTTAGGTATGACTGGATGGGCCATCACTGGCTGAATGGGAGGGAGGAGCTGGGCAAAGTCCCACATAGATTTGAATAGGCTAGGGCATATTATCAAGGGGCCGCGATAAAATTATCGCCGCTTTAGCGTCTGTTTTTGGGTAAAAGGCAGCGATAATTATATCGCTCTATTAACAAGGACACGTTAGCACGTTTTTCCTTGCCTTAGCGCCCAGTTTCTTTCCGCCTCGCATCGCTAATGAGATGCAAGGTAGGCGTTCCTGACTAAAAGTCCTCGCAAAAAGTCGCCAACACAGCTTCGCACTATTAACAAGGCTATCGCTGACCCGCGTAGCTACAAATAAAGTCACGTTAACCGCGGTTATGGCTGGTTTCTAACATCTGCAAATTTTCTGACTTGCCTATCTGTATTATGGGAGGTGGATTGTAAGGAAAAGTCCACATCTCCTTATCAACAAGGATTTCCCTATCGCTGCGTTTTATCGCTGGATTTCCAGCAATATTCCCGCATTTTGACGCTATTGCCAGATTTTTTATCGCCTCAGCGATACGCGTTGTTAATAACGCGCTAACCGGGCGATAAAATCCAGCGATAGACAGCGATAAGAATATTCACGCTAAGCGCGGCCAGCGATAATTATCGCCGCCGCTTGATAATATGCCCCGCTGTGTCCTGTCACCACACAAAAGGCTGCATACCGCCTGTAGTTACCCTGGAGCTAGGCTAGCAAAAGCAGGGCATCTGTGCACTTCATAGGCATGCCTCTTGAACCTTCCCCCCCACTTTAAGGGTACAATTGTGTATAAAAGAAAGACCTCAGACATCAACTCTTCAGTACACTTCTGGACCTGTGGATATCACGAAGAAGGACTGCTGTGCTGCGACACGTACTTCCACTCTGCTAGACTGCTGCCCTGAAGGAACTACTGCCCTACTGTGCTGACTTGCTGCCTGCTGCCCTGTTGCCTAGGTGAGAAGGACTGGGTCTGCCTCACTTGACCACAGACCCAAGAGTGACTGCAAGGGCTAGTTAGCTGGCCTTCTAATCACAAGCCTCAGGAACATAACAGACTTCCAACAACCTTACATTTGCTCCTGCCATCTATGAGTCTGCCCTGTCAAGTGGTGCCATCACAGTCCTGGATCCTTGGAAGTGGGCTTAAGGTACTTTGCCAGCCTCTATGGATCCAGCGGAACCAAAGTATCTCAGCTGCTACGAGGATTGGACCCCTTGCAAAGACTCGCATCATTGCTGCAGCACACATCACCTTTTGCCTCATCCTCGGTGCAAGCCCTCACATTTCTCGTCGACGGTGTCCTCCACACCAATGCCGGACTCCTCATTGCAGTTCCACAGGCCTTCAAAACTAATGCATTGCCCCGACTGGGCATCACATCCCCGATGCCGAACTTTGCAACGCAAGGCCTGTCAGTGGGACCCTTGATGTTGATGCAACAGGACTTTGCAGAGCAGCCTTGTCATATATCAGAACCGACGCATCACCTCGGCTGCGCGATGCATCTTTGACATGGTCCCACGCAAAGCTCTGCAAACCAGGCTATAAGGTACTCTGTTCAGTGGGGCTAACTGGGTCCCTGTAGCCAGCCTGCACTTCATCGCAGTCAGCTTGAACTTGTGATTTTGTCTTGGTCCGGCGTTACTAGAAACCCACAATTGGTGCTTTACGCTTTCGGGAGCTATTGTCTCTAAAAACTTTAAAATTCATTATCTCTGATTCTACTAACTGTATTTGTCTCATTTTGTTCTTGTTTTACTTATTAAATTAAGCTCAATTTTTCTAACCTGGTGTGGGACCCTTTTGTGTGTGGTGTTTTCACTGTTTTTCTGTTTGAAGTGTTGCTCAAACACTTTACACATTGCCTCTAAGTTAAGCTTGATTGCTTTGTGTCATGCTACCACGGAGTGACAACAGATCAATTTGAGGGTTGCGTGTGCCTTACCCTAAATAGGATTGTGGTTGCTGCTTGACCAGGGCTTGCACCCTTAGTCAACCAGTAACCGAACTTCGAACAATAGTGATCAGCGGTAAGCATCATGACTTGTGTTTGTGCTGTGCCATACAGTGATTTGGTGTGCACCACCATCCCATATCTAAGACCAATTTGAGTTTTAAATTCTCCCTGAATGGCCTTTTTGTTGTTTCTACATTCATTCTTACTCTACCTGTGTGATTGTGTCTTGCGGCCCGACTTCCAAAGATGGAGTTTGAGTTAGGCAACCTGTGGGGCTACACTTTGGCTGAGCTCAAGGAATTTTGCCAGGAGAGGGGGTTGCCCACCAAGATGGGTATCAAGAAGGTGGAGCTCCAAAAGGCCTTGAGAGCATGGGTAGAGGCCCACCAGCTGCCAATCAAGACGGATGAACAGGAGGAAGGATCAGAGCAGAAGCCCCAGGAGGGTCTTGGAAGCAACCTGTTGAGGAGGGGGGTAACCTATTCCCAGGAGTGAGCATACCCTCCTGTGCAGGGAGCAGTGTGTCCTCTAACAACCTATCCCCAGAGGAGATGGCGGAAAGGAAGGTAAAGAGACTGTATAGGCTGGAGATGGCCATGCTCAATATGAAGAAAAAGAGACTGGCGATGGAGGCAGAACAGAGGAAACTGGCCATGGAGGAGAGAATTACTTTGGAGCGTTTGGCTCAAGAGGGGAGTCATAAGGTGCTGGACTTCAAAGCCAGGCAGGAAGAGTCCAGCAGTGATGGTGGCAGCATACCTGCAGTGCCCTCTGGAGACAAGAGGGCCCATATTCCAAAAGGTCTGGTGCCTGACTTTGTTGTGGGGGACAATACTGACAAATAGTTTGAGGATTATGTGATTGCCTTACAGAGGCACAAGATCCCTGAAGAAGATTGGGGGGCTAGTCTGTGAAGGCATATCCCTAGCGAGGGGAGGGACTCCCTACTGGCCCTAGAAAAGGGGAACAGGATGAGGTAGTTGCCATAAAGGAAGCCCTTGTCAGGAAATATGGGCTTACCCCATAGACGTGCAGGCAGAAGTTCAGGGACAGCTAGAAGCTTCACCAGCAATCGTGGGTGGATTTCTTTTGCAATGCACTGGATGGTTGGGTGAAGGTCAGTGAGGTGAATGATTGCAAAGGTCTGTATGATCTGTTTGCAAGAGAGCACATTTTCAGTAATTGTTTTCCAGAGCTGTGCCAACACATTATTGATAGCAAGCTCACTGGACCGAGGTAGCTTGCTAAGGAGGCAGACAACTGGTTCCGTGCCAGGGTCCAAAAGAAGTTGCCTGAGAGTGGCCCCAAGAAGGATGGTTCAGGCTCACAACGGCAGAGTGACGGAAAGGTCCAGGGAGACACAGCTTGTCCCAGAATATGGGGGTAGGAAGGGTTCCGATGCCCATTCTGAGAAACATGGAGAAAGTTCTAGTGGGCGGTGGCCCATGGTACCCCATTTCCAACCCCACTGCTTTGATTGTTCTCAGCTGAGACACAAGCAGGGAAACTCTGCCTGTCCTAAGAAACCCTCCACTGGTGGGACTTTTACAGGATGGCCAATGAGGCCTTGGGGTATGTAGTCACCAGGGGCAGATCACAGACCATGTTATGATCTTCCTTAGCTGGGAGGTGAACTCAGAGGGTTAGCTGGTGACCCCTGTGGGTGGGAGTCGTCGCGTCCTTCAGGTGAAATTCAATGGGGTCCCACTCACTGCTCCGAGGGACACCATAGCTAGCCAGACCATGATAGTGGAAAGGCTAGTTTTTCCAGAGTAGTATACCGGCCAGGTGTGTATGGTGGCCCAGGCCCATTGGCAGGAGCTTTTCTGACCTATGGCCCTGATATCCCAGGAGTGGGGTTGGGAGGTGACCCAGAAGGGGATCATAGTTTGTCCCCAGATGCCCATAGACTGTATTTTGGGGAATGAGTTGCCCACGGTGTTAGGAGAACTGGGAGTGGTGACAAAACAGTGCGTCTTGATAGTTTAATTTTCTAGCGGTACTAATCCCAAGTGGAGGGTACAAGAGCACAGATGGAGAGACAGGGTGAGGGAGGGTTCACCTCTGTACCCTGTGCTGCCTCAGGGTACAGACCCTAGACTGGGTGATCACTCTCAGGATACCATCCCTGAACTGGTGGGAAGTAGAGTGGAATTAGGGTGCCTAACACCCAGGGCTAACACCCCCCACTCTGGGAAACCTTAGAGGTCAGAGTGCCCTGGATGGCCAGGGGTCAGGCTCCTTATGAGCAGAATTTTCCTTGGGTTGTGGACGGAAGTCTGATTCAAGGGGTGGAATGGGCCACATCACCTTGTTGGCCATGGTGGTACTATCTACCCACTGGGAAGCATCTATAAGCAAGTTAAGTTTAGGTGATGTAGAGACGGGGTCAACAAGTGAGGTAAAGGGTTCTCCATGGGTCAATTCAGTGGCTGAGGTGAGTATAGATAGAGGGGTCCATATGAGTTTGTAGATGTGTAGAACTGACAAGTTCCCCTGCAGTAGAGGGCCATTGTACATGTTCTATCACCTAAGCGGGGAATCCATCAAGGTACTAATTAGTCTATCCTGGCTTTAGGCTAGAAGGGGTTGTGTTGGACCTGGCCCTTTCTGCAGGTTCATCCCCAAACATTTTGCCTTCCTCGTCCTATTTTTGCTGAATTTGTTTTTGTTGGCTTTAAGACTCTGTGCACTTTGCAACTGCTAACCAGTGCTGAAGTGCTAAAACATGGTAACTTTTGCTTATACCCAATTGACACATTTAATTTACTCGTAAGTCCCTAGTAAAGTGGCAATACACGTGCCCAGTGCCTGTAAAATAAATGCTATTAGTGGACCTGAAGCACTGGTTGTACCACCCACTTAGGCAGCTTTTTAAACATGTCTCAAGCCTGCCATTGCAGAGCCTGTGTGTGCAGTTTTAACCTGCCATATCGACCTGGCAAAATAAAACGTTTGCTAGGCCCAAACCTTCCTTTTTCTTTTTACTACAATTCTATATTATTATTGGCATGTAACAGCAGTTTAGTCGCACCAAGCAGCCATCATAAAGTACATTGGACAGGAAATCATGAAAACAGAAAATGACAAAAGAAGAAAGGGAAAAAAAGAAAAACAAGCATAGTGTATATTGAACATTGGTATAAAACACAGCACCACACACTCAATCAACAGAGTCCCAATCAATAGAAGGAATACATTATGCCAGAATGGGGCATGTGGACTGAGAAGGAACCAGTCTGAACTGTAACCCACTGTAAGCGATAGTAGGTGGGAGTTGCATAAATCAGAGTATGTGTGTTACTAATCCTGCAGTGATCCCTAATTATCACCCACTAGGACTTCCAGAAACAGAAGCTACGGATACAGCAAGTTTTGGGCCTGGGGCTCTTGGCTCACTCCCTGCGAGAATAGGTATAACAGTCAGAGGAGACCGCATCGGGTGTTATAAAGGATCTGCAAGTCTTTATCAGGACTTATACAGTTGGCACATCACATTTTGACCAGGGTCCTGTGTTTAGCTCTAGGGCTTACAAAGAGGCCATTGAAAGCTTGGTTGTGACCCTGGGTTTCTCATCTCCATCCCATCCCATGGGAAATCCGGTTTCAGAGAAGAATAACCACGACTTAGTGTCTTTAATGGCGAGGTTACTAGGCTCAGGACGCAGTTGGGTACATCACCGATATGGGGTCCAGAGGGCACTCAATAACATGCGGAGCAAATCCCAGGGTGGTTGCACTCCCTATGAAATACTGTTGGGGTAAAGATGTGTGTTGGAGCCGGCCTCGTGGCGTGGTCCTGTTCCCCCTCGCCAAGCCGCACGAGGTCCCTGCACCTCGGGGCTCCTCCATTTTGGATTGTACGTGACTCTGCGCACCAGCCTACGTGACCCCGCTCAACCCGGCCTCGGCCCCAGAAAGCCCCGACATCAAGGCACCAACAACTGGCCAGGGGGTACCACGTGAACACTTCCCCACTCCCGGTGGAGGGCAGTATCGATGGGACCCCCAACCGTCCTCCCACACCTAGGTGCGATCGCCCCACAGCTCTCCTGGGCCTGGCGCCTCTCCTGCTGAGCATATGGCCGCTCCCGACCCGGCCTCTCCGCCCCCCCGGGCGCAAGGGTCCGGACATCAAAGGGCTCCAGACCTATATCTGGGGCGACCCTGCAACAGGACAGCAGTTGTATCCCGGAGTCAAGAGCCCTGCTGATCGGATCGCGGCTGACCCTACGGAGAAAGACTCATCCTGGAACCCCGCTCTGAGCCCTGCTGACTACGTCGCGGCTCCACAATGCTTAAAGACCTTCACGAACCCTTGGGGCCCTGCTGACGCTGTCGCGGCCCAACCTTGTTGAACTTGCCATCAGAGCCCGGCTGACCTCGTCGCGGCTCGACCCAAGCGGAACTACCACCCGAGCCCTGCAGACCCCGTCGCGGCTCTCCACGTCCGAGCTGCTTTGAGACCAGCACCTGCCGCTCCGGTCCCCGGAGCCACCTTCGGCCTAACGCAAGGTCTGGCGCAGAGCTTCCCCGTACCAGGCTGGTACTAAGACTGTCCCGCTACCCTGTCCCTACAAAGACATTGAGACTCTTTCTGGATCTCTCGATCCCCCTGTAAATATTTCGAATGTGCTACTATTGATAAAGTACCTAGATAAGCAACTGATACGGAGTCCTGTGTGGTGGTGTTACTGGGCCTAGTACGAGCGTAGGAGAAAGACCTCTCCTAGGAGGCTTCTCAGCGGCGCTCGGCTATAACTTTGCGGTAGGAAGGTGCCCCGGAGTGGGCCCCCTGACTCCCCGGTGGTCCTCCCTCCAACATTTGGTGGCCAGCGACGGGATCCGAGCCAGACGCAATCGTACAGGCAAGTAACGCACCCGCTGCCTAACCAGACGGAAAAAGAAAGAGAACCATGAGCAGCCAAGAAACAACCGTGGCCGCAACCTTCCAGCAAGAAAGGTTGGAAGAATACACCCACAAAGAATTGAAACAATTCTGCAAGGACAAAGGGATCCCAACCACCGAATTGGGCACCAAGGAAGAAATGCAGAAAGCCCTGAAAGCCTGGGCAGAATCCGAGGCCACTCCACCCCAAGGCGAAGGGACCTCGGCCCGGGACGAAAACCTGCCGCCGACCATGACCCCGGCAGATGGGGGACGAAGCATCCCGGAAGCCGGCCTATCCCACGAAGAAATGCGAGAACGGGAGAGGGTCCGGACACACGAATTGGAACTCGCCCGACTCCGGCTGGACGGTGAACTCCTGCTGGCGGAGAAAAAGTTGGCCTTGGAGCAACTACGGCTGCAGGAGGAAATCGAAGAAAAGAAACGGCATCGAGAACTAGAAGAGAAACGGCTAACCCTCGAGCACGAGAGGGGCCTCAAGGAACTCGAACTGAAATCCAAAACGGGGGAGACCAGCACCCCCGGATCCCGGGACACTCTGCCACTGACCGAGCCAAAGGTTCATATCCCCAAGGATGTCGTCAAGGAGTACTATAAAAACGACGACATCCAGCAATGGTTCCGAGCATACGAGGTAGCCATGACCTCCCATCGGGTACCCCGGAAGGATTGGGGTGCCGGCCTATGGGGGAGGTTCCTCAGCGAGGGCCGGGATACCCTGCTGCAACTCCCCGACGCGGTGATGACCTCGTACGACCACATGAAAGAGGCCCTACTCACCCGCTACAGACTATCAGCCGAGATGTACCGGCAGCGCTTCCGGGACTGCAAGAAGCTCCCCGGTACCACATGGGTCGAATACGTGGACTTCTTCAGCAGAGCCTTTGAAGGGTGGATAAGAGGGAGCAAGGTCACCTCGTACAACGAACTGTTCGACCTCATTGTCTGGGAGCACCTCGCCAACAACTGCTTTGTCGAACTAAGGCAACACCTCCTTGACAGCAAACTGACCGAGCCCCGGAAGCTCGCCGCCGAAGCCGACCGATGGGTCAACACCCGGGTCCCCCGGAACCCCGTGGGGGACTACCAACGGAGTACCACGGGACCTCCTCGCCAGCGGGGCGGAGGAGGAGGGTCCCACCACAGTCGAGAATTCCCGGCCGGGCCGCCCCGAAGCCCGCCACGAGGCCAAGCCGCCAACCACACGTCCCCGACCCTGGTCCGTAGGGGGACCCCCATCGCCAGGCCTGGACCCCGACCAACAGTGACCTGCTTCGGCTGCCAACAGACAGGCCACTATGCGAGCGACCCGGCCTGCCCCGTGAACTGACGAAACGGGACCGCTGGGCCCCCTCCCCGACAAATTATTTAGCCGCCGCAGCCCTGGGGGAAGGAGAAGAAGAGGAGGAAAACCGCGACGTCGGGTCCCCCGAGTGGGAACCGGCTGCCATGTCACTCGTATGCCTGGGCACCCGAGAAATGGTGCCCCGGGCCCCCATCCCGAGCAACACCCAGAAGTACCAGCAGTGGGTCACCATCAATGGGCAACGGGCCGAAGCCCTCCGTGACACTGAGGCCAGTGTGACCGCTGTCCTCTGCCACCTGGTGACCCCCGAACAGATCCTGCTGCATGTCCTATGCCCTGTCCGGACCGCGGACAACACCGAAAGCATGTGCCGGATGGCCCGGATCCCCTTCGAGTGGGGAGGAGTGTCACTCACCCTGAAAGTAACTGTCCGTGACGACGCTCCAGTGGACTGCCTCCTGGGGAACGACCTGGAGAGCTCCCCCTGGGCCCAGGTGGAGCGCCGAGAGCATCTGGGGATGCTAGGGCTGCCCGAATGGGCCTGCACCACCACCCTGTCCACGACCGCCCAACCAGCCGCTGCAGCGGCCCCCATCGAGCCTGCGGGTCCAGAACTGCCACCCTCCTCCGGCACGGAGGAGCCTGACGATGAGGCCGGGCCATCCGAACTTTCCCCCGATGAGGCCGCCTCCCTCAGCGAGATCCCCGAGCTGGCCCAGTGGCGCCACGACGGGGGCCCCACCCGCGAACAGTTCCAACAAGAACAGAAGGCCTGCCCGTCCCTCGAGGGGGCCCGACAGCAAGCGTCCGCCCAGGCCACGGGGGACCCCACGGGAACCCACTGGATCTATTGGGACAATGACTTGTTATATAGCGAACAGAAAGTCGCCGAACTAGGAGCCGGCCGTGTGTTGGTGGTTCCACTCCGATTCCGAGAGTTCCTCCTGAACCTGGCGCATGATGTGCCCCTCGCCGGACACCTCGGGCGAGACAAGACCTACAGCCGCTTGGTGACCCATTTTTATTGGCCCCGAATGCGGAGGGACGTGGACCACCACTGCCGGTCCTGCCAGACCTGCCAAGCCAGCGGGAAGACTGGGGGTCGAGTCAAGGCCCCCCTCCAACCATTTCCAGCCGTCCACACCCCGTTCGAACGGGTAGGGATCGACATCGTGGGGCCCCTCGACCCCCGAACCGCCCTGGGCCACCGCTTCATCCTGGTACTGGTCGACCACGCCACCCGATACCCAGAGGCCATCCCCCTCCGAACAGTGACAGCTCCAGTGGTGGGCCGGGCCCTGATGGGCATCTTCTCCAGGGTGGGGTTCCCCCGAGAAGTGGTGAGCGACAGGGGTACGAACTTCATCTCGAAATACATGAGATCCCTCTGGCAACAATGTGGGGTCACCTACAAGTTCACCACCCCTTACCACCCCCAGGGGAACGGACTGGTTGAGCGGTTCAACAGAACCTTGAAAGGAATGATCAAGGGCCTGGAAGAGCCCCTGAGGAGGAGATGGGACGTCCTGCTGCCATGCCTCCTGTTCGCCTATCGAGAGGTTCCACAGAAATCCCTGGGCTTCAGCCCCTTCGAACTGTTGTATGGGCACCCCGTCCGAGGGCCCCTCAGCCTGGTCAAAGAGGGCTGGGAGGCGAGCGTCCAAGATGCCCCCCCGACGTCTACAGGTACCTCTTGACCCTGCGGAACCAGACTCGGAAGTTCCGGGCCCTGGCAAAAGCCAACCTCGAAGCCAAGAAGACATGAAACGCTGGTATGACGAAAATGCCTCGACCATCGAGTTCGAGCCGGGCCAGCAAGTCTGGGTCATGTCGCCCGTGGACCCCTGCGCCCTTCAGGACAGATGGACCGGGCCCTTCAAGGTGGTTGAGAAGAAGAGCCCCGTCACCTACTTGCTCGACATGGAGTCCCCAAGGAACCCCCTCCGGGTCCTACACGCCAACCGGCTCAAGCCCCGCTTTGCCCGAACCGAACTAAGCCTGCTGCTGGCTACCGACGATGGGGGCGAAAGCGACTCCGAGCCCCTACCCGACCCCCTGGGGTCCTCGGACCAAGACGGCTCCATGGAGGGCGTCAAACTCTCCACCACCCTGACCCCAGAACAGCGCCATGACTGCCGGCAGCTGCTGCAACCCTTCGCTGCCCTCTTCTCTCTCACGCCCGGGGTGACCCCCTGGTGCGTCCACGACGTGGATACCGGGGACAGCCCCCCTGTGCGACACCGCGCCTACAGAGTGCCCGACCGGGTCTGAGCCTGCATACAAACGGAGGTCTCCAAGATGCTCGCCCTCGGAGTCCTCGAGCCATCCGACAGCCCGTGGGCCAGCCCTGTGGTCCTGGTGCCGAAGGCCGCCGCCCCCGGCACCCCCCCCCGGAACTCAGATTTTGTGTGGACTACAGGGGCCTAAACTCAGTCACCAAGACCGATGCCCACCCCCTGCCACGGGCAGACGAGCTGATCGACCGCTTAGGGGCTGCCCGCTACCTAAGCAGTTTTGATCTCACCGCTGGGTACTGGCAGATCAGGCTCACCCCCGGCGCCCAGGAACGATCCGCCTTCTCCACCCCCGATGGGCACTACCACTTTCTGGTGATGCCCTTCGGTATGAAGAACGCCCCAGCGACCTTCCAGAGACTGGTGAACAGGGTCCTGGCCGGACTAGAAGCCTTCAGCGCGGCCTACTTAGACGACATTGCAGTCTTCAGCAACCACTGGGCCGCGCACCTAGGACACCTCAGAGAAGTCCTGGCCACTCTCCAAAGGGCCGTGCTCATCATTAAGGCCAGCAAGTGCCAGATCGGTCAAGGATCAGTGACCTATCTGGGCCATCAGGTGGGGAGTGGCCAGGTGGCGCCCCTCCAGTTGAAGGTCGATGCCATCCAGGCGTGGGAGCCCCCCGCCACCCAAACAGCTGTCCGGGCCTTCTTAGGCCTCACGGGCTACTACCGGCGATTTATCAAAGACTATGGCAGTATTGTGGGCCCCCTCACGGAGCTCACTTCCAAAAAGCAGCCCAAGACAGTGCACTGGACACCCCGCTGTCAGACCGCTTTTGAAACCCTCAAGGCGGCAATGTGCGCTGCCCCTGTTCTACAGGCCCCTGACTACGGCAAGGAATTCGTGGTTCAGACAGATGCCTCGGAGTACGGGGTTGGGGCGGTCCTCTCCCAGATGGACACCGAGGGCCTCGACAGACCTGTGGCCTTCATCAGCCGCCGACTGCTGCCCCGAGAACAGAGGTGGAGCACCATCGAGCGGGAGGCCTTCGCCGTGGTATGGGCTCTCAAAAAGCTCCGGCCCTACCTTTTCGGCACCCACTTCCGAGTCCAGACTGACCACCGGCCCCTGCGGTGGCTAATGCAGATGCGGGGCGAGAACCCCAAATTGTTGCGATGGTCCATCTCGCTGCAAGGGATGGACTTCACCGTAGAGCACCGGCCCGGCAACGACCACGCCAATGCCGACGGCCTATCCAGATTCTTCCGCCTCGGCGAGGAGAACCCCCAAGGAGATGGGTGACTCTCCCTGCCTTCATCTGGGGGGGACGCTTGTTGGAGCCGGCCTCGTGGCGTGGTCCTGTTCCCCCTCGCCAAGCCGCACGAGGTCCCCTGCACCTCGGGGCTCCTCCATTTTGGATTGTACGTGACTCTGCGCACCAGCCTACGTGACCCCGCTCAACCCGGCCTCGGCCCCAGCAAGCCCCGACATCAAGGCACCAACAACTGGCCAGGGGGTACCACGTGAACACTTCCCCACTCCCGGCGGAGGGCAGTATCGATGGGACCCCCAACCGTCCTCCCACACCTAGGTGCGATCGCCCCACAGCTCTCCAGGGCCTGGCGCCTCTCCTGCTGAGCATATGGCCGCTCCCGACCCGGCCTCTCCGCCCCCCCGGGCGCAAGGGTCCGGACATCAAAGGGCTCCAGACCTATATCTGGGGCGACCCTGCAACAGGACAGCAGCTGTATCCCGGAGTCAAGAGCCCTGCTGATCGGATCGCGGCTGACCCTACGGAGAAAGACTCATCCTGGAACCCCGCTCTAAGCCCTGCTGACTACGTCGCGGCTCCACCGTGCTTAAAGACCTTCACGAACCCTTGGGGCCCTGCTGACGCTGTCGCGGCCCAACCTTGTTGAACTTGCCATCAGAGCCCGGCTGACCTCGTCGCGGCTCGACCCAAGCGGAACTACCACCCGAGCCCTGCAGACCCCGTCGCGGCTCTCCACGTCCGAGCTGCTTTGAGACCAGCACCTGCCGCTCCGGTCCCCGGAGCCACCTTCGGCCTAATGCAAGGTCTGGCGCAGAGCTTCCCCGTACCAGGCTGGTACTAAGACTGTCCCGCTACCCTGTCCCTACAAAGACATTGAGACTCTTTCTGGATCTCTCGATCCCCCTGTAAATATTTCGAATGTGCTACTATTGATAAAGTACCTAGATAAGCAACTGATACGGAGTCCTGTGTGGTGGTGTTACTGGGCCTAGTACGAGCGTAGGAGAAAGACCTCTCCTAGGAGGCTTCTCAGCGGCGTTCGGCTATAACTTTGCGGTAGGAAGGTGCCCCGGAGTGGGCCCCCTGACTCCCCGGTGGTCCTCCCTCCAACAATGTGGTTCCCAGACCTCGACAATCCCAGCACAGTGGTGGCAAAAACACCATTTGACATCAATGAACATCCAGCTGTTTTACAAGAATTGAATGACTACTATGGGACGACCAAAGCAACGTCCAAATAAAACACACTGCCACTGAAGAAGTGAAGGTAGTCCCGGCAAGGCCTGGCTGGATACCGAAGGATGGGGATCTGTTCAAGGAAAAAATTGTGGACAAGAAACAGTTTGGGACATCCTAAAGAGTGTCTGTACCTGTCCTGGCTGTTGAAGGTACCAGAGCCGTATCTCTTCCACCCCTTGATGGTCAAAAAGACAAAAGATTTGTCTCCATTGATCTGATCAAACCCCACCATATTCAACAGTAAGCTACGTGTGCTCCTGGGAAGCTACCTGCCTCCTATCACTACCATAAAGGAAGTTAAGATGGAAGCCTAAGTAACTGAAGAAGCTTCCTCTCTCCATTGAGAGACAACAATCAATAACAACGAAGTATATCTTCTACTTGTTACAATTACAACAACTGTACAGTCAACTAGTACAGTAGCACAGATTTGAATTTGATAACCTGAGAAGAACATGGTCTATGTCAATGTACCACAGATCGGGTCATTTTACAGTTTTACGAACCCTGCTGAGCTGCCAAAAATAGATGGGATGGATCTGGCTATTTCATTGATTTTGATGACTACTCATCGGATTCAACTGATCCATCACCACCACCACCGTCTCTTCCTTTCATGCTGAAAGTGTGTGTTTTCTATCTTTGGCTGAAAAGAACATATTTTGTTTCTTAGTGGATACATCTTTATATTACAATTGTGTTACTTTTCCTAGTCTTTTGGATTGGTTTTGTGACATCCTTTTACCTGCTTTTGAATAGATATTTCCTCCCAGAACACTCTGCAGTACAACTGGTGAACTTGGTTCTTAAACCTTATTCGTCCCCACACAGAGAACAGAGACCTTTCCCTGGTAAACATTACAGCTGTACCAGTTTCCAATGCAATTTTTTGGGATAGGGTTTAGCATGATTTGCATGGTCCCACTGAGCTCTTACAAATTGCATATTTGATACAATTTCTTTGAATTATGTCAATTCCCCTAGTACTGTTGCTGACAATTGGGACATTGATACAGAGCATGAATTACTAGAAGATCTAGAGAACTAAACTGTGTTTTCTTCTGATGAATCGTATGATGGCACATCTAGTTATGACGACTTGTTTTGTTTTAAAAAATTACTGTCATCATTTTCTGCATAAAGTAAATATTCCACATGCTGTTTACAATTACACCCACCACGGGGTAGTTTAAATACATTTGCACAGAAATGTGCTTATTTTTCTGGTCACGATACATCTGACCCTGCCTCATATTTTTATAGGCTTGCACCCTCATCTGCAATGAAAAATATGCTAACTGATACCAAGCTGATATATGCTGCTTCTTTTCTTTCTCAGCTGTCTGTACAGGGTTTCGACTTTTGGAAGGACACTATAGATGTAAAGTCTATTTGGGGAGACAAAATACTGGCAATTTCAGGTAACTGAGGCTGTGTTTAGAGCAGGCCTGATACCACAACAATGATTTTCCTAAACAAAACTGTGCAACAACCAACATGTCTTGGACGCGCCAAGATGAAAGATTTGAACACACCACAAATTCTCACATTTGTACGTTTTAAAAACTCACAACGATTTACACACTTATGTGATGGTACATATAATTAATCTGACCCAAATTGGAAGGGATTGTTGGTTTGGTCACTAGACACGAATGAATGTCAGGCATGCTTCCTCAACAACACAGCCTTTAAAACAAGTAGGCCTGACATGCGGTATGTGCAGTCTGGACACTCAGGGTGGTGTCAACTTACAGTGTTGCAAAGTTGTGCCTCGACAGGCTAAAAACCTTGACACTGTCTCAGGTGAAACAACACTTGTCCCTTTTATCTGATGACCAGGAACTTAGGGACTTTTTGTTAAGTCCTTGAAAACCACGTCAAAAACACTTCTTGTGTACCATTTACAAACAAATATGGAAGGTCTCTCAGCAGGAGGCTGCTGAAAGATTGCACAAAATTCATAGGGCTAATTTAGAACAAGCTCTTGCAGTGGGTGACAATGGTATGTCCACCTTATCATCTTGGATGTACTCTTTGGAAAGTAGTATCCTCAGAAATAGAACCTGTGCAACAAGACATATCCTCATTATAACTAGGGCTCCCGGTTTTCTGTTTAAACTGATTTTTGCATATAAATACAGACGGAAAACAAGTTTTCCTTTGTCTGTATTTATATGTAAAAATGGGAAAATACTAGCACATTTTGCAGCGCTTCTGTGCTCCAGCAGAGTTGCCTCGCCACGCCCTCTTGCTGATTCTAGGGCTGTGGCTGCCTTAAGTAACACGAAACACCAGCTTCAGTTTTGCTGGAAATTTCTTTCAATGAGGGGTCATTTTGCGCTCCTGTCTGCCTTTTGTTAGCTGCCCCAGCCATGTCCAGGGCTCTGCTCTGCCCCTCGAGTGAGCCTGGCCAGCCATTTCAAAAGAAAGGTAAGTGGGGGGGGGCTGGAGTCAGTGGCATATGCAGTTTTGGGGGCCGCAAAAGCAGGAATCGGATGCCAGCTCCCTCCCCCCACAATCTCCCCCCCATACCCCGTTGGACTGCACAGCCTAGCTACGTCAGTGTAGTGATTGTTGTGTTTGTGGCCGGACTGCAGAGCACTTTACACTGGGTACGTGTGCTGCAAGAACAGTCCGACCACAAAAAAGGCAAAGCCTTACGCCACTGACCACAACAGAGAGGTCTGCTGGTTTCTGCAACATGTACCCAAGGTGACTGACACTGCCCCAGCCATAGCGGCCTGTCTTAGACTACCCAGGCGCCTATATTCCTGTTCAACACTGATCGGCCAGCTGAAACAACACAAGCCCAGTAATATATGCAGCACCACCCCCTTCTCTATGTAGCAATAGGTAGCGCATAGAGCTGAGCCCGAGGCACATAGATTCGAGTGTAATCACATGGGTCACTTCTAAGTATTTCACTCTGGCGCTGCTGTTTGTTCCGTTCAGCTCTTCATATTGTGTTGTGTGCAGCCCCCCTCCCTCCGTCTCACCCTCACAATGTCTGCTACATTGTTTTCGCGCTCAGTAAGTGCCTGCACAATGGGGGGTCGTGGCAGGAGGATCAATGCCCTGAGCTCCTGGATGATCTGTGGCTGCTAGCGCCAGGAGGCCTGCATTGTTCTCAGCGCCCTACCTCTGCGAAGTGAATCACTCTCACACACAGCACACTCAGCCCCCCTCCCTTGGCTCGGGCTGAGCTCTCACTCTCGCAGACATGCCTGGAGTGGACAGGGGGGAGTGGGCAGCGGAGAGAAGAAACCCAAATCCTTGTATTTTCAGCCTGGGCTGCGCTGGAAGGCATAGCTCAGTCAGACACACATACAGGGAAGAGGGTGTAAGTGAGACTCAGAAACAGAGGGCCCGATTCACAGAACTAACTTAAGACAAAATCCTAAATTTACTACCATTTTGGTATTCACAGAAGGCACTTACTCATTTTAGTATTCACAGAAGGCACTTACTCATTTTGGTATTCACAGAAGTTAGGAGTCCTAACTTTAGGACTCCTAAATGCCTTCTGTGAATACCGAAAGTCTTAAAATTAGGATTTTTCTCAGTTTAGTAGTAGTATAGTTAGGACTCATTTAGATAGTCTTTTTTAGTCAACTAATGCAGTGGTTCCCAAACTGGGGTCCACGGACCCCCAGGGGTCCGTGACACATTCCCATGGGGGTCCGCAGGCAGCAGTTTTAAAAGCAATGCAAAGTTCCTTGTATAAACAGCAGTTTTTGGGCAGCAATAAAAGGGTCAAGATAGCTCCAGTGATTAATGTACCTGCTGCAGAGAGATAGGGGGTTTGTCCAGTGGCAGCTTTGAGTCATCTCAGGAAGCCCAGATGGTTAATATGCCTGCTGCAAAAAATGTCTACCACGCATTTAACAAAAAAAACAGTATTTTGTTTTGTGCATAGCTCAGTCAGTTCCTGCTTTTGCTACAGAGACTCTTTTGTTATTATGCAGTTCACAAGTTCCAATCGCATTTAGCACAGTGAGCTATGAACTGACATCAAAGAGCAGCAAGCAAACTGCATGGTACAAGTTAGTAAGTTATGCTTTTTCCCAGTCTTTCATTAACCCGATGCTGCTAAAAAAGTTTGTTTGGGTAGAAATAAATCCTTATTATTAAAGTCAATGCTAACCCCTGTGTTATGTTCTGAATCCTGAGTTTGTGCTCTCCAGACCAATATGGATGACTTGTGAATCCAACACCTTGTAGTCCCCTTTGCCTTATGTAACATTTTCTAGTCACTGATTTACAGACGTATGATTCATTGTCTCTGTATGTGTGTGATGTAAAGTGCTCTGACACCCAACAGTGGTATGAAAGGTGCTATAAAACAAATTAAATACATGTGACAGTGGGGCTTTGGAGAGATGAGAGGCACTGTTGGAGATTAGTAGTGAGGGAATCAATGAAGATTGACAAAAGATTGTTGTATGCTGGTGCATAGTAAGGTCATTATTTCAATTCAATATAAAATGACAAATGTGTTGTAAAATGCACAATTTCCCCCCACATTTTCTTGGGGGAGAGGCCTCCAATGCCCCCTTTGTAGTGGTCAGACTCACTTGCTGCACTTGGTGCGCACTGTATAGGGACTAGTCTGCCAACATTTGCCACAGCAGCTTTAACCCCTTCGGTGCCACGCCATTTCCCCCTCCTGTGCCGGGCGTTTCCCACGCGGGTGGGTTTCATGACGAGACTATCTCGTCATGGGCACAGAAGAGGTTAAGTTTCCAGTCCAGCCTTGGCAGGAGCAGGAGCCCCAGGCTGTGAAATAAAACCAAACAATGGAAAGTTAGTCGGAAGATGCAGCACCAACCTTCCCATTAAGATTTTTCTATTTTTGCAAATATTTTAATATAAAAATACTAAAATCTCTAGTAATTTAAGTCTAGTCTTTGTTTGATGCACACACGTGTGTGTTTTTTTGTTTTCTTCGAATTAGTTTTAATGTTTGACATTTAAATCATACAAATTGCCTGGGGGTCCCCGGCTGCCAGTATTGAATCAATGGGGGTCCTCAGGAGTGAAAAGTTTGGGAAACATTGGACTAATGTCCTCGGAGTGTGTGTCTTGTGTCCCTGTTAGGCCTGAAGGAAAACACTGCTATTTTTACGTGTACACAAGTTTCCTCCTAAAGTTGCCTTCACTCTCACACAATGACTTTTGCCACACAATTGCAACCTTGACAGTGTGGCTAAGTTTCTAGGAAACTATACTTGCTTACAAACCAGCTTCACAAGAACACTATCATGATACCTTGACACATCATGAACAAGATTAATACATACATTGTGCAAATGTGATTATTTGTTTTGTCCGTATGATGACAGAGTTATCTATAACACATAAACAATGACGGTCTGACGAAGAACTCCGCCTAAGGCAAGGATGCCTTTTGTTATGAATAAACATCCTTTCCGGGTGTTGGCAGAGGAGCGCTTTGTTGTCATTGGAGAGGTCTCTACATGCTGATGCTTTTGGCCCAGAAGCCTGCTGATACCTCTACGAGGGGTGTCCAGCTCTTGACCACGATGGGGACCTACATTCTTTCCCTTTAGGTATGGAGGTTGGATCATACAGTATGGGTATTGTTGGCAGAACACACACACACAAATGCACTAGACACTTAGATTAGGGGATGCCTAGTGAGAGTACGCCAGATTTCTATATTGTTTTTATATGCTTGCATATTTACATTGTTTTAGTATGATGGTGGAACTTTTCATTTGCTTGTCTATTGATCATTGCAACACATATATTTTATACAACAATCACATTGATTTAATAAATATTGAAAACGACCCACTGTGTACTCCTTGTATATTTCTCTGAGAGAAAGAAAGCATGAGTGACTGAGCAAATGGGTTCTAGATCTGTTACCATGATTCCTGGGGGTTCAGGGTTGTCATGTTCAGTGGTTGCCAGAACCATTTTCTGCCTGCCTATTGTTAAAGGGGCTTATGGTGGCACTGTTAGCTAGCTGGCCTATAGGAGAACATACCCTAAAGAGGTGCATGGAATCAGTCTGGCACCATCCCAATGGTTATGATGTCCACAAACGTGCAGTTCCTACTACAGAGTAGAAACTACACTACAGACCTGCATGGGCATTGGTCAGAGAAATGGCTCACAAATTTGGGAGAAAGCATCCATGTGGCCATTACTCTTGTATATGATTCATTCACATTCTTCCACTTTAGCTAGATTTGGAGAGTCAGTCGGTACCCGAAGACACAGACGGTTTCCTCCAGTGGCATAAAATACAGACTTTGGCAATGGCAAGGCTCATAGCCAACCAGTGTTTTGTATGGACATCACAGCCATCCACATCATAGAGGAGGGCCTGAGTTGCAATGTGATTGGTCCGATCCACCGAGGGTGGCCTATACCTCAGACCAGTACTAGCCCAATGCCACTGGACCACAGGATGTGTACCATGTCACAACCCCTGGCCCACAACGCCAACAGGTGTGGTGCAGTAACAGGCCTGCCTGGTGCAATAGCACTTGAGAATATTACCAGCTATGCAGCAGTTTAAACCAGGCGAGTTTCAACTGAGCTTCCCGGAGAAAAGAATCATCGGTCTTAAGGAACAAGGCTCAGGCCTTCAGGGTGTATATTTGACCCACTACACTCTGCCAAAAGAGCCAACATGCCTCCAGTGTAGGTTGGGAAAAACAGCCTTGACAAGGAGACCGTAAACCTATGTAACCCTGTATTATTTGTGCGTCAGCGTGTTGTGCTACAAGTTACGTCACCACCCCTTGGGCTACATTTCTTTTGTAAGGAATAACTGGTGTTTTTATCTACGGATGAATGTTACTCCCCAGTGCCTGATTTGTCATGCAGTCGCTTCTGTTGTACTGTACTATTGGTATTTATGCATCAGTCACAAAGGAATGCTTGGCGCCATGTTTATACATGTGGCTGACCACGTGTCCATAATTATATCTTTGTGCCCCTCGACCGTTGCTGTAATCAGCGTCCCTGTGGCAGCTGTTCCCTATTACCCACCCGTGCAATCCAACACGTGGAGACGCAGCTATAACAGCTATCATCCTGCAATCAGCACTTGGCTTCACACCTGCAGGAGTTTCCCAGCCTCCCCTGGAGCCTTTGCGCGGTGCAGCTTTTCCTAGAGCTTCCATGCCTCACCCAGCTACAGCGTCCGACATCGCGCTGCTTCTTCAGCCTAAAGCCCTCGTTATCCCCAGCATCCTGCTTACCTGGTTCTGCACTGAAGTTTCTCTTCGATGGTGGTTTCCATTCTTCAGCCTGACATCTTCCTGGCTCACGTCAGCTTCTGGGGATACAGAGAAAGGGTAAGTAAGAACAGAACAAAGGTTGGTGCACTGTCCTTTTGTTGTACAAATTTTCTGAAACAACAAAAATTCTTGCAAAGCAGCATTTTGGATGCTTGTATTTACCCAGTGACACTTGCACAAGAACTAACTTGGGCAAATTAGCCACATGCTACTGGGATACATGTGTAGAGATTGCGTCTTGCAGTCTCCCGCATAGAGTGAGCTAACTCAGTGTTTTCTGCATGCTTACAGTGACTGTCCCGAACCAGGGTTGATAACTCCATACGTGAACCACACTGCACTGGAACTGATTTATGTACCTGATGTGATTGAACTCAGTACGTGAACCACAGTGCATTAGAAATGATTTCTCGGAGAGAGACTACTGTGAGTGTGTTGCATATTAAGACCAGTTAATGTATATGTAAATATCAAGGGTATGCACAAGACTGATGTTAATCTCTGTTTGTTTTGCTCATTCATAGTCACCTGCCTGGTGCCATAGAAGTTGAACTTCCAGAGTGGATGACCTAGAGTTCAGACAGGAAGTGTAGTGATCTGAACCAGATACTGCACCAGACATCGCATGAGATGCAAATCACTCTCTCTCTCTCTTTTTCTTGTTTTATACCATCCCCCCTTTACCTTCTGGGGCAGTTTTGTCCTTGTTTGAACACTGCGTTGGATGTGTGTGGGGGTCCTGCATAGTCTCTGTGGAAAAATGCTCCAGGTGAGTGGCCTAACAGTTATCACCCTACAAGCCCTCTGGGACCCCATAGACCTAGATTTTTTCTCTCCGGGCACAGTCCTCCAAGTCCGAAACCGTGCTTTGCAGGTGCTGAATATCAGTACCCCAGTCTGGCTGTTGACCGTAGAGCCTTAAATGCTTTTGTGAGAGATCCATCCACAGGAGCTTAATATCAGACACCATAGACGTGATAGTGGTATCAAAGGCAAACAATGTGGCACTCATGGCAGTTACCTCCTTGAGGATCTTCACCACCGTATTCCCAGCCATGGTGTCAGTAGTGGCAGTAATGTGTGAGGCACTCACTGATAGTGCCTCAGTAAAGAACAGCTCTCTCGTTGCCTTTGTACCAGGCATGAAGAAAGAGAATGTGGAACAGCCAAGACCCCTAGACACTCTCCCCATGCAAAGGCATCAGCAGTGAATCTGTTAGGAGGGAGGCCAGGTGGCACTGAGAAAAACAGTTCCAGAAAAGGCCACCATCCGAGGTTACACATCACTGTTGACAAAGCCCATATACCTGGAGGATAAGGCAAGCGGAGTGAGATCCAGCAGAAGGAAAGCATCAGAAGATCGACACCATGGGCCTGACCAGTGAGGGGGGGTGTACCAGGTGAAACCAAGAGCCCGGGAAGGCGGAGGACAAGTAGGGCATCCCAGGGACAATAGAACTGCAGAGCACACATCCCAGCCAGTCACACTACCAGTATGGGAACCACCAACATGTTAACTGTGCAATGGATGTGCTATTGTCCAAGGGGTAAGCGGGGGCAGGTGTCCTGGGCTGAGAGTCTCTTCACTGACAGAGTACCAAATGAGTAGTGCCAGGGAAATTCCTGGCGCTAAAGAAGTACTATCACGAGATCCCTAGACCCTGGCAGCAGGCCATGTGCAAACATCAATAGAACGGTGTCTGAGGATGGGAGGGGGTCCCTTCTAGATGCCCTCTGTCCCTGCCACTGGCAAAAGGAAGTAGCAAGAAGGAGCAGACCTCAAGCAGTGCAGGAGTTCCTGATGAATGAGGTCTCTAGAAAGGCAGGTCAAGCAAGAAGAAGCAGAGAAGGAATGAGAAATGTCACTGCTTCTCTTCTGCACATGGGTGGGGCCCAATAACAAGAGCACCAGCCCCTCGATGAGCACTGGCCAGGCAGCCACTGCATAAGAAACAGCATACTCCAGCATTCCACCCGGCTGCCTGCGCAATCTCCAACACTAGGAACTCCTTTCCCATGGGCCTGTTTTCTCTCCCAGCAGGCCCAAGGATGGCACCTTGCTTCTGGGCACTCTGTCATCTGTTGTCACTCAAGGATTGGGTGTCGCTGTAGTCCATGCAGCCTCCCGGCAGCTGCTGCACTACAAACAGCGTAATCTATTGTTCCACCAGGCAACCTGAATAGTCATTGGCTCCTGGCGGCCATGCATGCAAGGGTTGGGAGAGGGTGTTTGGAGCCATAAACAGGATGCCGGTACACCAAAACCAGGTACATTGGAGTGCCTCCCCCTCCAGAGCTCCTCTGCTAAAAGTTGTAAAACATGGGACCCTGTCTATGGCATAAGAGGCGGTGGTAAATTGTCCCCAGTGCCGGAGCCATTCAATGAGCTGCCATATGGCTCAGTGGCTAGCTCCACCTCCCAGCCAAACCTTCTTTTTTAATATATATGTCACCCCTAATGTAGGCCCTAGACAGCCCCAAGGGAAGGGTGCAGTTTTAAACATGCACTTTTAAGTTTTACATGTCCTGGTAGTGAAAAACTTGTAAATTCATTTTTTACTACTGCAAGTCCTATTTCTCCCATAGGATAGCATTAGAGTTGCCTTATAACATTTTATAAGTGTAATTTACAAATAGGAAGAGATGACCTGTTCATGTTTGGTGTCTCTGGGATCCAAATATAAAATCCTAACTTATGGCGAAGTCAGATTTTAAATTACAATTCTGAAAATTGCACTTTTAGAAAGTTGTCATTCTCTTGCCTTTGGTGCCTGCTGCCTGCCTGGGTCACAAGACTGGATGTAGCTCACAGCTGTGCTTTGTGTATTCCACATAGAGTAGCCAAACACAATGGGGAGCTTAGGTGTGACTGACTGGTCATCACTGGCAGGATGGGAGGGAAGAGCTGGGCAATGCCCCACTTACAATTGAATAGGCTGAGTCCTGTCCCCACACAAAATGCTGCATACTCCCTGTAGTTATCCTGGAGCTAGGCCAGGGAAGGCAGAGCACCTGTGCACTTCAAAGGCATGTCTCTAGAAGCATGTCTCTTGAAGCTTCTCCCCACTTCAAAAGCACACCTGTATATAAAGGAAAGACCCCAGACACCATCTCTTCAGATACACTTCTGGACCTGTGGATACTCTGCCAGGAAGAAGAAGGACTGCTGTGCTGCTACAAAGTCTGCCACTCTGTGAGACTGCTGCTCTCAAGGAACTGCTGTCCTACTGTGCTGACTTGATGCCTGCTGCCCTCCTGCCTGGATAAGATGGGCAGGACCTGCATCAGAACCCAGAGTGACTCCAAGGGTTAGTTGGCTGGCCTCCTGATCTGAAGCCTCAGGGACATACCAGGCTTCATGCAACCTTGCATATGCTCCTGGACTCTGTCATCTGTGAGTCTACCCTGCCAAGTATTGCCACCCCAGTCCTGAAACCTTGGAACTGCGTTTAAGGTGCTTAACCAGTTCTGGGATCCAGCAGAACTGATGCATCACCTCTGCCATGCGACGCAACCCCAAACCGGACCAGTCACAAAGACTCATATCACCTCAGCTGCCCGCAGCCTTCAGAACCGCCACTTTGTGCCACATGCTAGCCGCAGGCCCTTGCATCTCTCAATGACAGCAGCCTCGACAACTATGCCCGACTCCGCATTGCACCTCCACAGCTCTTCAGAATCGAGGCATTGTCCTGAATGCGAGCAGTATCTTCGATGCAGGATTTCACATCGCAAGCCCCATCGGTGGGACTGTCAACACAGCAGGATCTCACACAGCAGCCTCACCGCAGCTGGAAACAGGCACATCTGTCATTGACGGTAGCCTCGACAAGGACGCCAGACTCCACATCGAAGCTCTGTAGTCTTTGGAACCGATGCATCCCCCTGACTGTGTGCCGCATTCCCCATTGCCAGACTTTGCACTGCAAGACTCATAGGTGGGACCCTTGACGTTGACACAACAGGACTTTGCACTGCAGCCTCGCCGCATCACGGAACCAAAGCATTGCCTCAGCTGCACAACATATCTTTGATGTGGATCTATGTAATGCTCCCCAAAAACCAGGACTTAAGGTACTCTGGTCAGCTGGTCTAAATGGTACCCAGTAGCCGGTCTGCACTCCATCATGGTCAGCTTAAATTTGTGCCATTGTCACAGTCCGGCGAGACCAGATATCCACAGGTGGTGCTTTGCGCCTTTTGGTGCTATTTTCTCTTAAACATTAAAATTCAATGCATCCATCGATGTTGCCACATGGATAAAGCTCTAGCTGCCTGTAAAAGCTGTAGGTTTCTATGGTCAGTTAGAACCGTCACTATATGCAAAGCGCCCAACAGATACTGACACCACTCTTCAAAGCACTTTTTATGGCTATCAATTCCCTGTCTCCCACAGAATAGTTTGTTCTGCAGGGAACTACCAGTTTCTTTATCTCTTTGTGACAGAATTCCCCCAATGGTAACTTGAGATGCATCTGCTTCCACTATAAACGGTTGAGCTGAATCAGGATGTTTCAAATCAGGGACAGTTATGAATGCATTTTTGAGTTTTGTAAAGGCTTCTTCAGCTGGAGAAGACCAGCAAAAGGAACCCCTTTTTTCAACAGCTTACTAATGGGAGTTTCGAGAGCCGCAAAATTATCAATAAAATACCTATGGAAGTTGGGGAAGGCCAACGCATGAGGGTCATTATCTTTAGTGGATCCATTGTTATCCCCTCAGAAGATAGCACAAATCCCAAATAGGTCACTTTTGATTTGTGAACTCACACTTATCCAGCTTCACATGTAAGTGATTTGCTTTCAAGCGTTCCAACACAGACCTCCCATGTCCTACATGTTCTGTGGTAGTAGATGAGTATACAGGATGTTGTCTATGTATGTTATAGCACATACATCCAACATCTCTCTCAAGGCTTCGTTAATAAAAAACCTGAAAGGCGCCAGGTGCAATACAAACCCAAATGGAATCACAAGGTATTCGTAGAGCCTGAATTTTGGGCAAAATGCTGTCTTCGATTCATCGCCCTCTTTTACCCTCACTAAATGATATACTCCCCTTAAATCCAATTTGGTAAAAATGTTGGTATCTTTAACCTCATCAAGTAATGATTGGATAAGTGGCAGAGAGTACAGTTTTTTAATGGTTATGTCATTTAGAGTGCAGTAGTCAATACAACATTTAAGATCTCCCTCCTGTTTAGGGATAAAGAAGAGAGGAGAAGAAGCAGGTAAACTGGAAGGCCGTATAAACCCTATTCTGGGCATCTCATCCACATATTCCCTCAGAAAAATATTTTCTTTTTCGGTTAGAACATAAATCTGACAACATGGAATTTGTGCTCCACTGATCAGATCAATACAACAGTTGCAAGGTCGGTGTGGCAGCAGTCTAGAGCCCTTTTGCTTATCAAATACCTCTGCCATATCTTGATAACAGATAGGTAAAGCAGGTACATTGGAATCTGTAAGTACAGCTATATCTTTTTGTGTTACAGTTTCTTAAATGCAATGGAGCTTGTAAAATTCGTAAGAGAAAGACAATGAACAGGCTCTCCAGTCAATGTGCAGATTATGTTGCGTTAGCCAACAGGGTACCTAAAATCGCTTGGAATGGGTGAGTAAAGGAGATCAAATGTAACTATTTCCCTATGTTGATCTAATATAGGGATTTCCAGTTCAGCGGAAGCATGAGTAACGGGACCGGATTTTATGTTACTCCAGTCAATAGTTTTTACTTCATCCACTACAGACTTAAGTACCAAAGGGAGTTCCATGTGTTTGACCCATTGTATGTCAATAAAGTTTCATGTTGCATCATGGTCAATCATAATCTGAACGTCTATGGACTGATCTCCCCACAGTAGTTGGCTCTTGTCAGGAAATGATGGAGAGAATAAAGCGTAATTCTGAGCCAGGAGTTGGGAGACTATTAGTCCCAATTTACCTGAAGAGCTTGTCTCCATAGTCCTCAAGCTCTTCAGTTTCCCGACTCACTATGCCTTTTGGTTTTACTAGGCAGTCATGTAAGAAGTGTCCATGTTTTCCACAATAGAGGCACAGCTTCTTATTCACTGCCTCTCTTTATCACTAGGAGGGCCCCGAACACTACCTATTTGCAGAGGCTCAGGTTCTTCTCTACCTTTTTGAAATTCTACTTTGGTGAATTTATACTGGCAGGGGAACGTATCCCTACCCTCCTCTTCGCGGACGACACTCTTTTACTCTCCAAATCCCCTATGGGCCTCCAAAAACTATTAAATAACTTCCAACTCTTTTGCGCTAAACGGGGCCTGGTAATCAACACTGACAAAACGAAATATCTTGTGATGAACCCCCCCAAAAAACTTGTGCGCCCTTTGAAATTAAATGCCGTACCTTTGGGGAGGGTGGATGTGTTTGATTACCTAGGGATTCGCTTATCTCATAATATGCAATGGGCCCCCCACTTATGCAAGATGTTGCTAGCCCACAAGAGAGTAACAGGGGCCCTACTGAAGGAACAGCGCTCCTGTGCTATTAGACCTATAGCCCCTGTTATGGAAATTTATGCAGCAAGGGCAGTCAGCTCTGCTCTTTACGGGGCTGAGCTGTGGGGTTCATGCAATACTAGTGAGTTGTCAAGAGCTGAGAGAAAGTTTTGTAGGGCCATCATGTCACTCCCTCAAGGTACTCCAACGACCCCACTGATGCTCGACCTAGGTTGTCGTCCTATTGATGACCTGGCGAAACTTCGCCCTCTACTGCTATGGGCCCGACTATGGCGTGTCCCGGAACTAGCTAAATATGCCAAAGGCCTTTCAGAAGTTATGTCACTCCCGGGATGGCACAAGATAAAGTGGCTGAGCGACATGAAAATCCTCTTGTGCAATCTCGGGCTAAGCGCAGCATGGGAAAACAGGTCTTCCCCCCCGAAAGCTACGCTTAAGTCTCTATATTGGAATTGGATTGCGACCCAAAGAAAAACGAACTGTACATTGGGTAGACTTACGGAGGACTTTCTGGAATTCAAGGAACAGCCGATCCGGGAACTGTACCTCGACATTATTGAGAGACCTCATGATAGATCTCTTTACTTCAAATTTAGGACCGGGACTCTCCCACTTTATGTTTTTACTTCCCGGTGGAATCCCCCTGCCCAGACCACTGAATTTTGTCCTTTTTGTATATCCAGACAAGAGTCTGTGGCCCACTTTTTATTTGAATGCCCACAGTATGTTTACCCAAGAAGAAGATGGCTCAAGCAATTGTGCCGTTCCTTAGGCACTAGGCACTACATTGAGGCGTTACGTATTTTAATGTCTGACTCCCGCCCTCTGTATGCTTGCGCCCTATCAAAATTTCTATCTTGGGCATGGCGCATTAGAAGCAAAAGGCTTAAAGAAATTGTTTAATCCGTTCTTAACATCTATTTATGATATGTCTTATTCTTATTGTAATATTTGGATTTTAACCTAAATGAATTTAAACTCTTTTTTAATTGTAAAGCTTTTATGATATGGTTTTATCGAAATAAAGCCTTTGATTGATTGATTGAATTTATACTTAACAGAGTTGGGATCAAAACGCCCTTTCGCTCTTTTCCGCTCATGCAACTGATGATCTAATTTAACTACGACGTCAATAAGAGCATTACATGACTCTGGGGGATCTAATAGTTGCACCAATACGTCTTTGAGTTAATATTTGAGCCCTTTATAAAAAAGAGTACTCCATTTGGCCTCTGGCCACCCTGCCTCAGCCACTAAGCTATTGAAGCTGGAGATGTAAGTCATCAAATCTTTGGACCCTTGTTTTATAATGAAGAGTTCTGTGTCCTCAGATTGCATAAATTAATGCCTGTCGAATAACCTACCTAATTTATCTTTGACCTCTGCATAGTTGTATAATAAGGGGTCATTTCACTCCACTAATGGGATAGACCAAGAGGCAGCCGTTCCTCCTGGGTATGACAACACAAACGCTAATTTAGCTTGTTCAGTGGGGAAGCAAGATGCTGTGCACATGAAATGCAATTGGCACTGATTGATAAAAGTAGCTAACTTGACAGGGTCCCCTAAAAATCGATCAGAAGGAGCTAGGGGTATTGTGGAAGGAGTGGTTACATGAAATACTGGATGACCCCCTCTAGTGGAGGAGGGAACAGAAGAGAATAGAGTACCAGCAGCCTTAGAATCAGCGCAGGCAGCAGGAAGGGAGCCTTGTTGCAAAGCATCTACTCTAAGGGTAAGAGCTTGGGTTTCTTTCGGCAGATTCCCTATTAGGTAAACTATGTCAGCTAAGGTGATCTGACGCTCCTCCATCTCGCCTAGGTGGAAAGTAAACATGGGCTTTGCGTTCTGTAATTCTCACCTGTCATCTCCTCTGGGGAGATACGTCACCAACGCACATCAGGTATGGATATTCTCATTGAATGGTCCTTATGTGATTTCTTTTTTGTATTTCTTTTTTTAATTAAAAAATGTATAGTCCTCATATGCGACAAAAGGCTACCAGCCATGATATTGGGATGGTATGGAAGGAACCGGATGGGCACGACCACCTAGTTTTAGTCAACCTTCTTCAACCAGAAGTTGAGGAGTGCATTGTGGTGTCCACCACTATCCTCAGCAACTTGTGAAAAGGTGTCTTAATCCTTGGACTTTCAAATGTACGCTTCCTTAGTCTACAGCCCCTCCCTCCTACTATACTCTGCTTCAGATAACATTTAAGCAAAAAGGTGCCCACATTTTTTCTCTCTCTGCCAAGCCAGATTGGCAATCAAGTCTAGCAATATGCCTAGTGGAGGATTTCCATCCCTCACAAGTGGGTTGTAATTCCGAAATCCGTTTTAAACAGATTTCTCTCCCTGCAATAACTACTAAGGTGAAAATTAACTGAGCTCTAAGCTTCCCCAAGTGAACCCCTTCTCCATCCAGTGTCTCAAAAATAATTAAAAGAAGGCTCACCTTGATGCTTATCCCTAATATTCTGGTGAATATTCCCCCCACTTCCTGCTAGAAAGACTGGATAGCTGGACACTGCCAGAAAAGAATAACATCATCTGCGTTCTCCAGAGCACACTTTGGACAGTACCTCCTCTTTCCGTCATCCTTCTTTACTAGCTTCTTTAGAGACCAGTACGCCCTTTATAATGTGAATAAACGATTCCTCCTGAGTGGTGCAGACTTCACTGATTACCAAAGCATAGACACAGATACTTGCCATAAGTGTAAGAAGATGCAGCTCGGCATGTCCATCTTCCAGATCTCCCCGGCAAAGTCGGGGGGCCATCCTCTCCCTGTACCAGGGCCCAGTACCATCTCGATATTTCATTCTTATATTTCTGCTTACTTTGTAATACATCTTCAATTTCCGATTCCAACCCCAGATTCGACTGAGCTCAAGCCCAGCTTGCTAATTGCTAATATTTGAATATATACAGTTCATATTCCGCGCTTCTCTGCTGCGTGTCCCACAATACCAAAGATCCTCCTTCAACTAGCTGGCCCCACCTTTCTATACCCGCGGCTAGCAAAGGTGCTGTGCAACTATCTTGGAGAAACAAAGGGGCCTCCAGAGATTTCCAAATTGAGGCCTTGGCACTATAGTAAGAAATTCCCAGAATTCTTTTGACATGTATCCATACTTTACATGCTGTAATAAGAATGTTACATTTAATCTTTTTGAAGTATTTGGGGTGGCCAAATCTATATAAGAAAAGATTGCCTTCCTCAGAAAGAATTCTTATTACGATATTTAAATGTGGTGGGGAAACCTGCGTTTTCATGAGCAATCTCATTATGTTTTTCAGAGAGAAGGATCAGTAGTAAAGTTGGAAGTCCAGGAGCGCAATTCCACCATCCACCTTTTTTTTCCGGAGTTTTTTCCATGTAATTCTTACACTTCTATTCCTCCAGATGAAACTACTAAGTTCTCCCTGTAATTTTCTAAACCATTATGGCTTGAAATGAAGAGAAAGGGTTTTAAAAATAAACGTACATTTTGGGAGAATCTTCATTTTTGTTCTGTTGGTTCTTCCTAGAATGGCGATCGGGAGGGGGGCCCTCCGGTGCAAAAGCTTTTTGGTTTCTGTCATAAGTCTATCGAAGTTGACATGTGCCATTTCCTCCAGATCCTTGACCAGCCCGATTCCCAAATATCTCATTTCTACTTTCCCTAAAGGATTATCTGGTGGTCCACTCCAGGACATAATCGAGGTCTTATCCTGATTAACTAGTATCCAGATTTTTTCCCAAAGTTGTCTGCTACTTCCATTATTTCTGGCAGTGATATATTGGAGTCACTTGTATAGATTATCCAATCATCTGCGTACAAGGCTTTTTTTTTGTCCATCCTAGATAATGAAAGGGTAAGATTCTTTGTTCTGTTCTTATTAATCTAGCTAGTGGCTCTTTGTATAAATTAAATATGTAATTTCTGTAGTGGAGATAAAGTTATATGTATTTCAATGTGCATGTATTAGACAGATAGCACTGGCTCACAATTAGTGTGATGCTATGCGATATAACTACCTGTAAAAGATCCCTCTTCCACTCAGATCTGTCAGTGTCAGAAAGCAGAGTCAGTGGTATATATCTATATGGAAGAGTAGTTTATTAGGTGCTTTCTACTTAGAACAACAAGACAGAGTTATTAAGTAAGTATATGGCATAACTAACCTAAGGGATGATCAGCGTGGAATATAAAAATAAAAATATACACAAAAATGTGCAGGGCTAAAGTGCAAAGAAAATAAATCAGCCCCTTAGTTTATCAGGAGACTAATTTTATATGTATCTTTCTTATAGCAATGAAGCAATGCCAGCAAGGGAGCAGAATCTCCTGGAGACTATATTAGATAAGTATTTTACGTAAATCATGCAAATCAAAATAAATGTTACCGCCTTGAGGAGCATGAATTCTTTGTGAGGAATTAAATTATTTTCTCTTATCTTTCAGGAAACATCATGAAGACCCCCGCAGCAGCGGACTAAAAGCGGAAGTCAGGAAACATCGTGAAGGTCCCCTCTGCACAGGTCGAACAGCAGCGGTCAGGAATAGGAGTCCAGCGAGACTACACCGACAAACGTCGGAGCAACCCGGAATTAATTCAGGTAAATGGAGCGGGGCAGGTCGGAGGACCCACACGCGTCGACTAGATTGCAAAGCGCTCTTCCGTCCTGTTCAGCCTCTTTTGTTCCTGTCTTGCTCCAGCCCGCATGCACACGTGACCGGGAGCAGAGCAAGCCCGACAGCCAGGTCCTCTCAGAACCAGACCACAAGCAACCAAAGACAGTTTTCAGACTAGTTGGGCCTCTTCAGTAAGGTGCGACACCCTACGTGTGAAGGGTATGTCCAGACGTGGGCTCCATGCACACTGTGCCACTGGATTCAAACTGCACCTGACTGAAGACCTGTGATGTCACCTGAGCTCAAAGGTGGCCTGTGTCATTTCCACTACCTCTAGCACTTTGATGAATCAACAGCGCATACATGTCTAGACTGGGAACACCAAGAACAGGGAGTTGAGCAGCTTATTTGATAGGCTCTCTGCATTATTTACTTGAGTTCACTTCCCTATGCTAATGTATACTTTCTGCTTGAAATCTAGTTAATTTCTTAATCCAAGCTATGTTTTCATTCATTGTTTATTGAATTTTGAACCATCTAATTTTTGTCTTTACCTGTATTATTACGGTTCAACATATCCCCATTCTCAATCATTTTTTGTTAAGTTATTTTTTATTTCAGTTATTCTTTTACATATATTGGTAACTGATGATGGATGGCATGTGGTATTGGCCCATCGTGATTTAAAATAATGAAACCACCAGGTAATGTTTCAGCAAAACAGATTCAATGGAGAGTAGCATCTTTACTGTAAGCTCTGTCAACGGATGAGACATTAAGGTTTGCCTTTGCATTGCAGTGTACGTATGGTTAAACTTCCTATACATTAAATTCAGAAACTGAATTTTACAACATTACATTAGCTCACATGGGAAATTAAAGGAAGAAAATAGCACAAGCTGTGGAATGAAAGAGAAACAGTAGCATGGCTATGCGAAAAATGAATCCCTAGTAGTTATTTTCCGCCGCCATGTTTTTCTCCTCTCCTTCATTCGAACAAACGTGCTTAATCTTGTTTATCTTGGTTAATATTAAATTCACCTCAGGCTGTTATATTTGTTTTAATATGCAACATGTATTGCTATCCCTGGATCAGTCTTCAATAATATATGCAAATATCTGATGCTTTTTAGCATTGTAAAAAAGAAATATAAAGAGGACTTAACAATGGTCTGTCTACCCTGTGTAAAAAGGTGATAGGATGTAAGAACAAAGACATATTTGTGCCAAGCATCCTACTTGAAAATGCTTAATTATTAAAAGTTGGTAATGAAAATATAAAAAAATGAATTAGCAAAATGTTTAACGCAATATTACTAAAAACCTGCATCAGATAAAGTGTAACATTAAATAATTCCATCTAATTAAAAAAATGCTGGGGCGCCTCCATAGCTTGGGATAGTCTTGAACTCAGAGTTTGTCAGCATAAAACTCATCCTTACTTCTTTTCAGATGAGGTCAAAGGAGAAAGAAGATTGATTACCAAATAGGGGAAATCTAGACGTGATCCAAGAATGAAAGAGGATAAATTACTACAAAAAGAGAGAGTGGTCCCCATAACACACTCTGGCTTAGTGGGAAATTGGAGGATGCTGGGAGCGGGGGGAGGGGGTGAGAGGGGGACATTTTTAAAAACTGTTCTATGGGGATCTAAGGGGTCTTACATTTCTTAATAGAAGATGATTTCTATGCCTATCGCTGGTCTCAACTGTAGGTTGTAAGTTGCACTTTAAGGCACTTGGAGAAAGTTCACAGTGTTCATTCAATGTGTGACAAATCAGGTCTTAAAGCAATGACCACTTAGGCCGTCATTATACATCAAGTGGAGTGATATCTTCATGGGAGATACTACCTTGAATGATTCAGACTTTTACTGGGTGCAAAATTTGGTTTTATCAGTTCCGTTCCTGCACCTAGTAAAACTCAAATTGTATGGGGAGGTATCACCTCTGCAGATATCAATGTGCCTGACCCCTTATACAACAGAAGATATATGTTTGGATGAACCATTAGGAAACTATTGCAGTGTTGCCGTTTCTTGATATTCTACAGAACTCAATGCTTAAAAGAGGATTGTAATAAATTGGGTTATTAGGTGAAAGGGGTGGAAGCCCTGCTCAAATATTGAATACAACCCTTGTCAGGATGAACCACAAAAGTCACTAAATAAACCTGTGCTTATTCTTCTGTTAGCTTTTCAGAAAACAGTCAGACTCAATTTCGAGGCAATGTGTAAAGAATGTATGCAGCACACAAACAGTAATAAAGTGAAAGCACAACACACAAGAAACCACTAACCACTTTAGAATAATAGAGTATTTTTAATAAATATAACGATACCAGAACAACAAAAGTCCAATCAGTGGAACTGGCGATATCAATGTTGAAAGTTTTAGGGGAAAATAGCACCAAGAAGCACAACGCCCCACCTGTGGGTATCTGGTTGCTTTGGACAGGGCCAAAGTAAAAAATTCAGCCAACCGCGATGGAGCACAGGCTGGGTACAGGACTGACCTTGGCCCACTAAGTATTGTACCGGGTGTCCTTGATGTGCGATCTGCATGCTGTGACCTTGCGAGGCTATGCGCCACTTGGTGTCAGTTTTGGTAAAACTTTCAGCTGCACAGGAAGGCTTAGTAGGGCTTTGCGTCACTCCACAACAGATGCAATGAAGCTTTCAGCTGCACAGCAAGGCTTTGCAGGGCTTCACATCACTCCATCCTGGACCTAGTGCAGCTCTCAGATGGGATCAGTGTAGCATGGCTTTGCAAGACTTTGTGTCGCTTGGCGTCGGTTCTGGTGGAACCTTCAGCTTGGAGCTTTGCGACCGATCTAATGGAACCTGCAGTTAGTCAAGGAAGAGTACACTCTAGACAAGTGTCCAGGACCTGAAAACACCTCTAGGAAACCAGGACTCGCTCCAGCAGAGGCCAGAAGCAGGCAGGTCAAGTTGGTGCTAGTCAGGTGGGCATTTGCAGGGCAGCCCAATGGAAACCTTTTGTGTCTCCGTAGCTCACACAGAAGGTCACCCAACTGACCCGAGCAATCACTCTGTGTAGCCTGGGATCAAGGCATGCTTCTTTTTTCAGACAGAAAGGCAGTTCTTCTAGCAGTAGGGCAGTTCTTCTGGCAGCAGGGGAGACCTTCTTCTGAATTTTCCACAGGTCCAGGAGTGTTCTGATGAGAGGGGCTGAAGATGCCGCTTTTATACCTGGTTATTTTATGCAACAAAAAGATGACCAGATAGGTTATTACTGATTACTTGTGTGTGAGCTTAGACAAACAATTCTAAGTTTATGTGTTTTATTTCACATCACTTGTGACTTATTACATGCACATGTAGATTAAAACATTCATTAATGTCATAAGATGGATAACATATCATTCAGTATGCGATGCTTATGAAAACATAACAAAAATCAACAATGCAAGGAAAACACACAATTGATAAACAGAAAAAGAAACAGAAACACCAATACAATTATAAGTGTCCTACAAATGTCCTTCAAACAGCTAGTCCATGTTTAACACACAAATAATGGTTGGACCATTGACAGTTCCAGAGGTCCTGCCTCTGTGTAGGGCAAAGGGCTAAAGAGTTGTCATGAGGGTTGTCTGCCCACTGGAAAAGAAATTTATTTTGACCAATTCCCATACAGCACCCTCAAAAATCATTTGCCTTTGCCCAGATGTCAACGCATTTCAAACCCTGAATGGTTCTAGGGTTCTCCTTAGGACTCACACTGAGGATCAGTAACTACAAAACAAAAAAATGATAAAGCGTGGCGTCAATAAAATTGGGACCCCTGTTTCTAGGTTACAAGAGTGTGGACTGTTCCAATTAAAAAGTACCTGTTGTTGTGGGTGCCCAGACGCTTGTATGTCATGGCGCCAACAATGAAACTATTTGTTATTTATAGAAGCTGTGGGGACAAGAGTAGATTGTGGAAACTCAACATTGGAGGAGTGTGGTGTACGCAGGGTTGAATGAAACAAATATGAAATAAGAGGATCGTACCTTGTACGTGTCTCTGGGGTTATTTACAATGTCCATAATGACATCATACAAATAAAGGGCTGCACTCGCAAGGAAGGATTCAAAGTATTTCTTTTTTAGATGTTCCCTGTAGGAGAAAACCCGCCTTTAGTAATGCCAATGGAGGCCCTGAAGTGAATGAATGAATGAAAAGCAATTTATATCGCGCAAACTAAGCCCGAAGGCATCAAGGCGCCTACCAATATGATCAGAAACAAAGAGGCCAGCTCACGGATATGCCATAACAAATAGCCAGGTCTTTAAAGCTTTCCTGAACAAGGGGACTGATGGTTGAGCTCTAAGTTCCATGGGGAGAGCATTCCAAAGCTTTGGCGCCAAATAGGAAAAAGACCTTCCTCCCCACCTGGTTCTCCTGAAACGGGGTGCCAATAGCAGTTTCTTATCTGAGGACCGAAGATTTCTGGCGGGGACATAGGGAACTAAGAGATCGTAGTGAGCGTACTAACGTAGTGAATGGCATCTGGCCTGTACAGTTTGAAAAAACAATTTGAAAAGACAAACAGAGGGACGAGCTCTCCACACTAATCTGTAAAGCGCAAATGTTAATTAGCCCACAGGGTCCATATTGTATTGCGCGGGGCACTCACACATTGATAAAGTGGTCTTGCTTCCAAAAAGTTGGCTGACGGCGCTAGCACCACGGTAACGACTTGCCTTCTGTTTTCTGATGAAAGAGGTTCCTTCCGAGTGCCGGCGTGCTCCCAAACCGCAATGACTCGAGTGGGGAGGAGCCTGCAAGTTGTACATATAACTCCACAACATGGAATGGAATTCCAGCCCCAATGCATGCTAGTCTCTGTAGTTTTACACTTGTAAGTGGGTGATTTCAGAGAGTTTCAGAGAGATAGCAGTATCAAGTTTCATTATCAAAAAGGCCTCCTTTCGTGCTAGCTGGATCGCCGGGTCACCACCCCTGGGAGAAGTTTTGATGGCTGCCAATACCGTCTACTTGAAGTTGTGTTGTGTGTGATTCATCGCGACGAAGTGGTCCACCAATGGAGCAGCGGCTGTCTTGTTTTTCAGCCTGCAGCAATGTTGCACTATGCGTTGTCGCACCTCTTGACTCGTTTTACCGATGTACGCAATTTTTTTGAAGGGCAAATACGACATTTTTCGATGTACAATTTGTACAGTTGTTATGACGCCAGTATTTATGTCCATAAGTAAATAGAGTTCCTTCCATCGTAGAAGCACACACAGAACATATACCACATTTGTGTTGGACTTGTATTGGTTGGAGGTTGAACATAGTACGCAGGTTGTCTTTTTTACGTGGGGAGTGAGGTAGAGCTGATAATTTGTTGTCCAATGCTGTAACGTCATAACATAACACAGTTACAGTTGTTAATTTTGGAGAAGGTGGATTCCAAGGAGGGTCAGACCCTGGTAAAACACTATCTCAGAAAGAAGTGCTTTGGATACAAAAACTCAACACCATGACACCATTGGGACTGAACGACAAATTATAATTAAGCTGCTTTCTATAGATGCAGCATCATGTATTGAAATGCTATACATTAATACATCTAGGATCAGTGTGCAACATAGACTAGTAAATTAAAACATGGTTTCTCATAACACAAAGGTATTTGTTACATAGCAACAGTTAGTTTGCACATTTGCAGTGGTCTTTGTGTTTGGCGTAAACATGCAGCATTTTTATGTGACTAGCTCGCTTATATTAGCTCCCCTGTTGCATTAAAATGTTTGTTAGAACGTACTCAGTCAGGTGGATGTTAAACGCATGTTTGTATATGGACGTTATTACACAGTTTGATAGGCTGTTTTTGTACTATGTTGATAATGTATGCCTTGTCCAACTTTCATGAAATGTTTTTGATTACTCAACATTTTTGTTCACACATCACAGATGTTTGTTTATGTTTAACACACATCGTTGTAAGCACAGTTTTGAATTGTATGTATCTACTATAGGGCATATGCAGGTTATGTCGTACAAGATTTTTTCGGTCATTTATGCCTTCTTCTGAACATTATGTTTCAGATTTTTTTACATTGTCACTTTATCCGGCTGAATTCAAGTCACAAGGAGCATAGGAAGTGTTGTTGATTAACAAATTGCACTTGTGGGGGCACATTTGTGAATTCTTCACGTTCTTGAATCGGTCGGGTCATCGGTACCGGCCCCGGCTGTCATAAGCAGTAGGGAAGGTGACTCTTTCATTTGTTTATTGTCTTCATGAAAACAGCAGTTCTTAGGAGAGATAATACACCAGGATTTTATCCATTTTTGGTGAGCTTTGTGGCACTTTAAGATGGCCGGCGTATATCTAGCAGCACTCTCGAGGGGATATTATGGGCGGAGTTATCACTCTGATGCGCATGCTTCGTTACGCGGGTAATGTTTAATGCTGACGTAATGGCGAGTGGAGGAGTATCGATGTGGACGAGACACGAGAGCAGATTGTTTGGCGTCAGACATTGATGATTTTGGTAGGTTTGGTGAGAGCTTTCCTTGAGTTACTCTGTGACGTGGATGTTCAGACTTCTTCTGATGGTCGTTGTGTTTACGTATTTCATTACACAGGATTTGTTCCTGGTTACATTGCACGAGTGCAGGTGCATCAGCATGGGGCACTTTTGTCTTTTATATTTTTTTCTGGATTTTTCATTGCACATGTGGCATTAAGGTGAAGATTTGGGCTATTTATGTGTTTGTAGGATTGGTGATATTGTGTTCATTGTTTTGTGAACAAGTCACACACATTTATCGTTGTTAACTCATGGTAGTAAGTATGGTTTTGTAGGTCACTTCATTTAAAGTGCATGTTGAGTGTCGCAATATGTTTTGGGCATTTGGTCATGTCTGCATGAATTGAGGCACAAATACATGTGATTTTGATGTCCTCTGTGAATTTGAACATGGGTTGAGGGGCACTAATATTCCAGGGTGTTGCATGGCAGGTTGGACACACACTAATATAAAAGTGGCATAGCTTGCTGAATGAGAAAAATACGGTATTTTCATGATTCCAGTTGCTGGGAGATTCTACACAACTAGTTGTGGTAGTGGTGTTATTTGAATTGTGGTATTATGCACATGGACCTTAACTTATCTCCCCATGGGTGAAGAATTTATTTGGTAGTTTAGAAGGAACTAATTTAGAGTGTATGAATTTATTGTTTATATTCCTTTTATTTGTTTTTGCAGTGGCCCCTGAGGAAGGGGCACTTTGTCCCAAAATGCATAGGGCATCACGCAAATAAATTGGGAGTTACGCCAAAGAAGAACAATTTCATATGGATTATACGTATATATGTTTATGTTTGTTCATTAAACATGTGAAAAGCATTTACTGTTCTTCTCTTCTTTGTTTGTAAAAAAAAGTGTTTGTAATGATGCAACAGAAATCATGAGAAATAGGAGAATAATTGTAGGAGAGTAGGATCTGCTTCACATGGGTAGCCCCACGTTTTGCTGGTGTTTCACTGTTTTTCGACCTTAGTTTGGCTGTGACCCTGCTAATCAGGACCACGGCCTAGCTGCTTCCTCTCTAAAATGGTTTCCCTGTACATTAGGTACATATCTAATTGGATTCTGGAGTGCCATATAAGCCCCTAGTATATGGTATACTATGTACCTAGGGCATAGGTACCTCAGAGGCCTACCAGGGGCTGCAGCATATATTATGCCACCCCTGGGAAGCACTCCAAAATGGCACCACAGGTCTGCTACTGCAGCCTGGGTAAGGGTGTGCTTGCACCCCTTACTGTGGTATTGGCTACCTATATCACTACCCTATGCAGACACATTTAAACCTATAAGCCACTCCTATGGCAGGCCTTGACAATCCTGAAGACAGAGTGCTTGGTTTTGTGTGAGAGGGTACCCAAGCATGAGCTGTGCCCCTCTGCAGCTTTCGGAAATACTTCCTTAGGGCTGTTCTGTGATACAGCCATACCATATACTCTTAAGTGCATTATAACCTCACGGTAAATGCTAACTTTGGGATGGCTGCATCAAAACATGCCGTGTTTGGTGTCAAACGCTTTGGAATACTACCCCCCCACCAATTCTGGTGGCAGGGGTAGCATTACACCCTTCTATAGGGAGCGACATGTTCACACTGGCTAAAGCCGGTAGGACTTTCCTGAGCCCTGGCATCACAAAATGGATGCCTCTGCCACAGACACGGATCTGGCCTCCTGCTGCTGACCGAAACTCTGGCAGGGGAGGCCTGGACAATAGGTTTCCTGTCGAGGGGAGGTGTTCTCACCTCCCCAGACAGGCTGATGTGTATTGGGGCTGGGCGGGAGCACTCTCTGGTGCTCTGAAGTCCTGCACTGGGGGCACGTTTGGTGTCCCTGTGCATAGCCCAGTTCAAACCGGTTACAGGGGCTACCTGCCCCTGCTCTGGCGTGAAACTGGACAAAGGAAATGGGTGTAACCACCCCTCTTTCCTGGCCCACCCATAGGCGGGGCCTTAGAGTTAGTCCATCCCCTAAACTTACTATAAGTATAGTAATCCAGTTCCTAGGACTTTAGATTACCCTGGACGAAACTCTGCAACGTACATCCTGGACCTTCGACGTTCTATCCTGACTAGAAGACTGAAGAGATCTCCCTTGGGGTCAAGGAGTGACTCCCCTGCTTGGCAGGCACCAAAGAAGTAACTGACTGGTCTGCAATTCTGAAGCTCCCGCCGGACGCCGAAGTCTCTGCATCCCCAGAGGGGGATTTCCAGACTTCCCCGAGGCTACCCTGAGTCCATAGCAAAGCTGAGGCCGGTGGCTATCGTGGGTGATGTGGAACCGTGACCCCTGGACACTGTGAACTTTTGCAGCAACACTATCTTCCTGGTCCTCCTCGAAGTTGTGCTTTGGGCTCCCAGTAGCCCAAGCTTTGAGCACCTCCTGCACTGGAGATTGTTGGCCTCCACTCCACGAGTGACCTGTGGGCTAGCTTCAAGTGTGACCGCTTGAGGCTCCTTCACGATCACTAGTCCGTTGGCTAGCAGGTCCTCACAAAGGCAACTCCTTTTCTGCTTGGGCTTTCCTGGTTGCTCCAGATGTGCCCTGACTTACCCTTGTGGGGTGAGTCCCTCAGACCTTGCTGGTTTGCACCGCAGTCCTTTCTCTGAATTCCAGTGACTTGCCGTTGCCAAGGCTTGTTTGGTCCAATCTGGTTGCCGACACCGCAGCACTCGACAAACTTTGGGGGACAGCTCGAATCCGACTCGTGGACTTCGTTGACACCTTCTGGACCTCGTGGCTGAAGAGTCAAGACACCCATCAACTCACCTGAAGCACCCGACATCTGTGGGCATTGGTCCATCCTGCCTTAGGTCACTGGCAAGTGACCCAGACTCTGTCCCCTCTGTTTTCAGGTTCCTTACATCCTAGATCCAGGCTTGGATCTCTCCGGACACTTCTCCTCTTCACGGCAGCAGCAGTTCTTTGCAGGCTCCCATTGAAATCGACGACGCGACCCGACATCAAAAGACACCTATGCACCGGCTTCCCTGGGTGAGGTAACTCAAGTACTCTGGTGCTCTCGTGGGTGCTAGCCCTAGAACTTCTTAAGTCCAGAAGGGGTTGGTCCAGACTCGATTAGAAGTGTCCCTAATCTTTAAATTTCCAACCGCGACATTGCCCATAGACGATAACGGGAACCCACGGTTGTGTTTACACACTGCATACATTCCCCGTGGGTCCCCTGTGTCACTACCGTGGGTGGTTCCTTGGGGTCCCAGCGATTCTAGAGGCTATAGGCCTAGTGTCTATCCCAGTCGTTGTCCTTATACCACTATCTTGGTATATGGTTTGGTACGCCCCTAGGGCCCAAACGTGTATTTGTGCTTTTACTGATGATTGCTATCTTGTAACTTAAGTACTTCGAACTCCAGTCTCATAAAGAGGCTAGAGGGGTGTGTGTTATACCTGGTGTGGTTGTCTTTTCATTTGATCATTCAAGAGATTATAGACTGGTAAAACAAGCTGCTTTACATTCCTTCAAGACTTAGCCTGAAGGCTGCTCTCCATAGCTACCACTAGGATAGCTTTCAAATAAGGTTGTCGTTAACCCTTCACCATAAGGGGGTGTTTGGACTGATACAAGGTGTCCACTAGAACTAGTGGACAGCATATATCAGGCCACCTTCTCATAATCATGTTAATCAAATGATTGAACACGTGTTCATCATTAACATTTAAACTTGTGAGTAAAAAGCTTATAGTTGTTTACCTTCAATGCAGTGCACGCAGTTACTCAGGCACAGGTGTACCTGAACACATTCACAGTTAATTCAGTATGAGGGACTGGCAGCCCTCAAATACTGTGCTGCAAGCGAAAGATAGTTAAGTTCATTAAACAATTATCCTAATTAAGAAATTTACAAGAATAAAGGTGTGCGCCTCTGGAACTTTGATTTGTTTCTGTAAAAGGTTTATTTTACAAGATCGAAAAGGCAGTACAAGATGCAATGCAAGCATGAGACAGATTTTTAAAAGAGTGCTGCAGCCTACTAGTAGCATTTAAATTACAGTTCTCAGGTCTCAGTAGTGCAATTTACTACTAGTAAATTAGGTGTATGCCAATGCTACCATGTTTTCAAGGAAGAGCACAAGCACTTTCCCACTGATTAGCAGGGATAAAGTGCTAAAAGCCAACAAAAACGGGTTTAGCAAAAGAAGGCAGAGAAAGACAAAACTCTAGATGACCCTGCAGAGAGGACCAGGTCCAACAGTGATGCAGTCACATACCCTATCAGTAACTTTTAGAGTTAATTAGTGTTGTGTATTCTGCATATAAACATCAGAGACACAGTGAATAAAAGGTAAGTATCTTTATTTTATGACTCCCCCATGGCAGCGAATATCTCCATGCCAACTCACTGCCAACTGCCACTTTTCCCCCCACTCTCAACCGTTCTGTCTCACCACATTCTACATTCTGAGCACAAGCATAGCACAACAGCACAAGCATGGCCATGCATAAGTCATAACATATCACCTTTTTTCTAACAACAATGACATTGTGTATACACAAGAACAAAAACAAAGAGTAAACTATACAAAAAAAGTAAACAAACCACCATAAAATACCTATATTACATTTCCAATACTAAGACATAACATTAAATTCTAATACAATAATCATCCTATATACAAATAAAATATTCGACAATAAAACACAATTCAGAGTAGATCACAATAGATCAGAGAGTTAAATGGTCTATAATGATCTAGTGCCACTAGAGAAGTAGAGGGGTAGTACTCCCTTAAGTGCGGGTAGTTTCCCCATGAGAATCGGTCTGTGGGTCACTCAAGATCATTATAGGCCATTTAACTCTCTGATCTATCCTTAACTTTACTTACTGGTCCTGAAGAAGTGATTGTGGATCTCCTCAAGATAGCATGAAGCATGTTGACCAAATAATATCCATCAGGGGTATACTACACAACTAGCTACAGAGGACCATTACACCCCCCACAGCAGCACCACTTTATTGTATTTTAACAATGACAGAGGGATCACTTCTTTAATAAATCTTTCTATACTCCCTCCAGTCATTTTTTAAGCCTCACATTAGGACTTTACTGCCTCTTACCCCCACGCACCCAAGCGGCTTTATCAAAAGATCTCTGAAAAAGTGACCCTTTGGGGGACCCATAGGGCATTGCAGAGCCGGACCGACGAGGAGCACCAGCCCAGTGAAGAAGCATGACATCCTTCGGGGTGTGTGAGGGCAACATGATAAGGACACACTGTCCCCCACTCACAGAGTAGTAGAACATTAATTACTTCTGTTTCCTTTCTGATAGGAACAGTGACTCTCGTTGGTTAAAGCTAACTTCATTAGGATCACTAGTATGACCTAAATAAGTCATGCTACTGAACTTCAGCCAACATTTCTCGGCTTTCACTGTAAGACCACTACTTCGTAGCCTTTACAGTACTTTTTTAACTTGGTTTCATGATCATTTCCATCACGAACACAAACTAAGATATCATCCTGAAAATAACTTACACCCTTGATGTCCCCAAACATTTTTTGCATCAGCCTCTGAAAATTGGAAGAAGGAGATGCCAGACCAAATGCCATCCGTTTAAATCGATAAGCACCGAATGGTGTAACAAATTATGTTAAATGCTTGGAACCAGAGTGCAACTCTATTTGATGGTAGGCAGACTATAAATCAATAGTGGAGAACTACTTGTACTTTCCAATAGTAGCAATAATTTCATTAACATTAGGTAATGGGTGCCTGTTAATCGAAATAGAATTATTTAAATTGCACAAATCAACACACATTCAAATGGATTAATCAGATTTATGTATTAACACAATAGATGCTAACCACTCAGATGATTCGATCTCTTCAATGATGTCCGCATCCATCAATTTTTTAATTTGACATTTGACATCATCCCTTACAGCCAATGGCAAATTTCACACTTTGTGGACCTCAGGCTGACACTCCTAGATAATAGGACCTTTCAATTTTCCCAATTTTTCAGTAAAGACCTCAGGAAATGCTCGCACAAAGCTCTCTTCCTGCATAGTGGCACCCACCAGAACAATTTTCTTATGAGTACCTGGATGCAATTGCACACCCATGGCAGATTAATGGATAAGACCAAACAAAGGTACACCTCTTTTTAGCTACATACATTGTACTCACATTTTCTTTTATTTTTATATGGAATTTGTGCATAAAAAAATCCCAGTTATTTCACATATTCACCACTATATGTCTTTAATTTGACATCAGGTTTGCACAGTTGTTTGACACTAAAAGCTTTGCATTTCCTGGTATCATCTTTAATATGATGGTATATCTGACACCCGAGTCCACTACAATTGAAAAGGAATTATCATCAATTTCAACACATGCTTGGGATGTTGCACATCCAGTCATCTTTCTTTGTCATAAAAAACAATTGCTGATACCAGCGACTGTTCTTGGGATTCATCTGAACCCTCACAACCATCTTCACAGAATATACATAAAATCTATTCATCATCCAAATTCTCATTACCTGTGTCCTCATAGCTCACATCACTTACAACCCTTATGGATTTAAATCCTGCCCCTTTACATAGTCGAGCGTAAAGACCCATATCTTTGCAACGTAAGCAAGTTACATTTCTTGCAGGGCATGATATATCATTAGCCCAGTGGTTCATGCTACCGCACGTCACACATGCATTTCTTTGCACAACTTTATGTTTCCCTTTACTTTTTTCCATTTCTTTACTATATTGTTTTTAATCTTAGATTTACTTTTAACCACAGAGACTTGCGATACATCTCGACTTTTTGCATCTTTCACTTTGTCTTCATTCATAACTTTAACACATTTATTAGTCAGCCCATCACCTCTCCAAAGCTTCTAATAATATGGGATGGAGAGCACTCCATAATATTTTTTTATTTGCAACATTAGATGTATGCATCATTAATTGCTCACAAATATATTCGTCTTGGTCACCTGTGAACGCGCAATTAACTAATAGCACCCTCAATCCAGTCACAAACAAATCAATAGTTTCATCACTTGCTTGTATCCGAGGAAAAAACTTCTAATGCTCCTGGATAATATTTGTTTTGTTCCCAAAATTCAAGTTGTTTAATAGTTTTTACATACATTGACAGATTATCCCCCTCCTCCTGGCTAGGAATATCAGGCAAAGTGTGATAAATCCTTAAACCCTCTTTACCTAATGAATGTAAAAACATGGTTTGTTTTCTTTCTCCACCATCCTTTTATTACCCGTAGCCAACATATAAATTTTAGAACCGTCAATCCATTTCTCCCATGGAGTTACAGGACCACCAGGATTCGCCAAAAATAATGGTTGAACCGACAAATTATGTGACATTTTGCAGTAAATAACAAATTAAAATCAATAACAGTATCATTGTCACCCCTTCCAATACACCACCTGCTGTTACAATTTATAGTCTGGTGATGACTAAATGTACACATTGAACTGGGTCAATATTTATAGATTAAGGTGTGTGTATCACCATGATACACTGAAGCAATCCAACTTTATGCAAAAATATACATATTATACTACTTGGACCAGCATAGCACACACCACTCAATTAAATACTGGTGTGTGCATCACCATAAGCATGCTCCCAAAATGTCCTGGAGAAATTTTGGTATTAGGTCTCTCGGCGATATCTGGGGGAACCATGCTCCGCTTGGTTTTGATACTATCCAATACCTATATGGGATTCCGACTAATCAGTGGTTCTTGTATGGTCAAGTCGCCCGGGCATTAAAGGCAGTGAGGCCAAAACCCCTGTCAATGGAGGTTGTTTCGGTTATTGAACTGTTAATGGCGGGGCATAAAAAGATTAAATTGGTATATAGGCAGCTTATCTTGCAAATACCAGATGATATGGAAAAATCGGAAGTATCTCTGGCTCGGAAATTAGATGACCCTGATGCTGACCTTGACCTGGCCATTTCCCTGAATAAAAAAGTTTTTAGATCTACTAACCTGAGGGCCCAGTATTATAAAACGATTTTTAATCTGTATCATTCTCCAGCTAAATTATATGCCTGGGGGGTCAGGGGGGATGATAGATGTCCTAGATGCAATGCAGGGCAAGCTGATCTTCTGCATATGTTTTTTCATTGCAGCTCGCTTGCCTCAGTACAGAGGGAAGTCTGTAAGTTTTGGGAGGGGCTGCTAGGTCATAAGATCGATCTATCTCCTACCCTGATGCTGCTGGGTTGTGATAATAAGCAAAAATTGTCTCAAACCGAAGAAGCGTTGGTTTTTATGTCGGTTGCGGTACTGAGGATTTTAATCTCCTCAGGCTGGAAAGATACTATGGCTCCCTCTTTTCAAATGTGGCTCTCTAGGCTGTTGAGTATTCATAACATTGAGACCAGATTGTATGAACTGAAGGGTAAAAAAATGCGAGACTTGGGCCAACATTTTTGGGCGCCGATTTCATTCTGGAGGGAGATGATCAGAAACTAGCTGAGATGGGTTTAAAAAAAAAAAAAAAAAAAAAAAAAAAGCATGCTCCCAAAATGTCCTGATAAAATGTACTGGTCAATGAGCCCTGCTGGTGCAATTTTGTATGCTGACCAAAGACTCAATTTGGAAATTGCTATTGAGCAAATCTGTAGGTTAAGATCTACTAAGTGTGCATATCACTGTGATACACTGACCGAATTATAGTACTTACACCAGTGTATGCACCAATTATACACCAGTGTGCTCATCACTGTGCCTCACTGCCTGAATGCACTGAATAAAATGTACTGGTGTGCGCATCACCATAAATACACACATCACCCTAAGTGCACTCACTTTAAAATAAATAACAATTCTTATCAGGTGTGCGCATCACCATGGCACGCAGGATGTTGAAAAAATGCGTGCCTCCAAATCCAAGATGGCGGGCCATAACAAGGAGTAATGTTTCATCAGCCAATGCTTCCTGGTGTCATTTTCTCATGAACTTATTGCTATGACAACCAGCATGCATTGGTCTCCCAATGATGATCATGGCGTCTCTCCCTGGCGATGGCAAAATGCGACTTCTGTTTTTATTCAATCACCTGGGGTAACTAACCGTCCGTAATCTTCACGGAATGTCTGTAAATTTGCCCTCATGTTTGTTTTCCGTGATCAATGTCTTAATGGACGGCATTCATCTGTAATTTTAGCCTCTCCACTAAACGACAAAAGTTAATTCCCACAATTGTGATTCCTCAGCTAAGTGGAAGAGAGTGGGTCTCCTGTGCTGCGTTCCTGAGGGAGGGGAGACAGCTAAAAACAAAGAGGCCTTCTTTTCCTTTTTGAGAGGTACTTTAAGGGTGTGTCAAGCAGAGTTGTGGAGTGTGTGCTTTTAATGCACAGTTATAAAAAATGTTTGCACTAGATATAATCTGTATATTACTGAAATCTATAATTTAGAAGCACTTTTTATCTTTAACCTAAGTTTATATGTGCATTTAGTGGCAGCTAGTGGTACAGTGTGTGTAATGCATCTTTAAAATAATGACTTAATCCTTCACAGTGCTTTCAGGGATCTCCAAGCACTAAAAATACACAAGTAGCTTTTCCCTGCTGCACCAAACAGGATTCAATTCTGTGGACCTCTGATTGCACACATATACATCTGTAGAGATCGCATTAACTGATAGAAAGTTCATAACATACAATAGCGCATTTTCCATTGTTAACTTAACTCAGTTAAGGTGTGCATTATTTTATGTGAGGTTTCCTGATGGTGAGAGACCAATTAAATAGTTACATAATATTTTACTCTTTTTAGTCATACCTTAGATTCTACTTCCGTGCTCACTGACTTCGTTCCGATTACAGTATCCATACTTTTTTTTAATGTACTTGAACCACTGTATTGAATAGCTTTGAGGTGGGCAAACCAACAAATTAACAAGGTGGGCCAATATAAGGGTCTGGTTCGTATTTTAGAGCCTGTGCATGATCCAAGCCCTTATATGTTTAATATGTAAATCATATAACAAAACTCATGTAAAATATGATAAAATTCAAGAGAAGTTTATTTCTTTAACATGTGAATCATTGACGTTAACACATCACATGAAAGCATATTAAATCAAATACAATAGTTTTTTGTACAACTGGTATTCAGAACTCATGTATTTGAAAGTGCTTTCATACACATTAATGGAAAAAATGTTGCTGAAGCAAAATATTTGCATACAATCATACAATTTAAGTATGAAAGCCACGATTTATCCCTGTTTTCTAATTTAACTTTGTAAAAGTCAGCTAGGAAATGGGTATTTGTCTTTCCACATGTTAAGGCTTTGATTTTTCTTCTTTGTGGATTTTTCTGCAATTTTTATATAGCGTGTCTTGACCCAGAGATATTGGAGCACTTTACATGAGCACCACTTTTATTAAACAAGGTCACATTCATTATTTATAGGCATGGGGAGATTAAGTGGTTTGTCCATGTTCACAGGATATTGAACCAAAGCCGAGACTCAAACCTGGTTCCTCAGTTCAAACAGGACCTTGAGCTGAGCCAGAGCCAGGCTTCAGGATCATGCCTGGCTCAACCCTTCAGTGGTTCGCCACGCCTAGAATAGCTCTCTAATTTCGAAAAGGTTAGTGATATTAACATATGGTGTCCTGCCTCCCCTTACTTTCATTATGGACCTTTTTATTTGAGATATTGTGTCAGATTAACCTATGATCTGTCTTTATTTAACACAGTATTCTATTCATCTTTCAGAAGTGTAAAAAAGCACTGTCTTCTGGTTTTAAATGGGATTGAGAAAAATCAGTTATTCTAGACAGTGGCTTAAGTTCACTATGCATTACCTGGAAGCCTGGGTTTCCTGAGTGGCTACATTGTGTGATCTCAGTCAAATCAACGTATTTCATGTGTCTAATGTACTTGAAAGTGACACTTGAGAACACTTTCAAGTAATTCAGTTTAAGATGGACTGCGTACATGTTAGAAATGGGGGTCTCTAGTTGGAAGAGGTAGGTACTTTTGTCCAAATACGGACCCTTGCTTCTAATCAGGGTATCGGGGATGCACACTTTAGATACCCCCTTCTCACCCCCTGGGTAGCTTGGCACAAGCATACAGACTTATCCCAAAGGCAATGTGTAAAGTATGTGTACTCAAAACACACAGTAATTCAGTGATAACACCACAAATGAACACCACACCAGTTCAGAAAAATAAAGTATCTTTATGTAAACGCAACAAGCCCAAAACGACAAAAATCCAGCATACATGTAATAAGAATATGGCTTAAAAAAGGTTTCAAACAACTTGGCCCATAGAAAACTATGGATGAGTGATTTCTCTCAACGTACCTCTAATTGCGACAAAATTCACAAGGCCAAACAGTCACAGAGATGGGAAGCATCGAAAAACAAAGAGATGTGACTGACACCATTGGGAGGCGATGCGACAGTTCTTCTGCACACAGGAGAAGTGATTCATCGAATACGGTCTGTGGGGGAAAGTGATACGCTGATTCCGAGATGGTTCTGGTCTGCGGGTGATGCGTTGGGAAAACGTACCGCACAGGTACAATATGTGGAAATCTGGGATGCGTCGGCAATTGATGCGGCAGCGTCGAGCGGCGCTTCATCGTTTTTTTCAGCCACGATAGGTGTGAGACGAAGCAAGATGGCGGCCCCGTAACTGAGGCTGACGCAGCAGTGTAGTGAGGGCAATGAGTTAAGCCCCCGAGGTGTGCTTCTCGTAGTCACGGCCCCGTCAATCCCATCGGAAACAACAGAGCACGGAAATTGGCTATGCCGACAGTACTCACCGGGTGTCAGCAGCTAAAGCAGGTGAAGCAGGCTCTCCGGCTCGCCCTGGCCGCGTTTGCAGCGGTTCTCTCTGCCTGTGGATTACGCGATCTCTGCGGAAGGGAGGAGAGGCGGAGCCCGGCTCCGAGGCTTCGGAGAACGACGACGCGCCGCCCCCAGCTTGGGAAGCCTTACAGAGGCAGTCAAGGAAACCAAGCACTGGAGCTGAGAGAGCTGAGTGTGCAGAGAGCGGAGAGCAGAGAGCAGAGAGCGCAGAGAGCTGTCATGCCTCCTAAGCTGGCCGCTGGGGGTAAATCAATGCCCAACAGGAAAAAATCTCAAAGAGAAGCGATAGAGCCAGAAGGAGTGGAGGTCTCACAAGGACCGCAAATGTTATCTACACAGCCTAAGAAGAAGCAGCAGGTGGCAGGTAAGACCCGGCTGGCGGCAGCATCAATCGCAGACATTTTCCCCAAGGCGGGGAAGGAAAAGGAAAAAGAAAAGGAGAAGGTTGTGGAGCTACTGGGGGTTGGTGCAAATCCTTTGGTGGATGCTATCCCTAGTAACCCGTGTTCGATCTCAGAGGAAGGCACTGCCCCCACCGTCCCTCCCGGTTTATCTATGGTTCCTATAGCACCTGCCTTAGGGCAGTATGCCATATCTTCAGATGCTATGGCTGCCCCCGATAAGCAGACCCCCGGGGGTACCATCGGAGCCCCCCTAGATACGGGGAAGGAGAGCGGGAGTACATTGGAAAATCAGCCAGGGTCAAGAATAGAAGCTAATACTGAACTACAGAAAACTGGCCTGTTGCCAACTGGCGTAAATGTCGATAAGGAAAAAGTTCCAAGTGAATATTATTTCTCAGTATCCGATGGTGCGGAGTGGTCCGAAGAAGAAGAACACAGTTCCTACCTAAGCTCTGAATCAGAGGAGGCTCTTCCATCAACTTCTGCGCGGCCCCCGGTGGTTAAAAACCAGTCTCTGAAAATTGGTCACTCTTCCCGTGAATTGAGTTGGGATCACACTCCCGACCTGGCATTGCAGGGAGGATCTGTAGCGGATGACTCTGATCGTCCCCTCCTGGAAGCCATACATCAGGAGATACTGGCTCATAGAGAAGAAACGCGACAGGATAATCGCAAAGCCCAGGCTGCCATGAGAAAGATGCAGGGAGTGGTGAGAAAGCTTTCGAAAGTTTGTACTAACACGGCTGATAGAGTTTCAAATTTGGAGGAGAGGGTGGTGTCTACGGAGGCCGAGGTAGCCGAGGCTACTAGCAAAGTGAACGCCCATTGCGCTCGGGTTACGGACTTGCAATGGAAAATGGAAGAGATGGAGAACAGGCTCCGGAGAAATAACCTGAGGGTCTTGGGGATCCCGGAGGGGATGGAAGGGCCGGACATAAAGGTATTTATAATCAAACTATTTGATCAAGCATTTCCTGAGCTCTCAAGCTGGAATTGGGCCAATGAGATCCAACGAGTTCATCGTACCCCCTTTAAGATCCGGCCCAATGCTAAGGAAGGTGATAAACCCCGGGCAGTGTTGATATTTTTTGGAAACTTCATTTTGAGACAGTCTATTGCTGAAAAGGCTAGGCCAGATGCTAGGAGGAATGGCGATGGGTTCTCCTTCTTTGTCCGACCGGACTACTGCCACACGACTGTGGAAAGAAGATGGCGCTTGAGGGAAATGATCAAACTGTTCCAGGAGAAGAGGATCCAGGCCTTTCTTGTTAATCCCGCTCAGTTAAAAGTGGTTAACGGAGGGAGGACCTTCTTCTTTTCTTCAGAAATGAAAGCGAAGGAGTACCTGGCTTCTTTGGATAGGAAGGCTGACTAGCCGGTAGACTGGACTTCGGGTGTTAATCTCTCTTACACTGGGGTGACGGGCTTGTTGATCATTCTGTTGAGTAAAAAAAAAGATATTGTTAAGCTAAGGGGCGTCTAAGGGCTTTTTTTTTTTGCTTTTTTTTTTTTAGATATTTGGCTTTGCCCTCACTCACGTACTGCACTACCATCATATGCTCAGACTTATTCTGAGCGCTTCACTTAGGGGGGTCCTGGTGAGGGATAGCCCCAGGGGTGGGGTTCTCACTAGTAGGGAGGGAGTGCAGGGTGGCTGGGTAGGAGGCGGAGGTGTGGGGTCCGACGGGGGAAAAAGTGGGGTAAATAATGCAGTTTGTTTCACTTTGTTTATCTTTTTTTCTTTTCTTTTCTTTTTTTATCAGATATCGGCGTTAGTGCTTCAGACACAGTTTAAAAAGCAGGTTCATAGTGTTGTTGATTTGTCATCTCAAGATGGTCTGCATTAGGGTTTGCTCTCTAAATATAGGTGGGCTCAATGACTGGAAGAAACGTTTAAGATTTGGTCGTTTTACTAAGAATAACAGAATTGATATACTTTGCCTTCAGGAGACCCATCTCCCTTGGTCTAAAAGGAAGTTTTTGTCCCTTACTGGTTTTGAGTTGGTAGCATGTTCTACTCAATCCTCTACAACTAGGGGGGTCGCCATTTTAGTTAAAAAAACTCTCGGCGGGGCTAGAAGGACTAAATCAGATAGCAATGGTAGATGGGTTCTGGTCGAACTCGAAAGCGGCCTGACACTCTGTGTGGTGTATGGCTCAAATGAAGACGACCCGGAGCTATTTGATTTTCTAGAATTAGAACTCGCATCCTGGCCTGCCCCCATCATCATGTGTGGTGATTTCAATATTTCTGCTGATTGGAGTGACACCGGCTTGTATCAGGGTAGAAAACCAAGAGTGTTTAGGGCAATAAAGGCCCTCATTAATTCACATGGGCTTAAGGATGTATGGGACGCAAAAGAGCCATTAAAGCAGGGTTATACTTACTTCTCAAATCCCTACCAGAAATTCTCCAAATTGGACTACTTTTTTATCTCGGTCAATGAATTAAACAAGGTTGGAATAACGAAACCGCCGAAGATATTGTCTGACCATAATCCACTTATATTGTCCTATGAAATATCCGGCTCTGATAGGGCCAGGTCTAGGTGGACCTTCGAGAGGCAACTACTGGGAGATGCCAGATTCACTGGGCATATTTTGAAATGGGCAGATGCGTTTTTCGCTGCCAATCGCTATAGTGCCTCCAGGATTACTGTCTGGGACTCTTTTAAAGCGGCTTTAAGGGGGGAAACTATAGGTTTCGGGGCTAGATTAAGAAAGGAGGACAAGAGGGAAGGTGAGAAACTAGTAGGTATTCTGACTACAGCCGAAGAACAGCATATGAGGGATATAATTAGGGGTAGAGATAGCAGGAAGAGCCAGAATGAGTTATTAAAAATTAGAGCCGAACTCCAGAAATCTATGACTCATAAAGCCTCAGCAGAGTATCAGACTTCCCGGGCTAAACGATATGAAACGGGGGAGCAGGCAGGAAGAGTGCTGGCCCTTCAAATAAGACAGGGGAGAGCTAGGAATATGATATCCTTGATCGAGGAGAATGGCAAGATATTCACTCAGCCAAATGAGATTCTACAGGCCTTTAAAGATTTCTATCAGCGCCTGTATGACGAAGGAGCCCAGGTCGATAAACAAGGCCTTGATGTGGTTGATAACGGCCCATGTCTTAACACCTCGGAGAAGGATGAACTGGATAGGGATATTAGTGAGGGGAAAATCTTAGAAGCTCTGCACGAACTAGCCTCTGGTAAGGCCGCCGGCCCGGATGGGATTCCCTTGCAAGTATATAAAAGTCTTGAACCGGTAGTTATTCCATTATTAGTGGATCTGTTCAATGGAATAATGTGTTCGGGAGTGGTTCCAGTCTCCTGGCGAGAAACTAACATCGTGGTTTTTCACAAGAAGGGTAAACCGGCGGAGAAACTTGGCTCCTACCGCCCGATTTCGCTCATAAATGCAGACACGAAGCTATACTCTAAGGTATGGGCAAAGAGATTGGGCAGGATCATTGGCGGTCTTGTCTCCCCCTGGCAACATGGTTTTATTCTGGGTCGCGGTACAACTGACCATGTTAGAAGAGCTATAGCGCTGTTTGACGCCCGGGGGGCAGGGGGAGGGGAGATGGCCATGATCCTGCTCGATGCAGAAAAAGCCTTCGACAGGGTTGTTTGGAATTTTCTCTGGGGCGTATTGGAGGGGAGAGGATTTGGTGTAAAGGTTATAAGAGCGCTCAAAGCAATGTATGTCGATCCCGTTGCCAGGGTGGTGGTTATGGGCGAGAGTTCCGAGAAATTAGATATTAAGAGGGGCACTCGCCAAGACTGCCCCTGCTCCCCAATCCTTTTCGCGCTTTATATAGACCCCCTTATTCAGAAAATTTTGGGGTCTCCCAGGATTAGCCCGGTGGTTTGAAATGGCCACACTAGTAAAATTCTGGCCTATGCCGACGACCTGGCAATAATTACAGATAATCCGCAGCAGGCACTTACGGCCTTGGTTGAAATAGCAGAGGAATTCGGTAAGAGGTCGGGTTACCTTCTTAATGAGGCCAAAACCCAAATAATCTGTTCCCCGAATATAGTTAAAAATGATTCAAGGTTTGTAGATTCAGCAACCTATTTAGGGATTAAGATCAATGCCTCAGTAGGGGAAATAATAGCTGAGAATTACCCCCCAATCATAAAATCCATTGAAAAAGAGCTAAAGAGGATAGGCGTGCTACACCTTTCTTTGATTGGGCGTGTTAATGTGTTAAAAATGTCTATCTTCCCTAGAGTTCTCTATTTGTTCAGGGCCATACCCTTATTTTTGGATGATAAAATTATCAAAAGGTTGGAGTTTATCTTTATTAAATTCGTCTGGCAGTATGGCAGGATTAGGCGGTCAACAAATTATATGTCTCTCCCTAGGGAAAGGGGTGGTTTGGCCTTACCAAATCTAAGATTGTATCATTGGTCATGCCTTTTGACACAAATGTCCATTCTGTTTCAACAAGAGGCAAACCCTGATGGTGTCAATTTGTTAGCCCTGGATCTACCTTCTATCTTTGAGCTGTTAATTGGGGAACAGGCTGTTGGGTTGTTGTGGCGTGAGGTGGACCGTAGGTATTATAAGAGGCCTCGTCTGAAGATTTTGGAGGGGGTTTGGGAGGTATGGAGGTCTATCTCGAAGCTTTGTAAAATCCCAAAGGTAAATCGTTATCTCCAGCTCTGTAACTCTAGTTTACTCCCCTCTGTTGGGTCTCACAGGAATCTACAGATTTGGAGAAATTTTGGTATTAGGTCTCTCGGCGATATCTGGGGGAACCATGCTCCGCTTGGTTTTGATACTATCCAATACCTATATGGGATTCCGACTAATCAGTGGTTCTTGTATGGTCAAGTCGCCCGGGCATTAAAGGCAGTGAGGCCAAAACCCCTGTCAATGGAGGTTGTTTCGGTTATTGAACTGTTAATGGCGGGGCATAAAAAGATTAAATTGGTATATAGGCAGCTTATCTTGCAAATACCAGATGATATGGAAAAATCGGAAGTATCTCTGGCTCGGAAATTAGATGACCCTGATGCTGACCTTGACCTGGCCATTTCCCTGAATAAAAAAGTTTTTAGATCTACTAACCTGAGGGCCCAGTATTATAAAACGATTTTTAATCTGTATCATTCTCCAGCTAAATTATATGCCTGGGGGGTCAGGGGGGATGATAGATGTCCTAGATGCAATGCAGGGCAAGCTGATCTTCTGCATATGTTTTTTCATTGCAGCTCGCTTGCCTCAGTACAGAGGGAAGTCTGTAAGTTTTGGGAGGGGCTGCTAGGTCATAAGATCGATCTATCTCCTACCCTGATGCTGCTGGGTTGTGATAATAAGCAAAAATTGTCTCAAACCGAAGAAGCGTTGGTTTTTATGTCGGTTGCGGTACTGAGGATTTTAATCTCCTCAGGCTGGAAAGATACTATGGCTCCCTCTTTTCAAATGTGGCTCTCTAGGCTGTTGAGTATTCATAACATTGAGACCAGATTGTATGAACTGAAGGGTAAAAAAATGCGAGACTTGGGCCAACATTTTTGGGCGCCGATTTCATTCTGGAGGGAGATGATCAGAAACTAGCTGAGATGGGTTTAAAAAAAAAAAAAAAAAAAAAAAAAAAGCATGCTCCCAAAATGTCCTGATAAAATGTACTGGTCAATGAGCCCTGCTGGTGCAATTTTGTATGCTGACCAAAGACTCAATTTGGAAATTGCTATTGAGCAAATCTGTAGGTTAAGATCTACTAAGTGTGCATATCACTGTGATACACTGACCGAATTATAGTACTTACACCAGTGTATGCACCAATTATACACCAGTGTGCTCATCACTGTGCCTCACTGCCTGAATGCACTGAATAAAATGTACTGGTGTGCGCATCACCATAAATACACACATCACCCTAAGTGCACTCACTTTAAAATAAATAACAATTCTTATCAGGTGTGCGCATCACCATGGCACGCAGGATGTTGACAAAATGCGTGCCTCCAAATCCAAGATGGCGGGCCATAACAAGGAGTAATGTTTCATCAGCCAATGCTTCCTGGTGTCATTTTCTCATGAACTTATTGCTATGACAACCAGCATGCATTGGTCTCCCAATAATGATCATGGCGTTTCTCCCTGACGATGGCAAAATGCGACTTCTGTTTATATTCAATCACCTGGGGTAACTAACCGTCCGTAATCTTCACGGAATGTCTGTAAATTTGCCCTCATGTTTGTTTTCCGTGATTAGTGTCTTAATGGACGGCATTCATCTGTAATTTTAGCCTCTCCACTAAACGACAAAAGTTAATTCCCAAAATTGTGATTCCTCAGCTAAGTGGAAGAGAGTGGGTCTCCTGTGCTGCGTTCCTGAGGGAGGGGAGACAGCTAAAAACAAAGAGGCCTTCTTGTCAGAGTGTCTGCTTCCCCAAAGAAATGCAAATGTGTGCAATCAGCAAGCGTAAAGGCTGCTCTGGAGCCGGTATAGGTGTGAACTGATAAAGTCACTTGAAGCTTCCTGATAAGATATTTCCTTTTTGAGAGGTACTTTAAGGGTATGTCAAGCAGAGTTGTGGAGTGTGTGCTTTTAATGCACAGTTATAAAAACTGTTTGCACTAGATATAATCTGTATATTACGGAAATCTATAATTTAGAAGCACTTTTTATCTTTAACCTAAGTTTATATGTGCATTTAGTGGCAGCTAGTGGTATAGTGTGTGTAATGCATCTTTAAAATAATGACTTAATCCTTCACAGTGCTTTCAGGGATCTCCAAGCACTAAAAATACACAAGTAGCTTTTCCCTGCTGCACCAAACAGGATTCAATTCTGTGGACCTCTGATTGCACACATAAACATCTGTAGAGATCGCATTAACTGATAGAAAGTTCATAACATACAATAGCGCATTTTCCATTGTTAACTTAACTCAGTTAAGGTGTGCATTATTTTATGTGAGGTTTCCTGATGGTGAGAGACCAATAAAATAGTTACATAATATTTTACTCTTTTTAGTCATACCTTAGATTCTACTTCCGTGCTCACTGACTTCGTTCCGATTACAGTATCCATACTTTTTTTTAATGTACTTGAACCACTGTATTGAATAGCTTTGAGGTGGGCAAACCAACAAATTAACAAGGTGGGCCAATATAAGGGTCTGGTTCGTATTTTAGAGCCTGTGCATGATCCAAGCCCTTATATGTTTAATATGTAAATCATATAACAAAACTCATGTAAAATATGATAAAATTCAAGAGAAGTTTATTTCTTTAACATGTGAAGCATTGACGTTAACACATCACATGAAAGCATATTAAATCAAATACAATAGGTTTTTGTACAACTGGTATTCAGAACTCATGTATTTGAAAGTGCTTTCATACACATTAATGGAAAAAATGTTGCTGAAGCAAAATATTTGCATACGATCATACAATTTAAGTATGAAAGCCACGATTTATCCCTGTTTTCTAATTTAACTTTGTAAAAGTCAGCTAGGAAATGGGTATTTGTCTTTCCACATGTTAAGGCTTTGATTTTTCTTCTTTGTGGATTTTTCTGCAATTTTTATATAGCGTGTCTTGACCCAGAGATATTGGAGCACTTTACATGAGCACCACTTTTATTAAACAAGGTCACATTCATTATTTATAGGCATGGGGAGATTAAGTGGTTTGTCCATGTTCACAGGATGTTGAACCAAAGCCGAGACTCAAACCTGGTTCCTCAGTTCAAACAGGACCTTGAGCTGAGCCAGAGCCAGGCTTCAGGATCATGCCTGGCTCAACCCTTCAGTGGTTCGCCACGCCTAGAATAGCTCTCTAATTTCGAAAAGGTTAGTGATATTAACATATGGTGTCCTGCCTCCCCTTACTTTCATTATGGACCTTTTTATATGAGATATTGTGTCAGATTAACCTATGATCTGTCTTTATTTAACACAGTATTCTATTCATCTTTCAGAAGTGTAAAAAAGCACTGTCTTCTGGTTTTAAATGGGATTGAGAAAAATCAGTTATTCTAGACAGTGGCTTAAGTTCACTATGCATTACCTGGAAGCCTGGGTTTCCTGAGTGGCTACATTGTGTGATCTCAGTCAAATCAACGTATTTCATGTGTCTAATGTACTTGAAAGTGACACTTGAGAACACTTTCAAGTAATTCAGTTTAAGATGGACTGCGTACATGTTAGAAATGGGGGTCTCTAGTTGGAAGAGGTAGGTACTTTTGTCCAAATACGGACCCTTGCTTCTAGTCAGGGTATGGGGGATGCACACTTTAGATAACCCCTTCTCAGCCCCTGGGTAGCTTGGCACAAGCATACAGACTTATCCCAAAGGCAATGTGTAAAGTATGTGTACTCAAAACACACAGTAATTCAGTGATAACACCACAAATGAACACCACACCAGTTCAGAAAAATAAAGTATCTTTATGTAAACGCAACAAGCCCAAAACGACAAAAATCCAGCATACATGTAATAAGAATATGGCTTAAAAAAGGTTTCAAACAACTTGGCCCATAGAAAACTATGGATGAGTGATTTCTCTCAACGTACCTGTAATTGCGACAAAATTCACAAGGCCAAACAGTCACAGAGATGGGAAGCATCGAAAAACAAAGAGATGTGACTGACACCATTGGGAGGCGATGCGACAGTTCTTCTGCACACAGGAGAAGTGATTCATCGAATACGGTCTGTGGGGGGAAGTGATACGCTGATTCCGAGATGGTTCTGGTCTGCGGGTGATGCGTTGGGAAAACGTACCGCACAGGTACAATATGTGGAAATCTGGGATGCATCGGCAATTGATGCGGCAGCGTCGAGCGGCGCTTCATCGTTTTTTTCAGCCACGATATGTTGTTGCGCCGATTCTTGCGCTGTTTCCGTTTCGGTTTTGGCAGCGGTGCAACACGGCGATGCGTGGATATTATTCTCACAGAGCAGTTCTGCGTCGGAAAACCAGCCTCAAGTAGAGTGATGCGTCGATTTTCTTGTAGTTGCATAGCTTTTCCAGCTTCAAATAGCAGAAACAACCTACAGAGGCCCTACACAGTCACAGGCACCTCTTGGCAGGTCAGAACTCCCAGCAAGGAAGTTCAGGGGAGCTGGGGGTGAAGTATCTGTGTCTCTGAGACTTCAAAACTGGAGGCAAGCTCTACTCACTCCCTTGGAGATCTTCCTCAAGCAGGAGGACACAGCAAACAGCAAAGTCCTTGTCCATTCCCTGGCAGAGACAGCTACTGCAGGCCAACCCCAGACAGCACACAGCAAAGGGGCAGTACTCCTCCTCCAGATTCTCTAACTCTACTCCTTGGCAAAGGTTCCTCTTTATCAGGGCCGGCTGCAGGGCGGTGCGATCAGTGCAACCGCACCGGGCGTTGACTTGTGGTGGGGGCGTCATTTTTGAAAATGTATATTAGCATTTTAAATGTACCTGCTGCCGCATTCCTGGCCTCCAGCAATTTTCAGACATCAACTAAAATGTCAAGATAACTCCAGTGATTAATTGTCTTACTGGAAAGAGACCAGAGGTTTGTCTATTAGAAGTTTTGACTCATCCTAAGGTAGTGCAGAGGGTTAAACTGCCTGCTGCCAGGAACGTGTATCATGCCGATAACGAAATGCATACAATGTAAATAGGTCAATGGGTTACTGCTTCTATAAAAGAACTCCTTTTGTTACTTGTCCTTTATTAGTCAAAATCCTAAATAAAAAGCTATTAACTGTCACCCTAGAGCTGCTGCAAACTGCAAGGTATATGTTAGAGCTATAGTTTTTTTTGCCCAGTCTTTCATCATCCTAATTTTGTGAAAAGGGTTCAATTGGGTAGAAAACAATTCCTATTACGAAAAAGAACCCCTAAAATTGATGTTACGTTTTAAAGTCAGAATTTGTGCTTTTCCAGTATTAGGACTCAAACCATATTGCCTACCAGTATCGATGAAATGTCACTCCTACACTACACCTTGTAGTCCTGTCTTATGTAACATGTTCTATACACTGATTTAAACACATATGATTGTCTCTGTGCAATGTGTGTGTGGTGTAAAGTGCTCTGACACCTTACACTGGTGTTATAAAACTAAATGGATCTGAGAGACAGTGGGTATGCAGTCTTGAGAGGCACTGTTAAAGGGTGCTAGTTAGGGATTCCGTGGCAGAGGTGGTCTTTGGGGAAGCACCAACGGAGATTGTCACACAGGGCGCCACCAGCGCTAAAGCCTGCCCTGCTCTTCATTCCAGAAGTAGTCTAAAGTTCTGGGGTTTTAGGTCTAATACTTATAACCCAAAATGTCTTTGTTCTTTTTGTGCAAGGGTCTCTGAGCCCAGTTCAAACAAGTTCTGTTCTCACTGGTGCAGTATGGCCACAGGAGGTGGGGACAGCATGGTGCAAGGGATACAGGCCCTATTTAGGTGCAAGGAAATCTCCCATTACTCTAAATGAAGCCAAGCCCTATTCAGCTCAGCTCTGAGTTATCCAGGAAGGGTCAGGCACACCTCCACCCCCGCAGTGGCTGTCTAAAGTGAATGCGCATCCCCAGTCCCTGTCACTCTAAAACCAGACGGTCAATACATAAACAGACAGAGGCACACAGAATGGTTAAACATGAAAATGCATACTTTCTTAAAGTGAGCCTAAACTTTATTCCTCTATCTTGTCCCAATAGGAAGTTATACTTGTAAGATATTACAAGTATAACATCCCTGTCCCTTTCTATCTATGGGGCAACATAGCCTTTCAATAGTGAAAAACAAAATTGGCAGTATTTCACTATCAGTACATGTCACACACACCAGTACATGTCCTACCTTTCACATACACTGCATCTTGCCCAGGGGGTACCTTCGGCCTACCATAGGGGTGCCTGACATGTAAGAAAAGGGAAGGTTAGGGCCTGGCAAGTAGGTGCACTTGCCAAGTTGACATGGCAGATGAAACCGGCACGCAGACACTGCTGTGGCAGGTATGAGATACCTTTTCAGGACTACTCATGTGGGTGGCACAATTAGTGCTGCAGGCCCACTAGTAGTATTTGATTTGCAGACCCTGGCACACTTCAGTGTACTGTACTAGGGACTTACTAGTAAATTAAATATGTCAGTCAGGGAGAACGAATTGTAACAACAATTTATACAGGGAGCACTTGCATTTAGACACTGATCAGCAGTGGCAAAACGTCCAAAGCATCTAAGCCAACAAAAACGGAATCCAGCAGAGCATCAAAACTACAGGAGGTAGAGGCAAAAAGTCAGGGGAAACCACGCCAAGTATGCCAAGTCTAACAGTACAAAAAAATAACTTGCATGATTTATTACCCTGGAATGTTCCACGCTCCATAACAATAATATTGGCCATGATGTTAGGGGCATATAGAAATCAACAGGGAGGGAATAAGAAGCAGAGATCCATCCGGCTTCCAATGGTTAGTACAAATAATCAAGTTGTGGGAGAATGGATCACTTGTCCTGTAAAATCAGGGTCTTTGATGTTGGGAAACTTTGTAAAAAACCCTCATATGAGTACACAGGTCGGGGGCAGTGTATCTTGATTCTCCGCCTTGGTGTACTGTCACAGCATCATCATTGGGTTTTCTTTTGTATATATGCTGTCCTCCACCTGGAGGTAGACCAACTGATTTATCAGTAGTGTCCAGATATCAAAAGAAAGAGGGACGTGCAGGTGCTCATAAGTGGTGAACTTAAAATTCCCTACTGCACTCAAAATACAGTAAAAACTTTAATAAAGATACGAGTGAAGTGGGAAATTAAAACAAAAAAGTGTGATGCGTATATAGACGAAGTTACTAGTCTATTGCATCAGTGGGTCAGGTCAACATGTTTCAGCCTTCTCACACATTCTTGAGGTTTTCTTCAGGACCAGAATGTATTAGGGGCTCGTTCTGCCACCTAATGTAAGTGATAGAGTCGTCACTTATATCTTTGTGTTATTCTTAGATCTGTTGTATCTGTAATTGGAATCAAAATACGTATATATGTCACACTAATTAGTGTACCCTCTGTTAATGATATTGCGACCATTTGTCCTATATTGCGAAATCGTGCTATGACAGTATTAGTATACTTTACATTATTGTCATGTTATAAAATAAACAGGTTCAACAGGAGTGTTGGAGCGCTCGTACTAATTCAAACAAATATGGGGAGGCAGGTGAAAGGACTATAAGAGGAGACACATTTCATGAATGTCTACAGAAGCGGTGAATATGCATAATCTTTACTAGTTATCTCCGCATTGTAAAAGTTTCGATATTGTGAAAAATCAATGCGCGTGTGTCATGATTATTAATACGGTGATTTGTGCTGGTAGATAATCCCAATAGGTGTATAAATAACGTCGCTGTGAGGTTAAGGATGTTATATATTGATATCGCCTGTGGTGCTATCTGTTCGGCGTGGTTACAGATATCGCTTATTTAGCCGAGTAGGTATCTTTCAGCGTTGTTACCTTTGTAAATGCTGTGCTGTGGCTTCCTCAGGACATCAGAGATCCAGGAGAGAGCCTGTTCCTATGAAATTAGATTATGTTTAGTGAGGGATCGCTTACCGCGTTTGTCGTCTGCCTCGTGGTTACGAGGAATGAGCGCTTACCGGTTCTTCCTGTTACGCAACTTGTGCTGTCTCTGATCGCGGTGTCCCGGTAAACGCGGGGCCGCATATCGCTCGTATTTACATAGTCTGCCAGAGGTTAAAGACTAAGAAAGGACTCATTTTTTGTCGTACTGGTTGGCATAGTGGTTGGCATTGTGGTAGTTATAATGGAAAAGAGACTACGTTCTATTTCAGAATTATCTTAACAAATCCTATGGAATGTCAATGACAATACAATTCATAAGTTAAAATTGGTGACACCAGAAGATAAAGGTAAACATTATAGATAGCCACTTTACCATAGCGAAGACAGCCCTATTGTCCCTATCTCTGAGTGAGACCGTCATTATGAAGATATCATGCCAGTGTGTGCCAGGGGATAAAATCGTTCAACCCTTCGGTATCCGTTTTGAGACGATGGATCCAGCGTTGTTCTTTTTCAAAAAGGACACGTTCAACGTTGTTGGTTTTTATGTGTAGGGTTTCCAGAACCACCCATTTGAGATCGTCTATACTATGGTTTTTCTCTATATGGTGTTTGCTCATCTTGGTTGTGGCTCTTCTACAGTTCACATTGCTTTTGTGTTCTCCTATACGGAGTTTGATTTTCCGGCATGTCATGCCTATGTATCTGCTTTTGCATGGACACGTGATCATATATATCACGTGGGTCGTATTGCAATTTGTATGGTGACGTAAGGTCCATGTAAAGTTGGGTAGCAATTCTAGTTTTTTTGTTGCTGTAGTGAGTTTGCACACTGTGCATGACCCACATGGGTTCCAAATTGATGTTAGGCTCTCTTTATTGACAACTGGTGCAGGTCTCGTATGCACTAAGTGGTCCCTCAGGTTTCGTGTCCTTTTATTAGCGAATCTAGGTTTTGGCCATTGTAAGGTGTTTGAAGTTAGAATTCTCCAATTCCGGTTAATGATTATCTTGACTGTGTTGGTAGAGGTACTGTAAGTAGTAACACATGTCAGTAGGTCTGGAGGTGTTGCCTTTGGTGTTGTTTCCAAAAGGCTCTCTCTTGCTTGGTTACGTGCTCTCTTTTGACATTTCTTGATGATTCTGTTTGGATAGTCTCGCAAATGTAGTTTCCTTTCCAGATCTCTGGCTTGATCTTTATAGTTCTCAATAGTACTGCAGTTATGTTTGAGATGTAGGAACTGGCTGTAGGGTAAGTTTTCCCTCAAGGGGCGAGGGTGAAAGCTGTTATAGGAAAGTATGCTGTTCCGCGCTGTGGGTTTGAAAAATGTCTTCAGGGTATTATTTTCTGTGTAGATTGTTATGTCTAGGAAGTCAAGTTGTTCTCTGTTTGATGTGCATGTGAACTTCAAGCATTCGTCTCTACTGTTCATCCATGTTAGGAATTCATTCAGTGTTTCCTGTGAGTCTTCCCATATCATGATTACATCGTCAATATAACGTCGCCAGAAACGTATCTGTGAGTGAAAGGGGTTATTTTGATTCTGTATGAACTGTTGCTCAAAGGTACTTACATAGAGCCCGGCCACACTCGGGGTGAAGGTACTACCCATAGAAGTACCGTGGCATTGGCCAAACAGCATCCCTTCATATTCAAAATAGTTCTCTGTAAGTGCTATCCTGCAACATTCCAATACGAAATTTCTGGGTGTGTGGTAATTCCATGTTTCAGAGAATAGAATGTTTTCAAGAGTTTCTAAGGTCTTCTGTTGTGGTAGACTAGTGTAGAGACTCTCTACATCGAGTCCTACTAAGTACATGGTTCTTTCATTGTACATCTGGCCTTCAAGTTGGTTGAGAAGATCTCGTGTGTCTTTGAGGTATGTCGGGGTTCCTTGTACCAGTGGTCTGAGAAACTGGTCTGCAAATTGTGACAACGGTTCTAACACAGACCCTATTCCTGAGAAAATAGGACGACCAGATGGTGGTGTTCTGTTCTTATGGGTTTTTGGTAAACAGTAGAAGTAGGGCACTTTGGGACTGCTGGTTCTCAAAAAGTCTGCTTCATTTTTCGAAATCCAGTTGTTCACTTCCGCCTCTTCTACCATTAGATCAATAGTCCTCTTTAGTCTAGCAGTTGGATCGATAGTGAGCTTCTTGTAGAATCTTGGATCGGACAGTAGTTCCAGACATTGTTGGTTGTACCTTTCTTTGCTCAATAGGACAATCGCCCTTCCTTTATCAGCTGGCTTAATTACTAGATCATTGTTCTTTGGTATATCTTCTAGGGCTCTCTGCTTTTGTTTAGTCATGTTTAAATAATGTTTTTTTGCTGTGGGTTTGATGTTTTCAACCTCTTTCATTACTGCCTGTTCGAATGCCTGTATATCTACTGGAACCTTGTGTGATGGGGGAGAGAATGTTGATTTAGGTCTCAGACTGGTATCGTACTCAGAGGTTTGTTCCTCTTTATGCATAAAGAATGCCTTCAGTTTGATTTTCCTGCAGAATTCTGCTATTTCGCATCGAGTTTTGAAAATGTCTAAGGATGGTGTTGGAACAAAACACAATCCTTTATTTAGGACTTTTTCTTGATCAGTCGTCAGAGTCATATCTGTGAGGTTTATCACCAGTGACTCGTTGAACTGGGTCCGGGTTGTTCCTTCGTCATGCTGCGGGTGTGAACTTGTCTTTCCTGATCATCCCAAGTAACTCCCCTTCTTCTCCCCCTTCTTGAATTTGGGCGTCTTCCTAAAAGAGGAGGAGGTGCAGACATATTCATCATGGGTCCTATTGTTTGAGGGCCTGTATAATATGGATTCATCCATCCATAGAAGTTTGGCATGAAAGGTTGGAAATTTGGTTGTGATTGTTCATAGTATCTGGGGGTCTGCCATCTGTTCCCACGTTGACGTTGGTTCCGTTTGTAGTGGAACTTTCCTCATCTTTGGTAGTTACCATCATCACTACTCCAATCAGAATTGTTACTCGACGATTCTCCCATAGAATCTTCTTCACCTTGGTCTGGAGCTATATAGTCTTCCTTTGCATATGGATGCATTTTTTCTACTGAGAAACGTTTCAGGTCTTTGCCTAGTTTCTGGATCATATTCTGAGTTATATAGTCTTTAGTCTCGTTCATTTCTCGATTGATTTCTTCCAGTCTTTTCTTATAGACCGAGATCTGAACTGTTGTTTTGAGTTTAGCTTCAATGCCTTGTATTTTTATTGTCAATGCTTCGACTAATCTCCTAAATCCTAAATAAAGGATTGGGTTTTGTTCCCACACCATCCTTAGACATTTTCAAAACTCGATGCGAAATAGCAGAATTCTGCAGGAAAATCAAACTGAAGGCATTCTTTATGCATAAAGAGGAACAAACCTCTGAGTACGATACCAGTCTGAGACCTAAATCAACATTCTCTCCCCCATCACACACGGTTCCAGTAGAAATACAGGCATTCGAACAGGCAGTAATGAAAGAGGTTGAAAACATCAAACCCACAGCAAAAAAACATTATGTAAACATGACTAAACAAGAGCAGAGAGCCCTAGAAGATATACGAAAGAACAATGATCTATTAATTAAGCCAGCTGATAAAGGAGGGGCGATTGTCCTATTGAGCAAAGAAAGGTACAACCAACAATGTCTGGAACTACTGTCCGATCAAAGATTCTACAAGAAGCTCACTATCAATCCAACTGCTAGACTAAAGAGGACTATTGATCTAATGGTAGAAGAGGCGGATTTCGAAAAATGAAGCAGACTTTTTGAGAACCAGCAGTCCCAAAGTGCCCTACTTCTACTCTTTACCAAAAACCCATAAGAACAGAACACCACCATCTGGTCGTCCTATTTTCTCAGGAATAGGGTCTGTGTTAGAACCGTTGTCACAATTTGCAGACCAGTTTCTCAGACCACTGGTACAAGGAACCCCGACATACCTCAAAGACACACGAGATCTTCTCAACCAACTTGAAGGCCAGATGTACAATGAAAGAACCATGTACTTAGTAGGACTCGATGTAGAGAGTCTCTACACTAGTCTACCACAACAGAAGACCTTAGAAACTCTTGAAAACATTCTATTCTCTGAAACATGGAATTACCACACACCCAGAAATTTCGTATTGGAATGTTGCAGGATAGCACTTACAGAGAACTATTTTGAATATGAAGGGATGCTGTTTGGCCAATGCCACGGTACTTCTATGGGTAGTACCTTCACCCCGAGTGTGGCCGGGCTCTATGTAAGTACCTTTGAGCAACAGTTCATACAGAATCAAAGTAACCCCTTTCACTCACAGATACGTTTCTGGCGACGTTATATTGACGATGTAATCATGATATGGGAAGACTCACAGGAAACACTGAATGAATTCCTAACATGGATGAACAGTAGAGACGAATGCTTGAAGTTCACATGCACATCAAACAGAGAACAACTTGACATCCTAGACATAACAATCTACACAGAAAATAATACCCTGCAGACCAAGACATTTTTCAAACCTACAGCGTGGAACAGCATACTTTCCTATAACAGCTTTCACCCTCGCCCCTTGAGGGAAAACTTACCCTACAGCCAGTTCCTACGTCTCAAACGTAACTGCAGTACTATTGAGAACTATAAAGATCAAGCCAGAGATCTGGAAAGGAAACTACATTTGCGAGACTATCCGAACAGAATCATCAAGAAATGTCAAAAGAGAGCACGTAACCAAGCAAGAGAGAGCCTTTTGGAAACAACACCAAAGGCAACACCTCCAGACCTACTGACATGTGTTACTACTTACAGTACCTCTACCAACACAGTCAAGAAAATCATTAACCGGAAGTGGAGAATTCTAACTTCAAACACCTTACAATGGCCAAAGCCTAGATTCGCTAATAAAAGGACACAAAACCTGAGGGACGACTTAGTGCATACGAGACCTGCACCAGTTGTCAATATAGAGAGCCTAACATCAATTTGGAACTTGAGTCCCATCATGGGTCATTACCCATGTGGGTCATGCACAGTGTGCAAACTCACTACAGCAACAAAAAAACTAGAATTGCTACCCAACTTTACATGGACCTTACGTCACCATACAAATTGCAATACGACCCACGTGATATATATGATCACGTGTTCATGCAAAAGCAGATACATAGGCATGACATGCCGGAAAATCAAACTCCGTATAGGAGAACACAAAAGCAATGTGAACTGTAGAAGAGCCACAACCAAGATGAGCAAACACTATATAGAGAAAAACCATAGTATAGACGATCTCAAATGGGTGGTTCTGGAAACCCTACACATAAAAACCAACAACGTTGAACGTGTCCTTTTTGAAAAAGAACAACGCTGGATCCATCGTCTCAAAACGGATACCGAAGGGTTGAACAATTTTATCCCCTGGCACACACTGGCATGATATCTTCATAATGACGGTCTCACTCAGAGATAGGGACAATAGGGCTGTCTTCGCTATGGTAAAGTGGCTATCTATAATGTTTACCTTTATCTTCTGGTGTCACCAATTTTAACTTATGAATTCTATTGTCATTGACATTCCATAGGATTTGTTAAGATATTTCTGAAATAGAACGTAGTCTCTTTTCCATTATAACTACCACAATGCCAACCACTATGCCAACCAGTATGACAAAAAATGAGTCCTTTCTTAGTCTTTAACCTCTGGCAGACTATGTAAATATGAGTGATACGCGGCCCCGCGTTTACCGGGACACCGCGATCAGAGACAGCACAAGTTGTGTAACAGGAAGAACCGGTAAGCGCTCATTCCTCGTAACGACGAGGCAGACGACAAACGCGGTAAGCGATCCCTCACTAAATATAATCTAATTTCATAGGAACAGGCTCTCTCCTGGAGCTCTGATGTCCTGAGGAAGCCACAACATGGCATTTACAAAGGTAACAACGCTGAAAGATACCTACGCGGCTAAATAAGCGATATCTGTAACCACGCCGAACAGATAGCACCACAGGCGATATTAATATATAACATCCTTAACCTCACAGCGACGTTATTTATATACCTATTGGGATCATCTACCAGCACAAATCGCCGTATTAATAATCATGACACACGCGCATTGATTCTTCACAATATCGAAACTTTTACAATGCGGAAATAACTAGTAAAGATTATGCATATTCACCGCTTCTTTAGACATTCACGAAATGTGTCTCCTCTTATAGTCCTTTCACCTGCCTCCCCATATTTGTTTGAATTAGTACGAGCGCTCCAACACTCCTGTTGAACCTGTTTATTTTATAACATGACAATAATGTAAAGTATACTAATACTGTCATAGCACGATTTCGCAATATAGGACAAATGGTCGCAATATCATTAACAGAGGGTACACTAATTATTGTGACATATATACGTATTTTGATTCCAACTACAGATACAACAGATCTAAGAATAACACAAAGATATAAGTGACGACCCTATCACTTACATTAGGTGGCAGAACGAGCCCCTAATACATTCTGGTCCTGACGAAAGCCTCAAGAATGCGTGAGAAGGCTGAAACATGTTGACCTGACCCACTGATACAATAGACTAGTAACTTCGTCTATATACGCATCACACTTTTTGTTTTAATTTCCCACTTCACTCGTATCTTTATTAAAGTTTTTACTGTATTTTGAGTGCAGTAGGGAATTTTAAGTTCACCACTTATTAGCACCTGCACGTCCCTCGTTCTTTTGATATCTGGACACTACTGATAAATCAGTTGGTCTACCTCCAGGTGGAGGACAGCATATATACAAAAGAAAACCCAATGATGATGCTATGACAGTACACCAAGGCGGAGAATCAAGATACACCGCCCCCGACCTGTGTACTCATATGATGGTTTTTTACAAAGTTTCCCAACATCAAAGACCCTGATTTTACAGGACAAGTGATCCATTCTCCCACAACTTGATTATTTGTCATGATGTTAGGGGCACCAGATAATTGGTTCACTTTGTTCACTCCTGGTGTAGTCAAGAGGGATGGTTAATGAATGTGTTTAAAGATCATGTTTAGAAACTTTCATTGCAGATAAATGCCAAAAAAATGTTGTGTCGTAATGCACTACATTGAAACACTGCCATATGTTTTTTTAAAGATTGCAGTGTTGTGTGCCAAAATAGGTTACAAAGCAGTAGCCAGTTATGTAGCAATAGATTCCATAATACAATTGCAGAAGAACAGTGCTGGGCTATTTATGAACAATTAGCACACAATTTTTACATTTTTCTTTGCAACAAACTGACCCATAATAAACTGTCAATTCCCACCCCCTCTACGGTTGCCGCTGCTTTAACTATTAGCATAAAGAAGCAGAGCAATGAACCCTGTGGTGCTTAGATGAAAGAGTTCTAGAGGGGAAATCATGACAGTGTGTCGTAAATAGGCACCCTTAAACCACTGCTTTGAGTAGTTGTTTAGATGTGACAAGAACAACTTCTATATACAAACTAAGAGTGCATGTGTCTGGATGGATTATGGGGGGAGAGTTTCGTCCTTAGTACAGTCTTTAAAATGTCACCCAAAATTCCCATGCCTGTGCAATAAAATATTTTATCAGATCAGCTCATTCCTCCGTGAGTAACAGGGTGCTCACAAATCAAAACAAAGAAAGCCAGACTTTGGTCCAACTTATGCTAAATGGAGGAAGTGGATTCTTCCAGAACAGTACAATATTGCATTTGTCTAGCAGAAGAGCCAGGTCGAGGACTTCTTCTAGCGGATTCGTTAATACATGGCCCACAACTGTCAACAGCACCTCCAGAACTCTCTGCCAGTATGAAAGGAGTGTGGGGCAAACCCAAAGATTCAGCGAGGACATGCAGCTGCGACAGGTATATTTTGTTAATTGGGGCAGGATATTAAATTGAATGTACTTAACATGGGACCTGTGGGATTCTTTGTCTGCATACATATTTTAGTCCAGTCCATATCATGCAGAGGTTCGGCCATGTCAGTCTCCCAGTTAGTATGGAGAGAAGACCTGTAGTGGTCCCCATGTTAGGGAAAGCTCTGTACACCCATATTATCAGTTTGCTGCCAGATCCTATTGTGTAGAGCATCTGGTACACTTCATGTGGGGGTGTTAGGGAGCAGACATGAAATAGGGCATTTAATGATTGTTTAAGGTGTTCATAAGAAAGGAATTGACGTGGGTAAAGATTCTAGTCTGCCGTAAGGGTTTTAAAATCTAGTAGCTCACTGTCAACAGACAAATTCCCCCTTTTTGAGAAAGGCCTGCAGCATGCCACTGACAGAGTTGCGCTGAGCCAAGCTATCCTGTGCAAGTGGTGAGGCCTAGCAAATGTAGTATTGTGTTAATGTTAATGAGTTTATGGGTTCTAGTAAGGCAAGAGAAAGCTGTGCGGGATAACCCTTGGTGGCGTTGGTTGGAATTGTCGGTAGGAAACAATGAGTTGTCCAGTAAGCCCTCCCTAAAGTCTTTATGGGTAAAACTAAACCAAGATATCGTTCCCGAGCATAAGCAGTTTAGTGTTCAAGCAGATGATATTAGTATTTCAAAGAGAAGATTCAGTCCATGTGGGGTAAGAAATAGCTGGTATCCGTCATAAGCAAGCAACACAGTATAGGCGAATATCTCGGTAAGACACGAAAAATATATATAATGTGGTCAGCGTATCTCCTAGCTGGAACAGTAGTAAATCGGAAAGACGGAAAGTACTCCGTTCATCATCTAAGCCTTCTTGAAGTGTGAACACGAGATACGCTGACCGGATTATATATATTTTTCGTGTCTTACCGAGATATTCACCTATACTGTGTTGCTTACTTATGACAGATACCAGCTATTTTTTACTCCACTTGGTAGGGGTACCACACATAGGTTTTACCCAATGTATGGAGTGTTGCTTTCTTTGAGATAGTTTATGCCCTGAGGAAGCCGTTGGGCCATTCACCCAAGACGAAACACGTGTTGGCTGCAACATTTCTGTTTACCTGTCATCATGAACCACTGTGTTATAACCATAAGGGGAGATCCTGAGAATTAAGACAATAGAGAAGACTATCTTTTGAATACATGGACTGAATCTTCTCTTTGAAATACTAATATCATCTGCTTGAACACTCGACTGCTTATTCTCGGGTACGATATCTTGTTTTAGTATTTATCTTCTGTGTACCTGCAGTAACGGAGGATTATTGGGAAATTGGTGGCTGTTTTCCTTTCTGTTCCCTTGAACACTTTTTGTCCGTTTTAAATACAAATATTGATTTTGCGCAAGTGTAACCTAGCCACTTTTTGAAGTATGGGTAAACCTTGTCACATGAAGGAGCAGCCAGACAAGCAGTGAGCCACCAAATGAGCTATGCAGCTAAATATTAGCATTCTAAGTCCAGAAGGGCTAATCCACCTACAGTCACAGGTAGCTTTAGAGTGGTAAGAGCTACCCAGCGGCTCCCTGGTCCCCAGATCAGAAGTGGAGGTGTTGAGGTATCTGATGAAGGAACGAGGGATGAGGAGGTGAAGGTTTTCATGATAACACAATAACTAGCACCGTCATCTTCATTAGTTCCACATGGCTCTTTACTGAAAGAGGAAGAGAAGATCATAAAGCAAACTGGGCTAAGTATTGAAAGGTAACTGATGCCCGTTCAATGTGGGGTCTAATTGTATAGAAAGGGGAAAAAACTACCATATGTTACAGCAACACGTCTTACAATATACAATGTTTATCATGTTCTTAAATTTTGCTTGTGTAATTTACATCCAAAATATTTCGAGGATTCTGCATAATATTTTGGCACTTAAGGATGAGCCACATCACTGGTTGGGCCTTGAATAGACTGCAGAACTATTTTAAGACATGGCCAGGGTGGCAAATTGCCCAGCACAACCTTCTGAAGTAGTTTTGGCCACTGCGCACCCTTCACATGCACAATCAGCAGCTCATTGCACCAGCAGGGTTTGCCATGGTGTGTGGGTGCTACTTGTTCAACCACCTAACAGTGCCTCTTCTGTTAATCTTCTCTCTTCTGAGACAAATCCCTAAGTACAAAATACTTTCCGATACTCATGGCGTTCTTAGAAACAATCCTTAAAATCAGTTGCCGCTGATCTCCCATCTAAGCTCAATTTCGTCTTGCTCTTGAGTTCTACTTGTCTGGTATTTTGGGCTCCCAGTTCTGAGCAGAATGTAGAATCCCTGACGCACACTCTAGTGCGGTGACTCTAGAGACAAGTTGTGGGTACCTCACATCTTGACATTAGGTGTGAGATATCGCTCATACAATCTGCTCCACATCATTAATTTCTTTTTAGGTTTAACATCGACTGGAGGTTGAGGTGAGGCAGATGTTTTTGTTAAACTTGTCTAAACTAGCACATAGCTCACTTACCTTAATGTTTCCCAAACTGCTGGCCATAGGTTTTAAAATGTTTAGAAACATGATCAAAAGTTGGCTGTTAATAATAGGATATTAATTTACTATTGAACAAGGACATAATGTGTCACCTGAATAAGGCATACCGCGACGGTAAGAGCCACGGAAAAAATGCCTGTAGCTGGTGGAGAAGGCGAAAACCCGTCCGCGGCGTTCGGATTCACGGTGGAAACACACCAACCCGCCCCCAGGACAGCGGAGACACCGGCTGCAAAATTAGGATATCCCCGATGTGACCGCGGTACGTTCCGCTGTTTCTGACCGCCGCGGTCGACAAAACAGTGATGAATGGGAAAGACGGTGGAAGGGCTGTAATGGCGGTCGAAATGAAAATACACAACAAGGCCACCAAGTGCATACAGCAAACTAGTCTTGCCCCCCAAAGCACCTAACACATCCCAAAGACACACCCCCATGGCAAATTCAAAAAGTACACATCCCAGGACAACTCACACAACACACCTGACAGCAATACCCCATTTTGACATACCCACATAACTGAGTATAAATCCAGCCCCTTCCCTGACCACAATCCTTTACAATACTCCAGAAGTGAAGGGACAAACACCACAGCTGAAAGGAGAGGCAAATCATCACACCACACACACATCACCACCACCACCACCACTTCCACACCTGCACCTCTAACCCCTTTGCACATCACACACAATACACATCACCACCACAACCACCACTTCCTCACCTGCACCTCTCACCCCTTGGCACATCACACACCATGGCACCACAGAATATGCCAAAATTCACAGAGAATGAGTTGAAGGTTATGGTAGATGAGATATTCAGAGTTGAACCACAATTGTTTGGTAACCTGGTCCAACAGACACCATTAGCCACCAGAACACAAATGTGGGTAAGGATAGTTGCCAAGGTCAATGCAGTAGGGACCACCCCGCACAGCAAAAATAAAATCATGAAGAGGGCATGACTTGAAGAGAGTCGTGAAGAAGAAGAGGAGCCACAACCGTGAACTGGCTCAGAGGACTGCCGGTGGCCCTCCCATTCCACTAAAAACATTCACTTCAGGGGAGGAGAAGGTGCTTGCCATACTGCATCCAGAGAGTCTTACAGGAATAGCCGGGGGAGTGCAGGCTGGTAAGTACAAACAAATGTATACCATCACACTGCTATGTACTGTCTTGCACAACTACAAAGCTACACCTCCTAGGTCCAAGTCCATCCATCTGCACCACAATACCCAACACAGGTCTCACAGATGTAACATTCACTCCATCTGATTCGCCCGAAAGCTACACAGCATTTACAGGGTGGCATGTGTCCAGGCAACTAGCACCACAACTCCCACCAGGCACCCCTGGCCCACCCCTGAGCAGGATGGAGCACTCCCCCCCACCCAGAAACATGTGACAGCCATTGTATCTCATCAACCAAACTCACAGGTAGGTAGCCATCTTCCCAGGGAGGGCTGTTTGGGGGTGGGAGGCCTGCAATACAACTCCCACCATGCACCCCTGTCCCACCCCTGAGCAGGATGGAGCACTCCCTCCCACCCTAAAGCATGCAGCAGCCATTAGATCGCTACAAACAAACTAACAGGTAGGTAGCCATCTTCACAGGGATGGCTGTCTGGGTGTGGGAGGCCTGCAATACAACTCCCACCATGCACCCCTGTCCCACCCCTGAGCAGGTTACATAACATGACCGCGTTTTTAACCTTGGGTTGACTCACAGAATGAAATAAAATAATCGGAATTATATATGTGGGCCAGACCTAATTTTACGTTTAAGACTTCACGGGTCTTTTTCTTTTCAATAAAACCTTTCCCTTTCTTTTGTGGTTTTGGGCTGCCTATACAAACCTCCCTGTTTGTCATATGAGAAAGACATCAATGATGAGAAATTTGTGAGCAAACTGGTGAGAACCTGCCAGCAGCTCCCCTGGTGTTGCGCACGTGAGATGCTTTCTCATTTTTTCACACATTTTTTCACACCTTTTTTCTGTTTTTAGTCTTCACAGAAGTTGGTGGAATAATTGTCACATGGTTGGTGAATTTTTTCACTTTTTGGAATTTTAAAATACTAATTTCCATGGCACAAGGGACTTATTGATAGTTCATGTTTACAACTACTTCTGATGGTGTAATAGTTGTTTACATTACCCTCCTATTTATCCCATGTATTCAAATAAGTGCTCTATTATTACCAGGTCTTGTGTTTTGCACCACCCCTGAGCAGGACGGAGCACTCCTTCCCACCCAGAAGCATGTGGCAGCCATTAGATCACTACAAACAAACTAACAGGTAGGTAGACATCTTCACAGGGAGGGCTGCTTGGGGGTGGGAGGCCTGCAGTACAACTCCCACCATGCACCCCAGTCCCACCCCTGAGCAGGATGGAGCACTCACCCCCACCCAGAAGGATGTGGCAGCCATTGTATCTCATCAACCAAACTCACAGGTAGGTAGCCATCTTCTCAGGGAGGGTTGTTTGGGGGTGGGAGGCTTGCACAACATCTCCCACCAGCCCCCTGACCCACCCCTGAGCAGGATGTAGCACACACCCCCACCCTGAAGCATGTGACAGCCATTAGATCACTTCAAACAAACTAACAGGTAGGCAGCCATTTACCAAGGTTGTTCTGTCTGTGGGTGGGAGGGTGGAACGCCTGCCCAACAACTCGCACCATGCCCCCTTCTTCCCTGTCATCAAGAAGGAGCACTCCCTCCCACCTAGATGCATGTGTCAGCCATTGCATTGTAAACTTACAAATAAAAGGTAGGTAGCTATCTTCACAGGTTGGGGTGTTTGGGGGTGGAAAGACTGTACTACAACTCCCACCAGGCCCCCTGTCCCACACCTGAGCAGAATGGCGCACTCCCCCACCCAGAAGCAGTTGGAAGCTATTGTATCACTACAAACAAACTGACAGGTATGTAGCCATCTTCACAGGGAGGACTGTCTGAGGTGGGAGGCCTGCACAAAAACTCCCACCATGCCCCCTTCTTCCCCAGCTCATCAAGATGGAGCACTCCCTCCCACCCAGATGCATGTGTCAGCTATTGCATTGTACACTTACAAATAACAGGTAGGTAGCCATCTTCACAGGTTGGGGTGTTTGGGGGTGGAAAGACTGCACTACAACTCCCACCAGGCCCCCTGTCCCACACCTGAGCAGGATGGAGCACTCCCCCACCCAAAAGCAGTTGGAAGCCATTGTATCACTACAAGCAAACTTACAGGTAGGTAGCCATCTTCACAGGGAGGGCTGTCTGAGCGTTGGAAGATTGCAGTACTACTCCCACCATGCCCCTTTGTTCCCCAGCTCATCAAGATGGAGAACTCCCTCCCCCCCAGGTGCATATGTTAGTCATTGCACTGCCCACTTCAAACTAACAGGTAGGTAGACATATCATTCTTTCTTGTCCTACCCCTGAGCAGGATGGTAGCCTCCACCACACACACACAGAGATGTGTCACAAATCCAAGCCAAATTTGAAAACATAACAGGTAAGTAGCCAGTACATGCACCCAGCCATTTCTCTCAAAAAGCATGGTGCTATATGACAACACCAGCCCTCTCATTTCACAAATATACACACCGATCCTATTGCCACTCACAGTGTGCAGACAGCTAAGCAAATGAAACTGTCACAGCAACCAAAGTGTGACACACCAATTCACATCTAGAAGAAAGTCTGTGCACAATCATGCACAGCACTGAATGCCGTGTGTAAGTGTCATGGGGCCAGAGCAGCAAGGACCATATGAAAGCAAAGAAAGCATGGTTGGTGGTACAAATTCAGATATGCACATGACATAACAAAGGTATGCATGAGATGACAATGGCCAGTTCATCCTCAAATGTAACGTCTGCCAGGGCAGAGTAATCAACAAAGAGGCTTCACAGAAAATCCCTGTTGCGCTAGTCCCTAGATGGCAACATGTCCCTGTAATCACAAAATATGCACGTGGCGCTTGGTATGTTTTGACACCTCACACTATGGATAAGTAATGCATGTACCTCAACATCATCTCAGGAGGCACAGTATCGCACATACAAACAATGTGATGATTAGTCAACTGTGTGATGTACAAACAGTGAATAATACACAGCTAACACAAAGCTTGTGGGGTGCACAACAATGACCATTTCCCATCTGACCCACGGGTGACCAAGAACTGACTGCAGAGGACAACACCAGCAACCTGCAGAACAAGTAATTCCCCCCGGAACATGGACTCTCGGATGTTGACTCCTGGGATTCAAAGGACCAGGAGCTCGGAGCCGGCCCATCTGGTGTGCCAGGGCGCAACAGGTCCCAGGACCACATAGTCCCCCCAACACATCTGTAGCAACACCAACCTCTCTGCAGACCCCTGCTGTTATGGCCTGTGTGTCCTCCACCACCACCAGTGCTGCCTCCAACACTCTCCCTGTCCCAGAGGATGACCACCCCACACCACCAACTGAGGAGGGCAGGGAGAGGATGCGGGGGCCCACTGTGGTGAGGCAACAGGTTTGTGTCAGCAGGGCAGGAGGGAGGGGCAGGGTCAGACACAGACAACCAGAGCCTGGGACCGAAGCCCTGGACAACATAAACAGAGTCCTTGGGGCCTATGAACGGGCCCAGGGACGAACGGGCCGGTCAGAGAAAGATTCCCACGAGCTCCTCCTGCTGATGAGGTCCATGGACACCCGCTTGAGCCAAATTGTGGACCTCTTGGGCCATCTAGTGATGGTACTGAGGGACAGGCCTGCACCACAAAAAACACCTCCACCTCCCCCTGGTGGGCCACAGAATGACAGATCATTATCCTCCCCTGCGGCCACAAAGAGGGGTGAGTCCTCGGACCCCACTGGCCCTACAGCAGAGGCCCCCCCCACCAAGCGACGAAGGGGCCGTCCTAAGAAATCCCTGGGAGTATCCCGTGGCAAAGCACCTGCCAAATGTCAGTCACGGAGCCAGCCATGATGGCAACCCACTTCACTACTGCATTGACTTTTGGACTATCCTTCCCCACACTGCCTTGTGAATGGCATCTGTCTGTTGGACTGGGTCACCACATCCATGTGGTGACTACTCGATTCTCTCGTTTACCACAACTGTCAACTCACTGCTTCACTAATCACCTCAATGTAAATGTTCATCCCCAACATGTCACCATTGTAAATAAATACACCTTAAACACATGTTGTTGTTTCTGCTCCGTGTTTAATCAAGGATGTGCAGTCCTCACCATGATCACAATGTACCATTAGTATGGAATGTATGTAGGCAAGGAGAGGCTGAAGGGACCTAGGAAAACACAACAGAACAAGATTCACTAGTCTGGGTGTGGCATCACAGACATCACAAAAAACTTACCATCAAGCAAATCCATCATGCAGACATCACAATGAGCAACAGTGCTAACATACACATTCTGTAGATGTTCCAGACTACCCTGTCCCAGAAAGATTGTCAACAACCGGCTGCAGTCACAAAGCACACATACACCTTCACAACAACATCATCTGACAATGGGTCTGTAGTACATCGTCACTCACCTTGAAGTGAAGTAGCGGTTGATGAGCTGTTGACGCAGGTTAACACCTTCCTCCTCTCCACTGTACTCGTCACTGGACACGGGTTGGTTTGCAGGCGGGGGCCTTGGCTGCTCATCATCATCCAGGATCAGGTGGATTTCCTTGAGAATGGCCAGGTTGTAGAGGATGCAGCATGCCACTACTATCTGACACACCTTCCTGGACGAGTACATCAGTGCACCTCTGGTCTTGTCCAGGCACCGAAATCGTGACTTCAGGAGACACAAGTGGCGATTACGATCCTGTAAAAAAATTCCCCGTACGACTCGTATCCGGTCTTTTTACCATACGAATCGTACAAGTGCTGTACAAACTGCCAAGTACGATTCGCATGGGAAAAAGTCCATACGAATCGCATTGGGAATTATTCCCCACACGTCCTCGGGTCGGAAAATGTGTCCGACACATCCTCTGACGATTTACCGTACAAATGTGAAAAGTGAAGTCCGACCGCGCTAGTACGATCCATCCCGTGCGTCCGATGTTACAACCGGATGGAAAAAACACCGTCCGCACCGAACTCCCATAGCAATCATGGAGACATGTGCCCGCATACGCGGCCAACACTCCCCCCAGCCCTCCTATGTATGAGTCGAATCCCCACCCGTGTATGTACACCCGTGTATGTACGAGACGTACCCCCACCCGTGAATGTACACCCATGTATGTACACCCGTGTATGTACACCCGTGTAGGTACGAGACGTACCCCCACCCGTGCATGTACACCCCCGTATGTACGGCCCGTACCCCCGCCCGCGTATGTATGGAGCGTACCCCCACCCCAACCGTGTATGTACGACCCGTACCCTCACCCGCGTACATATGGAGCATACCCCCACCCCACCCGTGCATGTACACCCCCATACGTACGGCCTGTACCCCACCCGCATATGTATGGAGCGTACCCCCACCCCAACCGTGTATGTACGACCCGTACCCTCACCCGCGTACATATGGAGCGTACCCCCACCCCAACCGTGTATGTACGACCCGTACCCTCACCCATGTACGTATGGAGCGTACCCCCACCCCAACCGTGTATGTATGGCCCGTACCCTCACCCGCATATGTATGGAGCGTACCCCCACCCCAACCGTGTATGTACGACCCGTACCCTCACCCGCATACGTATGGAGCGTACCCCCACCCCAACAGTGTATGTACGACCCGTACCCTCACCCGCGTATGCATGGAGCGTACCCCCACCCCAACCATGTATGTACGACCCGTACCCTCACCCGCGTACGTATGGAGCGTACCCCCACCCCAACAGTGTATGTATGACCCGTACCCTCACCCGCGTATGTATGGAGCGTACCCCCACCCCAACCGTGTATGTACGACCCGTACCCTCACCCACGTATGTATGGAGCGTACCCCCACCCCAACTGTGTATGTACGGCCCGTACCCTCACCCGCGTATGTATGGAGCGTACCGCCACCCCAACCGCGTATGTACGGACCGTACCCCCACCCCAACCATGTATGTACAACCCTTACCCTCACCCGCGTATGTATGGAGCGTACCCCCACCTCAACCGTGTATGTACGGCCCGTACCCTCACCCGCGTATGTATGGAGCGTACCCCCACCCCAACCGTGTATGTACGGACCGTACCCCCACCCCAACCGTGTATGTACGACCCGTACCCTCACCCGCGTACGTATGGAGCGTACCCCCACCCCAACCGTGTATGTACGACCCGTACCCTCACCCGCGTACGTATGGAGCGTACCCCCACCCCAACCGTGTATGTACGACCCGTATCCTCACCCGCGTATGTATGGAGCGTACCCCCACCCCAACATTCTAAGTACGGAGCGCACCCCAGGCCCCAACACCAGCACCTTCACCCAACATCGCGCATGTACGAGTCGTACCAAGACAGACACAAGGACAGCACTGTACAACAAAATTGCCGAAGTACACACCGTACACACGCTAAAAACGCACGTACACAACCAGGACAAAGCAAAACAACACAAGAATACACTATTCGAATGGCACAAAGCCACAAAACATGTCCAACAAGCACAAATACAACACATTCACTGACCTGCAACTGCCAAAATCCCAAACAGAGGCCCAAAACACAACCACTCCTTATAACACGCCCACCCAAAGTTCAAACACAGCCACACCCATCAATGGACCAATAAAAAGGGCCCACAGACACAAACCATGAGCCTTTGCAACAGACTCACTGCTGCCAGACCCCACAGACAACCTACAGCACCATACTTGAACCTTTACTACACCTTACACTTGCACACCTTCACACACCCACCTACACAAACACCCCCTCATCACATTCACACACACACCTGCACAACCACACCCACACACCCACAACCATCCACACCCACACCCCCCACAACCATCCACACCCACACCCCTCACCATGCCCACTAACAAGAATCCAAAGTTCACTAGCCGAGAGTTGGAGGTCCTTGTCGACGAAATCCTCAGAGTCGAGCCACACCTCTTTGGAACATTGGTCAGACAGACCAGCATTTCCGAAAAAACAGCCATGTGGCAGAGGATTGTTGATGCTGTGAATGCTGTTGCGTCCACCAGAAGGACCAGGCATGAATGCCAAGCCAGGTGGTACGATCTGCGGAGGAGGGTCCGAGCCAAAATGACCGACGACCACAACCAGGCCAACATCACTGGAGGAGGGCCGCCCCGCAAACCCGTACAATACCATCCCTGGGAGGAGAGGGTGATGGCCATACTGCCGGTGGTGTCAGTGGACGGATTAGAAGGACTCCGAGACCCGGGTGAGTACACGAACAACTCACCTCACATGGGGGGAACGTCATCCACAACCAAACTCACAATCAGGCACGCAACCACCTCAATCTATCGCACGACTCAACCACACTCCATGAACACGCACATGCCACTAGCGCCACCATGCCCCATGCACTCAGCTGGACAATGCCAAGTCACACCCATAGTGATACGGACCGTACACACGCCTGTACGCTCACTATCACTATGGGTACGCATACGCGGGCACACCCATAGTGATACGGACCGTACACACGCCTGTACGGCCCGTTGCTATGCATTTGGGGTGCCCTAGGGCCCCGGAACGCACCGTACCTGTGTGTGAAACTCCAAATTACATAGGGGACACATGAGGGACAAGTATAAAGGCCTACATGCATGCTGGTTGTCATGGAGACCAAGTTTAAAGTATGATTTTTTTGCTGCAGGTGCACACCAGAAGTCAGTTTGAATGAATCTACTTTGTTGCAATGTGGTTCTGGAGTTGACATCATGCTCAAGAAAAAAAAGCAATAAAAACATACTGACTGTGCTAGGTTTGAAGGGATTGGAGGAAACATAGGATGCAAATGTGAGTGACCAATCACTCTGTACTCCTGTGCATGAAACAGGCCAGCAAGGCTGATATAAGGCAGCCAGGTCCCATGAGGGAGCACTTGCCTGCACATCTTTGGATTCTATGACCCAGCTGCTGCTCCTGATTCCCTGGAACCATGTCAAGGTCTGTGGAGAGGGCACAGCCTTTCACCCTGGAGGAGAACCTGGCATTGCTGGATGTGATCCTCCCACAGTACCCCCTGCTGTATGGGCGACCAGGGTATCAGGTGAGTGCAGAGTCTACTGGCACAGACTGTGTCCCTTTTTTGTGACTGTGACTCCTGGCATTGTGTCCAGGTGTGACACACATGCAATGTACTGTAGGAGGGGTCCCAGGGGGGGGAATGCCTGATGTCTCCCAGCCAGAGCATGCTGTGGTGCATGTCTGCCGTCCTCACTTGCATTGTGTTTACTGTGACAATCACTGCATGGTGCATGCCACATTCTGCCTGTCTTATCCTCCTGGGGATGTAGCCTCTACAGTCCTCATGTGATTATGTGGTCAGTGCAGTGTGACAGGTGACTGTACCCACAGATGTGTGTTAGTTCTGTGTACCTGTGCTGAGAGTGTCCACATGATGTGTTCGTACCCTGGACATCGGTGTGTGTGTAAGTCCCCTGTCATGTGGGTGGGTGCATATGTGGAGTGTAGCACCGGGGCTGCATGAGGGATGGAGATACCCTGCCCATCTGATGTGAGCAGGGAGCAGTGCTGTGTGTCTGACGTGCAGAGCCAGCCCCACACCTATGAACCCCCCCCCCGTCTAGTGGCACATGTGCAGAGTGAGGTTTGTCGCTGCATTTGGCAATGGCAGGTGAATGTCCTGTGCCTGTGTGTGTCTGTGTACTCTGCTGAGGTAGCGTCAGTGGCCTGTGGCATGTGACTGCTTAGAGGTGCTGAACATCATCCTGGTGTAGCTTGTGATGCACGGTGTGAGCCTGGATCATTGATTGTGTCGTTGCCCTCATTCCACCTGTGTACTTTCAATGGCACGTACTGCTTTTGCCCTTCCCCAGAGGATCATGTCCCTATGACAAAGGTGCAATGTGTTGGATGCATACTATGCCTTGTTGTAAACAGCAAATTTGTTCTAATATGTATCTCTGTGACATGTGCCAGGTGTATTGATGTAGTGTCACTTGTTCATCCTCACAGGTAGGCGCCTCTGCCAAAAAGCAGATCTGGATGAACGCCGTCAGTGCCGTGAGGAGGACGGAGGGTCGCAAGCGGCGCCTGGCCCAGGTGAGAAAACGCTGGCAGGATATCCGGTGCTGGACGCGGAGGATCGCACGGGTCCTGCTGGGGGACTAACCTGAGACCCATAAGAACCGCGGGCGCCGCCGTCTGACCCACATCCACAAGCGTGTGCTGGCGATGGTCTTTCCAGACTTGGACAGGCGCTTACAGGAGAAGCAGCAGCAGGAAGGGGGTAGGTACATGTGTGTTTGTTGTGTGTCACCAGCATTTGTAAGTGGACAGTTGCATGGATACACTGCCAGGGTTTAAAGGTGCTGTGCAGATCCGGTTACCCACAGTATAGCGGTGCTCTCTTGCCTCCCTTCCCCTCCTTGCAATGTGTTCCCTGGTCTGTGTGTAGTCACTCCTTCACAAGGCTATCTAGGCTGGCACTTTATCCACGTGAACAATGCCTGTAGCATCATGTAGGGGGTGGTTGGTGCGGGCAAAGCCTACATGTCAAAACCTGATATCTCCTTGCTAGGTCTGGCCAGTGTGTGATGTGTCTGGACATACACTTAAGGTGCAGTGAGCCAGTCATGGTCGGCATGTTTTCAGTATTACCTATGCAGCATGTGCCTCAAGTTCATGGATATGGTCCCTGCTCATCCCTATTTTCGGCAACGCTGTGTGGTGCAGATGCACTGCTGGATTGTCCCCAGAGCCTGGCTCCTCTGTCAAAATCCATTTAATGTCATTTGCTATTGTGTCATGCTCTCCATAGTTTTTCAGTGGCATGGTGGGTCAACCAACTGTGTGTTGCATGCCCTACATATGTACCTTGTTTTGTAGATGTTACTCATCTTTCTTTTCAGGCTATGCACTGTAACCTATGTAGATTGGACTCATGTGACATATGTATACAGGTGTATGATTAATTGCTGTCTATTCACCTTGCCCACAGCATCGTCGGGGGACACAGAGGGAGACATCAGCACAGACGGAGCGGAGGGACCGAGCACCAGTGCCAGCGGTGACATCTTGGCTGGCACATCAAGTGGAACTGAGGCGGAGGAGAGTGAGGCCGAGGACCTGTCCAGTGCCACCACAGAATATGAAGCTGACGGGTCCGAGGATGAGCTCTCCGAGTGGGCGGAGGCTGCACCAGCAGCTGCCAGTGGCACAACATCTCTCCCCGGCCCCCTCCATTGCCATCAGCCGCCTCCCACTTCCTCGTGTCCCTTCCCAGCATGCCCAGTCACCACATGTCTCCTTCCTGCCAGGCACCGCACCCCCTGCCCCTGTCTCCACTGCTGCCGCCAATGCCGAGTCTGTGGACATCCAGCGGCAGTTGCAGGTTGGTCAGGCTGCGATGCTTAATGTCCTCCATGGCCACAGCCAAGTGCTGAACAACATGGAGGCATACTTGGAGGGCATTTTCTCATCGCAGGCTGACCAACGCAACTTGCTGAGGTCCATTGACTCGACACTGACTGCAGCACTGGGTCTCCTGCAGCGCTTCGTCCAACCCCCTACCCCTGACCCATCCACACTTCCCACTCCCATGCCTGTCCCACGTACACCCAGACATCAGCATGCACCCACCACAACAGACACAGGCACCAGACCAGCAGGGAAGGTCAAACGCACACCTCCTGGCACGCACACACAGGGTGAAGTAGGCACACCCACTGGGTCGGGGGGCAAACGTAAGACACGCAGCCAGAGTGGGAGTCCGCATTCCACCAAATCCACTCCCTCCAAATCCCCTCCCCTCAGCTCTCCTGGCCACATATCCGGCAAAGACTCCTTCATGGCCGTTCTGTCCCTGAGCCCCACAGTGACACCACCCCGCAAGCGGTCAAGGGAGTCCCCGGTCAGGGTGGTTGAGTCCCCCCCTGTCCACACCCTCCCCCAGTGGCGCTGCGACCCATCCCTCTGACCCACCCCCTCCTTGGGGCCTGTGGTTCCTTCGGGTGCAGGGGAGTCGCTGGAGGACCTTGCTAAGGTGTGCAGCGCCATCCTGGCCTCCGCCTTTGGCCCTGCCCCACCCCCTGTGGTGGAGTCCTCCATCCCTGCACCCACGACGCCTACCCTTCGCCCTCATGTCCCTGCGGTGCCTGGTCCTTCCCCCCCACATGATGCCCCCCCCCCTCTGGAAGACGAAGGAGTCTGACTGTGCAGGCAAGCTAGGGGACACGCGTCCCACTGTGTCCCCCACCTGGATTTGAACTTTTGATTGCCCTATGGGCATTGTACATTTAGAACTTTCAAGGGACAAACAGATTTTTGGATGCTGAATAAAGCAATTTCTTTTTCCTTAGTACACTACTGTCTGTCTGGTATTGCTGTTGGTGGACCTGCCCCATTATTTTGGGTGGTGATAATGTGTTGGGTGTGTGGGAATTGTAGTCTTGTGCTGGTCATAGGGTGGATCCTGGTATCTGTGTGCCATCACAAGCTGTTGGCTACATAACTTTGTTCATGTAAGCAGTTACTGCATGGTGACATCGTCCCAAGGTGTGTTCCTTTCTCTGTGTAACCTAACATGTTCCCTGCAGGGTCTTTCCAATATGTGGTGCTGAGCTGTGTCTACATTGGCTGGGTGTGTGACGGACTCATTAGACTTGGGCCATGCATGCTGAGCGATGTCTCCACCTGCATCATTCGTGGCGTCCTTGGTGGTCACTGTACTTGTGTATGTAGACTGTTGTCATGACTTCATGTGGACATGTTTTCTTTTCGGCGCTATGCATGTGTATACTCCCAGCCTCGCACACATGTGGTACATGTACTGCAGGATCTTTGTGCACCTGACTGACATTTGTGGGCATTGGATCTGTGGGTACTCCACCATTTTCTTTGCAGGGGCACTGCTGTGAGTGTTAGGCACCCACCCCTCCTGTGTCTGGGCACTGCTGGGAGGCCTCTGCACACACCCCTCCTGTGTCTGGGCACTGCTGGGAGTGTTAGGCACCCACCCAACCTGTGTCTGGGCACTGCTGGGAGGCCTCTGCACACACCCCTCCTGTGTCTGGGCACTGCTGGGAGTGTTAGGCACCCACCCCTCCTGTGTCTGGGCACTGCTGGGAGGACTCTGCACACACCCCTCCTGTGTCTGGGCACTGCTGGGAGGACTCTGCACACACCCCTCCTGTGTCTGGGCACTGCTGGGAGGCCTCTGCACACACCCCTCCTGTGTCTGGGCACTGCTGGGAGTGTTAGGCACCCACCCCTCCTGTGTCTGGGCACTGCTGGGAGGACTCTGCACACACCCCTCCTGTGTCTGGGCACTGCTGGGAGGCCTCTGCGCACACCCCTCCTGTGTCTGGGCACTGCTGGGAGTGTTAGGCACCCACCCCTCCTGTGTCTGGGCACTGCTGGGAGGACTCTGCACACACCCCTCCTGTGTCTGGGCACTGCTGGGAGTGTTAGGCACCCACCCCTCCTGTGTCTGGGCACTGCTGGGAGGACTCTGCACACACCCCTCCTGTGTCTGGGCACTGCTGGGAGGTCTCTGCACACACCCCTCCTGTGTCTGGGCACTGCTGGGAGTGTTAGGCACCCACCCCTCCTGTGTCTGGGCACTGCTGGGAGGACTCTGCACACACCCCTCCTGTGTCTGGGCACTGCTGGGAGTGTTAGGCACCCACCCCTCCTGTGTCTGGGCACTGCTGGGAGGACTCTGCACACACCCCTCTTATGACTGGGCACTGCTGGGAGGACTCTGCACCCAACCCTCCTATTTCAGCATATGTACGCTTAGAACATACACGGGTGTGGGTTCGCTCCATGCATACACGGGTGGGGGTACGGTCCGTACATACACGGTTGGGGTGGGGGTACGCTCCATGCATACGGGGTGGGGGTAGGGTCCGTACGTACACTGTTGGCATGGGGGGTACGCTCCATACGTACGCGGGTGAGGGTACGGGTCGTATGTACACTGTTGGGGTGGGGGGTATGCTCCATGCATACGGGGTGGGGGTACGTCCGTACGTACACTGTTGGCATGGGGGTACGCTCCATACGTACGCGGGTGAGGGTACGGGTCGTACATACACGGTTGGGGTGGGGGTACGCTTCATACATACGCGGGTGAGGATACAGGTCGTACATACACGGTTGGGGTGGGGGTACGCTCTATGCATACGGGGTGGGGGTACGGTCCGTACGTACACTGTTGGCATGGGTGGTATGCTCCATGCATACGCGGGTGAGGGTACGGGTCGTACATACACGGTTGGGGTGGGGGTATGCTCCATGCATACGGGGTGGGGGTACGGTCCGTACGTACACTGTTGGCATGGGGGGTACGCTCCATACGTACGCGGGTGAGGGTACGGGTCGTACATACACGGTTGGGGTGAGGGTACGCTCCATGCATACGCGGGTGAGGGTACGGGTCGTACATACACGGTTGGGGTGGGGGTACGCTCCATGCATACGCAGGTGAGGGTACGGGTCGTACATACACAGTTGGGGTGGGGGTACGCTCCATTCATACGGGGTGGGGGTACGGTCCGTACCTACACTGTTGGCATGGGGGGTACGCTCCATACGTACGCGGGTGAGGGTTTGGGTCGTACATACACGGTTGGGGTGGGGGTACGCTCCATGCATACGCGGGTGAGGGTACGGGTCGTACATACACGGTTGGGGTGGGAGTACGCTCTATGCATACAGGGTGGGGGTACGGGTCGTACATACACTGTTGGGGTGGGGGTACGCTCTATGCATAGGGGGTGGGGGTACGGTCCGTACGTACACTGTTGGCATGGGTGGTACGCTCCATACGTAAGCGGGTGAGGGTATGGGTCGTACATACACTGTTGGGGTGGGGGGTACGCTCCATGCATACTGGGGTGGGGGTACAGTCTGTACATATCCGTACCCACGCTGTGGAATGCTTGTGCGGGCCGTACCCAGGCCTTTGCCACGTGGGTACAGCCGTCCCGCCATTGTTGGGGTGACGTAGGTGTGGGCGTGGTACGACTCGTACCCACGCTCTTAAGGCGTGGGTACGGGACGTACCTGTATTGTTGTGTTGCCGGTTCGCGTCGTCAACCACTTCCGTTGTGGCGGACGCTGGCTTCGCTGGACACGCCCCCACCCCCTCGTAGTGACCAGGGCCTTGGGGGTCAGGTATGTCCAGGGCATGTGTGCTGTGTGACTTTGGTGGGGGTTTTGTGGCCTGCCCCTGCTCCTGCCCCCCCCTTTCCCCCCTCCCTTTGTTGTTCTGACCTGCGGCGTCTGCGTCGTAACCTGTAGAGGAGGTCGACTGCTATGAGGGCCGGGATGACACGTAGGTTCGGGACCATGTCTGTCCGTCGCGTGCAGGTACTCCTTGTTCGCGTCGTCCTGATTTCCCGGCAGTTTTTGGCTGCCGGAAAATATTCTTCGTGCGGGATGACATCGGTGCGAATCGTACTTCCTGGTTCGTGAATGGCAGGCTGCGTGCGTCCCGACGTCATGTCGGCGCTTTCCCGGATCACATTTGTATGTTTATTTTCGTCGGTCGGGGTTTTGTACGATTCGTACGGAAATAGTATTTCCGTGCGAATCGTACTTCCATGTTTGTATATTGTTACGACCGGGTACGCGTCGGACGGAGAATATGCTCCGTCCGACGGTTTGTACCCGGTTTTTACAGGATCGTAATCGGCACCCAAATGTACGCTCCACCACACGACATGTCCTCCCATGGGCATCATTGTAGCGGACATCAGCTGGTGTCCTGGGATTCCGCAGTGGGCTCAGCAACCAAGGATGTTTGAGATATGCAGAGTCACCTAGGTGTGAGAAACACAGAGAAACCTTGTAATCTTACTGTTGCAGAGGACAGCATGTTACACACAGAGCACGCTATTTGACTATGCATACTCACCCACAATCCATGCACGCTCAGGAAGCAGATTAGCTATCAGCTGTGGTACAATGCTGTTACCCATGATGTATGAGTCATGGGCTGAGCCTGGAAATTTGGCACACATGTGCGAGATGATCATATCCGCCTGGCACACCACTTGCACATGTATGGAGTGGAAATGTTTACGATTCCTGTAGATGTGCTCACATGCCTGTGGTGGAACAAGCCCAACATGGGTGCAATCAATAGCACCAACAAGATGGGGGATGTGTCCAAGGGCATAAAAATCTCCCTTCACAGCCGCCAATTCAGGCCCCCTGGGGAAATGGATATATCTGTCCTTGTAGATCATCATAGCGTACAGGACATTACTCAGCACCATGCTGAACATAGGTTGCGACATCCCACCTCCGGTGGACACCGTGTGCTGGAATGGTCCAGTGGCAAAAAAATGCACGCCCGCCATCACCTTAGACCTTGGGGTGAAAGCTGCTGGATAGGTTCTGCAAGGCTGCAGGTGGGGCTCTAACATAGCACATAGGTTCTGTAGGGTGGCTCTATCCAGACGGAATTTCTGGATGATCTCCTCATTCTCCATGTTTGCCAGCACTGTGAAGGGACGATACAGATTTGGTCTCCTCCTAGTTGAGATGAAAGTGGACACATGTCAATGCAATACACCATGAGATGTGAACAACATCTTACGTTTTGATTGACACTACGCCAACAATGACTGTCATCACAATTAAGTTACAGAGCAGCTTACATGTAGGGACACCTTCAGCTACACTACTCATACACTTGTTCCCTTTCACACAGCAAGTACCTCCGAAACAACATCTGACTATGAGAATGCACATAGGGATATGGCCACATCTAGCATGAGCACGCCTGAGAGTATTTCATCCAGCATATGTGTAAAACTGCAACACTACTGTCTCATACCTAGCTGCTGTACCTGACACACCTTCAGGCGTAAATTGAACATGGCACACATCAACAACACAATGACCACAGGCTGAGCGTAAACAACACGTGTGTGCATGATCCAAGAAAGGAAGACAGTAAAATATGCACATTGTTCATGAAGACATACATCACTGTGATTTTCACAGCACTATCACACATTGACATGTGTACACATTGGAGAGTCCATGACAACACTGTTCTGTGTACATGCCCATCAATATCACAAGTGACATGTGAGGGAGTACATGCCAATGTACAAAATCACATACACAAACATGGCATGCGTAGTCAGCAGTGGGGTGAATGTAACATTGACATTGAGTGTACAATCATGTGCCATTAATCATGTGGCCACTGGGCCCTGTTGAGAAATATCCATTGGCCATTCACACAGCATGATGTGTCCATAGGTGCTGTCAAAGTGCTCCACCACCCAAATCACAGTCATTCATATTAATGTATGGCCCACATATTGTGGAAGCTACCGCCTGGCCCCTGCGGTGTGTCACCGTCAATGCCAAAGCCACACTTGCGGTAGAGATAGGTACATATGTATTGCCAAATGGCGGTTGGCATGCTCCGCCACCCAAATCACAGTCATAGGCACCAATGTATGGCACCCAAATCGCGGTAGCTACCGCCTGGCACCAGTGGTGTGTCACCGCCAATGCCCAAGACACAATCGCGGTAGAGATAGTGATATGAGTATTGCCAAATGGAGGTTGGCATGCTCCGCCACCCAAATCACGGTGAGTCTAAGCAATGTATGGCACACATATCGCGGTAGCTACCGCCTGGCCCCTGCGGTGTGTCACCGCCAATGCCCAAGACACAATCGCGGTAGTGATAGGTACATAAACATTGCCAAATGGCGGTTGTCATGCTCCGCCACCCAAATCATGGTCACTCAAATCAATGTATGGCACAGAAATTGCGGTAGTTACCGCCTGGCACCAGCGGTGTGTCACCGCCATGGACCATGCCCTTACAGCCAATGGGAACCGCATTCGCGGTAGCCTAATGCAATTTTGAAAGTCATGGTAGGCGTGCTCTGCCACCACGGGGCCGGTCATTGGATGCAATTGAAAGATGCACCACCGTGGTAGCGCCTGCCTGGCCCCTGCGGTGTGTCACTGCCATGGACCATGCCCTTACAGCCAATGGGAACCGCAAACGCGGTAGCCTAATGCAATTTTGAAAATCGCGGTAGGCGTGCTCCGCCACCGCGGTGCCGGTCATTGGATGCATTTGAAAAAGGCTGACCTGAAACACCAATTGCAGCAGCTTAGAACCACTGAAACTATCCCAGGGGGCTATATATGTGTGGGGAAGAGCCTCACAATTCCACAGATCACAGAGCCTGCTGCATGCCACCCCTCACCACCAACTGCTGCTTCTGCTTCCAGGGACTGCTGTCTGCCACCTCTCAACACCAACTGATGCTTCTGCTGCCTCCAGGGACTGCTGCCTGCCACCCCTCAACACCAACTGCTGCGGCCTCCAGGGACTGCTGCCTGCCACCCCTTAACACCAACTGCTGCTGCTGCTGCCTCCAGGGACTGCTGCCTGCCACCCTTCAACACCAACAGCTGCTGCTGCTGTCACCTGGCCACAGTGATGGCAAGGACTGAGAAGATCCAGGCCAGTCCCTTCACCAGCGAGGAGCTGGAGGTCCTGGTGGATGAGGTGCTAACACAGTATCTAAGGCTTTATGGTGCCCCAAATCTCGTGGTAAGTCTTCAATAGTGTGCATGAAGTTGAGCTGCTGCAGTATGTGCCAAAGTGTGGGGTTTTGTCATGCACTGCCTAGCATGCTTTATCCAGGGGGAAGGGCTGTGTAGCCTATTTCACACGTTTCCCTGCCTGCACATCAAGATTTGAGGGACATGTATTGTCTTGTCAGTCATATAGTGATGCAGCAAGTTGGTAATGCAGGAGTCAGGACAGTGATTGCTTGTGTGAATGACTGTGTGAGTCCCTGTTGTCCTTCTCAGTGTGAGCCCACGTGGCCTGCACAGTCACCGCCCAATCTGACAAGGACACATCACTGAATGTACAGAGTGTTACATGTGCCTTTTTTTCTGTACTCTCCCTCAATGAGCCATCTCACCCCTGTAGATTGCACACGACAGGCCTTGTGAGAAGGGTGTGGGTTTCTGAGATCATGTATGTCCCTCAATGTGACATCCATGACACAGTGAGCCATTCACAGGGCAAGGACATTGAGGGCTGCGCAGTGTTGGACACACTGAGTCTACCCCCAAACATATGTTGCTATGTAATGTATGTCTTGCTCTACCTAAAAATGGACAGTAGATGTGGGCAGACTACACATGGCTTTATGTGCTGGCATCCTGCATGTGTATGAGATGGGCAGGTACTGTGTCCACCCGCACACCTGCATGCATTTACGTGTGGTCCTCCCATGCTGATGTACCATGTGAGATGCATTCTTGTCTCTGTTAGACATATCTGTGGATTTGGGATGAGTCAGTATCATGCTAATGTACTGAGAGATATTGGTACATAACACTGTGTCACTGATGTTTCCCCCTCTTGTCTCCCATGCCTGCAGCTCGAAGTACACCAGCGTAAGGCCGTGTGGAGGGCCATTGTATGCAAGGTGCGGGCTCTGGGTAACTCAAACCGACAGCGCACCCACTGTCACAAGAGGTGGTATGACATCTGCTGGCTGAGCAAGAACGTGGCGGAGATGACACTGGGGCTGCTCCCTCGGACTGGCAGGTTGGTGCGGCGCAGCATTACACCACTAATGGCCCGCATCTTGGCCGTGGCACAGCCTGAGCTGGATGCACGTTTGAAGGAGCATCAGCAGCAAGCTAAGGGTGAGTATTCTGGGAAGGGTGACTTTGGCTGTGAGTGTCTGCTTGTGTACGCAGCCTGTTCCAGCGCTGGGCTATGTGATGCTGGTAGTGTGATGCAGTGGCTTGTAAGTGGCCTCTGTGCTGGGTGCAGCTGTCATGCATTTGCCCTACCTGTACTTCATAATGTAATTTGAGTACTGGGCATTTACATTGCATTCTGAGTCGTGGGCTTCAGGTATTGTCTGCATTGGGGTAGTCTGGTAAATCACATGGAAGGGAACGGCAGTGTGCCTAATCTGAGTGTGCTTTCATCAATGCGTGCATTGTCTGACCTCAGATTTGTGAGGCTTAGACATCTGACGCCAATGTGCAACAGTAGTTGTGCCCCAAAGTACAACATGGTGGATGGCATGAGTTCATGGCCATTGTGGACTGTTCTGTTGCAGTCTGTATCTGTGTTGTCCCCTTCTGCTCCATCTAAATATGACAGCGGCAACATGTTGTGGGGTTCATCCTTGCCCCATCAGGGCGCTAGGTGTGCTCAAGCTATTTGTGTGTCTGGTTGAACGGAGCCACTGGCAGGATGTTGTGCTGTGTGGTCATCACATGGCTCACTTATGCCAGGTTTGCTTGTTGACACGCACAGTTCGAGCTAAAAATTGAGGTTGCACAATGTTATTGCACAGGGTGGTGTGCAACATGTAGATTTCATCATCTTCAGTGATGCTTTGCTTGCATATGTTTGTTCTGTTGATGCCAATGAACTGACCGTACATCTCTCTCTCATGCAGAATCTCCAGTGGGCACGGAAGGAAAGGGGACGGACACCAGTGGTGAGGCATCAAGCACAACAGCTGCACACGAGCACAGTGACACAGATGTGACCAGCACCTCGGAGTGGGACAGGAGTCTGCTGGAGAAATCACAGCCAGAGACGCAAAGCTCAACGTCATCTGACGTCAGCGGTGACGCATCTGTAGGAGAGTAGGATCTGCTTCTTATGGTTACCCCCACTTTTGGATGATGTAACACTGTTTTTCTACTTTAGTCTGGCCAGGGTCCTGCTATTCAGGACCCCAGCCTAGCCTAGGGGCTTCAGCATGTATTATGCCACCCCTGGGAAGCCCTCCAAAATGACACCACAGGTCTGCTACTGCAGCCTGAGTAAGGTGGTGCATGCACCCCTTACTGAGATATAGGTTCACTATATCTCACCCTATCACTGCACATATAAACCTATCAGTCACCCCTATGGCAGGCCTTATCAATCCTGAAGGCAGGGTGCTTGGTTTTATGTGAGAGGGTGCCGATGCATGAGCAGAGCCCCTCTGAAGCCTTTGTAATCTATTCCCCGGTTTTGTCTGTGGTGCAGCATGACCATATACTCTTAAGTGCATTATAACCTCACGGTAAATGCTAACTTTGGGATGGCTGCATGGAAACATGTTGTGTTTGGTGTCAAACACCTTGGAATCAAACCCCCACATCAGTAACTGGTGTGGGAGTATGATCCCACCCTTCTAGAGGGAGAGACATGACAGCACCGGTATACCCGGTACCAGCTAACAGAGCCCTGGCATCACAAAATAGATGCTGCCAGCCACAGACACAAGTCTGGCCTCCTGCTGCTGACCGAAACTCCAGCAGGGGAGGCCTGTACAATAGATTTCCTGTCACAGGGAGGTGTTATCACCTCCCAGACAGGCCTTAGTGGATTAGGGCTGGGTGGGAGCACTCCAGGAGTGCTTTGAAGTCTGCACTGCGGGCAAATTTGGGGTCCCTGTGCATAGTCAAGCTCAAACCGGTTGCAGGGGCTACCAGCCCCTGCTCTGGCATGAAACTGGACAAAGGAAATGGCTGTAGCCACCCCTCTTTCCTGACCCTCCCATAGGTGGGTCCCCAGAGTATGTCCAACCCCTTCCTTGGGTATAAGAAAGGAACCCCTGGCTACAGGACTTTAGATTACACCTGGACGAAACTCTGATACAGAAATCCCAGAACTTCGACGAACTTCACGACTAGATGACTGAAGAATCTCCCTTGGAGTAAAGGAGTTACTCCCCTGCTTGGCAGGCACCAAAGACACATCTGCCCGGTTTGCATCTCGAAGCTCCAGTGGGACTCCGAAGTATTTGCAACACAGGAGGTGGGTTGCTAGACTTCCCAAAGGCTGACCCGAGTCCCCAGCAAAGCTGAGACCCATAGCCCTCGTGGGTACCGTGGAACCGGAACCCCTGGACACCGTGCACATTTGCAAGTCCATTAGCTTCTCGACCTTCCTTGAGGCTGTGCATTGGGTTACTTGTAGCCCAGACCCCTAGTATCTTTTCCACCAAAGATTACTGGCCTACACTCTACAAGTGTTCCGTGAGCCGGCCCTTTGTGTTTTCGCTCGAGGTACCTTTGGGATCCCTGGTCTGTCAACTGGCAGGTCCCTGTGAAGGAAACTTTACCTTTAATTGGGCTTCTCTGGTTGCTCCAGACGTGCGCTGACTCTCCGTCACTTGGGGAGTCCCCAGGACCTTGCTGGTGTGCACCGAAGCATCTTTCCTCTTCATGCGTGGATTGCTGTTGCTCTAGGATAGCTTTCAAATAAGGTTGTCTTTAACCTATCATCTCTAAGGGGTTGTTTGGACTGGTGCAAGGTGCCCACTATAACTAGTGGACAGCATATACCAGGCCAACTTCTCACACTCTGCGCTTTGTGCTGGCCACTGGCCTTGTTGTGCACTGCTGTTCGCCCCTTGCCTGTGCAGCTTCTCATGGACTTGCTCTGCACTTTGTGCTGGCCACTGGCCTTGTTGTTCACTGCTGTTTGCACCTTGCCTGTGCAGCTGCTCATGTAACTACTCTGCACTTTGTGCTGGCCACTGGCCTTGCTCTTGTCTAATATTGGTGCCTATCTGTGCAATATGTGACTAAAGACAGTTGCTCCTGTTGTCTGTTTTGTCAGTGTCCTTACTGATTAAAGTTTTTTCTGTGTGGGTATGGTTTACTGTGCCACATGCTCTGTATGCCACTTCAACATTGCCAATGGCTTGTCTCACTTTTTAAAGTTTTCACAGAGGTGACAGGGACTTCAGTTCTTCCTGACTCTGATATGTGTGGGTGCAATGATGGAGGTTTTTGATGAAATACTGTTGTTATTATCATTCTTTGTTCATGTTAGCTATATTGTACACATGTCAGGTTTGGAGGCACTGCCAGCACAGAGTGGGTGGGATTCTATCCACAGGATTGCAGGCAGGTAGGCCATGGTCATCATGTATGTGTGATCTTACATCTTACACCTACACATGTGTGCCCAGCAGTGTAGGTGTATGGTTATTTTGTGATGGTCAGTCATCCTAGTCACATGGGTTACTTTCAATGTGTTAAATCATGAGAAGGATGTCCCGCGTTTTGCAGTTCATCACGAGTTTCACAGCTGTGTATACTTAGGTGCCGATCACGATCCGGTAAAAAATTCCCCCGTGCGACTCGTATCGGGTCTTTTTACCGTACGAATCGTACAAGTGCCGTACGAACTGGCAATCACGATTCGCATGGTAAAAAGTCCATACGAACCGCACTGGGAATCATTCCCCACACGTCCTCGGGTCGGAAAATGTGTCCGACACGTCCTCGGACGATTTACCTTACAAACGTGAAAATCCAAGTCCGACCGAGGAATCACGATCCATCCCGTGCGTCCGAGGTTACAACCGTATGGAAAAAACACCGTCCGCACCGAACTCCTACAGCAACCATGGAGACATGTGCCCGCATACGCGCCCAACACTCCCCCCAGCCCCCGTACGTCCGACACGTACCCCCCGTATATGTATACCCCCACCCGTCTAGGTACACCCCAGTACGTTCCAGTCGAACCCCCACCCCAGTACGTGTCATAGCCCCGTCTACCTACACCCCAGTACGTTCGAGCCACACCCCCACCCCAGTACGTGTCATACCCCCCGTGTACCTACACCCCAGTACGTTCCAGTCGTACCCCCACCCCAGTACGTGTCATACCCCCCGTGTACCTACACCCCAGTACGTTCCAGTCGTACCCCCACCCCAGTACGTGTCGTACCCCCCGTGTACCTACACCCCAGTACGTTCCAGTCGTACCCCCACCCCAGTACGTGTCATACCCCCCGTGTACCTACACCCCAGTACGTTCCAGTCGTACCCCCACCCCAGTACGTGTCGTACCCCCATGTACCTACACCCCAGTACGTTCGAGCCACACCCCCACCCCAGTACGTGTCATACCCGCCGTGTACCTACACCCCAGTACGTTCCAGTCGTACCCCCACCCCTGGACGTGTCGTACCACCGTGAACCTACACCCCAGTACGTTCGAGTCGTACCCCACCCCAGTACGTGTCGTACCACCGTCAATGTACACCCCCCACCCCAGTACGTGTCGTACCACCGTCAATGTACACCCCCCCACCCCTGTACGTGTCATACCACCGTCCATGTACACCCCAGTACGTTCCAGTCATACCCCCACCCCAGTACGTGTCGTACCACCGTCAATGTACACCCCCCACCCCAGTACGTGTCGTACCACCGTCAATGTACACCCCCCCTCCCCTGTACGTGTCGTACCACCGTCCATGTACACCCCAGTACGTTCCAGTCGTACCCCCACCCCAGTACGTGTCGTACCACCGTCAATGTACACCCCCCACCCCAGTACGTGTCGTACCACCGTCCATGTACACCCCAGTACGTTCCAGTCGTACCCCCACCCCAGTACGTGTCGTACCACCGTCTATGTACACCCCAGTACGTTCGAGCCCCACCCCCACCCCAGTACGTGTCATACCCCCCGTGTACCTACACCCCAGTACGTTCCTGGCGCACCCCCAACACAACCTCCTAAGTACGGAGCGCACCCCATGCCCCAACATCACAACCGCATGTACGAGTCGTACAAAGCCACACACAAGGACATAATCGTACAACCAAATGGCCCATGTACACACCGTACACACGCTCAAAACGCACGTACACAACAAGGACTAAACAAAACAACACAAGAATACACCATTCGAAAGGCACACAGCCACTAAACATGGCCAACAACCACTAAAATAACACAATCACTGACCTGCAACTGTCAAAAACAAACAGAGGCCCAATACACCACCACTCCTTATAACACACCCACCCAAAATTCAAACACTGCCACACCCACCCATGGACCAATGAAAAGGGCCCACACACACAAACCATGAGCCTTTGCAACAGACTCACTGCTGCCAGACACCACAGAACCAGACTACAAGCTACACCACATCTTACACTTGCACACCTTCACACGACCACCCTCACAAACACCCTCTCATCACATTCACACACACACACAACCATCCACACCCCCCCCAACATCCACACACCCCCCACACCCACACCATCCCCACCCACATCCCTCACCATGCCCACTACCAAGAATCCAAAGTTCAGTCACCGAGAGTTGGAGGTCCTTGTTGATCAAATCCTCAGAGTCGAGCCACAGATCTTTGGAACATTGGTCAGAAGCACCAGCCAGGCAGCCAAAACAGCCATGTGGCAGACCATCGTCGATGCTGTGAATGCTGTTGCGGACACCAGGAGGACCAAGCAGGATTGCCAGAACAGGTGGTACGATCTGCGGAGGAGGGTCAGAGCCAAGAGGCAGGAGGAACACGACCAGGCCAACGCCACCGGAGGAGGGCCCTCCCGCAGAGCCGTACAGTACCATCCCTGGGAGGAGAGGGTGATGGCCATACTGCCGGTGGAGGCAGTTGAAGGAGTAGAAGGACTCCGAGACCCGGGTGAGTACACAAACAACGCACCTCACATGGGGGGAACTGCAACCACAACCAAAATTAATAACAGGCACGCAACCACCACAAGCCATCGCATGACTCAACCACACTCCATGAGCAGGCACATGCCACTGCTGCCACCATGCCCCATGCACCCAGCTGGACAATGTCAAGTCACAGGCCACAGAAGACAACAACACATGACACGGTAACCCGGATGGCGGGAGGCTGGGCACCAAGAATCACATAGTGCGACTCCAAAGCAGACAACAATGCCCTCTGCCCATATGGCCTAGGTCACAGCCAGACAAACACTGTGTCCCAACACAGGAATGACTTGCCAGCAAATGGCGGACGCCTTGCATCAACACATGGGGGTGAAGGCACTGTTTTGCACATGACAGCAGCTAATGAACATCCAACATTGTGAAAGAGTGGCAGCACACACCACCACAGCAGCAGCGCACAGACACACAGCAGACAAAATGGGTGCCTGGAGATCAGAAACAAACTCACATCAACAGGCCAAGGGCCACTCAAAGATCTGCTAACAGTGTGTGCCCAGGAAGCTGGGCCAAGGTGACAGAGGGTGACACACGGAGGGAGGGAGAGGGGGACACAGAGGGAGGGAGAGGGGGACTGAGAGGGAGGGAGACGGACAGAGGGAGGAGGCTGACACACAGAGGGAGGGAGAGGGGGACAGAGAGGGAGGGAGACACAGGAAGATGGACAGAGGGAGGAGGCTGACACACAGAGGGAGGGAGAGGGGGACAGAGAGGGAGGGAGAGGGGGACAGAGAAGGAGGGAGACACAGGGAGAGCAAATCAGTCCTTTGGTGTGTGGGAATGTCTGCTCGTCAGCAGGTGGACTGCGTGCATGTAGACAAGGGTGGCCAGTGCCAGAACCCCCCCTCTTCATCATGGCAAAACGCAGGGCCATGTCACAACCTGTACACGAGCACAAGGACAGCCACCTGCATCATATAAGTGTGTGGATCCACTCCATGTGCACATGTACAGTGCTACAAGGAAGGCGCAAATGCATGGCTCGCCACACATGCACACTCCACTGCTGACTGCAGTCACACTTGATGCAGCAAGTAAGACTGTGCCACACATAGTTAAAGGGGCCAAATTGGTGGCCAAGGGACACACCCATGCACAAGTGCACTGTGAGTGGAATGCAAGACAGATCCTAATTCCAAGAGGAAATGTGCCAACTTTGTAACGGATGAAACATGGATGTTGCATGGATCAAAATTAACATTTTCTCTCTCACACACAGGTCAACGTCGTGCTGCACCCCCCAACACTGGGGGGGAACACTCACAGGACCCGGATCTGCAGGAGACCGATCCCACCGGCAGCGACCACTCTCACCACTCTGCGGACGACCCCGACCGACCTGGCCCCTCTGGTGTCCAACCACCTGCAGCACCTGCGTCAGGTACAACCGTGCCAACCACCACCCCCACTCCTGCCACATCCCAGGAGACACCCAGGATCCCTGCCCCAACACCACAATGCAGCCAGGCTCGCCAGGAGGGACACGGTGTCCCGGGCACCCAGGAGGAGGCAGGCGACAACGCCAATGCCACCCCTCAGGGGTCCCGGAGACCCGATGTTCCCACAAGTGCAGGCCAGACGCAAGTGGGCAGGGGTGGTGGGAGTGGAAGACGGCGGAGGCGCGAGCCTGACCAGTTGGCTGGGGATCCGGTATTTTCCCATGTCCGTAACATCCTGGACTCATACCGGCAGGACACCACGGGCATGGCCCAGGTTGTGTCCGTCCTCGAGGGGATCAAGGTCCAGCAGGCCCAGCAACATGCGGAGCTAATAGCCTGTCTACAGCTACACCAACGGAGGATGGAGGACAGACAGGCTGAGCAAGTGACGGCGTCCCAGGGGATTCACGCTGAACTCCGTCGGATGGCCGACACCATGGCCGACCCTCCCTGTGCCAGAAGGCGGAGAACATCACCACCCACAGGGAGGGATCATGAGGAGGAGGAGGAAACATCCGACGGAGCATCCCAGACGTCGTCACGGCCTGCTGCTGAGGTTCCCCGCAGGAAGCCGGGTCGTCCACGGAAAGGACCGTGAGGGTGGCTGCTACATCACCATCTCCCAGGACACCTGGCCTGGCACCTGGCCCACTGGAGCAACAGCATCACAGCATCAAGAGACATTCTCTGCCACATGGCCCTGCTGGTCACTGGCTGACCAATGTTGACAAAGACTGTGGCATGGACTCTGAGGATTTCCAATGGCAAGGACACCAACTCCCCTACTGAACTTTGGATTCCCTAATCCCGGAAAGCCCCTCACTTTGTCCCCCCCCCCCCCTATAATAAATCACACTATTAAGAGTAGATGCCTGCTGGTAGCATTATTACCTAACATGTGTCTTGTACAGTCTAAACATGCCTGAGTCATCTGTTCACTTCAACCATCCACACCCTGGGGCCTGAGTCTGGCACAGGACACATGGGTCACAGTTTATTAGGCAAGACAGACATGGAGCACCATACACACCCGTGATGGTCAGAACCAGCTGAGGGGGTGGTCGAACAACCGTGCTGACAGACACATTGAGTACAGCAACAGTCATGCTCAGAGGTCAGGGATCCTGGCCCGTGTCCTGGGGGGCACCCAGGTATGTGTAGACAGGTGGCAGAACCATGTCCTGCAAGCTTGAGTCTGGTGGATGCAGAGAATGGGGTCATGGACAACGTTGGATGCATGGGGATGGCACATGTCACAATACCCACACAGTCATGGACATCATGCCCAATACACAGTCTCAGCACACACACACAGCTTGCATCTTGCCACTCGACACATTGACACATAGCCACAATCAGGGAATACCATGCCAGACATGCAGGATGCACCGTGCCAACACACCAGCACTGACTGAGAAGAGGCACCTTGGAGGCATAGGGACACCTTTATTAGTCATGTTTTTGGGATTGCAGAGGCAACTTGAAGTACACATGAACACATCATGTGGAGTAACATGTGGCTCCAACACTGGCACCCCCCTTCTGCAGCACAAATGCGTGATAGCCATGGAACTGGCACACAAGCGTCGGCTAACAGCTAAACACCCACAGCTGCTCACGGAGAGCCTGCCATACACCATACATCCGCTGATGTGGAAGTCCCACGCCATGTCAAGACAATGTTAACCGTATGTGTCCGAGGGCAGTGTCACACACATTGATGCCATCATCACAATCCACTATCCCATCACTGATGACTGACAACCAGGCAGCCCATCTATTCAGGTGTACCCAGCTGCATGTCGTGTCCCATGGGGATGCCACATGTCTGCAGAGGAACCAAACCCCGACCGGGGCAGTGTGCACACATCGTGAACAACTGCCACACCCAATACACCCCAGATGCATCCCTTACCCCATGGAGACTTCCAAACGTGTCCGTGCCTGTAACGCTGAGTCAGCCCACGATGTCATGTCCATGAGGAATAGCAGTGCCACAACAATGCAACCAGCAAACGGCATGCGCAGGTACCTGGGGAAGAGAGACACACAAGAAGTCAGCCACAAAAAGCACAGCCACTTGCATGTGCAGTTACTCGACACATGTATGGATGACAACATGCTAGGTCACAATTATGACTGGGGAAATACTACCATCACTGCCACCATCACTCCAGTGACACACCCACACACACCTCTGACCCACGTGCCATACATGCAGGTGGAGACACACATCACAACGCATGCCACACGGGGACCAATGCGTGCACACTCAGACCCTGGTACTCACCACTAAGCAAAGAAGTCGCGTATGAGCCGAGTCCGGATGTCCTCTTGCGGCTCCACATCCTCCACATCACTAGCCCCATTGCCAAGCCCTTCGTCCTCCACGGGTGGATGGTCCTCGTCATGTTGATTCAGGATGAGTGGCACAGCTCTTTCAACTGCCATGTTGTGCAGCATGCAGCAGACCATGAAGATCTTGCAGACCTTCGCCGGGGCATAAGGGAGTGCACCGCCGGTCTTGTGGAGGCACCGGAATCGGCTCTTCAGCATGCCAAACGTCCTCTCTATCACTCGCCTTGTCCGGCCATGGGCGGTGTTATAGCGGAGCTGGGCCGGCGTGATGGGGTTGCGGAGAGGTGTCAGCAGCCAAGGCATGTTGGGATAGCCAGCGTCCCCTACATGGGAAGCACATGGACATCGTTAGAACTGGTGTAGCGGTCGTGCTGGTCGGCTATACAGAATACAGGACAGACAGACTGTACCCACCAACAACACATGCCCGTTCGTTGCGCAGCTGCATCATCATATCAGGCATCCCGCTACGCCTCATGATGTAGGCATCGTGTGCTGATCCTGGGAAACGAGCACAGGCATGTGAAATCACCATATTGGACAGACACACCACAAGGGCATTGATGGAGTGGTAGTGCTTCCGATTGCGGTACGCCACCTCCCGTGCGTGTGGTGGTACCAAACCTACATGTGTCCCATCTATGGACCCAATGACATGGGGCATCCCTCCCAGGGCATAGAATCCACGCTTGACCTCAGTCATCTGTTCAGGGGTTGGGAACTTGATGAAGTCATCCAGGTGAATCAACATGGCCTCCAAGAAATCATGCAGCACACCGCTGAACATGCTCTGGGACATGCCACCAACATGAGCTATGGTATTTTGGAAGGTACCCGTGGCCAGAAAATGTAGGGCAGCCATTACCTTCAGCTGGGGTGTCAGTGCCGTAGGATACCTGTGTTGCGGTTGCAGGTGTGGTGCCAGTCTCGCCGTCAGCTCCAGAATCAACGGTTGGGTAAAGCGGTAGAGCCGGATCCTGTCATTCTCCTGCATGGTAGCCAAGTCTGGAATTCTTCGGGCAACAGGAGGCGCTCTGCAGTAATTTGGAAGTGACAAGGAAGAGTGAGTGCACTACGAGAACAACTCATGTCTACTGAGCACATGTAAATCTGGCAATACACACATGCCACATAGGGAGTCAGGCATGTGCTACATGCCCAGGACACGTATGGATGCAAGGTGACACTCCTTCCAAGACCCAGCTACACACGGTGATTGAGAACCTCCCCATGCCACGCCATGGAAATAGCTGTGTCCCAGTGCAAGTGCACTGCCCGACGCAAGACAGGAGTGACATACACCCACACATCAGCAGAAGTGTGATGCCGATTGCAGAGACTGGTAGCGGAACACTGGAGCCACAGGTCACATGACATTACACTAGTCCAGCCCACACACCTTGCCATGAAGGTGCACATGTCATGACTCACCACACATTCCTTGTGAGTTTGCTGACATGGCCTTGTCACGCTACTCCGTGTCCCATGCATACATGTGCACCTCACATCCGATAACACATGTGGCATGGTGTTGGGAACAGTGTGCAATGACAATCTACACACAGCCACATGTTGGTTGCTGCAACGGCTGCAGCTTTTGAGGGTGCTACAACATCAACCTGATGTAAATCCCGGACACATATATGACATAGTCACATTGTGCACTGTGGGTAGTGACAAGTCATGTGTCATGACCCCTGTACCGGGCATCATGGGACACTTCTGTGTGTTGGTGTCCGTGCCATGCCAGTGACGCTCACCCCAAGTGCGCAGTCCCACATGCACACATGTCAAAGGAGTCAAGGGCATGCCTGGCACACATTGCACCCTCACACAGTACACATGTACACATCTCATCATACATCTGGTGCCTTCTCCACTCAGGAGGCATGTTCCACATCACAGCCTGTGACACCTGTGCCCCACACATGTAGTAATGCACAGACGATGCCTTGATGTCCATTCCTGGACAAGTATGTCCATCCATGGACAAGTATGTCCGCCCTATTCCTACATGTGTGTCGCCTATCACCACAGTGATGTGTAAAAACCGCCGTACTGCTGCTGAGAGGGCCTGTGCATGTTCCCAAATCACTGTGGGAGTGCTGCCGTATGTGTACCCATCGTGATGGCGAGCGTACAGGCATTTGTACGGTCGTACCACTACGGGTACGCATACGCGTGCAGACCCATAGTGATAGTGAGCGTACATGCGTGTGTACGGTCCATACCACTACGGGTACGCATACGCGTGCAGACCCATAGTGATAGTGAGCGTACATGCGTGTGTACGGTCCGTACCACTACGGGTACGCATACGCGTGCAGACCCATAGTGATAGTGATCGTAGATGCGTGTGTACGGCCCTATCACTATGGGTCTGCACGCGTATGCGTACCCGTAGTGGTACGGACCGTACACACGCATGTACGCTCACTATCACTATGGGTCTGCACGCGTATGCGTACCCGTAGTGGTACGGACCGTACACACGCATGTACGCTCACTATCACTATGGGTCTGCACGCGTATGCGTACCCGTAGTGGTACGGACCGTACACACGCATGTACGCTCACTATCACTAGGAGTACGCATACGCGTGCAGACCCATAGTGATGGAGAGCGTAGGCATGCATGTACGGGCCGTTGCCATGCATTTGGGGTGCCCTAGGGCCCCGAAACGCATCGTACCTGTGTGTGATGCTCCAAATTACATAGGGGACAAGTATTAAGGCCTACATGCATGCTGGTTGTCATGGAGACCAAGTTCAAAATTCGAAATTGTTCTGGAAGGTGCACAGCAGAAGTCAGTTGGAATTCTTCTACTTTGTTGCAATGTGTTTGTGGGGCTGACATCATGCAGGAGAATGAAACCGATAGAGAACCCACAGACTGCTAGGTTTGACGGGATTGGTGGAAACATAGGATGCAAATGTGAGTGACCAATCACTCTGTACTCCTGTGCATGAGACTGGGCAGAAGGGCACATATAAGGCAGCCAGGTCCCATGAGGGAGCACTTGCCTGCACATCTTTGCATTCGTCGACCCAGCTGCTGCTACTGATTCCCTGGAACCATGTCAAGGGCTGTGGAGAGGACACAGCCATTCACCCTGGAGGAGAACATGGCTCTGCTGGATGTGATCCTCCCACAGTACTCCATGCTGTATGGGCGACCAGGGTATCAGGTGAGTGCATAGGCCACTGCCACAGACTGTCCCTATGTTGTGACTGTGACTTCTGCCATTGCGTCCAGGTGTAACACACATGCCATGTACTGTCGGGGGGGTCCCAGGGGGGGGGTGCCTGATGTCTCCCAGCAGTGCCCTGAGACAGGAGGGGTGGGGGCCTATCACTCCCAGCAGTGCCCTGAGACAGGAGGGGTGGGGGCCTATCACTCACAGCAGTGCCCTGAGACAGGAGGGGTGGGGGCCTATCACTCACAGCAGTGCCCTGAGACAGGAGGGGTGGGGGCCTATCACTCCCAGCAGTGCCCTGAGACAGGAGGGGTGGGGGCCTATCACTCACAGCAGTGCCCTGAGACAGGAGGGGTGGGTGTGATGCACAGTGTGAGCCTTGATCATTGATTGTGACATTGCCATCATTCCACCTGTGTACCCACTGTGGCACGTACTGCTTTTTCCCTCACCAGGGGATGATGTCCCTATGACAAAGGTGCAATGCGTTGGCTGCATGACATGCCTTGTTGTAACCAGCTAATTTGTACCCATATGTCTCTCTGTGACATGTGGCTGGTGTATTGATGTGGTGTCACTTGTTCCTCCTCACAGGTAGGCGCCACTGCCAAGGAGCAGATCTGGCTGACCGCCGTCAGTGCCGTGAGGGGTGTGGATGGTCGGAGGCGGAGCCTGCCCCAGGTGAGGAAACGCTGGCAGGATATCCGGTGCTGGACGCGGAGGATTGCACGGCTCCTGCTGGGGGACTCACCTGAGAGCCACAAGAACCGCGGCCGCCGCCGTCTGAGCCACCTCCACAGGCGTGTGCTGCCGGTGGTCTTTCCAGACCTGGAGAGGCGCTTACAGGCGATGCAGCAGCCGGAAGGGGGTAGGTACATGTGTGTTTGTTGTGTGTCACCGGCATTTGTAAGGGCACAGTAGCATGAATTCACTGGCAGGGTTTAAAGGTGCTGTGCAGATCCTGTTTGCCCCAGTATAGCGCTGTGCCCCTGCCACCCTTCCCCTCCTTGCAATGTGTTCCCTGGTCTGTGTGTAGTCACTCCTTCACAAGGTAATGTAGGCTGGCGCTTTGTCCACGAGAACAATGACTGTAGCATCATGTGTGGGGGTGGTGTGTAACAGGTTGTGGGACCTTGCCTGTGCACTGTCAAGTTCACTGCATGTGGGTTCCATGTCAGTTGGCACTGATGCTGACTCCAGACATGGGAGTTGGTCTCTCATGTGTCATGCCTTACAGCGCGCATGTCCTATGTAGTGGCCTGTGACATGATGTGCATGAGTGTGCGATTCACATATTGCAGGGATGGTGACGTGTGTTGCAGTCATTACCATTCAGTAGCATGTAGTTGTGTGCCCACTACTGTCCCCTGGGGCAGCTCTTCCTCAGTGGTGTATGTGTCATCATAAACGTGGCCAATCTCAGTGTCTACAGCGTAGGTTGTGCTCTGTGCCATTGTCCCCTGTCACCATGTATATTGACGTGCTATTTTGTACAGGTGTCCACTGTGCACCCTGACCTGATTGTCCTTCTTCATACTCACAGTTGCCAGTGCCTGTGTGTCTTGTTATACTCTTCTGAGGATGGGCACTGGTACCTCATTATTTGTACAGGCGCACCTTGGCTGTTTGGCGTCCAATCTTGCTTTTTGCCTGCCCCTGTGTGTATCACCCAGACTATGAGATGTTGGTGCCACCTGTGTCTCAACAATTTGCCTCGTGTAGGGTCTTGTTGGGGCGGGCAATGCCTATGTGTCAAATCCTGATTTCCACTTGCTGGGTCTGGGCAGTGTGTGATGTGTCTGGACACACACGCAATGTGCAGTGACCGAGTCATGTTGGGCATGTTTTCAGCATTACCTATGCAGCATGTGTCTCAAGTTCATGGATATGGTCCCTGGTCATCGGTATTTTCGCCAACGCTGTGTGGTGCAGATGCAGTGCTGGATTGTCCCCAGGGCCTGGGTGCTATGTCAGACTCCGTTTCCTGTCTTTAGCTATTGTCTCATGCTCTCCATGGTATTTCAGTGGCATGGTGGCTCAACCAACTGTGTGTTTCATGCCCTACATCGGTACCCTGTTCAGTAGATGTTAGGGATCTTCCTTTTCAGGCTATGCAATGTTACCTATGTAGATTGGACTCATGTGACAGATGTGTACAGGTGTCTGATTAATTTCTGTCTCTCCACCCTGCCCACAGCATCGTCGGGGGACACAGAGGGAGACATGGACACAGACCAGGCGGAGGGACCGAGCACCAGTGCCAGCCGTGACATCGGGTCTGGCACATCGAGTGGGACAGAGGCGGAGGAGAGTGTGGCCGAGGACCTGTCGACTGGCACATCAGACTACGAAGCTGACAGGTCCGGGGAGGATGTCTCCGAGTGGGCGGAGGCTGCACCAGCAGCTGACAGCGGAACAACACCTCGCACCGCCCCCTCAGTTTCCATCAGCCGCCTCCCACTTGCTCGTGTCCCTTCCCAGCGTGCCCGGTCACAGCATGTCTCCTTCCTGCCAGGCACCGCACCCCCTGCCCCTGTCTCCACTGCTGCCGCCAATGCAGAGTCTGTGGACATCCAGCGGCAACTGCAGGTTGGTCAGGCTGCGATCCTTAATGTCCTCCATGCCCACGGCAAAACCCTCACCAACATCGAGGCTTTCTTGGAGGGCATTCATTCATCGCAGGCTGACCAACGCAACTTGCTGAGGTCCATAGACTCCACACTGACTGCAGCAGTGGGTCTCCTGCAGCGCGACCTCCCCCCACCTACCCCTGCCCCATCCACACTTCCCACTCCCATGCCTGTCCCACGTACACCCAGACGTCGGCATGCACCCACATCAACGGACACGGGCACCACACCAGCAGGGAAGGTCCACCGCACTCCTCCTGACACGCACACACAGGGTGAGGTAGGCACACCCACTGGGTCGGGGGGCAAACGTGTGACACGCAGCCATAGTGGGAGTCCGCATTCCACCCAGTCCACTCCCTCCAAATCCCCTCCCCTCAGCTCTCCTGGCCACATCTCCCCCAAGGACTCCTTCATGGCCGCTCTGTCCCTGAGCCCCACGGTTACACCACCACGCAAGCGGTCAAGGAGGTCCCCGGTCAGGGTGGTTGAGTCTCCCCCCTATCTCCACCCTCCCCCAGTGGCGCTGCGACCCATCCCTCTGACCCCCCCCCTCCTTGGGGCCTGAGGTCCCTTCAGGTGCAGGGGACTCCCTGGAGGACCTTGCAAAGGTGTGTAGTGCCATCCTGGCCTCCGCCTTTGGCCCTGCCCCACCCCCTGTGGTGGAGTCCTCCATCCCTGCACCCACAACGCCGCCCCTTTGCCCTGATGTCCCTGCGGTGCCTGTTGCTTCCCCCCCCCCCCTGATGCCCTCACCAGTGTGGAAGACGATGCCATTTGACTGTGCAGGCAAGGTAGGGGACACGCATCCCACTGTGTCCCCCATCCAGCTGAGAATCATTGACTGCCCTATGGGCTTTGTGAAGATTGAACTGCCTGCGATCCACGGACATTGTGCTCATGCTGAATAAAGCTTAATTTTTTTTTCATTATCACACTACTGCTATGCTGGTATTGGTGTTGGTGGGGCTGCTACATGGTTTTGGGTGGTGTGTAAGGGTTTGGGTGTGTGGGATGTGTAGTAGTGTACTGCTCATTGGTGGGACCCTGGGATCTGTGTGCCATCACAAGGTGTTGGCTAACTTTCTTTGTTCATGTAAGCAGTTACTGCATGGTGCACTTGTCCCAGGGTGTATTCCTTCCTCTGTGTACCCAGCTTTCTTCCCTGCAGGGTGTTCCCAATGTTTAGCGCAGAGCTGTGTCTACATGAGCTGTGTGTGTGACGGAGCCCTTCTACTTTGGCCATGCATGCAGGGCCATGTGTCCACCTGCAACAATCGTGGCATCCTTGGTGATCACTGTACTTGTGTGTGGAGTCTGTTGACATGAGTTCATGGGGACATGTTCCCTTGTAGCCAGTATGCATGTGGATAATTCTGGCCTCACACACATGTGTTACACCCCTCCTGTCTCAGGGCACTGCTGGGAGGACTCCACACCCACCCCTCCTGTCTCAGGGCACTGCTGGGAGGACTCTGCACACACCCCTCCTGTCTCAGGGCACTGCTGGGAGGACTCTGCACACACCCCTCCTGTCTCAGGGCACTGCTGGGAGGACTCCACACCCACCCCTCCTGTCTCAGGGCACTGCTGGGAGGACTCTGCACACACCCCTCCTGTCTCAGGGCACTGCTGGGAGGACTCCACACCCACCCCTCCTGTCTCAGGGCACTGCTGGGAGTGATAGGCACCCACCCCTCCTGTCTCAGGGCACTGCTGGGAGGACTCCACACCCACCCCTCCTGTCTCAGGGCACTGCTGGGAGGACTCTGCACCCACCCCTCCTGTCTCAGGGTACTGCTGGGAGTGATAGGCACCCACCCCTCCTGTCTCAGGGCACTGCTGGGAGGACTCTGCACCCACCCCTCCTGTCTCAGGGCACTGCTGGGAGGACTCTGCACACACCCCTCCTGTCTCAGGGCACTGCTGGGAGGACTCTGCACACACCCCTCCTGTCTCAGGGCACTGCTGGGAGTGATAGGCACCCACCCCTCCTGTCTCAGGGCACTGCTGGGAGGACTCTGCACACACCCCTCCTGTCTCAGGGCACTGCTGGGTGGACTCTGCACACACACCTCCGATTTCAGGATATGTACGCTTGGAACATACACGGTGGGGGTACGCTCAATGCATTCGAGGTGAGGGTACGAGTCTACTTACACTGGTGTGGTGGGGGTACGCTCCATGCATACGCGGGTGGGGGTACGGGTCGTACTTACACTGTTGGGCTGGGGGGTACGCTCCTTGCATACGCGGGTGAGGGTTCGAGTCGTACTTACACTGTTGGGCTGGGGGGTACGCTCCTTGCATACGCGGGTGAGGGTTCGAGTCGTACTTACACTGTTGGGCTGGGGGGTACGCTCCTTGCATACGCGGGTGAGGGTTCGAGTCGTACTTACACTGTTGGGCTGGGGGGTACGCTCCTTGCATACGCGGGTGAGGGTTCGAGTCGTACTTACACTGTTGGGCTGGGGGGTACGCTCCATGCATACGCGGGTGGGGGTACGGGTCGTACTTACACTGTTGGGCTGGGGGGTACGCTCCTTGCATACGCGGGTGAGGGTTCGAGTCGTACTTACACTGTTGGGCTGGGGGGTACGCTCCTTGCATACGCGGGTGAGGGTTCGAGTCGTACTTACACTGTTGGCATGGGGGGTACGCTCCATGCATATGCGGGTGGGCGTATGGGTCGTACTTACACTGTTGGGCTGGGGGGTACGCTCCTTGCATACGGGGTGGGGGTAGGGTCCGTACATATCCGTCCCCACGCTATGTGATGTTTGTGTGGCCCGTACCCAGGCCTTTGCCACGTGGGTGCGATCCGTCCCGCCATTGTTGGGGTGACATGTGTGGGCGTGGTCCGACTCGTACCCACGCTCTTCAGGCGTGGGTACGGGACGTACCTGTCTGGTTGTGTTGCCGGTTCGCGTGGTGACGGACTTCCGTTGTGGCGGTCGCTGGCTTATCAGGACACGCCCCCACCCCCTCGTGGTGACCAGGGCATGGGAGTCAGGTATGTCCAGGCCATGTGTGGTGTGTGACTTATGTGGTTGTTTTGTGGCCTGCCCTGGTCGTGCCACCCCCACCCCACCCCACTTTCCCCCCTCCCTTAGTTATTCTGACCTTCTGCGGCGTCTGCGTCGTAACCTGTAGAGGAGGTGTACTGCTATGAGGGCAGGGATGACTCGTAGGTTCGGGTCCATGTCTGTCCGTCGCGTACTGGTACTCCTTGCTCGCGTCGTCCTGTCGCGTACGGGTCCTCCTTGATCGCGTCGTCCTGTCGCGTACGGGTCCTCCTTGGTGGCGTCGTCCTCTGTGTCCGTCACGTACTGGTCCTCCTTGTTCGCGTCGTCGTCTGTCCGTCGCGTACTGGTGGTCCTTGTTCGCGTCGTCCTGATTTCCCGGCAGTTTTTGGCTGCCGCAAAATATTCACCGTGCGGGGTGACGTCGGTGCGAATCGTGATTCCTGGGTCGTGAATGGCTGGCTGCGAGCGTCCCGACGTCAGGTCGGCGCTTTCCCGGATCGCATTGGTAGGTGTTTTTTTGTTCGGTCGGGCTTTTTTACGATTCGTACGGTAATGGTGTACCCGTGCGAATCGTAATTCCTTGTTTGTGAAAATTGACGACCGGGTACGCGTCGGGCGGAGATTGTGCTCCGTCCGACGGTTCGTACCCGGTTTTTGCAGGATCGTGATCGGCACCATAGTGTTCCAAATGATTCACTTTCACCACGGTTTTTCCAAAATTAATCCATATTTATTTTCATAATTTATCCAAGTTTCATCGTCACGCCAGGGTTACGAGATTCGTTAAAAACTTATGCATATAATTACATCATGATTGCCCATCCAGGCCTAAACATGCGCAATGTTCTGAATCTCGAGTCCTCCACATTATATCAGAATTACGTCACACCCAATGCATTTCGGTAAAACCTTCGTCAGGGGTATCTATAACGTTAAAATATACATGTGTGAATCCCTTTCTTTTAAAAAACAAGCGACATAGTTCACAAATCCATTTGAAAAAATATATCCATTGTAATTCTATAACTTGAACTGAACCCATTACGTGCAAACAGGTCTTCAAGACCCCATGAAACCCATGCTAATCCTAATACTCCCCCAGTAGTGTTGCGAAAAATTAATGAACCCACCCGTCCATGCTAAATCATCAAACAATATTTTCTGTAACAAGCGAAAACACTAGCCTCCCCCGCGCTTCAACCTCCCCTACCACGTAGCTTTACTCGATTCAGATATTACCCCCATGTCATTTGAGTCATTCTCTATATAAACCTTTTGGCTCCTCTACCCCAAACAAAACGCTATTTGCTCTTGACTCACTTCCATTCATACCTGGTATAAAGTTGCCACGTAACGGCCACCATGTTAAACCTCCATTTCCCTCGTCTGCCTATGCTCCGCTCAATTTAAAGAAACCTAACGTACTCTCTTGTATCTTATTGGTGTGTTTAATCACGTGTCTGTTATGCCCCATTCACATCCCAAACCTGTTAATAAAAACATCACATATTTAAAACCATATCAACACAACAAATGCAAGTGAAAATAAACCCGTGCATCATAAACACTTCCCCATCACGCATAAATATATGTATTTGTAACATTGCCATGATCTAATGTCTCATTAATTACATAAAACAGTGACCCGTACATGATCCGACGTTCTTCAGTGTCGGTGAGTTAATGGGATGATCCTTGGCGTGACCTTCATATGCTCCTTTTTATTTGAACATTTTTTTTCATTACTTTCAATGTGTGCAATTGGGTGGTCAAGAAGTGTGCAGTGTAAAGGGGGTGAATTTGTCGGGAGTGTTGATGTGTGTGTACCCCTGCAATGTCAACTACACACATGTGTCACCCAGGAGTAGAGTGCTTGTTTGTGTGATTGTTCAGCCCTATGATTGTTTGTTTTTGGCAATTGTGAGTATGCAGAGTATGTGACTGGCAAGTCAGTGTTGTGTTTTGTTGATCATCCATGTGTCTTGATGCTGATTGTGGTCACTGTGCATACCTGCTCAGCCACACTGAAGACATTGTGGGTGTGTTTTCTCATGCATTGCTGTCACATGGGGCTTTATTTCCTCCATGATGGCATGTGTTGTGTGATGTCATACCATCCCCTATCTGTGCTTTAGATGCCTACCCATTGTGAGTCTGCACTCCATCTATTTGTGTATGGTACACTCCTGCCATGTCCACTACTGACATACATACCACTTCACTTTCATGTCAGCTGTCCCCTTGGGTTGCCTGTGTGTGTGTCTCCCCATCACTTCATTTGTGACACTGTGCTTTGTGGTACAGATCTTTGCACAGGAACAATGTGCCACTCAGGACATTTTACCAATTGGTTATATGTGATTTTCTTGTACTGTTTGGCAGTCATGGTTGCTCATATGCAGTTCAACTGTTTGTGCTGCACAGTCCTCTGGTCAGGTTGTTTCCACTTTGGTGTCCCAGACTTATGCATCTGTGGGTGTTGGGTTAGTGTATGTGTGTTTGCTGAGGTACTGCTTCACTTCCTGAGTGTGATGTTGTCAGTGTGCTGTTTTGATTGTTGTTGTGGGTGTTCATGGTGTGTCACTCATATCTGTGTGGGACTGGTATGTTTGGTGTGCACACGCTGCTTGGTGTGCATGCAGTGCTGTGGGTGTATAGTGCCTTGTCCTTGCCTGGTGTGCATCCCCTGATGTCCTTCTGTGTTTGCAATGTGATTTATTGGCATGCGCATCTGTTGTGTGTTTGATGTGGCTGTGTGCAGTGTTTGGGCTGTGTTGTGTCTTGCAGCTGGCAGATGCTCTGTGTGTGGTGTTCTATTTGCATGTCAGTGTGACTTGATGGGTGGTGTGGTATGTCTTTCTGTGTGTCATTGTAGGCCCATTTCTCCCAGTTTGTGTCCATGATTATTTTGTGATGGTGCACTTCTTGTCTGTGTTGTGGTATGTTGTCTGTGCATTGTTCCTGACTGATGAGGTTGTGCACTCCTGTTCTGCCTGTGCTCCCATCGCCTTTCCACAGTTTGGCTGTACAGGTCATGTCTGGTCTTGTTGTGGTTCTGTGTGTGTTTGTTGAGTTATGTGTTTGGCGGTTGTTTTGTGCAGACATTGGTTCTGGCATCCCTGTGTGTGTGTGATGTTTGTGGATACCACTCCCTGAGGGTGTGTGATTGTTTGTCTGTGTAACGACTGGACATTATTGACACCCTTTTGTGTGTCTGACACTGGTGTTTTATGCTGCAGGTGTGATGGGGTATGTGTGAAGATTCCTACTTGTGTTTGACAGTCATGGAGTATGTCAACGGGCCCTGTGTGTTGTGCTGCTGACATACTCCTGTCAATTAGTTGTATACATATGTGTAGCTGTTCACTGTTTGACTTCGGGGCCTCCCTTTCATCCCTGTGCCTATACATGGGTTGCCTTGCTGTCTACCTGAGTTGTTGCACTGAGGTGACTGTGGTTTGACTTCACTCACTGTGGCCAGCCATGTGTGATTTGATGGGCTGATGGTGTTCTTATATGTTCCTTTTCTTGCATGTGATGTACACATGCTTGGTAGTTAGTTCCTTGGCCTCCCATTTGTGGGCACCTCAACTTAGCTTTCCTATATGTTGTACTGCATTGCTGCTGACATGTGGTATGTGGCTGTGTGTCAGTGTGGGGTATATCTGTGTGACTTGGAAGGCTGTGTGTCCAGTGGAGTGATTGTTCATTATCTGTGTGTGTGTTCATTTTCTGCTTGGACTCAGTTTTCTTGCCATGTGTGTGGTGTTTTTGTGGTGTGTGGGTTGCCCTGGCCCTGTGCTCTGTGCTGTGTGTTCCTCTGCAGCCACTCCTGCTGTTGCTGTCTCCCTAGTTGTTTGGTGTGTGGTGCAGGGTGTGGGTTCACCTGGCTTGTGTTGTGCCTGGGGGAGCACAGGAGGGGCACATGGCATGTCCCTTCATGGGGGGACTAGTGTGTGGAGGGTGGAGGTGTGGCCCTGTGGTCTTTGTGCACTGCCCATGCCTGGCACTGGCCCTGCCTTCTGCATTGTGTACATGTTTTCCCGCGTCTTCACCGCTGCAGTGACGTGACCGGAACATTACTTCATGATCGCGGTAGATGGGTGACCTGGATGCGGAGGGGTGATTTAGTGACAGGTAGGACATGTGTGGGTACACTTGTGGATGTGTTCCTGTCCCCACCAGAGTGTCTGGTGTTGACAGGAACCCTATATCAGCCCATGAGTTGTGTGTTGTGGTTGTGTGCGGAGTTGTGTTATTGCGTACCTGCGGTGTCGTCCGCGACAGTCAATGAGTTGCTGGTAATGTATCAGGTATAGCACCGGGAACACGTGTAGAGCTGGATCCATTGTGGTCGGGACCGGGACTCTGGTTTCGCACTCCGCTGTCGAGCTTCCGCCGTCTCTGGTTGGGCGGTTTCTCCGCTGCGATGCGACTGGCTGTTTGGGGCATCCTGATTTGTACAGCGGATGGGAACGTCATTCCGCACGGCGGTGAGTCTCCATTGGCTCCCACCGCCGTGGTGGCTGGCGCACTTTGATGGCGGTTCGCGTCTCACTGCGGCGGACGGGAAATGGGCTATGTTTGGCCATAATGATATGGCAGGCGTGAGGAACGCTGCTGGCGTGCGGAAAAAATCATTTTCTGCCACTTTCAGGACCGCGGTGGTGCCTCGGCCTGCCATACTAATGGACCCCATAGTGAATATTTAGTGCTTTGTAAAAAATAGTAAATAAATGCACTGATAAATAGTGGGGTATGGCTTCTCCTTGGATGGGCCTGTAAAATTGATCTTTTGTCCTGAGTTTTTGCCCTGAATTTCAACGTTTTGTCCTGAATTTTGATCCTTTGCCCTGAATTTTTACAGTCCCATGCAGAATTTTCCTCCATGTCAGTTTTCACCCTACGATCACCTTGTGCCCAACTGTGATCTTCCTAATGATGCCAATGCAGTTTGCAACACCTTCCTTGCAGTCTTGAGTTATGCTAGAGTCTCCATCACCTTCTTACATCCTTGACGTACGCTGATCGATACCAGTAAATAACATCTCCGTTGTGCAGATCCTTTGTTGGGGAGTCGTCCCATCGTCCCCACAAATGTTGTGTATTCCGCATATAAACTTCAGAGACACAGAGAATGAAAGGTAACTATCTTTATTTTATGACTCCCCTGGGCGGCTTCTATCTCCTCAACAAGCTGCGGCCAACTGCCACTGTTCCTCCCACTCCCAACCATTCTGTCTCTCCACACTCCACATTGTAAGCATGCACATAGCATCACAGCACAAGCATGGGCGCGCATAAGTAATAACAATTAGCTTATCAACATTTAGGGGGTCATTAGGATGGCGGGTGGATCGCCACCGCCGGGCCGGCGGTGACGATCCACCCGCCATCCCAACCTTATTTACCCCTGCCATATTATCATGGCGGGGGGTGTCGCAGCGGGCGCAACGTGCGTCTGCCGCTTTTCTGCCAGTCTGAAATCGTTTCAATTGCCGGCCAGGCAGAATTGGGCCTCAATATGGTGGCGGTGGCTAGCATATTAGAACGGGTGAGAATCAAGGCCTTTCCATGGCGGAGATTCACTTTGGGGGCCTGTTGCGGGCCCCCAGGGGGGCGGGGGAGTGGGTGGCTGCACTTGGCAGGTACCTATGTTACCCCCTACATTGCCATGCACAAGGTGGCAGGCACAGTGCGGTGCCTGCCACCTTGTGCATGGCAATGCACGACATGCCATTTCACCATTGCGGCGGGCGCTGGTTACAGCAGCACCCGCCGCAATGTTAGAAATGCGGAATGAGACCGCCAGGGTGGCGGTCGTATCCTAATTAGCGGTGCAGGACCGCCGCACGTCTTGCGGCCGTTCCTAGCACCGCGAGGGTGGCGGCATCCTAATCAGCCCCTTAGGGTCTGAAGTGCAGAAATCAATCAAGTAAAGATTGAGAATCGTGTAAATAAACAATATGGTGATAAGCACTTTTATAGCTTAAAAGGTAAAATACAGAAATGTAAGTAAAAGCACGTCGTAAGCAAGTGCTGAATCTAGAAGGGGATTTTAGTGAATGTCTCAGTAAAAAGAAGTGTACAGTCTCAACCCAAGATTCACATACATTAATCACTCATTTCTATGACAATTTTCTATTAAAGTAAAACTGTAATTTTATTAAAGAATTGGAGAGAAATCTTATACTCTTCCGATTTTTTCTAATTCTACAGCCAACAGCAAGCAAGCACATATCGATCAAAAACAAAAAACTCCCATAATTGTGTCGCAGACTCTGCGTTTATAAAAAAAAGTGTCTGTCAACAGAGCTACGGAGTCCGTACATTTGACCCGAATCCGCTGCCCTTACTTGATGTTGAAATCAATGAGAGCAGGATGCCAAAAAGAATCAATTCACAATTATCTTCACTACCCTGTGAGTCTGTCGAGGGCATGGGGGAAAGATCATATTTGCCAGTGCCTTCAACTGTACTTCATGATCGCTAAAATTAACCATTAATGTCTTAAATTATTATAAATGATTGAAAGGAGAACGATACGAATAACTTGCTTCTCTAAGCACATCCTACAGCGTGGCTTCTGAAAGAGAGCTTTCGAATCCCTGGCTCTTGTCCTCGCCTGAGATGCCAGTCAGTCAGTCAGAAAAACTTTATTTCGGCTGCAAGCCATAAAAGTTCATAAAATAGTATAATAACAACAGAAAGGGTAATCAAAAATAAAAACATGGTTCTGAATGTAGATACAATCATCATTCGGTGATACATGAGATAGAAACAGAATGGTGACAATAAATAATACCGGTAAAATTGCCTTAGTGAGGTGATAGTTGTCTTCTGATTAGCCACATAGAAAAAAGAAATTTGGATATCACAGTAACATATACAGGGGACGAATCATATTTCAGCAACCTGAAGAGATCTCTGTGGTTCGAGACCCCTATATTCTTAGCAAGTTGGATTATCCATTTTCTACGGGGAATTTTATATGCCGGGCAGAAGATTATGGCATGAACCTCAGTTTCGTCAGTGGCGCCACACCCAGGACAAGATTGCGTGATTGAGCCAGCCCATTTATTTGTTCTTGAACGGAGGGGAAGGGACCCATATCTAAATTGTAAGTATAATTTTTTGGCAATTACCGGGTGAATCAAATCTATTGCAGGCTCAAATCGATAGACAATTTTGGCCTCGAGAAAAGCCGAGGTCAAATTTGCAGTATTAGCAGATCGAATGATCTGAGTCAGCTTGTATTCCTCCAAAGTTTTTGCCAATAATCTTTTTGGGAGAGAGGAGCAAGTAACCTCAGGTGAGAGCCAAAGGTCTTCTCTCCCTATATCCCTAAGTGATTTTTTAACATAGGCTAACCAAGGGATAGCACCTGCCTTGGGTAGCAATAAGATGGACTTCAGTTCCTCCTGAAAGTTAGCAAGTTCGGGAGTGCTCCATAGTCATCGCCAGTACATTACAGGTCTGGAGGCGACCATGTCCGCAATTGGTTGGATACCCAGGTCCATCCTGAGCGGCTGGGTGGGGGTGCTCGACGGTAATGCAAACAATTGTCTAAAAAATTGATTTTCTGACTTGGTTAAAATCAAGGATGGGTTATGGCCCCATAATTCAGCGCCGTAGGCTGCCACCCCCCTAGCCTGGGTTTTATAGATCTCTACCAGAGGGCTGATTAATTTTAAGTGGCTGTTTTTGAGCATCTTTAGAATCCCCCCTGATATCTGGACAAGTTTTAAGTTTACTTTTGAGATCTGGGGGGCCCAGGTCATTTTGTTATTAAGGGTCAAGCCCAGATAATCAAAAGTGTTCACCCGTTCTAGGGGCAGGCCGTCCAGTTTTGGTATAGGACGATTGGTGGTATCTGCATGGAACAACATGTATTTGGTCTTATTCACGTTAATGATTAGATTCCTTTTCCTACAAAAGGAGGCAAAGCCATCCAGGACTCTAACCATACCCATGGGTGATCTGGACAAGAGCAGAGTATCGTCCGCAAACATAAGTGCGGGAATTTTCCTGCCTGCCAACTTGGGGGCGTCTATATCGTTTAGGGCCAGAATGTCTTCAATCAGTCCATTCAAGAAGAGGGCAAAGAGGGTTGGGGCTAAAACGCAGCCCTGTCTAACTCCCTTTTCTACCTGGAATGGTTCTGTGAGTTCTCCATGGAGTCCGAACCTGACTCTAGCGAAGGTGTCTTTATGAAGACGTTCTAATAAGTCACAGAGGTAGAGAGGTACGCCCATCCCCTTTAGCAACTCCCAAAGTTGGCTGCGGTCCACCATGTCGAAGGCAGACTTTAGATCAACAAACGTGAGGTAAAGACTGCCCCCTTCTAGAATTATACTTTTCCAGTGGATCATTTGCAGCCTGAACAATTGGTCCACAGTTGACATTCTAGCTCTAAATCCCGCCTGCAGAGGGGTCAAAATTTTAGATTCCTCCATCCAGGTTTGTAGTCTCCCTAAGAGAATACGGGCAAAAATCTTCTGGGCAACATCTATTAGGCTAATAGGCCTATAATTAGCCGGATCAAGTGGAGAACCCTTTTTGTGTATTGGTATGATCTCGGCTCCGGCCCAAGTAGATGGTAGCGGCATTCCTGCTATGATTGCGTTAAAGAGACCAAATAGATATGGAGCCCAGATGTCAGGTTCACTTTTAAAAAGATTGCCTGGGATTCTATCTAAGCCTGGGGCTTTATTAGGTAGAACTTTGCTGAGGGCAACTCTAACCTCACTGAGAGTGCACATCGGGGTCAGGGCCTGGGTTGGGGGTAGGCAAGGACTAGGGTGGGGGAGGGGAATGACCAATAGTGGAGTCTTAGAAGCGTAAAGTTCTTGAAAATATGTACGTCATATTTCTTGCCCTAAATTGGGTTGGAGCGCTCGAGTTGAACCAGATGTTCCAGTTTTAACTAAGTTCTAGAATGATTTTTGGTCCCTATTCTTTAGTGCATGGGAGATTTCCTCCCATCTGCTAATTTCCCACTCTTTTTTTGCAACGTTGATGGTTTTCTTAAAGAGGGCCCTTGCTTCCTTTATTTTTGGCTTAATGCCATTTTTAAGAGTTATCAAAAGCAATAGCTTTGCTTCCCTACACGATTTATTAAACCAAGTAGGATTCTCCCTTGTGGATTGTAAGTTCCTCTTTATAGCCTGGCTAAAGTGGGTCTCAAGGGTGCCGCATAATTCTATGTGTGTCGCTCCGATCAGCTCAAAATCAAAGTGAGCCTCTAATGTAGTTGGTACTGTTGGTACTCCCATTACTTTCTCCAAAAGAGGATAAATTTCAGAGTACATTGCACCGAGTTTCCTATCAGATAGGGCGATCTTCTCCCATCTAACTCTTCGCGAGCCATCAGTTGTAATCAGAGGAACTACACTAGATGGATCAATGGGGGGAAGGTGGTGATTTATAAACCCCTCCAAGGTAACAACAATGGGATTATGGTCACTTTCGCAGCGTTTAATGACTTGGAAGTCCAGGATCCTTGGCCGGAGTCCCATACTAAGCATAATGTAATCAATAATGGAAGTTTGGCCATTTCTTTCAAATGTTGGGTTACCTGGATTATCTGCAGGGAACCTGCCATTGCATGCCCTTAGTGAGAAAGTAAGTGTTAATTGGGTAAGTTGAAGAACCAATGGCGTCCAAGCCTTCGTGGGATAGGTATTGGAAGGCGGTATAGCCCACACTTGGTCCTCTTCCTGGGATACAGGGAAAATAAACCCGTTCAAAGGTTCGTAATGGCAATTGAAGTCCCCACCGATTATAAGAAAATCGGTGTTAATAGTGGTACTCAAAAGAGCATCCAAACTACTCAAGGTGATGGACTCCTGGCCATAACTCACAGGACGGGAATATATTTTTATGAGGGTCAGTACCTGGTTTTCCCATGTGGACATAACTAAGCACATAATATCCGGTGAGTCGGTATTAATTCTCTTAGGTACACATCCCAGGTGAGTCCGTACCCAAATAGTCATCCCTCCAGAGGGCCTTCCCCCATTTGGCCTTACTGCAGATTCCCAAAAGGTAGCAAACCCTACACGATGATGGGGCTTCAATGCCCAGGTCTCCTGGAAGAGGCAGATATCATGGCCATCTATGTATTCCCCCCAATCAGGGAGTTCTAACAAACGTGATAGGCCTGCCACATTCCAGGACAAAACTTTCAACCCCGTAGCCTTATTGATGGAAAGGTAAGACCTAGGGGAAGTAGATGTTATGGCAGAGGGTGTACTTAAGTTGCCACAAATAGTGGTAGGTAAAAGGCCTGACTGTGTAGGGCGAACAAAAAGGGGAGTATTATCAGGAAGGGTGTCCATTGACTTCAACTCTGTTTGATGTGTTAACCCTATTTTGGGGCTTCCACCCAGATGTGGGGACGGAATCAGGGCAGGTGGGATGCCCGGGTCGGTACCTATTAATAAGGGATACCTATCATCTGGGGGTTTTAAACAATCAAGCAGCGCTACTGAGGGACTTATAAGTGTTCTCCGTGTTCCAGGGTCATAGCCAACATCCAGGGATGTCCAATTGTCTGAGCCCGTGAATGCCTGGGGCTGTAATGATGGAGCCGAGCTCTCAATTGGCTCCATCTGCAATGTGGCCATGGACCTGGGGTCAGAGTCTTGCTCCAGTCAATCAATGCAGTCCAAGGAACTGAACCTATTATAGCAAGGTATGTTAGAATAGGCAAGTTGTGTATCAGACTCTTGAATTCCACTGAGAGCTATACACGGTCTCTCTGTAGTCGTTTGTGCAATAGGTGTGTCCCTCCTATGTTTGGGTGCTCCTAGCGGATAAAAGTAAGAGAGGAGGGGGGAGTGGATTCCATCAGCCATATTACTCCAACCCCCCTCACCGACATATTTTACCACCCTTGGATCTCTAAAATTCACAATTATGCAATCACCCCTGATGTTCTTCACACCCCGGCCTACCCAGGATACTCTTCGAACCATCAGAATTTCCCCATTCAAATTTGAAGGCAAAGGTCTATTTGCGTTCAGCCAGTGTATTGTCTTATACTTCAAAGACAAATAGGGTTCGACTCTATCTTGTGGGAGTACAGGTACACCTGTTAAAACCACAACATATGGACTACATTCTGGTGGTAGGTCGAGTCTTGGGAGAATCTTAGTGGTAGGGGGGGAGTTAGATCCAGAGTTGGTCGAGGGAAGGGGAGGAATTTGGGGTGAAGGACTCTCTGGGTTACCCAATTCACAGGGTGCACTAACCTGTCGTGGTATGGCAGAGCGAGCATGCCTAAAGTCCTTATTGGGGATTAGTTCCCCTCCACTTTGGGCTGGGTTAGGAGCGGTAAGATGGGCGGCCACCTGTTCAGTAGATGAAATACAGGATAAAATGGTCGATTGACGGTTAGATGGGTTCAGAGCTGGATGTACTGATGCCACTGTATTAGGCTGTTTTTGAATTGATAATAATGCAAATTTCCCTTCCAGAGCAACAAGGCGCTCAACTAAGGGGGACAGCCTTCCGTCGATTAGAGCAGCCATTCTATCCCAAAAAGCACTGAGACTCGTTCCCTCAAGATCTTCCAACCATGGAACAGTGGGTGTAGAGGGTACGGCAGGGTGTTGGGTGGGAATTAGGGGTGTATTGATATCTTGATTAGGGACAGGCATCTTTTTTTGTTTCTTTTTAGTGGGACATCTCACGGGAGCCCCTTCGCGTTTTTTGCCTTTTGTAGCAGGGAGGTTCACCCGGGGGCGTTTACTTCTGATGGACCGATCCGTCATGGATCTCGTTGTGGCACAATTGAATATAGGAGCTGGGAAAGAGTAATCGGGCTGATTGTGCCCAAGAACAGTTGGATTAAGTTGGGTGGGAACAACCAGAGGGGAAGGATCATCTAGCAGAACCTCAGCTGAAGAGCCACCTAATGTGGATAGTACTGAGTTATCGGGGGAAGGGATGGTCATAATGGCTCCCAAGGATGATCGCTTCCCTAACGATGGATCTAGGGATAACCTACGTTCTGTGGCAGCGATCTCATAAGCGAGGACATTGCTAGCACGTGTAATAAAATTGTCCAAAGTCCCTACAACATTACAGCCCTTAGGGGCCAACCTCAATAGACCGGTAGCCATTACTTGTTACCTGTGACGGAGCACACTTTCCAAGGGATATGTCCAGCCCAGCCACGAACAGTCTCGAACGGCCACAAACGGCCCGCTCTTTGCCCGGTCTTCGCCCCGAGCTTCACCCCGCGCGCGTCCCGCTGGAGCGTGAAGGTGTGGTATGTAAAATAGGGGGTGGAGTTGGAGGAGGAGCTGGCGGGAAGAGGCCCCAGCTGCTGCGGTGATTTCCGCGCTGTGCACACTGGTCCTCGCAGTCCTGCCAGCGATTAGGGCACACACAGCAACTCCTGCAGTGCAGTTGAGGTCCGTGGGCAGCAAAGTTAAAATCCCCAAACACTCCGGATAGCACAACCAGCACAATCCTCTGGAATCAACGGCGAGCGGCTCCCGCGAAGCGGGGGCCGCGAGTCTTAAAAGGAGAATGTGCAACTTCTGGGAGGAGCTGGCGGGAAGAGGCCCCAGGTGCTGCGGTGATTTCCGCGCTGTGCACACTGGTCCTCGCAGTCCCGCCAGCGATTAGGGCACACACAGCAACTCCCGCAGTGCAGTTGAGGTCCTGCTATAATCTATTGTTGTTGTTTGTACATCTTCCTCATTGCTGTCCTGTTCCTTGCTGCTCAGCCATGTGTGTGATGTCACTTAGAATGTTGGGTGTGAGGGACTGGAGGAGTTGGCAGTTGGAGAGATGGGGCTGAGCAGCAGGGAGGCTGCTCCTGGTGGGGCTCCACTGGAGATCTGAGGCTTTACTGATGATCTTTATATGGACTTTGTTACCTGTCTAATAAACCTACAACCTGTTCTAAGCGGCCTGTCTACGAGACATCCTTCATTATTACACTGGTGACGATTTGGAGGAACTAACGCGTGTTCTGGGTTATGCTTTATGAAGCTTAAAGGATTTTCAAGAGAAAGGAACTTCAAGAGTAATTCAAGTAAAAGGACTTCAAGTAACTTCAAGAGTAATTGCGTATTTTGAGGAAACTGACACTTAAGAGCCCCACCAGTGACCACTCCATCGGTCGCCCTAATATGTAAGTGCCAGTATCTTTCTTCTGTACCGTGTTGCATGGAAACAAGAGATTCTCACACGTTAGAGTGAACTTACATGTTGAGGAGAGATGGTTGTGGATACCCTATTATTAGTCAGCTAACAGTTACTGTGGAAATTGCCGGTGGAGAGAGACTGCTGAGGTGTATGCAGACAAGAGGAAAGAGAGCGATACGAGGAAATCGGCACGCAAAGAAATTAGCAGCTGCGACGTGTGCTGTGGGATTGGCAAATTTACGTTTGTTTCTTTTGCTGAAGTGCATCGTTTGTCCTGTGAAAAAAGCTGTAATGATTTTACACTGGCAGTGTGTAACCTTTAACACACAAGAGGAGTTTCCCTGAGGACCAACAAGAATGTGTCACTCGCAAGTTTCCCCACAAGTTACAGGTCCGTGGGCAGCAAAGTTAAAATCCTCAAACACTCCGGATAGCACAACCAGCACAATCCTCTGGAATCAACGGCGAGCGGCTCCCGCGAAGCGGGGGCCGCGAGTCTTAAAAGGAGATGGTGCAACTTCTGGGAGGAGCTGGCGGGAAGAGACCCCAGGTGCTGCGGTGATTTCCGCGCTGTGCACACTGGTCCTCGCAGTCCCACCAGCGATTAGGGCACACACAGCAACTCCCGCAGTGCAGTTGAGGTCCGTGGGCAGCAAAGTTAAAATCCCCAAACACTCCGGATAGCACAACCAGCACAATCCTCTGGAATCAACGGCAAGCGGCCCCCGCGAAGCAGGGGCTGCGAGTCTTAAAAGGAGATGGTGCAACTTCTGGGAGGAGCTGGCGGGAAGAGGCCCCAGGTGCTGCGGTGATTTCCGCGCTGTGCACACTGGTCCTCGCAGTCCCGCCAGTGATTAGGGCACACACAGCAACTCCCGCAGTGCAGTTGAGGTCCGTGGGCAGCAAAGTTAAAATCCCCAAACACTCCGGATAGTACAACCAGCACAATCCTCTGGAATCAACGGCGAGCGGCTCCCGCGAAGCGGGGGCCGCGAGTCTTAAAAGGAGATGGTGCAACTTCTGGGAGGAGCTGGTGGGAAGAGGCCCCAGGTGCTGCGGTGATTTCCGCGCTGTGCACACTGGTCCTCGCAGTCCCGCCAGCGATTAGGGCACACACAGCAACTCCCGCAGTGCAGTTGAGGTCCGTGGGCAGCAAAGTTAAAATCCCCAAACACTCCGGATAGCACAACCAGCACAATCCTCTGGAATCAACGGCGAGCGGCTCCCGCGAAGCAGGGGCCGCGAGTCTTAAAAGGAGATGGTGCAACTTCTGGGAGGAGCTGGCGGGAAGAGGCCCCAGGTGCTGCGGTGATTTCCGCGCTGTGCACACTGGTCCTCGCAGTCCCGCCAGCGATTAGGGCACACACAGCAACTCCCGCAGTGCAGTTGAGGTCCGTGGGCAGCAAAGTTAAAATCCCCAAACACTCCGGATAGCACAACCAGCACAATCCTCTGGAATCAACGGCGAGTGGCCCCCGCGAAGCAGGGGCTGCAAGTCTTAAAAGGAGATGGTGCAACTTCTGGGAGGAGCTGGCGGGAAGAGGCCCCAGGTGCTGCGGTGATTTCCGCGCTGTGCACACTGGTCCTCGCAGTCCCGCCAGCGATTAGGGCACACACAGCAACTCCCGCAGTGCAGTTGAGGTCCGTGGGCAGCAAAGTTAAAATCCCCAAACACTCCGGATAGCACAACCAGCACAATCCTCTGGAATCAACGGCGAGCGGCACACCTGAGATGCACCTGGGAAGTCCTTGACGCAGTGAAGCTGTCTGGGAAGGTGGAAGTACAAACATGGCATATGGGTCCTTGATAGAAATCAGAAGCTATACCCCGAGCTTTCTGTCAGAGGGAATGTCAGCTGTCTGTACGTCTTCAAATCATTCACTGGATTCGATAGAATGTAAGTTAAAAGAAGAAGAAGATGAGAACGTTTTGTATGTTCGGAAATGAAGATGGTACTTATTGGGGGAAAACGTTTGTCACGAATTGTCAACTACATCAAGCACTTTAGAATCGATCTTCTACTTAATGAAAGCAATCATAAAAGTGTAGAAATCTTTGTTGAGAAGCAATTCATAGAGTTAATTACTTTGTGGAGTTAGGCAGAGACACACATACAATTAGATACAAGTTCTAGAACACCTGAGAGGATGGCAGAAAGATAGTCTGACTCCAGCATCAGTGTTGGTGGAAAGTTCATCCAACTGTCAAGGCCACTTAGGCCACGAATATAACATTTGCAGGGGAGAATTACCATGTGGAATTCTACTCTGCACATTATAACTGACGAGGTGTTCCTGCACCTGGATTACTCTGGATTACAACGTTGATTCAGTTTTACTGGTTGGAAAATCCAGGCAGTGAAATAACAATTGACTTGGGTTGCAAGCTTAGCCTGGTGTCGCTCCTTGCCCCCCACTTTCATCCCCTCCCAAGGCACAGGGGAAACAATGAAGGCCTCCCACTGCCAACCCACAGCTGCTGCTGTCTACTAGCTCTTTCACTGGCCGCCCACCCATCCATGCCCTGCACTGCTCCTCCCTTCTGTTTACCATCTGAAGAGAGTAGGTGGTAAATGGAAGCAAAATTGTCCCCAGATTGTGAGGTCCGTATGGGTTCACTGACAGAATACCGACACCTAAAATATCCCCATACCACAATATCGAGTTATAAATATCGATGCCAAAAATATCCACATCCTATATTAATAAGTACAAAACTATTGGAAAAAATATCGGTCATTAATATAGCTGTATAAAATATCGTTTAATATATATATATATATTGTTTCCCAAAGATGCTCTCAGCATTTGAAAGGTCACTCGACCGTGCCCCCACCAACCGGTGTTTATCTCCTCGCTGCTGCCTGTTTCAGTTTTGCCATCATTTTGCTCATGGTCGACGCGTTTCGAGGCAACGCCTCTTCTTCATGGACAGCCACACGCATTGAACAACATCTCATTTCAGTGTCATTTTATTAACATTTGCCATGATTGGCTTTTGCGTAGTGCAAGGGGATTAGTGCATCGTGGGTATTCTAGTCCAATGAGATGAATTCAAATCCATAACGCTAGTAGTTACAATGTCGTGCCGCAATTTTTAGCCTTAATCTTTACCTTAGTAGGTTTGGCGCATTTGAAGCAGGCTTATTTTATCGCTGGGACACGGTGCTGCACGAAGTCAAACATTTTGCTCCACAGCCTTTCATTTCCAGAAATGGTGCTCCTTTCCACGGCGAGCAGCCGTGCAATCATTTTGTTTCCCAAAGATGCTCTCAGCATTTGAAAGGTCACTCGACCGTGCCCCCACCAACCGGTGTTTATCTCCTCGCTGCTGCCTGTTTCAGTTTTGCCATCATTTTGCTCATGGTCGACGCGTTTCGAGGCAACGCCTCTTCTTCATGGACAGCCACACGCATTGAACAACATCTCATTTCAGTGTCATTTTATTAACATTTGCCATGATTGGCTTTTGCGTAGTGCAAGGGGATTAGTGCATTGTGGGTATTCTAGTCCAATGAGATGAATTCAAATCCATAACGCTAGTAGTTACAATGTCGTGCCGCAATTTTTAGCCTTAATCTTTACCTTAGTAGGTTTGGCGCATTTGAAGCAGGCTTATTTTATCGCTGGGACACGGTGCTGCACGAAGTCAAACATTTTGCTCCACAGCCTTTCATTTCCAGAAATGGTGCTCCTTTCCACGGCGAGCAGCCGTGCAATCATTTTGTTTCCCAAAGATGCTCTCAGCATTTGAAAGGTCACTCGACCGTGCCCCCACCAACCGGTGTTTATCTCCTCGCTGCTGCCTGTTTCAGTTTTGCCATCATTTTGCTCATGGTCGACGCGTTTCGAGGCAACGCCTCTTCTTCATGGACAGCCACACGCATTGAACAACATCTCATTTCAGTGTCATTTTATTAACATTTGCCATGATTGGCTTTTGCGTAGTGCAAGGGGATTAGTGCATTGTGGGTATTCTAGTCCAATGAGATGAATTCAAATCCATAACGCTAGTAGTTACAATGTCGTGCCGCAATTTTTAGCCTTAATCTTTACCTTAGTAGGTTTGGCGCATTTGAAGCAGGCTTATTTTATCGCTGGGACACGGTGCTGCACGAAGTCAAACATTTTGCTCCACAGCCTTTCATTTCCAGAAATGGTGCTCCTTTCCACGGCGAGCAGCCGTGCAATCATTTTGTTTCCCAAAGATGCTCTCAGCATTTGAAAGGTCACTCGACCGTGCCCCCACCAACCGGTGTTTATCTCCTCGCTGCTGCCTGTTTCAGTTTTGCCATCATTTTGCTCATGGTCGACGCGTTTCGAGGCAACGCCTCTTCTTCATGGACAGCCACACGCATTGAACAACATCTCATTTCAGTGTCATTTTATTAACATTTGCCATGATTGGCTTTTGCGTAGTGCAAGGGGATTAGTGCATTGTGGGTATTCTAGTCCAATGAGATGAATTCAAATCCATAACGCTAGTAGTTACAATGTCGTGCCGCAATTTTTAGCCTTAATCTTTACCTTAGTAGGTTTGGCGCATTTGAAGCAGGCTTATTTTATCGCTGGGACACGGTGCTGCACGAAGTCAAACATTTTGCTCCACAGCCTTTCATTTCCAGAAATGGTGCTCCTTTCCACGGCGAGCAGCCGTGCAATCATTTTGTTTCCCAAAGATGCTCTCAGCATTTGAAAGGTCACTCGACCGTGCCCCCACCAACCGGTGTTTATCTCCTCGCTGCTGCCTGTTTCAGTTTTGCCATCATTTTGCTCATGGTCGACGCGTTTCGAGGCAACGCCTCTTCTTCATGGACAGCCACACGCATTGAACAACATCTCATTTCAGTGTCATTTTATTAACATTTGCCATGATTGGCTTTTGCGTAGTGCAAGGGGATTAGTGCATTGTGGGTATTCTAGTCCAATGAGATGAATTCAAATCCATAACGCTAGTAGTTACAATGTCGTGCCGCAATTTTTAGCCTTAATCTTTACCTTAGTAGGTTTGGCGCATTTGAAGCAGGCTTATTTTATCGCTGGGACACGGTGCTGCACGAAGTCAAACATTTTGCTCCACAGCCTTTCATTTCCAGAAATGGTGCTCCTTTCCACGGCGAGCAGCCGTGCAATCATTTTGTTTCCCAAAGATGCTCTCAGCATTTGAAAGGTCACTCGACCGTGCCCCCACCAACCGGTGTTTATCTCCTCGCTGCTGCCTGTTTCAGTTTTGCCATCATTTTGCTCATGGTCGACGCGTTTCGAGGCAACGCCTCTTCTTCATGGACAGCCACACGCATTGAACAACATCTCATTTCAGTGTCATTTTATTAACATTTGTCATGATTGGCTTTTGCGTAGTGCAAGGGGATTAGTGCATTGTGGGTATTCTAGTCCAATGAGATGAATTCAAATCCATAACGCTAGTAGTTACAATGTCGTGCCGCAATTTTTAGCCTTAATCTTTACCTTAGTAGGTTTGGCGCATTTGAAGCAGGCTTATTTTATCGCTGGGACACGGTGCTGCACGAAGTCAAACATTTTGCTCCACAGCCTTTCATTTCCAGAAATGGTGCTCCTTTCCACGGCGAGCAGCCGTGCAATCATTTTGTTTCCCAAAGATGCTCTCAGCATTTGAAAGGTCACTCGACCGTGCCCCCACCAACCGGTGTTTATCTCCTCGCTGCTGCCTGTTTCAGTTTTGCCATCATTTTGCTCATGGTCGACGCGTTTCGAGGCAACGCCTCTTCTTCATGGACAGCCACACGCATTGAACAACATCTCATTTCAGTGTCATTTTATTAACATTTGCCATGATTGGCTTTTGCGTAGTGCAAGGGGATTAGTGCATTGTGGGTATTCTAGTCCAATGAGATGAATTCAAATCCATAACGCTAGTAGTTACAATGTCGTGCCGCAATTTTTAGCCTTAATCTTTACCTTAGTAGGTTTGGCGCATTTGAAGCAGGCTTATTTTATCGCTGGGACACGGTGCTGCACGAAGTCAAACATTTTGCTCCACAGCCTTTCATTTCCAGAAATGGTGCTCCTTTCCACGGCGAGCAGCCGTGCAATCATTTTGTTTCCCAAAGATGCTCTCAGCATTTGAAAGGTCACTCGACCGTGCCCCCACCAACCGGTGTTTATCTCCTCGCTGCTGCCTGTTTCAGTTTTGCCATCATTTTGCTCATGGTCGACGCGTTTCGAGGCAACGCCTCTTCTTCATGGACAGCCACACGCATTGAACAACATCTCATTTCAGTGTCATTTTATTAACATTTGCCATGATTGGCTTTTGCGTAGTGCAAGGGGATTAGTGCATTGTGGGTATTCTAGTCCAATGAGATGAATTCAAATCCATAACGCTAGTAGTTACAATGTCGTGCCGCAATTTTTAGCCTTAATCTTTACCTTAGTAGGTTTGGCGCATTTGAAGCAGGCTTATTTTATCGCTGGGACACGGTGCTGCACGAAGTCAAATGAAAGGCTGTGGAGCAAAATGTTTGACTTCGTGCAGCACCGTGTCCCAGCGATAAAATAAGCCTGCTTCAAATGCGCCAAACCTACTAAGGTAAAGATTAAGGCTAAAAATTGCGGCACGACATTGTAACTACTAGCGTTATGGATTTGAATTCATCTCATTGGACTAGAATACCCATAATGCACTAATCCCCTTGCACTACGCAAAAGCCAATCATGGCAAATGTTAATAAAATGACACTGAAATGAGATGTTGTTCAATGCGTGTGGCTGTCCATGAAGAAGAGGCGTTGCCTCGAAACGCGTCGACCATGAGCAAAATGATGGCAAAACTGAAACAGGCAGCAGCGAGGAGATAAACACCGGTTGGTGGGGGCACGGTCGAGTGACCTTTCAAATGCTGAGAGCATCTTTGGGAAACAAAATGATTGCACGGCTGCTCGCCGTGGAAAGGAGCACCATTTCTGGAAATGAAAGGCTGTGGAGCAAAATGTTTGACTTCGTGCAGCACCGTGTCCCAGCGATAAAATAAGCCTGCTTCAAATGCGCCAAACCTACTAAGGTAAAGATTAAGGCTAAAAATTGCGGCACGACATTGTAACTACTAGCGTTATGGATTTGAATTCATCTCATTGGACTAGAATACCCATAATGCACTAATCCCCTTGCACTACGCAAAAGCCAATCATGGCAAATGTTAATAAAATGACACTGAAATGAGATGTTGTTCAATGCGTGTGGCTGTCCATGAAGAAGAGGCGTTGCCTCGAAACGCGTCGACCATGAGCAAAATGATGGCAAAACTGAAACAGGCAGCAGCGAGGAGATAAACACCGGTTGGTGGGGGCACGGTCGAGTGACCTTTCAAATGCTGAGAGCATCTTTGGGAAACAAAATGATTGCACGGCTGCTCGCCGTGGAAAGGAGCACCATTTCTGGAAATGAAAGGCTGTGGAGCAAAATGTTTGACTTCGTGCAGCACCGTGTCCCAGCGATAAAATAAGCCTGCTTCAAATGCGCCAAACCTACTAAGGTAAAGATTAAGGCTAAAAATTGCGGCACGACATTGTAACTACTAGCGTTATGGATTTGAATTCATCTCATTGGACTAGAATACCCATAATGCACTAATCCCCTTGCACTACGCAAAAGCCAATCATGGCAAATGTTAATAAAATGACACTGAAATGAGATGTTGTTCAATGCGTGTGGCTGTCCATGAAGAAGAGGCGTTGCCTCGAAACGCGTCGACCATGAGCAAAATGATGGCAAAACTGAAACAGGCAGCAGCGAGGAGATAAACACCGGTTGGTGGGGGCACGGTCGAGTGACCTTTCAAATGCTGAGAGCATCTTTGGGAAACAAAATGATTGCACGGCTGCTCGCCGTGGAAAGGAGCACCATTTCTGGAAATGAAAGGCTGTGGAGCAAAATGTTTGACTTCGTGCAGCACCGTGTCCCAGCGATAAAATAAGCCTGCTTCAAATGCGCCAAACCTACTAAGGTAAAGATTAAGGCTAAAAATTGCGGCACGACATTGTAACTACTAGCGTTATGGATTTGAATTCATCTCATTGGACTAGAATACCCATAATGCACTAATCCCCTTGCACTACGCAAAAGCCAATCATGGCAAATGTTAATAAAATGACACTGAAATGAGATGTTGTTCAATGCGTGTGGCTGTCCATGAAGAAGAGGCGTTGCCTCGAAACGCGTCGACCATGAGCAAAATGATGGCAAAACTGAAACAGGCAGCAGCGAGGAGATAAACACCGGTTGGTGGGGGCACGGTCGAGTGACCTTTCAAATGCTGAGAGCATCTTTGGGAAACAAAATGATTGCACGGCTGCTCGCCGTGGAAAGGAGCACCATTTCTGGAAATGAAAGGCTGTGGAGCAAAATGTTTGACTTCGTGCAGCACCGTGTCCCAGCGATAAAATAAGCCTGCTTCAAATGCGCCAAACCTACTAAGGTAAAGATTAAGGCTAAAAATTGCGGCACGACATTGTAACTACTAGCGTTATGGATTTGAATTCATCTCATTGGACTAGAATACCCATAATGCACTAATCCCCTTGCACTACGCAAAAGCCAATCATGGCAAATGTTAATAAAATGACACTGAAATGAGATGTTGTTCAATGCGTGTGGCTGTCCATGAAGAAGAGGCGTTGCCTCGAAACGCGTCGACCATGAGCAAAATGATGGCAAAACTGAAACAGGCAGCAGCGAGGAGATAAACACCGGTTGGTGGGGGCACGGTCGAGTGACCTTTCAAATGCTGAGAGCATCTTTGGGAAACAAAATGATTGCACGGCTGCTCGCCGTGGAAAGGAGCACCATTTCTGGAAATGAAAGGCTGTGGAGCAAAATGTTTGACTTCGTGCAGCACCGTGTCCCAGCGATAAAATAAGCCTGCTTCAAATGCGCCAAACCTACTAAGGTAAAGATTAAGGCTAAAAATTGCGGCACGACATTGTAACTACTAGCGTTATGGATTTGAATTCATCTCATTGGACTAGAATACCCATAATGCACTAATCCCCTTGCACTACGCAAAAGCCAATCATGGCAAATGTTAATAAAATGACACTGAAATGAGATGTTGTTCAATGCGTGTGGCTGTCCATGAAGAAGAGGCGTTGCCTCGAAACGCGTCGACCATGAGCAAAATGATGGCAAAACTGAAACAGGCAGCAGCGAGGAGATAAACACCGGTTGGTGGGGGCACGGTCGAGTGACCTTTCAAATGCTGAGAGCATCTTTGGGAAACAAAATGATTGCACGGCTGCTCGCCGTGGAAAGGAGCACCATTTCTGGAAATGAAAGGCTGTGGAGCAAAATGTTTGACTTCGTGCAGCACCGTGTCCCAGCGATAAAATAAGCCTGCTTCAAATGCGCCAAACCTACTAAGGTAAAGATTAAGGCTAAAAATTGCGGCACGACATTGTAACTACTAGCGTTATGGATTTGAATTCATCTCATTGGACTAGAATACCCATAATGCACTAATCCCCTTGCACTACGCAAAAGCCAATCATGGCAAATGTTAATAAAATGACACTGAAATGAGATGTTGTTCAATGCGTGTGGCTGTCCATGAAGAAGAGGCGTTGCCTCGAAACGCGTCGACCATGAGCAAAATGATGGCAAAACTGAAACAGGCAGCAGCGAGGAGATAAACACCGGTTGGTGGGGGCACGGTCGAGTGACCTTTCAAATGCTGAGAGCATCTTTGGGAAACAAAATGATTGCACGGCTGCTCGCCGTGGAAAGGAGCACCATTTCTGGAAATGAAAGGCTGTGGAGCAAAATGTTTGACTTCGTGCAGCACCGTGTCCCAGCGATAAAATAAGCCTGCTTCAAATGCGCCAAACCTACTAAGGTAAAGATTAAGGCTAAAAATTGCGGCACGACATTGTAACTACTAGCGTTATGGATTTGAATTCATCTCATTGGACTAGAATACCCATAATGCACTAATCCCCTTGCACTACGCAAAAGCCAATCATGGCAAATGTTAATAAAATGACACTGAAATGAGATGTTGTTCAATGCGTGTGGCTGTCCATGAAGAAGAGGCGTTGCCTCGAAACGCGTCGACCATGAGCAAAATGATGGCAAAACTGAAACAGGCAGCAGCGAGGAGATAAACACCGGTTGGTGGGGGCACGGTCGAGTGACCTTTCAAATGCTGAGAGCATCTTTGGGAAACACAATATATATATATATATATATAAAGTAAAATAATAAATATTAAATATACTAAATACCATTATTCTTTTAAAATAAATCGATTTAATATACATTTTAACAAATTCAACAAATATACTTAATTCAAAAAAGTTAAACACACATATATAATAATTAATATGTATATATTTACGATAAAAGAATTATTAAACTACTTATTGTTCTGTATTTTATCATTTTAAAATTATAAAAAAATAACAAATAAATATATACATATGCCAATAACATAACATCTATTTAAAATAAAAAATTCTAATTAAATTAAAACATTAAACTATTAAAATATCTTTAAACCTAACAAAAATAATTTCCAATTCACAAATAATATTAATTAAAAATAATTATAATTTCAAATGAACAAAACATAATAATTTCAAATGTAACAATACAACATTATTTATAACATTTAATACACATACTATACCCACTACAATTTAAACAAAACTATGCAAACTATTAAAATAAATATAAAGCACTTTACCACTTCCATTTAGCACAACAAATAAATATTAACACTGGATAAAAATTTAATTTACAAATCTCCCGCCAATAAATGCAACAGTAGTAAAAGAGATAAATTATAAATAGAAAATATTTACAGCACCCATTCCAGCAAATACAACACCAAGGAAACTATTAAAGAGTAGAGGTGTAAAATGTGATATTCCCACTCCAATGAGTGCAACATCAGGGAAAGTGTTGGATAGCGAAGGGATATAAATTACTATTCCCACTCCAATGAGTGCACCAGTAGGGAAAGTGTTGGATACCGGAGGGATAAAAATTACATTTACTACTCTAACGAGTGCAGCACTAGGAAAAGTGTTGGATTGGGGAGGGGTAAAATTAACTATTCCCACTCCAGTCAATTAAAAATTAAAAACAAACAAAATATCCTGAACAAAATAAAAATATTAAAAAAACAAAATAAATATATAAATATGTTAACAATTTCAAAAATAATATAATACTAATTACTATTAAACATTTTAAAAATAAAAATAGATTATAATGTAAAATACATATCAGAAATACCAACAAATATTATATTAAATAAAAGATTTTTTTTTTTCAAACAAATCAATATTTTTATTTAGAAATGATTTATTAACAAAAACATAAATTATTACTTAAATTTAGTTTCTTTACTTCCTACCCTCTAACACCACACAATTCACAATCCACATCTAAAATAAAAAAATATACTTGCATAACCCACACCTAAAATTAAACTGTAAAAAAATGAATGACACCATTAAATTTTATTTTCAATTAAATAACTCATAGTATTTAACAACTAATTATGAAATAAGTAAAATGTATTTACTTCCTACCCTTTACCCCTAAACATTTTCTTTAACAATTACCCTAATAAAGTATCAGTTAATAGATTGATATTAATTATCAACTAAATATTAATTAATTAAAAATAAATAACTTCCCACCTTTTACCTTTATAAACCCAAAACCCACACTACAAAAAATATAATTAAACAATTAGGAAAATTAATTATCAATTAGTTATTATTAATTATCAACTAATTATTACTTAACTAAAAATAAATTACTTCCCACCCTTTACCCCTGTGAACCCCACAACCCGCACCTAAAATAAATTACACAATACCATAATTAATTACCAATACAATTAAATAATATTCATTAACTACCAATTAATAATTATTTTAAAAAAAATTACTTCCCACCTTATACTCCTATAAACCCCACAACCCACACATAAAGTTTACCCCCAAAAATATAAAACACAATTAACACTATAAAATCTCAATTAAATAAATATTATTAAATAAAAAATATTCATTAATTTATTGTAATTAAATTACTTCCCACCCTATTCCCCTTTAAACCCACAACCCTCTACGAAACTAAAAAATGATTTTTTTAAATTAAATTAAATTAATAATTACTAACAATGTAACACATATATTAAATAACATAAACAATACTTATATAAAAAAATATGAAATATATTTAAAATATATACTGAAATACATACCTCTAATTAAAAAATCGATATTTTAAACAACTGTATTTTTGCTAATGATATTAATCACTTCTATATTTTTATAAACAATATTTGTTACCTTTAATTTGATATTCTTGACGACAATAGTCTTGCTGACGATATTTCTGTGTCATAATATTTACAACTCGATATTTGTGTAAGTCCACACTTCCAACTCTATATTCTGTGTGAATACCTCCGTATGGTAACCCCCGCTATTCATATACTCAGAACAATACTTTCAGCCACATGGTATACCCACACATAAATCTGGCTCACTTGTAACCAAGGCCTTAGTGAAGATTGGTGGATTCATCACCAGGAACAAAGTCCATGTGTCCTAGAATATAGACACGCTTATCAGAGTTGAACTGGCAAGTGTGCACAAGTATGAGACATGCAGCCCAAGAGATGTTGAAGAGTATTGCAAGCATCTCAGGAACCAGAACAGGGGTGAAGGAAGCATCAATGAGTGCATATAAGGCGAAGTCTAAGAGGGCATTAGACAGAGATTTTAGCTTTTGAGGAAGCAAGCTCTTATTGGTTGTAGTGCTATAAAGACCTGATAATGAGAAAGTGTTAAAGTAATGTGTGGTAGACTTTAATATAGAGTCTGCAAATCTTCCAAAATACCTCAGCTTCCATACAGCTTTGCCTTTCATTGGTTGCCTATCAATATCCACAAACAGATTAAGGAACGTTGACCCCTATTTACAAAAGAGTGAGCTGGTGCTTGTGCAATGCAAAAGAATTTAGTACTGCCCAAGCCGCCCTTGAAAGTGGTGAGTATATTCACACCATCGTGGCAAAGGAAAGTTTGGACCCTTCTCTTATTTTAAATTGCTTTACATTGTAAATATTCATACTGAGGACTGCAATGGGCCTGAAGAAGGTGAAGCAGATTCTCTCCAAGAAGGAAAACAGCTCTCTAAAAGATTTAAAAGCAGCTCCATAATTTGTGATTTGCACCGCCATGAGACAAAGGGTCAACCCACATCTGTAACTGGGGGAGAGTGTCCGAAAGGTTTCAGTGCTCCGTTCATCATCTCCTTGTGTTTGCTTTTTTCAACAAAAGTTGCCAGGGTATCCCCAGACGTGGTTCCCTTGCTCACTTTGCCAACTGGATTCAAGCTAACCTGGCTGATGAGGGGTGTTACCCTGAAACCAGTCCCAGGATGCTTTTTTCCGGTCCAGGGAAGACCTGGCTTGGTAGTTTGGGCTGGACTGCTCCCATGAGGCACAGTGTCAAGACTGATTTGCATATAGCTAGGTCTGAACTGGGGTGGCGAAGTGAGCTAAAGAACAATGATGGATTCAGCCCAGATCTGTGACTGGGGGAGAGTGTCTGAAAAGTTTAAGCTCTCCATCCATCATCTCCTTGTGTTTGCTTTGTTCGCCCTAATTTGGCAGGGTATGCCCAGATGTGGGTCCCTTGCTCACTTTGCCACTGGATTCAAGCTAGCCTGGCTGCTGAGGCATCTTACCCCGAAATCGGTCCCATGATGCTTCTTTCCTGTCCAGGGAAAACCTGGCTGGGCAGTTCCAGCTGGACTGTTCCCATGAAGCACAGGGTCAAGACTGATTTGCATATAGCTGGGTCTGAACTGGGGTGGCAAAGTGAGCTAAAGAACGATGATGGATTCAAACAAGATATGTGACTGGGGAGAGTGTCTGAAAAGCTTCAGTGCTCTGTCCATCATTTCCTTGTGTTTGCTTTTTTCACCCTAAGTTGGCAGCAAATGCACAGACGTGTGTCCCTTGCTAACTTTGACACTGGATTCAAGCTAGCCTGGATGATGAGGGGTGTTACCTCGAAACCAGTCCCAGGATGATTGTTTCCGGTCCAGGGAAGACCTGGCTTGGCAGTTCAGGCTGGACTGTTCCCATTAGGCATAGGGTCAAGGCTGATTTACATATAACTGGGTCTTAACTGGTGTGGTGAAGTGAGCTGAAGAACGATGATGGATTTGACACCGATCTGTGACTGGGGAGAGTGTCTGAGAAGTTTCAGTGCTATGTCTATCATCTTCTTGTGTTTTCTTTGTTCGCCCTAAGTTGGCAAGGAATGCCCAGACGTGGGTCCCTTGCTCACTTTGCCACTGGATTCAAGCTAGCCTGGCTGATGAGGGGTGTTACCCCAAAACTGGTCCCAGGATACTTGTTTCCAGTACAGGCAAGACCTGGCTTGGCAGTTCAGGCTGGACTGTTCCAATGAGGTACAGGGTCAAGACTGATTTACATATAGCTGGGTATGATCTGGGGTGGCGAAGTGAGCTGAAGAACGATGATGGATTCAACCCCGATCTGTGACTGGGGGAGAGTGTCTGAACAGCGATCCGCCCATCATCTCCTTGTGTTTGCTTTGTTTGGTCCAATTTGACAGGGTATGCTCAGAAGTGGGTCCCTTTCTCACTTTGCCACTTGATTCAACCTAATCTGGTTTATGAGGGGTGTAACCCAGAAACCGGTCACAGGATGCTTCTTTCCTGTCCAGAGAAGACCTGTGTGGGCAGTTCCGGCTGGTCTGGTCCCATGAGTCACATGGTCAAGACTGATTTACAAATAGCTGGGTATGATCTAGGGTGGCGAAGTGAGCTAAAAAAAAAAACGATGATGGATTTAAACCAGAACTGTGACTGGGGGAGAGTGTCTGAAAAGTTTCAGCACTCTGTCCATCATCTCCTTGTGTTTAATTAGTAGACTGTGACATCATGGAGGCAGGGACGTGGTTGAAACCCAAAGATGGTTAGGAAATGCAGCAAATGCAAGGCATGCAAAAAAGGGGAAAATGATTCTACAATAAACACGTCATTTGGGCAAGCCATCAACATTAAAAGTAATTTGACTTGTAAAAGTGAATATGCCATTTATATACAGAAATGCCTATGTATGAAGATCTACGTGGGAAATAACATTTTGAAGGCACGTAAGTGGGTATTGCAACATCTAAGGGCTATCAAGAGTAGGGTTAACAACTACGGGGTAGCAAAACATTTTTGAAAATAACATAAAGGTGATGGGAGCTTGTTAAAATACAGAGGTGCCGATTAGGATCCTGGAGAAACCGGGTACGAACCGTACCCGGTTGTAAAACTTCACAAACATGCAAGTACGATTCGAACGGAAACACCATTTCCGTACGAGTCGTACAAAACACCGACCGACGAAAATATACATACGAATGTGATCCGGGAATGCTCCGACGTGACGTCGGGACGCTTTCAGGCAGCGTTTCACGACCCAGGAAGTACGAATCGAACCGACAGCAGTCCGGACGGCAATATTTTTATGGCACCCAAAAAGTGCCGGAAAAGCGAAGTACGCCGTGAAACGAGCAGATTAGGGGGCCCGGTACGTGCCGTACCCCCCCCAGCCCCCGTGAGTATGTGCAGAACCCCCCGTGTATGTACACCCGTGTACGTACGAGTCGTACCCCCACCCGTGTATGTACACCCGTGTACGTACGAGTCGTACCCCCACCCATGTATGTACACCCGTGTACGTACACGAGTCGTACCCCCACCCGTGTATGTACACCCGTGTACGTACGAGTCGTATCCCCACCCATGTATGTACACCCGTGTACGTACGAGTCGTACCCCCACCCGTGTATGTACGGTGCGTACCGTACATACACGGGTGGGGGTACGACTCGTACATACACGGGTGTACATACACGGGTGGGGGTTCGACTCGTACGTACACGGGTGGGGGTACGACTCGTACGTACACGGGTGTACACACACGGGTGGGGGTATGACTCGTACGTACACGGGTGGGGGTACGACTCGTACGTACACGGGTGGGGGTACAACTCATACGTACACGGGTGTACATACACGGGTGGGGGTACGACTCGTACGTACACGGGTGTACATACACGGGTGGGGGTTCGACTCGTACGGGTGGGGGTACGACTCGTACGTACACGGGTGTACATACACGGGTGGGGGTACGACTCGTACGTACACGGGTGTACATACACGGGTGGGGGTTCGACTCGTACGTACACGGGTGTACATACACGGGTGGGGGTTTGACTCGTACGTACACGGGTGTACATACACGGGGGGTTCGACGCGTACTCACGGGGTCTGGGGGGTACGGCGCGTACTCACGGGGGCTGGGGGGGTACGGCGCGTACTCACGGGGGCTGGGGGGGTGTTGGGCACGTATGTGGGCACATGTCTCCATGGTTGCTATGGGAGTTCGGTGCGGACGGTGTTTTTTCCACACGGTTGTAACATCGGATGCACAGGATGGATCGTACTTGCGCGGTCGGACTTCACTTTTCACATTTGTACGGTAAATCGTCCGGGGACGTGTCGGACACATTTTCCGACCCGAGGACGTGTGGGGAATTATTCCTAATGCGATTCGTATGGACTTTTTCCCATGCGAATCGTACTTGGCAGTTTGTACGGCACTTGTACGAGTCGTACGGGGAAATTTTTTACAGGATCGTAATCGGCACCAGAGTGATTTATATTGTAGCTAAGAGAAGGAGACAGAGACAAGAATTTCGACTAATGGAATCTCAATTTATTCTCAAATTAGACTCTTTTAAATCTGGAGACCTGAATGTAGATGAGGAGATGCAAGGTAATTTATAAACAGTATGCAGTGAATGAACTTGATGAGGGAAGAGGCAGTTAACAAAACATGCAAAAATAAGCAGATTTTAATTTAATGGGTGTTGGGAATTTTTTAAGGCAGATGTTTTATTTTTGTTTAGAGGTACATTATAGGGCAAGGTCTATGGGGGGGAAGAAAGAGGTACTGGACAAGAAATGGCCAGTAGTTTTATTTTTATTCTAGTTTGTAACCTTATTGAAAATGACAACGGGGCTGGATGTTAATCATATGGACTTGATAAGAATGATAAGTTCACAGCTATGCTTTTGAGTAAGAAACATCACGTACAATTAGGTTGACATGAGTGAACAAAAATATGACATTTTATATTTAATATTTACAATAATATACATGTTAAGGAAGTGATTACATTAATAATTGTCTCACATGGGCTGAATGTTTAGGAGTGCAAAAGATATGAAGATGAGTTGTAGCCATGTGAGGGCATAGAAAATTAATTTGGCATGAGCATAAATGAAAAGTAAGATGTTAGTTTTAATGTTCACATCATGATATGAGTTGTTAGTAAATAAGCATAAATATGAAGAGCTGCGTGTGAGTGAAAGATATATCTGGAGAAATACATCTTCTTAAGGCGCCAATGACAGGAGTTAGGAATGAGATAAAATATTGGTGCTGACTAAGGGCCCAATTACGATGGCGGACGGAAAAGCCTTCCGTCTGCCATAGTTTTGGATTCAGTGTCAGTGATGAAGTCACATGTAAGTGCAAAGCAAAATACAAGAAAGCGATCACAAAAAGTCAAAGTCCAAGTCCCATTGCCTAAAAGCAGAAAGACCCTGGTCAACACAACACATGCATGGAAACTCTGTCAAACCTCACAAACCACAGGAGGTAAGTACAAAAAGCATAACACAAATCATGAAGTTGCGGCATAGTAGTCAGATACTCATAGAAAAGACACAAATGTCCAAGCATGAACTGAATTGGATGAGCAACAAGTTGGTACCAGAGGACCTGTCCTTGGAAATACATTATCTGTACATAAGAATTTGTTTCTTCAGCCATGACACATCGCTAACGAGCAATGTATGTACCTCCACATCACGTTCAACTGCTGACAAAACTGTTATGAATGCATAGTAATGCCAAGGTAAAAAGTAAGGCCATCTCAAATGAAAGGTCCGTGGTTTAATACGGAACTCCGTCATGAAAAAAGTCAATGCAAAAGGCTAGAGTGAGCATGGAGAAAGAACTACGATTTCTCAGCCAAAAGGGTATATAAGGCAGCACTGAAAAAATTCCATACGCTGAAACATAAGGTCATGAGAGATTTTATGGCAAAACAAATTAGGGAGGCTGATAATTCCCCCAGAGAGATTTTTAGGATAGTAGAGGGCTTTATGAAGCCCCAGATCCTAAAAAGCACGATTCCTCCTTCCTTGGCACTTTGTGAGGAACTTGCTACTTTCTTTCATGAAAAGATTTTGACCGTCTATTCTGCCTTTCCGGCGGTAGAAATGCAGGATATGGCAATTGTCAATACATCTGACAATTAGGCAACCTTTTGCCGATTTGAGAAGGAAGCTTCCCTGAAGGAACTGATAAAAGTGAAGTCAGGTTCCCCTCATGACCCCTGTCCGGCCAGAATTTTTAAACTCTTAGCGCCCATTCTCAATGACGCCCTGAATTTTCTCTGGAATACGTCTCTGGAGACGGGTATTTTTCCATCTGACTGGAAAAAAGCCTTTGTTCGGCCTATCCTAAAGAAAGAGGATGCCGACCCAGCAGAGCTAAAAAAATTTAGACCTATATCACTACTACCGGCCCCTGCAAAAATTTTGGAAAAGGAAGTTCAGAGGCAACTCTCTAACTTCCTTGAATCTAATAATCATCTGCATGATTCCCAGTCAGGTTTTAGGATAGGATATAGCACTGAGACGGCTCTCCTAGAGGTCGCTGAGTCAATCCGTGAAACCCTTGACCTAGGAAACTGTGCTATGCTGGTGCTGCTGGATCTCTCTGCAGCGTTTGACACGGTCTCCCACAAGATTCTCCTGAATAGGTTACATCATTTAGGAGTGACGGGGACCGTGCTGCGCTGGTTTCAGTCATTCTTGGAGGATAGGTCACAACAGGTGTTTCTACATCCTCATGTTTCCAGTCCTAGGTCTATGTTACAGGGGGTGCCTCAAGGTTCGGCACTCAGCCCTTCCCTTTTTAATGTTTATCTTGCCCCTTTGGCGACAATTGTGGAAAAATGGGGTGTGCATGTTGTCTCGTATGCAGATACACGCAACTTGTCTTCTCTTTTAAAGAACAGAGCGAGACAGCTTTTGTTAATTTTAGGCAATGCCTCGTAAACATCTCGTCTTGGATGACAGACAGTTGCCTAAAACTAAATACGGATAAAACTGAGGTTTTATTTTTCAATCAACCTAGTCCTCCTAGTAATGAGTTATGGTGGCCAGCAGAATTAAATCCTCCTCCGATACCAGTAACCTCTGCAAGGAACTTGGGTTTCAGGTTTGACTCACAACTCACACATAAGGCACAAATTACGCATGTCTCCTCTCAATGTTTTTGGAGACTAAAAGCTGTACGCAGATTTCTTCACTTCCTACCCATGAATTGTAGGAAGACAGTGGTCTATGCTCTTATTACGTCTCAACTTGACTACGCGAATAGTCTATATTTAGGTCTCCCTGACTATCTGATGAGAAGACTGCAACGTATTATACCAAAAATACTGTGGGTCTAAAAAATATTCTGTGTGGATACCTGATATATTCAGAAGAGTGAAAACCATCTGGGGTGTACCCAAAGAGGTTGAGTTCCCATCACCCACAAAGGTGGCTATTCATCATTTGGGAGCTCTGAACTAAACCATAAAAACCAACCACTTAGGTAATAATGGCGGTTGTATGGTAGTCCCAGTCGTGGGTGACCAAAAGTAGGGTGATGGTTTGCAGTGCCAAGAATATAAAAGGAAAAGGAAAAAGTGCTATTAAAAATGGCTATCAAGACACAAACAATTTTATTCTGGTGCTATCTTGATGCCACTTTAAAAACAGTGCGTGGACAGTGTAACAAATAACTGTCAGGGTGGTGGTCTACATGTTTCGGCTATCGGACTATGGAGTCCAAGCTCTCATCAGGACCTTTAGCGCTACTGCAAAAACGTGAACAAAGGAAACTTATGTAAACTAGTAGTTGGGATGAAATCCCAATACGACCTTTTATGCTAGTCCGTTTCCCTGGAATTTTTGGGAGGGGAAACCAGAAACCTAGTTACAATAGAAGAGAAAAGTCAATCATTTCTAAAAATTATCAATATCCAACACAGAAAACGCTAGATACAGTGTACTAACAGTCATGAGCACAATACAAGTGTGAATATTGTATGCACAAAATGGTAGAAACATCAAGAAAATTTCAAAAAAAATTTTTTGGTTAAGTACTTACCCGTCAATATTCGGGTATGTACCTCGCCTCGCCTGGCATCCGCTCAGGACAGGAGGCACCGCTCTATGAGGAAGAGAGCATCAATGCATACAAAAATTAGCCCCATGGTAGTTAATCCCATAGTGTTATGATGGGGGGGAGGGGGGGAAAAGACTTCCACAATGTGTCGTTTGTGAGTGCAACTATGAAAAAAGGCAGAATCAAACAGTCTAGTAAGGGGAAAGCGAACGCTGATGGCACAGAACGCTTACATCTTTAGAAGTGCGCTGTAACGCTGGCATACGATAAGGAGCTAATGGCACAGATGTCATGATATGCTTACATATTTATATGTGCGCTGTAACGCTTGCACACGATGAGGAGCCGGCCAATAATTAAACACAAGTCTCAGTGACTAGAGCAGTGAAAACTACGGCTGAGACAACAAAAACATAGCAGCGTGTCATATTGTGCTGAGAGACTCATGTCCCATCTGTAACTTCTGTGTAAGGTATACCGCACTAGAAGACAGAACGTCAGAACAGAAGTCGAATGTCGGAGCGTCAGGACTCACCTCTCCGTCGGTACCCCACGCTAGAAGCTGAGCTGGAAGGGGAGGTGGCGGACCGGACGAGGGAGTAACCTGATATAGACCAATGGGCGTCCGACTTCGTTATTGTATATGGAACGCTCAAAGGGACAGAAAGGTTGTGTAATTTCTCGTCCGTGGGGAACTTGGGAAATGTAGTTATGTAGCGTAGTTCCTATACAAAGCAGATAACGGCGACATGTTGGAATGTCTGCCAGAGTGATGCATTCAAGGTATACTTTGAAGCGCGAGGCGTGTAAAAGGCTACTCTGCATACAAAAAAATTATATGCTATTAGAGTTTCACCTTTGGATTTATACAGAGCTGATAACGGCGACATGATGGAATGTCTGCCAAAGTGATGCATTTAAAGTGTACTATGAAGCGCGAGGCGTGTAAAAGGCTGCTCTGCATATAAGAAAATTATGTGCTGTTAGAGTTTCACCTTGCGGGTTTATACATGCGGTTTAACATATTTAAATGAACTGGAGGGCCACATAACCTAATTTAGAATATAGAATGGCACAATCGGGATATAAACAGTACGATTGTGTAGTCCAACAGAGCCATTGGTGGTTGTCCTCATCTAGGATCAGATGTTAGTCAGAGTAGGGGTGTAGAACCTAAGCTCAGTGGGGAGTGATGCCACATTTAATATTCATAGAACCTGGAGGGGTGGCCATTGATTTAGTACCCGTACTAGACACTTCAAATGTTAAGAGCGATATCTAATGTACAAAAATAATGGAGATCCAAAGGCTGCATCATATGTGAGTCTCTCTCCGAATTATAGATTACAAAGATGACCATGGGATATCGTCGTTCAAGCCAAACAGATCGCTTTTGAGTTTGAACACCCATTTTTGTTCTTTCAAGAACAAAAATCTGCTGATGTCTGTGACATGAGTGGGGATGAAGGGTTGCTCTAAGACCACCCATCTCAAGTCCTCCGGTTTATGAGCCAAAGACAGAAAGTGGTTGGTGAGTTTGGTGGCTTGTTTATTCCGTCTGATAGTACTCTTATGTTCATTAATGCGAGTTTTGATCTTTCGTGTGGTCATACCCACATATCGCAATGAACAGGGGCAGGTTATGAGATAGATCACCCTGTCGGTGTTACAATTTGTGTGTTTTCTTAGAATCCAAGGTGAGTTGGTACCGATATCAATGGTTTTAGTCGCCTGAGTTTGAGGACAGACAGAGCACTGGCCACATGGGAAATGCCCCTGTACCGGTGGCAGGTTCCACAGGGTATTAGTGATGTTGGTAGATTTTTCCCGTGGTCTTGTGTGAACTAGGTTGTCTCTAAGGTTAGTACCTCTTTTAAAAGAGAAGAGGGGTGGTGGTAGCGCCTCATTCCCTACATTTAGAATCCGCCAGTGTCTCCTGATAGTTTTTTGTACATGGTTAGACCATGTGCTGAATGTGTTGACGCAGGTCATTCTCAACAGTGGTGGTTTTGGTACTGCAGGCTCTAAAAGTGCCCCTCGATGGTTGTTGGTGGCTCTTTTCCAAGCGCGTCTGACCAGGTTCTTGGGGTATTGTCTATCTTGTAGCTGGCAAGATAGCTCTTCTGCATGTCGATTGAAAGTAGTTAGATCAGAACAATTCCTGCGAACACGCAGGAACTGTCCTATGGGTAAGTTTTCCCGGAGTGATCTTGGATGGTGACTTTGAAAGCTCAAAAGAGAGTTCTTTGAGGAAGGTTTTCTGTATAGCTCACTCCCCAGTCTGCCTTGGTCCGGGCTAATCACGATGTCTAGGAAAGGCAATCGGGTTTTGTCATAAGTTGCTGTGAAGCGTAAGAAATCGTTTTGTTCATTAAGCCATACATGGAAATCTAAAAGAGAGGTAACAGATCCATGCCACACTACCAGAATGTCATCAATGTACCTTCTCCATATCTTTATCTGCTCTCTGAATGGATTTGACTCACTTAGTACATTGTGCTGTTCGAAAAGGTGGACATACAGATTGGCTAAGCTCGGCGCGAAAATGCTGCCCATGGATGCAACGTATCCAAAACTCAGCAGCTAGGCTCATCAGAAATGTGCCTTTACGGTATCATATTACTCCTCATTTGCGTAGCCTGCATTGGCTCCCTGTAAGGAAAAGAGTCCAGTTCAAGGCGCTGGTGCTGGCTCATAAAGCAACTAGAGGTGTAGGTCATCTTTATTTAAAACAAAGGCTTCAGAAATATCATCAAGCAAGAACACTGAGATCAAACAGCTGCAATCTTTTGGTCACCCCGCGCTTTAGGAAGGCAAGGATGGGTGGGCGCGCTTTTTCCATTAAAACAGCTATGCTATGGAATTCCTTGCCAAATGACCTGCGCCAGCTAGAGGCGGAACATCCTTTTAGGAAAGCTTTGAAAACCTGGCTGTTTGGATTACCATAAAGACTCCTGCGTCTGCTAATAAGCCTCTCCCTTTCTCCCTTTCTCTTGATGGATGCTAGCGCCGGGACACTTCCGTTGGAAGTAGCTGTGTGCTCTATAAACATTAATAATAATAATAAGGTGCTAAACATGAACATCAAAGTTGTGCTGTGTACTGAACATGCTGACAATATAACCTCTCTCCAATAGGTGACTCGCTAGCAACAGCAGGCGACCGTGCCATGGGCTGACCAACACACAAGGTAGTGGTGGATATTGAGTCGCACAATCACATAAACAATTAGGTCAGATAATAGGGCATTTCGATATAGTACATACACTTAGTTATGGAACAAATATTTTATAGGTGCCAACTCGAGGTCAGATATCCCACTACCAAGGATATCAGTCAAACAGGTCATACATGGCCCGTAGCACAAACACACAAAGAAATCCCGGCACTCTAATCAAATATAACCAAACACAATTGTGGAAATTGATCTCATGAACTGCAAGCACCACGTAATGTAGAGAGATAACCTCTTGATATAGAAAATGTTACGAAACGTACAAGTATATGCTGTAAACACAGATTTAATAATTGTTAGACACAAAGAGATTTATCTAACATGTTACATCCCATGTCAGAAGATGTTAATATACACATTTCCTTTTGTGCAATTCTTGTAGACACAGATCTTGACACGTAGAATGTCGTATCAGAAACAGCCAACGCGCGTTTCGTCACCACCGTGACTTCCTCAAGGCTGTAAAAGTAATCATGGATAAAACATTGGAGTGTTCTAACGTAAATACAAAAAAGACTTTGATTGTCCATTTCTAAAATTTCTTCTCCTTAAAAATAATCAATGAAAGGAAACTATTAGAAAAGATTTCTAGGTTTCAAGTTAACCCTACAGCAACGGAAATGAGTAAGTGAAAAACAAAGAAAGGTTAAGGTGACAGATGAAGCGTGAAAAATCCGAAGCAGAACAGGAACTATAGAGCAGAAAAGTTCCAAAAAACACCCAACGAGACAAGTGTCCATATAGATAAAAGACTAAACAAAAAGTGTTGACCAGTAAGGAAATCCTTACATAATCATATATGTGTAAGAAAACCCATGAGCCAGAGTCTGTTTCCAAAACTAGAAAGAAGCAACTGGAGGTGTAGGTCCTCTTTATTTAAAACAAAGGCTTCAGAAATATCATCAAGCAAGAACACTCAGATCAAACAGCTGCAATCTTTTGGTCACCCCGCGCTTTAGGAAGGCAAGGATGGGTGGGCGCGCTTTTTCCATTAAAACAGCTATGTTATGGAATTCCTTGCCAAATGACCTGCGCCAGCTAGAGGCGGAACTTCCTTTTAGGAAAGCTTTGAAAACCTGGCTGTTTGGATTACCGTAAAGACTCCTGCGTCTGCTAATAAGCCTCTCCCTTTCTCCCTTTCTCTTGATGGATGCTAGCGCCGGGACACTTCCGTTGGAAGTAGCTGTGCGCTCTATAAATATTAATAATAATAATAATAATAATAAGGTGCTAAACATGAACATCAAAGTCGTGCTGTGTACTGAACATGCTGACAATATAACCTCTCTCCAATAGGTGACTCACTAGCAACAGCAGGCGACCATGCCATGGGCGAGCCCAGCCAGTTTCCCCCCCAGTAAGGTGAACCCTCGGATGCAGACTCCCATGTCTTTTCAGATGAGGAGGACCGACCTGGCCCCTCCGGCATGCCCAGGACAGCTCAGTCTCTGGCCCTCATTGTCCCCACCACCACTACTCCCACAACAGCTACACCGCCAACGCAGATCCCTGCAGCAATGACCTGTGTGACAGCCACCTCCACCATCACCACCGCTGCCTCCAACACTGCTGGGGACAGTGTGCAGCAGCAGCGCCTGGCACCGCCACAGGTCCGTGGCAGCAGAGCAGATGGGAGGCCAACTGAGGGACAGCCACAGGAGGACAATGAGACTGAGGCCCTGGACACTTTGCTAACTGTCCTTGGTGCTTACCAGCAGAACCAGGGACAGATGGACCAGGTCCTTGAAGAACTGCGGGAACTCCGCCTGCTGCAGAGCTCCATGGACACTCGCTTAGGACAACATGTGGAGTGCATGGGCCAGCTTGTGTGTGTCCTGAGGGACATGCATGCGGCTCAAATCACTGCCAACCCCCACCCCCCGTGGCCAGCCGGATGATAGTCACTCCACCTCAGCAGTGGCCACAGGGAGGGTTGAGTCACACCACAGCGAAACACAGACACCTCTGAGCATGCAGCAGGTTCCCCCCCCCGGCCAAACGGCAGAGGTGGCTTCCCGAAAAAGACCCCGGGAGGATCACGTGGCACAGCACCGTGCCATTCCAGTTCTCGGTGCAACCGCTGATGTCACCACTGTAACACCGAGAATTGACTTTGTTGTAAATACAAAACTACATTGCCACAAGGATGGGAGTGTTCAGTTGGATTTTGGAACTCTACCATTATGTGTTCTACCCTAACTATCCATGTAACATCACTTTCTACTTCACCCCTCACCTATCACTCATTGCAAAATAAACACAACTCAAACAGTATGCCTTTGTGTTAAGAGCATTTTCATTAAAGTAAGTAGCATGTTAACTCACATTGCATGTATCCAAATATGTAAAAGCGAAAATCCATTGAGAGAGTGGAGGTACCTGGAAAGACACAAGGAAATAACAGTGCGTTGACATATTATGGAATAACCGTAAAAGCACACCATTAGGCAACACTGTACAATATGCATTACAGATAACACAGGCCAACACCATCAACATGGACAGCGGGGGGACTGGAGCACACAACTGAACCTCTCAACACAGTTTAGCCCGTAGCATCCTGGTAAATGCAGTTCAGTTGAAAAGCTTACTTCTGTTACCGTTCTCGTGTGTCACCAAGGTTGGTGCAGGTCAGTGCTGTGAATCTCTAGGCACATATGTGTTGCGTTGTCCTACTACATCAGTAAGGGTAAGATACATTGTGATCAGTGTCTGCTGAGGAAGCTGCCACAATCTACTCGGGTCTCTGTACCTCTCCCTGCCCAATTCAGGTGAAACACCTCAGTCACATGACAAGTAAGCATCATGACTGAACTGCATTTACAAGAATGCTAAGGGGTGAAGTGTGCGGCGGGGTGAAGCAGTGTGCTCCCATCCCCCTAATAACATCATCATGGACATGACGGAAGTTGTCACAGATCACACAGCGCAGACCAACGAAATCCTTAGCAGTGTGCCCACAAGAGTCAGCATCACAACACATCCTGTCATGTGGACGATGGTAACATTGTCGCATTCACACACTCAAGTACTGTTGCCCAGGGATTTTCATGTGACATGTGCGATCTACGCATGTTTACCCACATGAACAACAGCCCCTGACAACATACCCACGCTAAATCTGTTTTACAACCGAAGTTGAATCCTGAATGAGCACAACTGCTGTGGTTACAGGGCAGGCATCATGCATATAGGAAGTGTTGCACGTCGTGTTTCATTGATGTAGCATTGTTCTCCTTACTCCCCCATATGTGATTGTGGATAGTCATTTGTTGCCTCACATTTCCACAGGAAAGCTTACTTCAATAAGTGTGCAGGCACAATGGGCTTCTGTTTCCACAAGTAGTCGCTCACACATCAGCCCTGAGACCTTCGAATTCCAGGTGCCTTGACCGTCCCGCGCGATTCAGTCACTACTGAACACAGCACTCCAACTTTTTTCCGGGGAACTGACACAAAAATTATCAAAAGCCTCTGATACTGAAGGCCATTGCACACTTTTTTCAAACTTGTGGGCTCCGGCCTTGTCCATTCATTTCATTTTCAGGTGTCCTTCCTCCAATTTCCAGACTGCATTTAGAGGTTTGATATCACTACTTGTTGCTGTACAGCTGAGAACCGGTTCTAAGAGTGCTCTCATGCCATGTCTGCCCATCCTGTGGTCCAGGCGAACCCCAGTCAGTTGCATCTTTACTGTGACTGCATGCAGCTTCTCTTTGGATGTGTCCCATTAGCTGTGCTACACATCAGTTATAGGCTAACCTTCCACTATGCCTATTTCACCTGCGTGCAACCTGTGTTCTACTGTCGCAAATGCCCCTTTCACTGGGCCATGGATGTCTGCCTTTCAAACACATCCCTTGCTGCCATGGATCATGAGCTGTGGGTGAGTCCTTTGTTGGTCCTTGACCAGGACTGCTTCGTTGATACACGTTTGTGGGATGCCTTTCAATGTGTCAGACAGGCTGCCAGCTGCACCAGTGCATTTGCGCTATGGCCTCTGTGTCATGCCTACATCGAACCTCTCCCAAGTTGCCATGGGATGCTCCTTTCATCCTTGTGGTTCAAGGAGCACATCTGTTCCTTCATACTGCTGGATTGGATGGCGGTCCTTTTTGCTGAAGATGATTGCCTTCGAAGCTGCCTCTGCCTTCTTGGATTCATAACTACTAACTAACTAGAAACTGTTGGTGACTAATTCAATATCCTTTTACCTTTTTCATGCCTACTGACAGGAATTGTCATTCAGCTCACTGACTTTTGCCCTGTCTGCATTAGCTTTGACTCTGCTGACCTCTGCGGTCTGTTTCGCTTGGTACCACAGACCTGAGCAAGGGGAGGCTGTCATCTGACCGTCATGGACATTGTCGACTGGCATGAGCCCGGCTTCCATCATGCAGCTGTAGAGCACGAACTTTACATGGCGTAGTTGTTTGCAAGTACATTAGTATATGTCTGTCACATGAGACGTGTCCGCAGAGCTTGTTCTCTGCGTGGTCCAGGAGTACTTCCTGAACATTCTCTCCGTGGGTGGAGGACATTGTCCATTGTCATTCTGTGCTAGTCAGGCCCTAGTACCCTGATTCAACAAAGTGTCACAGCTGCTACAGGACACGGGTGCCTTTTAGACATCATGGAAAGGTGGGCTAGTGGCCCCACACTTGGGAAGTGAGCCATCCAGTGATAAGAGTGACACAGCACATGGGATGTACATTTCACCATGTATTGGCTGAGGAATGGGATCTGCTTACAAAGCCCATAGACCTGGGACATCTCATACAACTCTTCCCAGCAAGGGGTGTGGGGATATGCTCGTGGGTCTTTGTCCGGAGGGATTATTGTTATGACATCTTGCTTCATGTGAAATGAATGTGTCACTATGGTAACTGTTTTTGTATTCATCCATTCTCAACTTGTTGTGGCACGTATGTTGCATGTTTTGACACTATAGTAAACAATGCTCATTTCAAAGCGTTTCTTGTCTTCAACTTATCTACTTGTGTACAGTCGCTTGAATACCTCCGAGTGAGTAGGAGAGCTAGTGAGGCACTATAGTAATTGAGTCCTGTGCTTCTGAGTACTTCTAGGTGCTTCTGGGTGCTCAGTCTAACCCTGGGCGTAGTTCGCGAAGTAGCACTTCGCGAAGCTACGCAAAGTGCAGTTCGCACTACGCGAGCTACGCGTAGCACTTCGCGAACTGCGTAGTACCTTGTTCGCACTGTGCCAGATGTCGTTTTCAATGATTGCACAGTGCGGACAAGCAACCGGCACTGTGCAGTCATTGAAAATGGCATCTTGCACAGTGCGAGCTGTAGTTTTCTGCTGCTCGAGTAGATTTTTACTCGAGCAACAGCTTTCTCAACGCGAACTGGTAGTTTCTCATCGCGAGCGGTCGCGAGCATACGCAACCACTCGCAATGAGAAACCTGACCTCCTCGCGTTGGGAATCTCACCGGGAGGTTTATTTTCCATGCTCGCGATCGCCAACTTGATGTTGCTGATCGCGAACAATGAAAAAGTCTCGCCGGGATGTCATTTTGCTTGCTCGCGGTCGCCAACTTGACGTTGAGGACCGCGAGCAAGCAAAAAATGACCGAAGCACTACACAACACTATGCTACGCGTGTTCGCACTGTGCTACGTGCAGTTCACGTAGTGCGAAGTAGCGCGAACTTCGCAAACTACGCGAGCGTAGCGTAGTGCTTTGCCCAGGCTTAGCTCAGTCCCTGCCTGCCCAAGTTCTCTAATCCTGTGCATAGTCCTGTATGTGTACAAAATGCCAGCGAAAATTCTCAAGGTTTGTAAGACAACAGCAAGGCACACAGACACAGTCATACATGCTCATTGTTAACTTACACTCAACAAAAGTAGTTGACGATGAGCTGTAGACGCTGGTCAAGGCCTTCTTCCTCAACACTGTCATCGTCACTGGGCATGTGTGAGCTGGGAGCGCGGGCCTGCTGCTGTTCATCTTCATCCAGAATCACGGGGATCCTTCTGCACAGAGCCAGGTTGTGTAGCATGTAGCAGGCGACTACCATCTGGCATACCTTCAGTGGTGAGTACATAAGTGCACCACCAGTCTTGTCCAGGCAACTAAATCTTGACTTCAGCAATCCAAAAGTGTGCTACACCACACAATGTGTCCTCCCATGTGCATCATTGTATTGGCCTTCCCCCGGCATTGTTGGATTCCGCAGTGGGGACAGCAACCACGGATGATTGGGATACCCAGAGTCACCTAGTTATGAGACAAACAGGCAAACAGTATAATCTGAATATGTGAGGTGAGCAGTATGTCACACATACATCACAGTCATTGACACAGCCCACTCACCAACAAGCCAGGCCAGCTCGGAGTGCAGATTGGCCATCATTTGGGGTATGGTGCTGTTCCGCAAGATGTAGGGTCATGTGCCGACCCAGGATACTTAGCACACGTGTGTGAGATGATCTGATCCGCCTGGCATCCCACTTGCATGTTGATGGCGTGGTAGTGTTTGCAGGTCATATAGATGTGTTCACTTGCCTGTGGTGGAACGAGGGCACTGTAGGTACCATCAATGGCTACCACAACATTTGGAATGCCTCCCAGGTCATAGAACTGCCCCCTCATAGCTGCCAATTCATCCCTCCTCGGTAAGTGGACGTGGCTGTCCTTCAATGCTGACAGGACGTCACACAACTCCATGCTGAACATGGGCTGTGACATCCCACCGGAGCTGGCCACAGTGTACTGGATAGACCCAGTAGCGAAGAAATGCAGTGCAGCTATCACCTTAACTGTAGCAGACAATTAAGCCAGATATTTTCTGCTGGGCTTCAAATGGGGCTCCAACTGAGCACATAGGCTTCATAGTGCGTGGCGATCCAAACTGAATTTCCTGATGATTTCGATGTCCTCCATCATTGCCAGGTTGGGGACAGGTCGAAAGATGGGTGATCTCCTCCTACGTACTCTGTCAGGGTACACATGCATGAGATGAGTTACAGATGAGATGTGGTGAACAGCTTACCCAGACACTCACACAACCTCAACATTGACAGGACTCATGGTCAGGTGGAATGCACAAGTGACCTGCACTCAGACGTTGTTTGTCTTCACTCACTCGACATACTGACTACTGCAACATCCAAAAAAGTCGATGTGTATGGCATATAGTATAGATGAGCTTCCCTGTGGTTTGATGGCACAGCACTTGTGTTTCCGAACATCAGTGCTGAGTTACATGTCCTGCTGTCACTGCACGACCGCAAGCTTTAGCCCCACAACACACAACAAGATTACGGAATTAGGGTGCCGTGAGTGTCATCTGGACAACGCAACATGGATTACAGCATGGTGGACAGACACAGGTGGACATTACGGGGTCAGTCCTGTGTGAGTGTGTGATGATTTTGCTATCAGGCATTGCAATGTTCACTTGAATGAGGCAAAAATGCACATGGATTGTGAATACATGCCCACATGGCTGACAATGACCGTTGATGTCATTCAGAGCTGTTTGTTTGTTCCACATGTGCACTCCTATGATGTGTGTAAGAACATTTTTACTGGCAATGGTAGCTAGGCACACTGCACGCCACACCAGTACGTGCGTTGGAAGTGCTAGGGATTACAAGTATGTCTGATTTGCAGACAATGGACACCTCTAATTGTCTGCCTACATCACTGGCCCTTCACAAGACAAAGCCCTGGTCAAGAGACACCAGTCAGATGTCAAGGGATATACAAGCGATGTTCTGAGGTTGGATGTTTCATTGCGCAACATTGGTACAGTGCGAGAGACCTTTGTTCTTTTTGACTCCTTCCCTCATTTCAGCCCATGCTGGCCATGAGGCAAGACAATGTATTTAATTTCACTCTCCTTTTCTTGGACATACCATGTGTGTGAAGACTCGACTCAAAGGTCACACTCTATCATACCAGCTGGTCACTGTTGTAGTTTTTTTGATGTACCAGCCACTTCCGGAGGGCTGGCTTACCCCCCACCCCACAGTCACCCAGCACAGGCGTCACTGGACATGTGACCCTTCCAACAAACGGGGCCAGGCACACGTGCCCTGGGCCAGTTCTCCTATACATGTACGGTGTCTGTGTGGTTACTTTATATGCATGGGGGCCTCGTGCCCCACAACATGACACATGGGGTGGACCAATCTTTTTAGTCAAATGAGTTGTGATGTAATTCGTATGGCGCCAATGCAAATGCAGAATGTGTTCGCATGCGTGGTAGCTGGCATCCGCAGCGATGACACGCATTGGCCCCAATTGAATTATGCAGGGTTGCGGTCGCAGCTTCCAGGACGCTGTGGTGTGGCAACCACTATGTGAATGAGCCATCAGCCAATGGGAGCCTTTTGCGTACATTTTTTGATATTGCGGTGTGCGTGCTCTGCAACTGCGGGGCTCCTCATTGGCCCCAATTGCCTTCAGGGGCACCGAGGGTCACTCATGAGGATTGGGTGGGCCTCACAGTTTGCATTTGGCAGGTTGCCACATTCATCATGGTGCCGCCACGCTTGCTGGGAAATGTAGTTGTTCAGGGGTTGCATGCGTGAAGATGTTTGGTACGTACCTCTGCTGTTGAGCGCGGCAGTGTTTTGTCTGATGGAGGTGCAGAAGGTAGAGCAGCGGGAAGGCCTGTAGTGCAGGATCTATGGCTGCTCCAGTGGTTTAGAAGGATTCTGTTTCGGCTCTTCCACTCCGTTGTTGTGTTTCTGCCATCCGCAACGTGGTGGTTTTTACGTGGTGGTGGTAAGGGCTGTTTGCAACATCGTAATCTGGTTGGCGGACGGAACGTGTTTCTGCACACCCTTGCATACGCAAAAAATGTGCAGAGCTTGAAAGACCACGACGGATGGAAAATGGCCTCTGTTGGACCATTGTAATTCGGTGGTCGCAATGACCGCATCCAGAGTAGGGAAATAAACGTTTTCTGCCACCGTCACCAGTGTGGATGGGCTTCCGTCCGTCATTGTAATGAGCCCCCAAGTTATATACAAAAAAGCCTACATTACATAACATGCTGTATGTATATTAGAAAAAGGATGTGGTACAGAGTACACTCTCTTCATCGAGTAGAATATATATATTCTATGCTTAACATGTCTATAGGTCACTTCATAGTTTTCATATAAGTTATTTGATTAGATGCTTAAGGCTCTCCATTTTATTTATCTATGACAACATGTAAATATTGCTATAACTATTTCATTTACAAAAGCTTCACGATTGAAATATTGAAAAAATACTTTTTTAAACTAGTTAAACAATACATAAATACATTTTCTTACAGTACAGCAACACTTGAAAGTCTGAGTTTATTAAATTCAATGTATATCTTGATATATTATCTTCCTTATACAGATATACCCTCTCTGTACTTATGTATGTATATATGTATCACTTTACGTCCACTGTAAAAAAAAAAAGTTGACTATCTCCTTTACACTACCCTATGTTCCACTCTATAACTCTCTCAATATCTCCTCTACCTCTACCTCCACCCTCTGACTCATACCGCACGTCATTCTACTACTATGATCGCCAAAATAAGCCTTTCTAGACTCTTCCCTACTCTATCCCTCCTTGGATAACCCCAAACCTCATTTTACTACTATGATCTTCCAAAAAACCCTTTCTAAATTCTTTCCTCATGTATTTGTCCTTTGACTCATCCCCAAACTCATTTTGCTACTATGATCTCCCTAATCCATTTCTAGAGCCTCTCCCCTCCTCCATCTTTCTTTTTACTCATCCCAAACCTCAATATACTACTATGATCTCCCAATTAACATTTTCCACACTCATCTCTCTTCTATCCCTCCATTATCCTTTTCAATCCAGCTAACAGACTCACATTTCCACCGCTCACGTTAACTCATATGTCCCTATTCTAATCTAACACTAATCCTTTTTGGGTTCTGGAGCAGTAATTGCAACTATTGAAATACGTTTTGCATACAGTGAACACCGTTGCTTGTAGACACATTTAATACTTATGGTGTATTTCTCATGAGAGTTTCACTGTCTGTAAGATTGTGGTACAGAATACACTCTCTCCATAGAGTAAACAGCTTTAACAGTGCCCACTTTTCTACTTATATCCACTGCATTTCTTAGTGTAGGTCAGCAGCGGCCTGTGCAGGTAAGAGCAGAGGGGCTGTGGGGCCGGGTGGGCGGGGATTTTGACAGACGATGAAAAGGGGAAATGATATATGTAATTTTCCCTCGTCGTCATCTTCTGAAATTGCCCCCAACCAGGCCACACCTCCCCACCACCCCATCGCTCTAACCTGCACGGGCTGCGGCTTCTGTAGGTATGGTGCCTGTTACGTTTTTGAGACAGGTAAAGAATATCTGTAGTAGGGCATTGATGCAACAGATGTTGAGAACCTGTATGAACTTCGTTTTCTCTGAACAGTTGTTTATAGATTGAACACAGTGTGAAGTAGGGGTTATCCTTCTACATGTGGCTGCTTGTTAATATGAACCCACCTACCCATGAAGTATATATTATAGGATCAATGTTGCACATAACACAAGTTTTCTTCACCCTATTGGTTTGTATGTGTAATGGCATCAATGTGGTTTCACATTATTCTGAGATATTTTATACTTTTATACCCACTTTTATACCTCTAATGCCATACTCGTTCATAGAGTAATGCATAGAAAAAAAGGTTGAATAATGTCATCAGTGATATCATCACATATAATTTACCCAGAGGTGGTCGCTCCTGAGAGTTTTAGTAAGGATTGCTTTATAATTACATATTCACAGGTTTTTTTCACAGCACAATAAATGCACAAGTTGCAATTCCCCACTATGCCAACCAAGATTAAAATCTTTAAATTTCTGATCACACACATACATCTAATTACTTTAACTTGCATTTATGTTTAATTTAAGGTGTATGCACATTGTATTATATGCAGTTACCTGAAAGTGAAAAAAATAACTGAATAATTGCAGAATATTTTGCTCTTTTTTGTCACATTTTTTGCCTCTCCACACCTCTTACTGACCTTATACCGAGGCACTCAGGATTACAGTTCACACTGTTTTTAAACATTTCAACTTCTGCATGTAAATGAAAAAGGCGTGTAACACATCATAAAACAAGGTCAGGCTTCCAGGGCATCTTCATTTAGAAGTACTTGCAGGCACATTTGCGTACCTCCTAGGAATGCAGCCACGTGCTCCAGTGGCGGGTCCTCCACTATGGTGGAGGAGCATCGCCCACTGCTTTTAAGCAGTGCAAAAAATGGAAATATAAAATGGTATTAGCTTTGAGTTATTGTCATTTTATGTTTCCGTGCTGCTCTGCTCTCGGAGCAGGGGAGGAGTGGTTTGCCAACTCCTAAGTGCACATGACTGTTTGGCCGGTCTTCCGAGACCAGCCAAACACTTATGCGCACTTTCCCTGCTCTCCAAGCAGGCTGCATTACAGAACATGCCCAGGCCCACATGCCCTGGCTGAGCGGCGAACCACGATGCTTAGATCAATCACAATGCTGCATTACAGCGTTTTGATTGGTATGTGGAGTCTGGGTGCTTACCAATCACAACGCTGCATTGCAGCATGGTGATTGGTCAGGGAAGCCTGTCTGTGCTTCCTGTTCCTGGAGTACGACGGAGGAGAGCTGGAGCAGAGATGCGGGACTCGTGACAAGGTAAGTATTTAATTAAAAAAAATGTTTTTTTACATTACATCCCTCTCCAAACCGCCCTCCATGCCCCTGACCACGCGCCTGCCTCTCCACCCGCCAGCTGTTCTGGCCGCCACTGATGAACTCCTGCTGGGACGCGCCCCACAGTTTGAAGACCTTTGCTCTACAGTGACATGTAAACAGATGATAGGTCTGTTAATATAGCCTTATAGCCCGCCGTAGCGGGCTATACTGGCTGTTAAAGGCCCGCTGCAGCGTTAAAGGCCAGTGCCGAAGGCGAGGGACTTTAACAAAGCAGAGGGACTTTAAAAGCCGGTATAGCCCTGCTACGAAGGGCTATAAGGCTATTAGAACATTCTGCACTAGAGGGCAGAATGTTCTAACAAAACAAAGCCTTCAGGGAGCGGGAGGGGATTGAAATCCCCTCAGGCTCCCTGAAGCCTTTGTTCACAGCCAGAGCTGTGAACAAAGACACATTGGAATGTTGGTGCTCCGGGCTTATACCAGCCATTATAAGCCCGGAGCACTCCATTGTTTTCAATGGAGCTTTCAACGTTCCAATGTTCTAATCAGCTTTGTTGTTGTTCAGGATACAACACTTTGAAGGATTTCTTTTCCCTGAAATGTTAAATAGTAGCACTTTCAGAATGTTTTAAAATGTTTTAAAAAACTTTGGTGGGAGAAGCAGATAGCTGAATTGTCAAAACATGAAGTCAACTATGTTCAGAATGTTTATTTTGTGTCCATGGATGGCACTATTACTTTGTAGAGCATTTGTGTGGTGAGTTTGCCTACTACTTTTATATGTGTAGGAAGGCTTTTTGTGTGTCTACTATGCAGCAGGGAATGGCATGAGATGCACAGTATGGCTATATTATCTCCAACTGGATGCGGGGAAGTATAGAGGACAACAAGCTTTTGAGGGGTCTGTGCAGTATCATTAGGACAGGGTGGATTGCAGTAACAGAATGTATACTGAAACATTGGATGTCTGAATGCTTTCAATGAGACTTTGGAAGTGACTATTGAAATGAATTACATAAGGTGATTTTTGCAACTTTAAATAGACTACTGAGTTTTCTCATTAGGTACTGGGAATGTAACTTCAATGGAGCATACAGTTTCTTTATGTGGTGACTCAAAATGGCATTTTTTAAACCAATTGTCACTTTCAACAGTAAAGCAGGTACGATGAGATCTTTGAATCAATGTTAAATAAGCACCAGTCTTTTTCGATCCAGAAACTGAAACAAGATTTATTTTGCATGGCAAAATAGCAATCTGCCCGGCCTTATTCATACAGGATCATTTAAACAGTATTTAATCTAAAGTAATCATGACCACTGAAGCAACCAATAGAAAGTGGAGGCGGATAAAGGTTAAGTGGGCTGTTTGTGCCACTCAATCTTCTTTTTTGTTAAATCTTTCCCCAGGTTATGTACTGTGACTTCTAGAACAGTTTAAATGAGGTAACATGTTTATTCCAATCAAGATGCCACCTATCTCCTCTCATAACTACCCCGACCCCTCAGTCACAGTCCAATCAAGATGCCACCTATCTCCTCTCATAACTACCCCGACCCCTCAGTCACAGTCTTTGCTCACCCTATGTTCATGTGTGGTCTCTCTCAGAAAATCACCAACTTGGAGATGCATTCCTTTATTTTTGGTCATGATTTAATAGCCCTTCAGGAAACCTGGGCCTCCCAAATCAGTCCAGTCATTGGTTTCATCGAATTCTGGAAACCGGCAATCAGAACCTGTCTCTATGGCCACCCCAAAGGTGGTCTGTCGATCTATGTTTCAAATAATTTAAAAGGCCCGATTGAGTTACTGAACTTTGACGAAGACTGGTTACTCGGAGTCAAAATTAGCGCATGGAACAAACAGCGATCTCTTTTACTCCTGAATGTGTACATTAATCCGAGCACTCGCTCAAAAAAGGCCCATCTAACACGTTTAATGAAAATTGTGTGTGACCTGGCGGTGGATTATCTCCATTCAGATTACATTATTACCGGAGACTTTAATACTAACCTCTTCCAGGGTAATCCTATTGATTATGAAGGGCTTTTTGCATTCACAACCACAGAAGTCAAGGCACAGTCCAAACCCCCAAACCAAGTGTATTGTGGCCTTGGCGAGCTTTGTGTGCTGCAATTTTACAGCATAGGTTTTCTGGTAATGAACGGCAAATCTATGAATGATACTCCTCCTAACTGGTCCTGGACAAATGGCCGTAAATGCTCCTACTTAGACTATACCATCTGTAATTCAGCGCTGTTCCACCACTTGGGTAACTATAGCATTCTTCCTCGATCAGAAAGTGATCATCGTCCACAAGTGGTTACCCTCAATATACAGCCAGAGTACCATAAACTTGCTTCAACAACATGCCCAGGAATCTATACAGAAAACCTAAAACGGTTAAGATGGAATGACAACATCAGCTCAAACATCATGAAAGCATGCTTGGTATTTATAACAGAAAGCACCGATGCAGTGGTTTTCTCCACTGGCGCGTGGTCGTCCTTCTGCTCCCAATTGATAAGCCGTTTTCCATCTAAACAACATGTACACAAGGCTCATTTTAGCTGCCAGTTCTCAATCTCCAGTCAAACAAGGGTATTGAAGAAATCTAGAGACAAAGCTCTGCGGATTCTCAAGTCATCCCCAGGAAACAACGAGTTCTTGAATGGGTATAAAATCAACCAGAAATTCCTCAGGGAGGCTATACAAATTGACAAACGGCGCCATCTAGGCCAATTTTGGTGTAAACTTTTATGGGAGAGCAAAAACTGCAACTCTAAAAGATTCTGGGCCTTAATCTATCGCCAAAACTCCAGCTCATCTAGATTTGGGACAGCAAACATTGCAGAAGCCGACTGGTCTGCCTATTTGACAGACCATTTTAGGGCCTCAGAGGTCTCAGCGTCTATAGTTTAATGTGCTTCTAACCCATTGACAACAAATTCAACTTGTGTACAAATTATTACGGCTCCCTTGAGCTAACGGGCTGACGAGCCTTGGATCTGCACCTGCGCCCCATGAGAGGTACTTGACCTGTTTTTAATTACATTTTGGCAGTCCACACGGCACCCCTTTACACTGTCCTGCTCCCTGCTGACGAGAGGCAACTACCTCGAAACACGTGTCCAGGGATGGCTAAATGCAACACATACTGTTCTCTTTACACATCGTGGCATAGGCGTACCCGCCGTCGCCACTACATTTACCACAGTCCTTTGGGGCAACTTGCTGGTGTGACGAGCAGTGTGCGACCAACTTGTGTACAAATTATTACGGCTCCCTTAAGCTAACGGGCTGACGAGCCTTGGATCTGCACCTGCGCGCCATGAGAGGTACTTGACCTGTTTTTAATTACATTTTGGCAGTCCACACGGCACCCCTTTACACTGTCCTGCTCCCTGCTGACGAGAGGCAACTACCTCGAAACACGTGTCCAGGGATGGCTAAATGCAACACATACTGTTCTCTTTACACATCGTGGCATAGGCGTACCCGCCGTCGCCACTACATTTACCACAGTCCTTTGGGGCAACTTGCTGGTGTGACGAGCAGTGTGCGACCAACTTGTGTACAAACAACAAATTCATATTTGAACTGGAGCAGGTCCATGGATTGTTTAGACCCACGAAGTGAAGACCTAGAGGTCACCCAAGAAATGGTCACTAAAGTATTATTAAAAGCAAGACCAGATGGCGCTCCGGGTCCAAATGGCCTACCACAGACCTTGTTTAAAACAAATATTGACCTATGGTCAAGATACCTAACCAATCTCTTTAACTTCGCATTGACAAGCTCAACTTACCGGATTCATGGCGAGGGGCAATAATCGACCCGATCTACAAGTCAGGCTCTCATGCCTTGCCAAACAACTGTAGATTAATTGCCCTATTAGACATTGAGGCCAAGTTTTACGCAGGAACCCTACTGGAGGAGCTGAGATCCTGGGCCGAGCAGAACAACTTGATTCCAATGAATCAAACTGGCTTCACCGCTAATTCCGGCACTGTGACCAACTTACTGACATTGTCTATAATTGTCGATAAAGCATTAGTTACATCCAGGGTGGTTTTTTGTTGTTTTGTAGATTTTAAAGCCGCATTCGATCGTGTACCAAGGGCTGCTCTATGGGAGAAGTTAAAAAAATGGGGGATCCCAGCCAAACTCCTGGATGCGATCATCCAACTGCACTCGGGCACATGGGTACAAGTGAAGTTGGGGACTGGCACACATCTCTCTCGGAAAATAATGACAACCAGAGGGGTCAAACAGGGATGTGTGCTGGCCCCCCTCCTTTTTAATTTGTTCATAGCGGACCTGCCATCCTCCCTTGAAGAAATAAATAGCCACCCGCCCAAGATGGAAGGTGTATCAATAAGTAATCTTTTATATGCCGATGACCTGGTCCTTTTTAGTCTGACACGAGTAGGGCTGCAAAGGCTACTAAATAAACTAGAAATTTACACCACCATGAATAGATTAGAGGTTAATTTAAAGAAAACCCAAGTGGTTATTTTCGTTAGAAAACGTTACCGTGGTGGAGGATGGCTGTATAACAATATGAGTCTCACAATAGGAAATGCATATAAATATCTAGGGGTCAATTTTGACTCCAGGGGCAACTTCAATAAACAGCGTAAGGCCATTTCAGTAAAAGCTATGAATCTCCAGGTGAACCTCTGCAAGCTTTCAAGAAATCTGTCTGGCCCAAGTCTATCCCCTTTATTGGAAGTTATGAGAGCAAAAATTGGGCCGACATTGACATACGGCGCTGAGATTTTTAGGGGGAAACTAAACTCCATCTTTAACCAACATGTGACCAAACTCTACAAAAAAATTCTCCATTTGCCCAAAACTGCCTCTGCTGCTCAGATTAGACTTGAATTGGGCTTATTAAATTATGAAATTTCTGGCACTGGAATGTATTTAAATCTGTGCCATAAACTGAGACAAGCAAACACAGGCTCATTGGAGTCTTTAATTTGGCTGGATATCTCCCAGAAAAACCCATGCGGCTCTTATAGTCGTTTTTTTAAGGATTCGATCCAAGATATGTCTGCGGGTGCTTTATGGGACCTCAACCCTAGTAAGTCAGTATTTAAAACTAGCATTAAGAAATGCATTCGAATGAGGTCCCTGATTATTGATAAAGCTCATTTTGCCAAACGCAGACATGCATGGGCAACAATGATCTCGTATGGTCGGTTATCCCCCGCATCCTACCTATCCTGTACTTACTCCTTGCACCTAAAACTCAGTTTGATGGCTGTCAGACTGGGCGATTGGCAATTCCTAAAAGAACTGCCCATCTGGTGCCGTCTGTCAGAGGATGTAACGTGCGGAGGGTGCGGCATGACTCCTGAAACCCTGGAGCACATAGTATGCCTTTGTCCCTCTTTTATGTCACAACGTAGACGTAAACTGAAAATTGAGTGGAATAGGCTGGGAATCCGAACGTGTAGACAAGCAATTATTGCAGCTTTAATGCCAGAAAACACAGCTCTAAATATTGCTTTTACAACCTTTATACGACATGCACTTTTAGGCAGTAACGGGAATGGTATGTCATCGTGCCCTTTTTTAACCCCTTCCATGCTGCGCAAATTCCGCCGCTGTGCTGACGGAATCTTGCGCGGGCGTGGTCATGAAGGAACGGTTCCGTCATGAGCACAGCTCAACCGTGGCTCATGACGGAACCGTTCCGTCATGAGCACCGAAGGGGTTAAGAGATATTCCATTCCATTCTGCAATCTATTTAATGCTGCTAAAATTGCTCTTACTTGACTGCTGCTTTGTACAATCTGCTGCTATTTTACGAAATATTGGATTGCATTTATGGCTGACTCTTAAACACCTGAAATCGAATGCCTTTTAAACGTCATGTTGTCATTGCCATTTTGCATACTAAGTTCCTTTACCATTTACACACCAGTGAAGCTTTTAATGCAATTTGACGTTTTTAACAACCACTGCTCTTATGCTATGGTTTTTTGTCTTTTTTAATAATGTGTATTGCTGTTGTAACTTTGAGGTGTTCTTTTAAGGATATTTTTATATCCAAATAAAGTATATATACATGTTTATTTCAACTTTGCTGTATCACACAAGGGCCCTAGCATTTCAAGTGTCTAAGGGGCCTAATCACAAAGGTAAATTTGGTCATGAAGGTATTTTTACGATCAAATTTTTATACCTTGTTTACGCCTGCCAGGAACTCACAAGTTGATTCCTGGCAAGTGTAAGCCTATTTACATGTGTGGAAATCCTCAGCGCGAGTGTTGAGTTCTTCAACATTCCCACTCAAGCGGTGGGAACACAGGCATTGCAGGCCACGGCAGTTTGTAACATGCCCATGGACGTTTGTTGGCATTCACAAACTCACCTTTCCCTTTCCAAGAATAGCTGACATGAATCCCTTTCCAAAGTAGAAAGAGGAATAGATCACCCCAGATTTTGAGGGGGAGGAATGTTTCAAAAAAGGATCTTCCTATGAGGAACAAAAAAGTGTGGTGTGAAACTCCACACCGCAGGAATAGGATCCTGTTGTGAATGCCACATGACCTTCCCAGAAGCACTCCTGAAAACCTGCACTGGTGAGGCTTTCCAGGTGTACTCCTTCTAGCAAGTAAGAAAAGTATGTGCAGATGGAGAGCTTTGTCTCTACTTTTCCAATTTGTTTGTGGTTCGTAGCTTGAGTGGTTACTAAAATCATTTCTTAGGTGTGAAGTTGTTTTGGGGTCACCCTTTTGTATGTGCTGGTAGTGTCCAACCTTTAGGAGCTTCTCCCATTAGACGTTTTGCTGGTTGCTTAATTTGTGATATAAGCACACACTAGGAAAATCATCTTTTAATGCTCCTACAATATGTTTTAAATACAGATCATTTATTTTATGTTTTGAATACATAGGTAAAATATTAACTTATTGTTCCACATACTCATTTTTACTAGTGATGATCGCTCACTAGTAGAAAAGTAGATGCTGCACTGATTGAAATTTTAAGATTTATAGCATATTTCTCCCCCACGCACTTTTTCACATATTGTCCTGGCTCCATTACCTCTAGGCTGGTCCAGCCCATGCAGTAATAACACTTAGCCTGGTCATTCCTCTGTGGTTTGATCACTTTGTCCCTAATGGAGGCTAACTAATAAGAAATGGTTTTGATTTCCTTTCTGCATAAGTAGCTATGTCTTCTGTCTTTTCCTGGGACCAGTGTCTTTTTTGTTGTGGTTAATAGAGAGTTCCCTTAAAGTCAAATTGCTTTCGTGATTCTGGATCAGTTACCAGGTTATCAGAGCTATTCAACATCGTCAGAGATTTCTACAACCGCTCAACCTCCGAAAACATCATTATCCCCTCCCAGGAACTCTGCAACACACTGGCGGACTTCTTCCATGAGAAGATCTCTGACATCTACAAACGATTCAGACCCCAACCTACCGCCGTCAACAATTTCAGCCTCATAGCTCCCACAGTGGTGAACACCAGCCACCTGCTAACCAACTGGGATCTACTCACCACCCAAAACGCCAAAGCCATCATGAACTCTGGAGCACCAATGGACTATTGCCCCACCACATCTTCAACCTCGGAAGCAAGACTATCAGCATCAAACTCACCACCATCTTCAAGGCATGCATTGCCATGGCCAACTTTCCCAATGAATGGAAACATGCTGATGTCAAACCCTTTCTCAAGAAACCGTCTGCCAACCCCAGTGAATTCAAGAACTACCGTCCCATCTCTCTGCCCCCTTTACCCACCAAGGTCCTTGAAAAGGCCATCAAACCGCTGTTAGAAATGGGTACCTCTAGTTGGCAGGTTGTTACCCTGTCCAAGTTGGGGCCTTTCTTCCTAGTGAGTTTAAAGGGAATACACTTCCAAAATAACCCCTGCTCACCCCCTTGGTAGCCCGGCACGAGCAGTCAGGCTTATCTCAGAGGCAGTGCGTGAAGTATTTGCATTTAACCAACAGTAATACAGTGAAAACAGTACAAAAGGACACCACACCAGTTTTAGGAAAATATCTAATATTCTGTTAAAAACAAGACCAAAAACAAGAACATTTCACCATACAGTTCTTAGAAATATCAATAATGAAAAAAAGACTTAAAATACACTTCCTTAAAAGCCGATAACACCGCCCGGGGCTATCACGGTGTCGTGAACAACAAATTCAAACAGTTCTGGCTGATCGCGGCGTTGCGGGCCAGCTACGGTGTCAGGAAGAGCCAGCATTGGCAGGCTTCAGTTCCAGAGGTTGGTGCTGGAGTTGTCAGGTCCTTGAAGTCACACGCGTTGCAGATCAAACTCCTCGTAGTTGAAGTCAGGAGTGCCAGCAGGCGTTGGGGCTGTGGTGTGAAGTGTAGTGGTGCTTTAAAACACACAGTTTCCAGTGCTCGTAGCAGATGAACTTAAAGTCTTTGCTGTTCCTGAAGCTTCTTGAACAGGGGGCAAGGACTACCTCAAGCCCTTGGAGAAACTGCAGAAAGTACAATCCAGTCCTTTTTCTGCCGAAGATAGAAGCATCCACTGCGGGCCAACACAGCAAAGCACATAGCAGAGTGATAGTTCCTCCTCACAGTGTCTCCAGCTCTTCTTCTTGCCAGCCTCCTTGATCCAAAAGAGTCCTAAAGCTCTGGGTCCCAATATTTATCCCACATTTCACTTTGTTCTCTTGTGGCAGAGAGTTCTGTGCTTAGTTCAAACCAGTTCTGTCCTCTCTGACCCAGCTTCCTGGCAGGAGGTGGAGACATCATTGTGCAAGGCAGACCAGGCCTATTCAGGTGCACGGAAATCTCCTCCCACTTCTCTAAATGCAGCCCAGGTCTATTCTGCCAAGGCCTGACTCATCCAGGAGAGTCAGGGCACACCTCAACACCCTCAGTGACTGTCTATAATGAACATACATCCCCAGCCTCTGTCACTCCAAGTACAGACAGTCAATCCAGAACCCAGCAGAGGCACACAGGATGTTTAAGCAAGAAAATGCCTTATTTCTAAAAGTTGCTTTTTCAAACACATAATTTAAAAACCATCTTTACTGAAAGACGTGTTATTAAATTCTGAGTTCAGAGAGCCCAAACTCCTTTTCTCTAGTTTGTACCAATGGCAAATTATACTTGTAAGGTGTAACAACGTATCTCCCATTCTATCCTATGGGACCGATAGCCTTCCAATAGTAAACAAGAATTTGCAATGGAATAGGTCACGCATGTGTGAGAGTTTAAGGTATTGGGATTGTAAATGAAAATGCCTTTTATTTATGTGTTTCGATAATTAACACATAAATAAAAGGCATTGTCATTTACAATGCCAATAGCTCAAACTCTTGTAAATGCGAGGCCAATTCGAAGAAGCAGCCGCCATTGTCACGGGCTGCTTGGAAAGTGAAAACACGCATGGCGCGCTGACTGTTGCAGGAAAGCATGTCGTGCCTGCATTTGCTCTTTTCACACTTCATGAAAACACACCCAGTCAAAGTTTACCCAAAAATCAGTTATATCAGCTACGACTACTGTCTTGATTACCAACATTTGTGATCATTGCATTTATTGAACATCAGAAATCGAATTTAGCAATCATGCCAGCTCCTGCCCTATGGTCCGTAGATCTAAGTTGGTTATTATGTTTGTCTAGCAAGTGACCATAACAGTGCTAGCCATCAGTATGTGCAATATTACACATCAGCCGGCTACACTATAGTTGTAGTTAGTTTATAAAAATTATTTTTCTCAAAAATCTTTTTATTCAGCATCATAAGAAAATACAACACTCAAAGTACAGAAGGGTGTACAGGACCCAGAGTCAAAACCTTCAGCTAGTGGAAGTCCAGTTTCACATAGTACTAGGTCTGCTACAAACCCCCTGCTGTCAACCGCGCCGATGGCTGTTTTTGTTTTGAGCTTTCAACCCTAAAAACAACCCCGTAAGCAATAGGAAGAACAAATATAAACCAGAAAACCCCACCCCAACCCATCCCCCTTCCCAACCCTGGTGGTGGTGGTGCTATACAAAAGTGAAGCAAGTAGTCCGGGTGTGTCAAAAAAGTGAGACTGTAAGAGCATGGCCTGAGCTTTTAGGGGAGAGATGAGCGCTGTAGCCAACTCATGTCGGAGTAGTTAGAATTGAAAAAGATGCATAGACCTTAATGAGGGAGGGCAAACCGGCGAGGGCACACCTCTAGACAGATAGGTCACTAATGGGCCCCATTTATTTTCAAAGTTCTTGAAGTCATCCCAGAAAATGTCTGCAAGACGTTCCATAGAGAGAATTCTCCACAACCGGGCATGCCATAATGATATCTCCGGCGTGGCTTTCTTCTTCCAGGCAAATGCTATTGTAAGTTTTGTCGTCCCCAGACAAGCCCCCAGTATAGCCTTGTCAACTTTTGTTTGATGTTCCAGGCCGGGATCCCGAATGCCAAGTAGCGCCCCCTATATAGTAATCGGAACGGGATACCCCAGTATGCTTTTTATATGAGAGAGGATTTCTTCCCAAAAGGCCGAATACCCGGGCAGTCCCACAGATGTGGTGGAAATCCCCCTGCAACCCACAGCCCCGCCAGCAGAGATCTGAGGTGTCAGGGAAGATTCCTTCGAGTTTAGTGGGGTAAAGGTACCAGTCGAAGAGAGTCTTGTAATGTGCTTCCCTCAGGGCCACCGAGTGATTATGTTTAGTAATGTCGCCCCAGAGATGTTTCCATTCTTCACCTGTGATCTCCCGCCCCAGCACCTGTTCCCAAAAGGACATGTAGCACGCCCAGGGGGCGTGTAATATATTTAGGAGCATGGTATGCAGTGAGGAGATCGCCTCCTTCATGGTGCCTGCCTTGTGTACCATGGAATAGAAGTGGTCCCAGAGTATAAATGGAGATTTAAGAAAGATCAACAAAACAAATATTGCAACAATTATAAGGCAAAACCATAGTGTTATTTAATCACACTAGGAACAGGCATATAAATGCATACAGTAAATCACACTATTTACAGATGTGCAGGGTGCCACGGGGATGGGAAGGGAGTGAAGAGTTGGGTAGGGTATTTGAGTAAGTGACATAGACAATTTCAAAACAATGGTACAAATCAATTGTTGGGCACCTTAGTGGCGTGCCAAATGTTCAAAAGTCATTCATAGACAAAATCAATTATTATTGCCAGGAAGCCATATACAAATGAGAGTTCACAGTGCTCAACGCACTATTGAGGGTACTGGCATGATGGGATGTCGACGTTTCGACCCCTCTTCAAAGGTAGGTAAATTAATTCCTTACAGGTGGGGTCTTCCTCAGGACGGAAGAGGATGGTGAACCGGGGAAGGTAGGCACCTATGCAAAGATATAGGTGAAGATTAAAAAGGAATAGTGCCAAGCGGACATTCAACTGTAGGACTGGATAAGGATATGGCTGCCATAATTACCAGAGAAAGAGAGGGCATCAAATCAGTGACAGCTTGGCATCTGGGCACAAGGGCTCAAAGGTCAGGTGGGAGTGAGAGTCACCTACAAGTTAATTTAAAAGCGACAGTAAGGTCAAGAGTGCAAATGGCTAGAAAAACGGGAGGTGGGTGATGACTCCAAATAAATCTAGACTCACGTTTATTATTTGAAAAAAGGAGGAAACGAATACTCCATCGGAAACACACCGCTGTATAATCGGTATGTGGGGTGAGACGAATCACCGAGGAAACAGCCTCTAAAAACAAATGGAGAGAGCGCTCTATAAATAAGTGAAACAAAAGGTGGTCCTAAACTAGAGAAATACAGAGCTAACAGGACCAGGTAACCCACATTATCATCCGTAGACTGAGATGTCATGAAACGGGACTAAAAAGTCCAGTAAATCGCAAAACTGAGAAAATGTATAAGTCGAAACCAGCAGGAATAGCTTATACCCAAAAAGAAAAAACAAGAGGGCGATTAATCATGTGGTGCACATAATAAAAACAATGAATAAGGCCAAAATTGACTATGAGTGATAAAGGGGGACTAAAGAAATGGACAGGGACAGAAAATCCTGGGTCAAACTGATCCAAGTGAACGGAGTGTCATCCGACAGGTTCCCTTACCTTGAGACGGCGTACCAGACTGAGCTCGCTCGACTCCAACGGCTAACTGAGAACGCGGAGCGGCTCCCAGATAAGGAGAACGCTGAAACCGCGTGACGTTAAACCGGGTGCAGCAGCTGGATGCTGACAACCACGGGAGATTAGAAGAAAGACCATTCGAGTCGTTCAATTGCAAAGTTGGGAGATAGAAGGTGGGTAAATAAAGTCCCACACTAAATAAATAGAGTAAATAGAATAATTTCAAATTAAATGTGTACATGAAAATTACAAAACTGAAAGGGCATCGTCGGGGCCCGGGGGAACAACCTAATCAAAGGAATGTGCACGTAGGGGATCACGTAAAAGTAACAAGAGAGAATCGATTGTACACTTTGGGATTGCAACATTGCATAAAATAAAGAGTATACAGTGAGGCTCGTGATCAATTAAGTAAGCACATAAAAGAAAAAAAACAAAAAACTGTTATACAATGAATGCATTGGTTCAAAGCGTCTCAGGGATGAGAACCGGCACAACATATTAACGAAAAAGGGGAACAGTGGTTGTTAAAACAGACAGACATATGTGCTCATATCAGTCAGCAATTACAGATGAGAAAATAAAAGGAGGTTACATTAGAAAAATGACGTCAGAAGGTAATGTTAATACATGTCAATGGATACAAGCTTGCTGGATAAGACAAAGTATGGTTCCGGTGAGAGAAAAACAATCAAAAAATGCATGTGCATAATACGTACATTTGGTCGAAAAAGCTCATGGTCAACATCATACAGTGTCTCAGAAATAACGTTAACCACAGGTTAGAGAAAGGGCTGGGGAGAACAGAGCAAAAAAGAACCTAGTTCATGTGCTACCGAGGGTAGCTAATTGGGCATTACTCGGGTCTTGCTCATTTAAACCAGTTAGGATAGTGTCAAAGCGGATCATCATTTTTGACTCTCTAATGAGCAGGATAGAGGATATATTACCTCCCCGAGGTCCCAGTTCTGTCTTTTCCAAGACGATCCATTTCATTTCTTCGGGATGGTGTCCCAGTTGGTGATAGTGATCAACTAAGGGTGCACCTGTCACATTGCATCTGATTCGACTTTGATGTTGAAGGATTCTTGCCTTGACTTTCTGTTGTGTCTGGCCAATATATAGTCGGTCACATGGACACAGGATCCCATAGATGACGTTGCTAGAATTGCAGTTGGTATGTGATTGTAAAGTAATGGTCTGATGCTGGTATTCAAATTTCTTTGATTGCATAGTTGTGGGGCATGCTTTACACGAACCACACTTGAAGTGACCTATGATTGGTGGTAAACTCCAGAGTGAAAGAATCGTTGGTTCAACCGGGTCCTCAAGGAAGGAATGTACCACGTGGTCCTTAATGCTCATTGCTTTCTTAAAAGAGTGCATCGGTGGGTCAGGTTGGTCAATCTCCGTGGATATAATGTTCCAGTGTTTATTGATGATCTTTTTCACTGCATTACTGCGTGTGGAGAATGTTGTAACACAAATCATTTTGTTATTTTGACTTGATGTATTGCGATGTTTAGGCGAAAGCAGAATGTCCCGTGGGTTGTACCATGCCCTCTTCCGGGCCCTCTTAACCAGGCGTTTTGGGTAACCTCTTAGTATTAACCTGGCTGTTAGGTTCTCAGACTCTGTAGTGTAGTCAGTTCGTTTCGTGCAGTTCCTGCGGATCCGCAGGAACTGTCCCACTGGGAGATTGTCGCGCAAGCCGCGCGGGTGGTGGCTACTGTATCTCAGTAGAGAATTTCTTTCCGTTGGCTTCCTATATAGGGTAGTAAGAAGTTTATCATCTTCGTGGAAGATTTTTAAATCGAGGAAAGGTATCTCCTGTGTGCTGGACTGCATGGTGAACTGAATGTTAGGGTCGCACTGGTTTAGCCATTGGTGGAACAAATTGAGTTGGATCGTCTCACCATTCCAAATCATCAATATATCGTCAATATATCTCTTCCAAGTGTTGACATGTGCCAAAAAGGGGTTGTTGGTGAGGACAAACCGCTTCTCAAAGTTATCCATATAAAGGATCGCTAGATCTGGTGCGAAGGCAGCCCCCATCGCGACTCCTTTTGTTTGTACATAGTACTTCCCTTGGAAGTAAAAGAAATTCTTTTTCATAGCGATGGTCAAAAGAGCTATGATAAAGTCTGTAGGTACCCTTGTTGGTGCTGGTCTTAGATCCAGTACTTCTCGCATAACTGTCAATGCAGGCTCCTGCGGGATGCTGGTGTAAAGCGAGACTATGTCACAAGTGACAAGTAACTGCTCGCATGGGTTGAAGGGTTGTTGATCAATCATTGCAATAACTTGCATGGTGTCTCGGAGGTATGTTTCTGTTTCTTCTGCCAATGGTTTCAAGAAAATGTCTATGTACTTACATAGAGGTTCCAAAAGTGATCCGCAACCGGATACTATAGGACGACCTGGTGGATGTAGGATATCCTTATGTATCTTGGGTAACGTATAGATGGTGGGTAGTCGTGGATGTTGTTGATTCAAATATTCGTATTCCAATTTGCTTAGAAAACCACAGTTTAAAGCATCCAGAGTTATTAAATGGATTTCCTCCATCAGGTCCTTCGTTGGGTCAGACCTCAACACTGAGTAGCTAACACCGTCTTGTAATTGCCGTAGAATCTCCGATTTGTATGCAGTCGTATCTTGCACCACTATAGCCCCGCCTTTGTCGGCAGACTTGATCACAATATCTCTGTTGTTTCGGAGGGTTTGGAGAGCCGCTTTCTCAGACTTACTGGTATTCGGTATGGTGTGTTTGTATGTTGAGAGTAAAGTGCCAACATCGTTCAGAACCATGCTCTCGTAAGCCAAAATCCTGCTACTCATAGCATTGGCCGGTGGAAAAAACTTCGATGGAGGCCTTAATCCAGTGACCGACTTGGGTAGACTGTCTTCCTTGTTTTTAAAAAAATACCTGAGACGGATCTTACGGAAAAACCCTTGGAGTTCAGTTTTAAGGTTGAATGAGTTCGGATGGGCAGTTGGGACAAAAGATAGGCCCTTGCAAAGTACCGCCTGTTCGTCGGCGTTGAGGTTGTATGTAGAGATGTTGACCACTGGACTGTCACTGGGCTCTACCATCTGTAGACTTTGCGCCTCGTCGATATCTCTCCGTGGTTCTCTGGCTGGAACCGAACTTGTTTCGGGGTTGTACCGCGGCCTCTGTCCCAATTGGCGCTCGGTGGGTTCTGCTGGCCTCTCGGAGGCCCTCTTGGCCAGTTGCCACCTCGTCCTCGCGGTGGTCTCCATTGGCCTTCCCCTAAAAAAGGGAAATAACCTTGGGGAGGGTACCAGTTGTCTCGGTAATTATAGTCGTAGCTGGGGCCAGGAGCCTCTGGATCACTTCATACAACAAGTGACCTGTTCCCAAGGTGAAAGACCAGTCAAGCATCTATACCCTTAGTCTTATATTTAAGACAAACTATTGAGCATGTGGTCACACCATCAACGCTGCTTATGGGTATGATTTCACCTATTTAGAAAAAGAAAAGAAGAAATTCATATGAGGTACAATTGTCTCATTGATCCCAAATGTCTGTCTCTAAAACACCCAATAGAAGTGAAAAAGTGTAGGAAAGGAACGAGGGAGCCTCACGGTAGCACCACCATGGAGGTTTAAGCAGGAAGGTACTCGCCTGCTGCCTCAAGGTCTCATCATCAGCAGCCCTCGTTCCGAAAACAAATTGAGTGTAAGGGAAGAGAAATAGGTAACAACCTAGAGAGTGCTAAGGTGTGTGTAAAGAAAGGTATAGTGCCAAATTGTGTGCACCAAGGAATCCCCACAACTTATATATAAAAGTGAACTAGTACACACTGGCTTACAATTTTATTCCGTGCTGTGTGTCTACTTCAATTTAAAATGCCGACATGTTTCATTGCCTTTGGGTACACTCATGGCAATTTCATCAGGGCGTGGGGTTTTTTTCTCAACCCTGCATTTCCGCCTGTCTTTTCGTAAAAACTTCTGTAAGAGACAAAGGGTAGAGAGACAAACAACAACACGAAGCGACATCAATTGGCAAATGGGCAAAGAATATTATTCCCCTCGTAGCGTATAGGCCATGTCATTTACCGGAATTTGACCCAGGACGGGTATACCTTTACCCTGGAGCTCTGGTATGCGATAAACTGCATTCGTTCTGGGCTCTTCTGGACGGCTCCTACTGTGAGCCTGTAACACATAATCATGGATCGTGAGTCTGTTATTATGGATTTGGGCATATCATAACTCACTGTCCGTATATCCTTCGGTTTTGCGCCTCATTTTACTAGTATCAATGGCGCCTCCCTGTCTTACAGTTTTCCAGTCTCCCCAACGTGTTACGGCGTCTCAAATTGCGGCTGTAATGAGACGCTGTATCTTCGCTACTCAAACCATCATCATTGTGTTTTCGGAGGTTGTATTTAAAATAAGGGCTGGGAAAGGGACCCCCTCGAGATATTGCAGACCCTCCCGTCTCGCACTCTGTAGCCCCAAAATCACCACTCATGCTTCCAGCTAATTAAAAAGTTCCAGCTGATTAAAGAATTCACAGAGTCCCTGCTTTACTAGTATCTCTTGCTGCAGCACCCACCTTAGTCACTTGTGCGTCCGGCGTTAGCTCAGCACCGCGTCAACCCGGTGCGCTGTTGCCTGGAATTAAATACACCTGGTTCAACTCGTGTACTAACCCGGAAGGGAACCGCCCTGCTCAGGAAGTGTCTAATGTGGTGCTCCTATCTGTGTCATGCGTCGCCGCCATCTTGGACTGGTGTCCATAACCTGTCAGCCCACTATTCGTTCCTGGGGGGGTGGAATAGAGCTATGTCTCTATCACTCTAAATAGGTAGCTCTGTAGATTTTTACCAGATTTTACTTCACAGTCACAACTATTTCTTTTCTAGCTATCAGTCGGACCTGTCTCACCACGAGGTACAGAGTTCTCTTTTACAGGTTGTCCGCTGGTAGTCCCTTGCTGTTTCTACTCCTTGGTCGAGGTTGGGCCTGGACCTAAATTTCTGGCATACCACCGCAAGCTAGTTTTATCTGGCTGTATAGGAGATTGATGGACTATACACTTACCCTATTCCACTCAATAAGGTCATTAAGTCCATTTTTGTCCACCCCTTCCTGGTAAATCCAGCGTGCTTCCCTGGTGCTTAATCTGGTCTCCATATTGAAAAGGTCCCCCTTCACCCTTTCAAGGACCACCCACCGTACATCTTTTGGCATATGTTTTTGGGACTGATAGTGTTGCACCAGTCTGGTACTTAGTCTCCCTGCACGTAATGTACTCAGGTGTTCTTGTATCCTGATTTTGACCTTCCTGCTAGTGAGGCCAATGTAGTGGAGGTCACAGGGGCATGTCAGTCTGTAAATAACATTAGTTGTGTTACAATTGCTAAACTGGTTTAAAAACCAGGTGGTGTTATTTGCAAGAGTTACACTTTTAGTGGCAGATGTAAACGCACACACAGAACAGCTCCCACATGGGTAATGTCCCTGCGGAATGTTGGTCTCACGGGGGTCCTGTCTTGGTCTTGTATGGACCGGACGATCACGGATGTTCGTTGATCGCTTGAATGCGAAGCGGGGAGGTGGCATTTGCATGTTCGCAGTACTTAGCAGATGCCAGTGTCTGCGAATGGTCTGTCGAATTTTAGTGGAGAGTGGACCAAAAGTAGTCACTACTGGAATGCAGTCGCTGCTTTTCTTAGGGGTTTTTTCTAATAAAGCAGCGCGCGGGGTATTATAAGCTCGCTTTCTTGCTTGTTTGATGACCTTAATTGGGTATGCCCGGTCCCTCAACTTAGTGGCTAGCACCTGGGATTGCTCAGAGTAGTGTTGTAAATTGGAACAATTGCGGCGATACCTCAGAAACTGCCCCACGGGCAAGTTATCCCTGAGTGCTCTAGGGTGGAATGATCTGTAGTGCAGTAGGGAGTTTTTGTCCGTTGGTTTTTGATGGACCGTAGTAGTCAGACCCCCATTTTCGGCCTGTATATCAAGATCCAGGTATACTGCAGTTGTACTACTCACTGACCATGTAAATTTCAAACATCCATCAAGGCCGTTGAGCCACGTGAGAAACTCGTTGAGTCTCTCTTCTGAGCCTTTCCAGATACATAGCACATCGTCTATGTATCTCCTCCAGAGGACAATGTTCCTCTGGAAGGGATTGGTATCTGGGTTGATGTAATAAGCCTCAAATTGGCCCACATAGATACATGCCAGGCTTGGGGCAAAGGTAGCCCCCATCGATGTCCCGGATACCTGGAGGTATAGCTGTTCCTTGCATGCAAAAAAATTCCTTGTTAGGGCAATCTCAACACACTGGAGAACTGGATCACTGTCAGAACTAACCGTAGAATCGGAAAAAGTGGTGTAGTTCCTTCTTCCTCTGAAGGCCCCTCGTCCTCTGCCTGTGAAGCGGCCAGAGGTATCCTGTTTGTAGTAGTCTTCGTTGAGATAGGGATATGTGTTCTTTTTCTCATAGAACCTGATGTCTTTGGAGAGTTTATCCAGTTTTTTATTCTGCGTAGTGGTTTCAAAGTCTTTGAGTGATTTTGTGAGATTCTCAAGAGCACTTTTAGCGTTGGTCAAGGTTGAATCCTCTGCAATTTCTTGTTTGAGGGCGGCTATTTCTCTGGTCAAAGTCTGAACTTGCTCGGCCGCAGTTTCTACTCCGAGAACCATCCAATGTCGCGAAGCATTGTTAGCAATGAAACTAAAACCCTCTTTGAATTTTGGTAGATCTACAAAAATAGCAGGTTCATTTCTAATCTGTAGCCCAACTGGTATTATATTCGCCTGTAGATATTTGGTGAGTAAATGACCATGAAGTTTTGTACGAATTAGTTTCTTTTCCAAGCGTTCGAGTTTAGCTATTTTGTCATTGAGTGTGAAATCGATATTCGGTGTATCGGATGACAGAAAGAGATTCCTAGGGTCCTGTAGCAGCTGGTGAATGTATTCCTCAGTATAGGAGAGGGTTTCACTCTAATGTGCTTCCCTCAGGGCCACCGAGTGATTATGTTTAGTAATGTCGCCCCAGAGATGTTTCCATTCTTCACCTGTGATCTCCCGCCCCAGCACCTGTTCCCAAAAGGACATGTAGCACGCCCAGGGGGCGTGTAATATATTTAGGAGCATGGTATGCAGTGAGGAGATCGCCTCCTTCATGGTGCCTGCCTTGTGTACCAGCCTCTCCATAGCCGTGAGTTCTCTAGTAGCGGCTTCTCTCACGTGTGGGAGGGTGGCCCAGTGCTTCAGCTGAAGGTAGTGGTAGTGTTCCCTGTGGGTAACCTGGAATTCTCGTTTGCAGCTTTCGAATGTCAAAATGTCAAAGTTATGGAATAGATCCAATAGTTTTAAGCAGCCACCTTCCCGCCAACTGTCAAAGGGCTCCTCACTCATTGCCGGTGGAAAGGCTGGGTTAAAGTGGATTGGAGTGTAAGGAGAGGGGAAAGTGGTCCATCCCTCCCGCTTCGTGACTTGGTCCCATACTGTAAGAGTGGTGCATGTGGGTGTGCTAAGGTATGCGTTTACCGGCCTGTCGGTCTTTGTTTTCCACAGGACATTCCAGATAGTTTGCCCCACAATCGCCCTGTCCATGTGGAGCCAGTGTTTATCGGATTCTCTAACCATCCACTCTGTCACCACCCTCAGCTGAGCTTCCTGATAGTATAGTTGGAAGTCAGGCGTGAGAGCTCTATTGAATCGAGATATTGCTGTTGAAGGGCGGGATCAGGGGGAGCGCCTCGGTAGAGGTCTCCATAGAAGGCACCGAAGATATTGGCTTTAATGGTGTCTTCATGAGTAAGGTGACCGTCTGCGTCTAGAATGCCCCCTATATACGCGCGTTCCCTTTTCTGTTGCAGCTGAAGTGCTAAGTGGGTCCCCACTTTGTCCCCTTGTGCGTATGAAGTCTGTCGTAGTTTAAGCAGTGTGTATTCTGCCCTATTATTGTAAATGGCACAAAGTTTGCCCCTCAACGCGGTGAGCTGTCGTTGAAGCGCTCGGGTGGGTGTTTCCTTTTGTGATTTTTCAACACCCTCAAGTTTATCTTCCAATGCTAAGCGCTCCTTCACCCTTTGTTTATTAAGGACTGCATTAAGTTGAATGTATTTACCCCCTTAGGACCGCTTTAAAAGCATCCCAGTTATTTTGCGGGAAGGTGTCTGCCGGGGCATTAAGTGTAAAAAATTCAGTAATAGCGGACCTCAAATGTTGTCGGAGGGACTTGTCCTGGGTGATGGAGGTCGGGAAGTACCATCTAGATGTGTCAGGTTTAGGCCCACCCCACGCTATGCTGACAGATACTATACCATGGTCTGAAATTGAGATTGGCAAGATCTGGGTGGCCTGGAGGGGTCCCAGAAGTGTTTGACTAATGAAAATGTAATCAATCCTAGAATAGGAGTGGTGGACGTGAAAGAAATACGTGTAATCTCTGGTGTCGGGGTACAATGTCCGCCACGCATCGTGGAGACCTAACGTGAGGAATATTTGCTTAATCCCTTTGGGGAAGCAAGTGAGGGTCGCCCTGTGTGCATGGGAGCTGTCTAAGGTGTCATACCATGTAAGTTTGAAGTCCCCCAAAAGAATCACTGGGCCCTCCGTGAATGCTCCCTATTAAGTCGAGTGTGTTGGAAAGGAACGTCACCTGCCCCGAGTTAGGTGCATAAAAGGAGATAAATGTGCACATGATTCCTCGTAGCCTCCTTCACCATGAGGACTCTCCCTTCACGGTCAGCCTTAACTGCTTCCAGCTGGAATTTGGCTGAGTTCCAGGAAGAGCAGTGCTACCCCATTGTGTTTGGTACCTGTCGATGATTTATAGATTAACGGGTAAGCCTTGTGGTGGAGCCGCATATCCTCAGACTTTTTCAAATGCATTTCCTGGAGCGCCACAACTTTGAATTGGCGGTCATTGATATATTTCCAGATTTGTTGGCGCTTCTGAGGCGAATTGAGACCTTTCATGTTCCTGGGCGTTATTGAGACCATCCCAGAATCTGTGTGCTCCTCTCCAGCCCATTGGTCCCCCCCTGCGATCCGCCCCCCCAGGCGCTTTTGCTGCAATGTAGCTAGGTCAGCCGCTCTACAGAGCCTGCCCTCTTTTAACCGAGAATCTCGTGCCACCCCGACACCACCACCAGGAACCCCCCCCATAAGCAAATCCCCAACAAAACCAATAAAAAATATGCAGATCACCAACAGGCTCTCAGCTAGAATCTTCGTGAAGAAGAGGAACAACATTACGAGCAGAGCACCCAAGGCCCGTACCCCCGGCTGCCATGCTGCAATAACATAGAGCATACTTGTAAAACTCTATTGTGACTGTAGCACCTGGGCATTTTAGATCGAAGTCATGGTGCGTATCTTCAGTATCATTGATGTCCCATTGCGCCAACCTTCAGTGGCTCCACGCTTGAGCGCTGTAGGGGAATCCATGGGTGTCAAAATTATCATAACCCTCTGCACTCAACAGGATGGTCACATAGGCGTCGATCTGTTCTTTGTGACCGTTTGCCAGGAACGGGTCTCCCTCAGGGGTCGGCCCTCGCTGGTGGAGGGGCCCGAGGCGCCGTCGCCATCCGGTACTGGGAGGCTAAAATACACAGCCCCTCGTTCAGTTCGGTCACATGGTGGGACTTATTTTTATATTCAAAGGCGAGGGTTCAGTGTTCGAGTCTCGTTGTTGAGTCTGTATATATCATGTTGTATGAGGTCAATTTTATTCTTGGAAGAACCTCACTTAGTAGTTGGCCTGGTCTCTGTGACAGTTTGCCACGGACGAGACTCTCTTCGGGGCTGATCTGCGCTGTTTGAGGGGCCCGAGGTGTTGTCATCATCCAGCAATGATAGGCCCAAACTACGTAGGCCCTTGCCTATCTCGGTCACATGGTGGGATTTTTTCTTATATTCAAAGGTGAGACCGAAAGGGTAGGTCCATCGGTAGCGTGTGTTTTTATCCCGTAGCTTGTTAGTGATAATACGGAACGCTTGTCTGCGTGCCAGCGTGGAAGGCGCCAGTTCTTGGAACAGCATGCATTTAGATCCATGGAAGACAGCCACTTCTTTCTTCCTTGCTGCTGTTAAGATGGCTTCTTTCGTTTGAAAGGAGTGCAATTTTACCAAGATGTCCCGCGTCCTCCTGCGTTCTCCGGCCTGTGGAATGCCCACCCGGTGGACTCGGTCAATCTTTATCTTCAACTGCCGAGGTGCCAGTAGCTCTGCAAAGAGGCCTGTTACAAACGCCTCGAGGTCTGGCCCTTCCGTACCTTCTTCCAGGTCCCAGATACGAATGTTCTCCCTCTGAGACCTGTTCTCTAAGTCTTCGGCCTTCAGAAGTACTTGATGTAGCTGGGTCTGGAAGCTCTGCTGTGCGTCATGCAGTTTGTTAGTGCAGGCATCAAGATCCTGCATCTGCACTTCCACCTCCAGCACCCTGGTGCCCGCCGCATCCACATCTTGGCGAAGGGTTACCATCTTCTCCGTTAGATCAGCTTTCAGTTGGTCCATGGAGGCGCGGAGATCCTGTTTTATCTCCTGACATAGATCGCTTTTGAAGTTGCGTAAAGTGGCCACCATGTCTTCCCTAGTGAGCGCCATGGCCGCCACCTGGTCCGTCTTGTCAGAGGAAGTGCTTTTGTCTGCAGTAGCAAAATAGCGGGATACTTTATTCGGAGATATCTTTGGTGGCATATGGGCAAGGCGGTGCACTGGCTGTAGCGGGTAGCGAACTCCGTCGGAAATTACAGCTTAGATATAGCCCCACACACCCATTCACCTATACGTGAAGGTGGGCCTGCTGCTGGCAGTTACACTTTGGTGGCCATCTAAAAGTCAAGCAGATGCTCATGAGAAGTCGTCAGCCGAATGGAGGCAGTTGGAAGTCTATAATTACTTCAGACGGGACGACTCAGGGGCTGAGACATGCATATTACCTTGTCTCCCTTATTGGCAGCATGCAGGGTCTGGGCGCTATCCGGAGATTCCTCGTCCCGCAGGCGCCATTTTGAGGTCAGGCTGGCCTCTCTTCACAGAGACCCCTGTGCATAGAAGGCTCACCACCGGCGGGACATTCACCAGATAATAATCCAGTTGGCGGCCGCTGTTTTTCTCTCTCTCTGTCGCTCTTTCCTGGTCCGCTCCCTCCTCCTCACAGGTCACGGAGTCCCAGTTAACTATGCCGCGAGGTGCTCACCGCTGCACCGGTTGAAGCGGCAGGTTCCTGGTCTCAGAGCCCACGTAATGGTGTCGCTGCCCTCAGGGGGGCTCCTCGCCGAAGGGGTTGCGAGTCCGCCAGGCCTGGGGGAGCGGGAAGTCATACCGCTAAGGCCGTCCCGGTCTGCTTTGATCTCGCCGCCATTTTGGAGATCGATCCGGGTCCACGATGCCTCTCACCTCCAGACCGTCTGCCTGCTGCAGGTCCAGTTTCTCGGCCCCTCATTGTGCTGCAGTCTAGCGCAGGCTCATGCCACGTGGATTTGAGCGCATTCCAGAACTCTATGTGTGCTGAAAAATGCTTAGGGCAGCCACAGGGGTCCGGAGCTGAAGCGGTTTATGTCCTCTCAGCCATCTTGCTTGGCCTCGCCCCAGTTTATACACTTTTGACATTTTAGGAATTAATGTACTCCATTGCTGCACCTGGCACTTTATCTGCTCTATTAAAGGGTAAGTTATGGCACCAATCAGTGCAATTCACTTTTGCATGTTGCTCTCTCCTGCTTTATTTAAGGATCAGCTTCTATTATGTGAATTTCTAGTGACCATTTGTTATTTATTGTAATTTATGAATTGTTGCACTTTACCCCGGCACATGGCCCTTTACTTGCCCCTGTGATGGATTAGTTATCATCTGAACAACTTATGGCGAATACTGGTGCGCTTTTTCTCCTGTAGATGAATTTTACTTGCTCCAGTTATGGAACACTTATGTGAAAATATGGTGAATATTTATTTTTCGCTATAAATTGTGACTCAATGCACTTTATGCTATTAATGCATATCTTATACTACCCTTTCCAGTCTAGGCTTAGTGGATTATGCTCATTTAAGGTGATTATTGATGTATTTTTTCCTTGCATACAGTCAGGTTCTGTTAAATGAAGCTTGATACAAACAGTCACTAAGTGTATGGTTTTAAATTATCAGGCAATGACAGCATATATATCGAGTAGTTTTTTTATCTAGCTTCATCCTTTAATTGTTTTTATGTTTGGTGTCTTTAGATTGTGAATTTACAATTGTACTGGTTTTTAGTAACCAACTAAAAAAATGTTAAAGACGGTAGTAATATCAACCCTGGACCAAATTTCCTGGCACAGTTTTGCAATTGGCACACAATACTGCATACAGCTAGATTGGCCTTGTGCCAATCCAATGTCTTGACTACACACTGTCCAATCACCTCCACCCATATCCTATTGCACATCACAGCAATATTTGCCATGTCCCTTGGGCTATTGGTCTACCATAAACAAGTAGTCGCACCCTAATTTGGTGCCTTGTCTGGCATACGAAAAGTTTCAATTTAGTAAACAGACTTTCCCACTGCATGCCCTTCAGTGGTCGCACACTGCAAAGGAAAAAATGATAATTCCTAAATAAATTGGCATGCACAACAAAAAGCAAGGCAAAGGCACTGATGAAAAACCGTGCAAGCCAGTGTTGGCAAATGAGCACATATACAACTGCTGCCAGAAACAGCTTGCACCAAAGGATATGTTAAGTTAATGTACCTGGTGGGTGGGCGAAAACAAAGACCGTTATCATAGCATGCACATGCAGAAAACTAAATCTGGACAGAGGAGCATGGATTCAGGACCAGCTGTCTGGATTCTCTATAAGGGGAAGACATACCCGAAGACAGAAATGCTTCACCGCAAAAATACATATTGCGAGCAACACATCTGTCGGTGAAGCTAGAGAGCAAACGGTATGCACAAAAAAAAAAAGCGGCAGCTCTGGACAACACTAAAGTTCTATTTCACACAACCGAAACGAAACCGTATATAGAAAGATAGAAAAATGTAGCTCAGATTAGTCACTTATTTTTACTTCTGCATTTTTTTTTTAACCCCTTCGCTGCTAGGCCCTTCCCCTCCCCCCCCCCCACCCGGTGCTACGCCTTGTTTTTGCTATTTGGGGTAGATCGCGCTTAGGCTCCTGTAACTTTTTGACCACACAAGGTATCCACATCAAATGGATCCAACATCATGGGGATTTTAAAGGTACCAAGAGTTTGTTGATTCCCCTGGAGGAAACCCAGAATTTGCCAAAATACAGCGATTTATTTTTGGAGGGGTGAATGGGAAAAAGGGGCTACAGATGAAAGCGTCTGGTTTTTTCCCTGCAAATGGTATCAACAAAGAGGTTGTGGTGCTGAAATCACCACCTTCCCGGATTTCAGGGACAAGCAGACTTTTGTCAGAAAACCAAACAATTTTACACAATTTTGGCGTTTTTCTGGGACATAGCCTATTTTTTCTATTTGTTGCACTTTCAACCTCCTTCCAGTTAATGGTAAAAATGGGTATGAAAGCAATGATGGATCCTGGGAAGCTATACATTTCTGAAAAGTAGACAAAATTCTGAATTCAGCAAGGGGTCATTTGTGTGGATCCTTCAAGGTTTTTGTATAGGAACTAATAGTTGAAAATAGAGAAAATTGAAAATGAATTAAAAAAAACAGCCATTTGTGCCAACGTTTTCACCAGTAACGTCTACTAAGTATGACAAATGTTTGAAAGCAATATACCATTGCATCCACTGTACCCTTCTGGTTGTGGGGATATATAGGACTTGTAGGTTCACCAAGAACCCGAGGAACCCAGAGCCAATAACTGAGAAGAGTCTTGCAATGGTTTTTTATTGTGTACCGGGTATATAGCAATTCATTTGGAAAAATATAAACAGGGAAAAATCGCTATGAAAGTCACCTATGTATTTCTGAAATGGGAACAAAATATAGAGTTGAGAAAAGTAGCTATTTGAACATCTCCGAAATTGTGGGTGTCCATACCAGCATATGAATTATAGGCCGTTTTTCAATGTGACTTCTTTTTTACACATTGTCTTACATTTGGAAGGCAGAAATGCATTGAAAGTCAAAAATTATACCTCACTTGTGTGGGTAGGTGTAGTGGCCGCGACAGGAAACGGCCCAAAACACAACATGGACACACCACATTTTCAAATTGAAAACGGACCCTTTTTTTGCAAAGTGCCTAGCTGTTGATTTTGAACCCTACATCTGCCGGCACCTAGGGAAATCTAGCAAACATATACATTTTTGAAAACTAGACAACCAGGGGAATCCAGGATGGGGTGACTTGTCTGGCTCTCACCAGGTTCTGTTACCCAAACTTCCTTGCAAATCTCAAACTTTGACAAATAAAACACATTTTCCTCACATTTCTGTGGTGGAAAGTTCTGGAATCTGCGTGGATCCACAAAATTCCGCCCACCCAGTATTTCCCAAAGTCTTCCGAGAAAAATGGTACCTCACTTGTGTGGGTGGGTCAAGTACCTGCAACAGGCAAGGGCCCAAAACGTATTGAGGAGACATCAAAATTACCTATCACAAAAACAACCTGGTTTTGCAACGGGGGTCCCATGAGTTTTTGGCCCCAGGCTCGGCAACCATCTTGGAAAACCTACCGAACCCATACATTTCTGAAAACTATACACCCAGGGGAGTCCAGCGAGGTATGGCTTGCATGGACCCCCAAACGTTTTCCTACCCAGAATCCCTTGCAAATCTCAAATTTCGCCGACACAAATTAAATTTTGCTCACATTTCTGTGTGGGAAAGTTCAGGAATCTGCATGTATCCACAAATTTCCTACCATCCAGCATTCCCCCAGGTCTCCTGATAAAAATGGTACCCCACTCCCGTGGGTGGGTGAAGTACCTGCGACAGGCAAGGACCCAAAACGTATTGAGGAGACATCAAAATTACCTATCACAAAACAACCTGGTTTTGCAAGGGGGGTCACCTGGGTTTTTGGCCCCGGGCTCGGTGGTCACCTTGGAAAACTACCAAACCCACACATTTCTGAAAACTAGACACCCGGCGAGGTATGGTTTGCGTGGATCCCCAAACATTCTCCTACCCAGGATCCCTCAAATGTAGCTGAAAAAAACAAATGTTGCACATATTTTTGTGTGGAATCACCATGCCGGCATAACTTTCCTACCCCACAGCGTTCCCCTCAGTCTCCCGAGTAAAATGATACCTCACTTGATTTGGTGGGGCAAGGGCCTGTGACTGGGAAGAGCTAAACACATAGGGATTAAGGGTATAGCACAGAGAATTGTAAGGGCTACATTTGATTCAAAATATGTTTTTAGCCGATTCTGAATTGGACACCCACATAAGTGAGATATCATTTTACTCAGGAGAATGAGGGGAATGCTGTGGGGTAGGACATTTGTCTGGGCAGCCCCCACCCCAACTTATATAAAAAAAGAAACTCCCTGGTGCTTAGTGGGCTTTCTGCCCACCCCGGGGGGGGCAGTTCAGGGGCTACTGCCCCATCTGCCTCCTGGGGGCAGAAAGTCTTTTGTTATCTTTGGGGGGTAGGGTGGGGGCATTTGCATGTCCATTCTGGGCAGCCCCCACCCTAGGGGGGGCAGAAAGACTGGAATTTTGTGGGGGGGATGGGTGGGGGCGTTGGCATGCCCATCTGCACAAGCCCCACCCCTAAATTCATTGGGGAAAAAATCCTGTTGTCTAGTGGGCTTTCTGCCCCCCCAAAGGGGCATATTGGGAGCTACTGACCCCATCTGCCCCCCCAGTGGGGGCAGAAAGACTGTACTTTTGCGGCAGGGGGAAGGGGCATTGGCATGCCCGTATTTGCCAGCCTTCACCCCTAATTTGCATTTGAAATCCCTGGTTTCTAGTGGGCTTTCTGCCCCCTGCCCACATCTGCCACACAGGGGGGGGGTAGAAAGACAGTACTTTTATAGTGGGGGTGGGGGCATTGGCATGCCCATATTGGGCAGCCACCACCCCTAATTCAATTTAGAAAAAATCCTGGTATCTAGTGGGCTTTCTGCCCCACCGGGAAGCAGATTGGGGTCTACTGCCCCCATCTGCCTCCCAGGGGGCACGGAAAGAAAGACTGCAATTTTTGCGGGAGGGGGTGGGGGCATTGGCATGCCCGTTTTGGGCAGCCCCCACCCCTAGTTTAAATTACCATCAAAATGCCAGGTTTCTAGTGGGCTTTCTGCCCCCTGTGGGGGCAGATTGGAGAAAGACTGTAATTTTTGTGGGGGTGGAAAGACTGAATGTCCCCAATTCATTATGGGGGGAGCAAAGGCCCTTGCCCAAGGGGCCGCTCCCCCCTCCCTGGTGTCTAGTGGCTGGATCCCTGCTTGGGAAATCCCCAAGCAAGGATCCACTAGGGGGATTCTTCCCTTTCCAATGGTACCTCTCCCATTGTTCTATGTGCTCAGGGGGCTGAGATAGCTGACACACATGAGCACTGGTGCATCAGACAGCCCCCGGCCCGAACTCGACCCAAAGATATGGGAGTGCTCGACACGAACACCATTTACATTACACAAGAATACATTTTTTAAGGCACGGGGGGGGGGGGGTTAAGTAATTTGGTCAGAATCACAGAATGTTGATCCGACACAGAGACTTGAAGCTGGTTCCACAAATCGAAACCGGGCGGCTCTGACCGTAACTTTAGGTGCAGTGAAACAAGTGTTCTTTCAATCTTTTACCTTTACTTAGACACAGGAAACAAATCTGCCTGTCATACTTCCAAGCAGTGAATGATCCAGTTCCACTGGGATTTTAATGCTCTGTAATCCCAGCTGGGCATGGCCTGTGAACAAGGCTTGTGGACAAAACTAGGTTGGACTGGAATTTCTCAAAAGGCTTTGAAAACTAATACAGCAATATTCATTTGTGATCCTTTAACTAGCCATCAGAGCCATTAAGGATGCTGTGGCTGAAACTAAAAACGAGGAGAGGAAGAGGGTTGCAAAGGGTAAGGTATGAGAGAGGAAGTGAGAAATGAGACTGTGACGAGATAACAAAAGGAATGACAATAGGAGAGTACAGGAGACAGACACTGTGACACAAGACAGAGACAGCATGGAAGAGGATCAGGGTAATGAGACGGAGTTAGAGAGGCATTAAAGGGGGTGGTAACATTCCCTGGGAGTACCTGTAGCGGGCACTGCCATGGGGGAGGAGGCTGTGAGTCAAGGACCTGTGAAGCTGGCACTGTGTGTGGCAGCCACAGCGCCATCTCTTATCCCCTCATCCAGCGTCGGCCATGGCTGCATAGGGGCTTGCTGCTTTTATGATGCTCCTACGGTCATAAATGCATGGAGCCGGCAGCATCCCCCGGAAGGATCCTGCCAGCCCTGCATCCCGCCACGCGCCTCCAGCCCTCCCCTTCATGCATGGCTGTGCGCTGCTGCTCCAGGTGAGAAGCTATGCTGCCGCGTCAGCACCTTGGAGGGCACACTCAGTGCGGGAGCCAGGGGCTGAAGGCAGCCAGCCTCTCCCACTCACCAGGCTCTAGCTGACAGGGAGTCAAGACCTGCTTCTGTGAAGGCAGTCTCCAACTCGAGCGCCGTGCTGAGAGGGCACCTTGGTTACACGACTGCTCCCTGGATACACGGGTGAAGCTGCCCTGCAAGGGGGAAATGCAACTGCTCACCAATGGAGACTGAAAAAGAAAACAAAAAGAAATTTGCAATGCTATTGGTCTTGCATTTAAATGCGATACCTATGGCATTGCAAGCAAATGGTCGCCATTGTCCGGGCTGTTTTGAAAGTGAAAGCGGGCATGGCCCGTTGAATGTAAGCAAAGCACGTCGTTGTCGTGCCTAGTAGGATAAACTCAATAAATAAATAGTACACATACCATTTAACAACCAGGTAAAGGGGCCAGTAGCCATCGGAGGTTACAAATGAAGACATGGCCGTACTAAGGAGGGACTAACACGCCTATTTAGGAATCAGAAGCCAGCATTTATGAAGGCCAATGAGACAAGCCAATGAAAAGAATGGGCGGGGTTCTCTCCCGTATTGAACTACGACAGATCATACCCAGAGCAGCGCTTGCGCGCTGGCTCAGACTCAACCTAAAAACGAAATGCTCTGTATTTCACTATCAGGACATGTTACACACACCAGTACATGTCCTATCTTTCACATACACTGCACCCTGCCGGTGGGGGTACCTTACATGTAAGAAAAGGTAAGGTTTGGGGCCTGGCAAGCGGGTGCACTTGCCAGGTCGACATGGCAGTCACAACTGCGCGCAGACACTGCAGTGGCAGGCCTGAGAACCCTTTGAAGGGCTGCTTGTGTGGGTGTCACAACCAGTGCTGCAGGCCCATTAGCAGCATTTGATTTACAGGCCCTTGGCACCCACAGTGTACTGTACTAGGGACTTAAAGGTAAATCAAATAAGCCAACTATGGAAGCACCAATACATAAACACAATTTGCAGTAGGAACACTTGCACCTTAACATTGATCAGCAGTGAGAAAATGCACAGAGACACTAAACCAGCAAAAACAGAGTGAGAACCAGGAGGTCAGAAAGCAAAAAGACAGGAGAAACATGCCAAAAGATGCCAGGTCCAACAACCGCCAACTCATGGAACACCTGGAGAACAACAACCTGCTGGACATCTCCCAGTCTGGATTCCGCGTTAACCACAGCACTGAAACCGCCCTCATTGCTGCCACTGATTACATCAGAGCCCTCATTGACTGAGGAGAAAACGCAGCCCGATCTTCGTGGGCCTCTCAGCAGCTTTCAATACCATATCCCACCACATCCTTATCAAGAGACTCCACCACATTGGAATCGAAGGAGACACCCACAGATGGATCGCCTCCTTCCTCTATTGAAGAGCCCAGAGAATCTTCCTGCCTCTCTACATCAATGAACACAAAAGTATCATCTGCTGTGTCCCTCAAGGTTCATCCCTCAGCCCCACCCTGTTCAATACCCACATGACCTGCCTGGCCGACATCATCAGAACCCATGGACTAAACATCATACCCTACGCCAATAACACCCAGCTCCTCCTCTCATTATTAGAGGAGCCCTCCACCATAAGGGTCATCTTCCACAGGTTTATGATAAGCATTGCATATTGGATTAAAGACAACTGCCTGAAACTCAACACAGAAAAAACAGAAGCACTGATCTTCAGGAACAACACCTCACTGTGGAACGACTCCTGGTAACTAGGACCCTCAACCACACCAACAGACCATGCTGGCAACCTCTGCATCATTTTGTACAGTAAACTCACCATGAAAAACCAGATCAATGCATTCTCCTCTACTTGCTTCTTCACTCTTCGCATGCTCCGTAAAATCTTCAACATCAAACGTACCGTCACCCAAGCCCTTTTGACCAGCCGATTGGACTTTGGCAATGCACTCTACGCAGGAATCAACTCACATCTCCTGAAGAGACTACAGACCATACAGAATTCTGCTACCAGACTTGATCCCCCCCAAGCAGACCCACATCACTCCCCACCTGAGGAGGCTCCACTGGCTCCCATTCAGAAGAGATGCAACTAGAAGATACTGACCCACACATACAAAGACCGGCACAACAAAGGATCAGCATACATCAACCACCACCTGAACTTCCACCAATGCTCCAGATACTTTCACTCTGCCATTCTCCCCCTCACTCACATGCCTCACATACATCAAAGTCGCAGCAGAGGACGTTCCATCACCTACCTTGCAGTCAAGCCCTGGAACGACCTCCCTCTACATCTCTGTTTATTTTTAAAGACAGTATTATAAATTATTTTAAGACTAATATTTAGGTTGTCAGACCCTGTTGGGGGGGTCTACTGGGCAGACAAGTTGTACTGAACCCCAACCATGGTGGTTGAATTGTTTGCCACCTGGTGTTGTGGAGCCTGTCCTCTGTGGCTGTGCAATAATTTTTGCACAGGAATCTCATGGTAGCGAGGGAGAGTAGTTACCTGCTTCTCAAGGAGGTTGTGTATGGGGGGTCAACAACTCACAGGAGCCCAGAACTCAGCGGCCAACCAATAGACACCATAACTTAATGTCCAACCAAGTGTTTGTCTTTCTAAAATGTTAAACAATACAATTTCGATAGTGAATGCAAGGTGGTATTCCTAGTTACGATCTTCTGTGGGCCTCATACCCTGGTCCCAATACTCTCTCCTGCCAGCATGACCCAATCAATTATAGTTCATATTATTCTATGGCAGATGAGTCCTATGGCCCCCACCAGGCTACTTGGTCAGCTAGGATATATTCTTGTCCGTTGCAGCCTTCCCAGATGGAGCAGATCTTCTTTGGTGGCAATGTTGCTCCTTCTTCTGCCATCAGCAACAGCATCAGATTGAGGCCTGAGGTGGTTACCAGGCAGACACAATGGAGGTTGAAGTGTACAATCTTTAAGTACACTTCTCACCAGGAACTGCAGAGAAGGGCCAGATGACCCATTCACAGCACAGATAGCTCCTGGCTTTGTTCTCTCAAGAAGCAAACTTACTTTGGATGTTCCTCTCTGTCTGGGAAAACATGCTGGGCTTCTCTTCGACAATCCATCCTCCTGCAGGGTCACACTGACTTCTTCCCTTTCTCAGCAGGCATGTCAAGTTCGAGGCTGTGGGCAGACCCTCAGGTCCTCCAGCAGAAAGTGCAGGTATGATGATGTTCTCTTACACCTGGGAGACAGGATGTCAGTCAGACACTAGCACTCCCTTACTTGGTCATAAAGCACTCGGACCTAAAACTGTAATGCATATTTTCAATACTGGGGATGTGGATCCACTGTCTCATGCTTCAGAACTGGTGCAATATGGTTCTTTTTCACATAACATTTCCAGACTGCTCTCCAGACACTGTCTTTATGAAAGTGATGCTTCTCACAGCAAGTACCAATGAGTATGGCTCCAATCAAGGAGTACTCATTATATGGGCATGTTAGACCTGGCACCATTGGCGTGAGTCACCCTTCCTTTTTTCGCTGTGTCTCCTCTGTTTTTGCTGGTTATAGATGCTCTGGGCGCTGTGCCACTGCCATTCAGTGCCACAGCGCGAATGCTCCCTTTGTAAAGATGACATATGAATTGGTACCTCCATGATTGGCTTGTTTGGTTTACCTGTTAGTCCCTAGTAGCGTGGCCTGTGTGTGCCCAGGGCTAGTAAACCGAATGCTGCTGGTGGGCCTGCAGCACTGGTTTGTGCCACCCACAGAAGCAGCTTGTAAAGTGTGTCTCAGACCTGCCACTGCAGTGTCTGCGTGCAGTCCAGAACTGCCATCTTGGCTGTGAAGTGCACCCACTTCCCAGCCCATAAACCTTCCCATGGCATCCTGTAAGCCCCCCTTATGATAGAGCACATTGTATGTGTAAGGTAGGACATGCCCTGATGTGTGTAGCATGTCCTAGTAGTGAATTACACCCAATTTCGTTTTTCACTACTGTAAGGCTACCTGTTCTCCCTAGGCCAGAATGGGAGGTCTGGGCTATTACATTCTATAGTCCTAACTGACCCACAGAACATGGTAGAAAAACGAATTTAGTATGCCTGAGCTCAGAATATTAAAATACATCTTTTAGTGAAGGTTATTTTTATATTCTGTGTTTGAAACTACCACTTTTAGAGTATAGGTACTTTCTTGCCTAAGCCTTCCAGTGTGCTCTGCTATTATGTGTATTGGCTGTCTGGTTTTGGAGGGATAGGGCAGGCTGAGTCAGACCGGGGTTGAATAGAGCGTCCTGCCTTGGTGTGAGGGGAGGGGTAGGTCCTGCACTTGAATAGGGCTGTGCCTGGCAAGGTGAATGCTGGCTCCACCTCCCACTGTGCGTCTGGGGCAGACCCCCTCTTTCTGAAAGGAAGGATGCAGCCTGATCAACAAAGTGCTCCAGAGCTGGGCAGAACTGGTTCTGGCTGGGTTCAGAGACTTGGGACCCCTAAGAACAAAGACTTTGGGGGTATAAATATTTGTGCACCAACCCCTACAATTTGTATTGCTCCTGGACAACAAGAAGAAGAACCTCTGTCCGTGTGACTACAGGAATCTGCAGGAGAGGGACTGTCCTTGTGCTTGTGTGCTGTTTCTGGGACTGGCCTGCAGTTGTTACTACTGGACTCAAGAGAAGAGGAAAGAAACTTGGATTGAACTTTTATTTTAGCTACAGCAACTACCCAAGGGCTAGAAGAGAGCTAGCCTCCTGCTGGAGTCTCAGGCACATCAGACTCCACCATCAGCCTCCAGTTTCCTCCCAGCGAGGATTTCTATCGACAGGTGAGGCTCCTGTGAGTTCCAGGGCCTCTAGTTTACTGTTGAGAAGAGAGCGCTGAAAATCGTCGCTAACCCCCGTTAGCGAGCCGCTGCAGCTGGTGAGCGTGAGGAAAATCGCCGCTCCGCTGTCGCCGAGTGCTCGCTAACCCCGAAGATCGTCGCAGCACCTGTCTGCGGGCCTGAAAACGCCCGCTATCCGAAGATCGTCGCAGCACCTGTCTGCGGGCCTGAAAACGCCCGCTATCCGAGGATTGTCGCATCATTTGTTAGCGGGCCCCAAAGCGCTCGCTAACCCCAAATCATCGCATCAAGCTCATCGCAGCGCGGACGCCGAGCGTTCGCCATTTTCCCCGCATCGTATCCAGATCGTCGCTCCCTCGCGGAGCGCCATTTTCTTCAACGCAGCAGAATCGCACAAGGAACAGGCTCGGTGCATCATCCTCCCTTCGCGGCAAGGATTTTATCGCATCACCGGCTTAGCGTGAGGAAGCTTGTCGCTCTGTCCTGCCCGCAACCCAGCGCATCATCCTCCCTTGCGGTAAGGATTCAACGCATCGCTGGTTAGCGTGAGGAAATTTCTCGCTACAACTCCTTAGCAACATTTTTGTTGCTTTGCTCCAGGAACCAGATACTTTGTGAGTAAAAGTGTCGCAGAGACCCCTGCCTTGAACTAGACATCATTTTGTGCATCCTGAACTATTTTTCCCTGCAGCATTTCTAAAGTAATTATATTTTTATAGTATTGTGGATTTTTTACTGTTATTGGTCTTGTGATTAAGTCTATATAAAAATACCTATTTTTCATAACTACTTGAGTGGTGTCCATTTGTAGTGTTCCTCATTATATTACTGTGTATGGTCATAAATGCTTCACACACTGCCTCTGAGATAAGCCTAGCTGCTCGTGCTACGTTACCACAGGGTTGAGCAGGGGTTGTCAAAGGGTGTAGGCTGCTTGCTCTGACTTAGGAAGAAGGGTCCCTACTTGGACAGTGGCCAGCCATTGCCAACTAGAGACCCCCATTTCTAACAGGGCATAATGAAGTGTGAGCTCTCTGCACCTGGCCGTTATCAGATTTCTCAAAGCAGTAATCAGTGACAGACAAGAGGACAGGCCTGACCTAGAAACTTTCTCACTTTGAACAACAGACCCAACAATCACCTCTATCATCAACCATATTGCTATTTCGTAACAAGAACTAATCAGTGGCCCCTTACTAACAAAGTCTTCATGGATTTTTAAAGGTCACCCTGCCTCCATCCTCCTCACTTCAGTTTATGAATCCCGACCCTCCAGCCACAGTAAAAAAAACAAGCAATACAGTTCCACTATTTGGGGAATCTATTCTCATCCTTCGTCTTGTACTTTGCAAACGAGGGGTGTTCAAGATGGGTCTCACAGGCGTCAGTCCTCAGACCCATACACTGTCAGGCATGCTACCAGTTTCCCCTCTCATGGTCATTGACCCCCTGCTGCTACTTTCCTTGTACAGGGGCTCTCTTGCAAACTCCTGCAAGAGCCTGCGAATCTAGGCAGCGATTCTGTGCATAGTGTTGGTAGAAAGGCCAAGTCGAAGCAGCAGGCAAGTGGCAGTTCTTCTTGGGACTTAGCCATGCATCTTGTTAGTCTTTCAGGAATTCAGAAATGAGTGGGCAAGCTCACCTCCATTTCCTGAGGCAGACCCTGATCACCCCTCCCTCAGAACGCTTCACTGGCTCCTCTTCCACAAACGGTGCCAGGTCAAAATGCTAATCCATGCCTAAAGGGCACTACACAAACAAGGAGCAGCTTATATTAACCATAGGTTTAACTTCCACCAACCCCTCAAACAACTTTGCTCTACCTCCCTCTCCCTTCGCTCAAACTCCCTGCTTCTACCGAAGCAGGAGTGGAGGCAACTTCTTCTCCGAACTAGCTGCCAAGACCTGGAATGGCCTCCACCTCCAGAACTCCCCCACCGTGCAGGAATTCAAAAAAGGTTTGAAAACCTGGCTGTTCGACTAACTACACCCATCAGCAGCAACCCCCAGCGCCTGGATACCCTCACGGGTGATAAGCAAAGATTTATAAATTCGATTATATTGATTGGCACTGCACTTCACTAAGAATCACCTGCAATCCCGCTGGCGCTTAGTCTTCAGTCCTCCAAGGTCCTGTGCAGCACTTTGTAGAAAGTACCTAGGTTCTTGTGGTAAAATAATAACAGAGAATATTCAGGAAAGAACTGACCTTTCAGGTAGGAATAAAGATTACATTGTGAGAAAAGAAAACAAATTAAATACTTATCTGATAATTGGGAGATCTCATGTTAAGTCCAATTTGAGGTTCGGCAAGTCTTGTTTACTCCTCAGGAAGATAAGGACCTGAAAATCAAAAGACAAAAGTTAGGTTGAAGTTGATATCTTGGCAGTAGATACATATGAGACGATTGGAGTAAAAAGAAGTATACATGTCCTATGGCGAAGGGAATAAAAGACCCTTGAAAGAAAGTATGGAAGTCTTATGTGGTAGAGAATAAATAAGAAAACACTGATAAACAACATTTTGTACAATCAAATATATTCAAAAGATGTGTGGAAATTGCTTTGCTGAAAACATAAAGGACATTCTAAATTTTCCATGCTAAAAGTCCCACTTCTCATTAAAGGTATTTTATATGTAAAGGAATGCTAATGATGTAAATCTCTTCCCAGATAATAAAGGTAAACTTACAATATCAATCAAGATAACAAAAGGAGAAATAAACAAGATTTCTCTGGGCTACAGTTGAGATGTATGAAAGTAGCACTTTTTCTGAGTCAGAATAACAGTTTAAACTGAAGTTAAGTTAAGGAACTGCGTTGAGGCTAATACTGTTTCATTGTAAATTAAGGTGACTTTGAGGGCCCCCAGCTGTCTCTGTTTTTATCTTCTCTCAGTGCAACCCCTATCACCCCTTTTTGTCAATATCTGCTCCTAACTTATACACTGGGGTGAAGTTACTGCTGAGTTGAGATTTTATGGGATTCCACATCGCTCCTGCAAGCAGCAAGATTTGTCAGGTTAGTGGTCTTATGTTCTGACACACACACACATAGTACTACTATTATACAAGTATCACATGCTCCCTACACACACACACACATGCATTCAACATTCACACAGAATGTCAACATAAGAGTCTGGGGTTCACATAACAGCAGAACTTTAAACAAGAGGGTCAGTAGATCACTCTCTCAATGACACAAAGAAAACGGTCTGGTGAAATTAGAAATCTCAAAACATGGTATACTGCCACAATACACCAAGGACGGGTCAGTGATCCAATGTTTTTATGCAGGCATGATTGGTGCACCCCTCCAGGCCACAGAACAGGCCCTGGACCTCACATTATCATAGACAAGTCTAGGCCTCTGAGCATACGCTATATTAGTGTGATACCAACGCCAAAATAAAGGTCAGGATACTAGTTTCAATTGCAGGTGGGCTCTCAGGCCTGGGATACATGCACATTCACCGTGCAGGTGACATTCTCATCCACACACACCAACCTTTAGTTAACAGGAAACACAGTGATTCTGAAGAAGAGCTCTTCCATGTTGCTGTCACTGTTGTACAGCTTATACTTTCCCAAGTAAAACTGTGTTTTGTTACACAACATAACCATAAAAAAATTGTGTGAGACTGATTCCCTGCACACTGTCCCAATATGTTGGTTGAAGTCCTGCTAGCGCACAGTGCACCATCTGTACCCCTAACCTGACAGGGTAACAAATGGATTGTGCAACCTCAGACCAAGACAACCCTGACTCCCCAAGGAAATCATGGTAAGAGATCTAGAACACTTTTGCTTCGTTACTTATACATACCCAAAGAGATACACAAGAAATACATGGTAAAGTATTTCCATATTTATTGAAGCATTGTGATTCTTGAGTAAAATACTTGGGTTGCAATAATCAATAGAAGGAAACAGAATATTGTGATTAGCATTACGAGAATTGTGAAAAAGAGGAACAGTTCAACCATTTTGCTCATTACAGAAAATATATGCTTGCATACAAGTACTGTGATATAGTGTTCTCCTACCTAGTGCTTCCTAACCGATCATGTCTCAGGTGAATCAATCTACCAAATCCCTTTAGGGTCATGTAACTTCCCGTTACCTGCGTGTAAGTGTAATCAAGCTGCCCGTCCTGGTGTAGAGCCATACAGCACCCTTTGCATGGGGTAAACAGGAAACAGCTGAGCTGGAATTCTATTTTGGATCAACCTCTCCCTGCCAGCAAAATGCTCCTCTGTCTAAACAAAGCCCTGATTTCATATATATAATAACATCCTCCATGTTAACATGCCGAAGCCCCAGGCAAGCTGCTATTGTTTATTCTATTGTGATAGCTCTGTTGCACAGCAGCCAAAACAAATGACAACACCATGCGTGACAAACATATCCCTTGTGCAGAATGTTCAAGGTGTTTTGATAGAGTGCCTACGAAGTGGTAGAGTAAGCAAAACCTACTTCGAGGAGTATTATCCTGTATGTGCACGCAAATAAATGTGTGTCAAATTTCATTGTGTTTAGGGAGAGAAGGCAACTTAAGAATTAGAGCGTGTAAAATGGCATTCCTTAACCAGGCCTCGTGCACCCACGTGAGATCACAGAACCATCTACTTCTCTGAGTCCTGAAAAAATGTTATAATGATAATTAGATAATGTCATTTTGAAGTCTTGTTTTGTAGTCAAATTTTGGTGCTTCTCTAAATAACACATAATTAAGTGAGAATAGAGGATGAAATAATTAAAGGGCAAAAATCTTCTGTGTGCATTTGTGCACCCCGTTGTTTGCATGTGTTAACACATTCAAGTCACACCTATCATCTTTGCTAATGATGTTTTTCTGTGGAATTTAAAGCCTGCTTTTTTCTAAGCCCTATGAAGACATACGATTCAGAGACTGGAGAGAGACAGTTTACTCATTGACATGTGCCTGACAATTTTTTATGTTTATTGACTTCCACAGTTTGTTGTTCATTTGCTTTTTTTTTTAAACCTTCTACGCAGAAATGATAAGCATTATCACAATTTGTGAGGGGGGTCATATAAACAGCATGTGTTATTAGCATGAGCTCACTTTTTAATTGCTGTACAACTTTCAAGTGGAAAAAATGTATACGTTTTAAGACTGGCACATAGGCCTGGATTTACTAACTTTTCATGCAACGCAGAATGACAACTTGCTGCACTACGTTGTGTGAAAGGGAGAGAGCATAAATGTGCCATGCCTTCTAAGATATGGCGCATATATGCTCTCTTATATTTCTAGCACACTTTGGGCAGCCTGGCGCCTATGCAGGCACCATTGTGTCACGGTGCAAGCTACCTGCGTTATAGGCAAGATTGTTTGATTGTTTTTGTGCAGGAAGGTGTACTTTCCTGGACAGAAACTATTCTTAGAGGCATATTTCTTTTTCCATGTGTGCTGCAAAATGCAGCACACACCTAGGAGGAAGTAACAAGAAACAAAGGAAGATATTTCTCTTTGTTTCTTCCCTATCGGGTACATGCACCATTTTGGTTTAAGTCCAGGTTTAATGCCTTTAGTAAATCTGGATTTGCATCAGAATACATAGGTCAGTGCAAGAGAATGCCAGTGTTCTGCCCCATGTAAAACCTACCCTATGCAGTGTCACTCAGCGCAGCACAAGGCGCTAAGGGTGCATTGTGTAACTTTTTTTTTTTTTTACAAAGCCACACAAGGCAACACAGACTGGTTCTTGTGTGGCTTTGTAAATCTTGGCAGAGGTAAATCTCGGCCAGAGCAAGGCTATGAACAGATAGTGATAGCCCTAACATATATGGCAGGATATTTCAGTTGTCACCATGTCTTGCTTATTTACTATGTAATTATTTGGGGAGACAACGTGGACAAGGTCAAACAGTACTGAATATGACAAAGAGTCCTGGAAACAGAAAGAAATTAGCTTGTGGTCCAATGAAATCTAAGCATTTTGCATCTTAGCTGTGCCAAAAAAGTGGTACAACCGTGACTCAAAATGTTTGGAAATCTAGGCCATAGTGTTCTCGCAATTCGATGGCTTGGCCTCACATTCTCATCCAGTGTGATGAATGAGATATGCAGGGGCATATTCTCAAGGAGCTATCACCGAGTTAACGGCACTTTATCGCAGCCAAAGTCGCGATAAATTTATCACCCCATTCAGAAGCTGGTGCTAACAGCCCATAGCACCAGTTTACCTGTGCTAGCAGCCGCAAAAAACATTGCCACAGATGACCCTGGCAACTATCGCTAATGAGATGCAGAGTAGGCGTTCCCGTGCAAAAAGCTGCAACAACACCACTCCACAACGTTCTCAATGACCAGCCAGATCGGCAAAAAGATCACAAAACATGCAATAAGGCACGTTAGCAGCAGAAAATTAACACCTGCTCTGACCTGGTGTAAAGTCAGATGGCAGCCTGCACCACAAAAGGGAGCCCAGCCCAGAGCCACACCTGAAGAACAACAGATGCCATGCAGCAACCCCCCGGCCAAAGACATGCCACATCAACTACACGGAATCATGTACCAAATTATCCACCTGATGTTGCACAATCACATCTGGTGACATGCATGTGGCATCACAAAAATAAGCATCACACATTCACCTTCGAAGCAACAAATGACAATGTATTAAAATAAACACAGAACAGAAATTAAGACACATGGTGGCTACCCTTAGGAAAATCCGTGGGCCACAGCATGCAAGACAAAAATCATGATGAGAAGGTGTGTCCTGCGCAAATCTAGGGACAGAAAGAGAGCGAAGGAGAGAGAGAGGAAGAGAGGGAAAGAGAGGTAAATGGACAAAGAGGAGGAGAGAGAAATAGACCGATAGAGAGGGGGAGAGAGAGATAGACGGACAGAGAGGGGGAGAGAGAGAGAGAAAAGAAGAGAGGGACAGGGAGAGAGAGTGCCGACACTGCGCACCCAGGCCACACTGCTCACCTGCTGCCACCGGTGTGTCTCAAACCACGTGCCAGTGTGTAGACCAGGTCCCACATCTGAGACAGACCCGTCATCTGAAACAGAGTACAGATACATGAATGGCACAGTACATAAATTGCACAAGACATCATCTCCTGACCGACCCTGCGCACCCAGGCAGATGCACCCCAGCCCCTCCCACCGCCAAGCGGTGCATTCCGCCCCAGCGCACCCAGGCAGATGCACCCCAGCCCCTCCCACTGCCCAGCGGTGTATGCCTGCCCCTGTGCACCCAGGCAGATGCACACCAGCCCTCCCGCCGCCCAGCAGTGCATGCCCACCCCTGCACACCCAGGCCTCACTGCTCACCTTCCGCCACTGGCGTGTAGAAAAGAGGGCCCACCACGTGCTGCTGCAAGCCACACGCTCAGGACCCGCGGACATGGCAACCTTCACATCATGCAGTCCCGCTCCGCAGGCCACCAGGTCTCACTTTTGATGCTGGGTCTTGATTTTGCCATGGCAGAGGACATCCCAGTGCACAGGGCATCATCGCAGGCTGCACACCCGCTCAGCCCTTGAGGTGCCACTAACTCTGTGAGCCGCGAGGCCACGCCACGTGGGGGTAGGCCCCCGCTGTCCGCTGGCTCAGGCCTACACTGTGGTCCGGCATGGCACACAAAACCTGAGCAGTCCGGACCGCCGGAACAGGGCATCATCGCAGGCTGCACACCCGCTCAGTACTTACAGAGCCTCTACCTCAGTGCACCGACAGTCACCGTCCTGTGGCAGTGTGCCTGTGCCGACGGCAGTGTATCCGGTGTCACCAAGTCTGTACCCCGCAAGTCATGCACCGTCTATGATTGGGTATCATGGTGTGGACGCCATCATGTTACCTCTGGGCCTAAGGAATGTGATGTCGTAGGCCCCTGGGCCCCCATGCCTACATGCACACCACACAGATACACCCCGAGAGAGGTTGGAAATGGAATCAAGCACGTGCGCCGGGCCTTTTTTATTGGCAGGGTCACATGTGCGGTGCCATGTGTGCTGGATGGGTGTGGTGTGGGTGTACACCAGCTGTGAGGGAGTGGCTGTGGCATGCTGACAACTAGACCTGTGAGCGGAAGATCCCTACAGGGAAGACCTGGGACATGTAATGTTGTCCCCCCCTGTAAGCGTAAGCGGAATGACCTGGCCTGGCGTATGCCAGTCCAGCTTAAGAGTTTGAACAATGACCCCGGAGCTCTGGGTGTTGTTCCATATGGAGCTGGACAAGGAAGTAACAAATGCGTGTGTCACTGTTGTTGCTGCGGTGCCACCCTGACAACATTCGGCAATGTGTCACCCTGTGACCCAAGTCCAATGACATGAGCCACATGGACAAAAGAGGAATTCACTGACCATACATTCAACCATACTGCCACACTTGAAAGACCATAGACACAACACATCTGTGTGATTCGGAATGTTTACTGCACATTCAGTGGAGTGTTGCATCTGGAGCAGTACAGGGCCATGCAAAGCCCACTTTACAATGTTGGCCCATGGAGGGCCAGCCAGAGTCCTTCAGGAAATGACCAGTCCAAAGGAAGAGGAAGATTTCAGTCCGCAGTCTGTTAGCTGTGTCATTGGCAATCAAACAGAATATGGCTGTCCATTGCGAGGTACAAGGTGACTGTCACAGGGTGTATCGGGGACAGTGGAAGGTGATGATGCAGAGGGCAGAACCAAGCTGAAACCGGCCATATGGCAGAGATGAATACTACAATTTTCTCCGTACCAGTAAGGTGGTTTCATCCGCATCTTCGTCTTCTGCTGTCTCATGTGCCTCATGTGTGGGTGGTGCTGGCCTTTCTTCAGCACTGTGTGGCAGTGACACCTCAGGGGCCGGAGGTGGAATGTCTGCTGCACTGTGTGGCACTGACACTTCAGGCGGCGGAGATGTGGATGTAGTGGTAGTAGCAGCATGCATCGGCGCCAGGCCTTGTGGCAGCAATGCCATGAGGATGGTTTTGAGGTCATTGTGGAACTCAGCTACCTCTCGCTGGTGTGCATCTGTGGCAGCCACTCTTTCTGCATTGGTCCGCTCCATGTTCTCCATGAGCCTCCGCATGAGTCCCAACTCCTGGGCAAGCTCGCTGGGGCCACTCTGACTAGACAGTCGTTCCTGGGAACAGGGTCAGGACTCTGGCGATGTCAGCCATGGTTCATTGGAGAGCATGGAGCGGACTGTGGGTGGCCATTAGGGACTGTGAGTGGTCCCTGATGGGACTTAGACACTCAAGTATGGCATTTAGTTTGTCTGCCATGCGGTCGAAGCCCACCCGCACCCGTTCAGCCAGCTGCTCCTGGCATCCCAACACATGGCGTTGGAAGGCCATGTGTTATTTGTGGGGGTCCTGGGAAGCAGCTGTGGTGGTGGGTGCTGCCTGCTGTGTGGTCTGTGCAGGGGGTGGGGTGTCCCCATTGCAGCTGGGCTGCCTGCTCCTGGAGGTGGGCTGCGGAGACTGTCAATTAACTCTTGGAGGGCGTCGGATTCAAAGCTGTGGTGGTCCTCTTCGTCATCAGAGAAGAGAGGTTCGGGCTGTTCTGCAAGAGGTGTTGATTGTCCCTATGCAATCTGAAGGGGAGATGCAGTTTGACAATGTGTTCACATGTGTGTTGTCGGATTGTACATGTTCACATACAGACTGCTTGAAGGTGTACATTGTGGCTGTTTTGGAGGGGCCGCCTATTTGCTGCGGGACAGTGGACATTTTGACAACATCACGGATGTGTGTTTGAACTTGTACATTGTCTACTCATATTTCCCTGCAATGCCACTTGTTATTGGCCAGTGTCTACACCCAGAAGGCGCCAGTTGTGTCCTGTGTTCTGTTGTGGACGTGTTGCGGTTGGTGCCACTTTGTTGACAGTGTTGATGTGCTCTGCATGCCATGTATGTGTGCTACATTGGGGGGGCCCTGCTGCTCTGTTTTGCTGCCCCTTATCCCTTTCATGCAGTGTGCCTTTGACTTCTCTGCTTGTACAGTGCAGACATGTAGCATAGTTGGGTACATTGGTGGGAGTTGGAGTCTGGGGCATGGTTTGTCCGCAGATGTGCTCAGCTCAATTGCGCATGTGTGCCATTGTGCCTATCTCCCCTTATCCCCCCCCAGTCCCTGATCGTTACTCACCCTGGTGATGTTGTGTCCAGTCATATTGAGCAGTGTCCGGTCCCCCGACTCCAGCCACCGTCTCCCCACTGATGACTGTAGACACCATTTCCTCCATGTCGTCCAGCTCATCCTGTGGCGCAGGACTGCCACCTCCAGTCTGCATTGCTGCCTTTTGGTTGTTGGCGAGATTCAGCTTGGTTTTGCGCTTGACGTCATTCCAGCACCTCTTGACCTCTTCCATTGTCCTCTTCAGCACTCCGACTGCATTCACCTTGTCCACGATGGACTGCCATAGTCCATTTTTTGTTGCGAATGACACAGTGGAGGTGACGAACAGTTGTTGATGGTGTTCGACCACCTCCATTATCAGGATCCTGCTTTCCTGTGGACTGAAGCACTTCTTCCTATTTTTCTTCTCCTTGCCCTTCCCTGACCCTGAGCTTCCAGGCAGGTCCTCCCGGGAACTTGTGGGGTTCTGGTTCTCCTCCATACTTTCTAAGGCAACATCCATTGTGCTTGGCTGTTGTTTGGCATTTGTTTGTCAGTTTTTCTACATTTATGGTGATTGTTTCCACCTGACGCATGTGAATTGCAGGCCTGTAGCTGATTTTCGTGGATATTTGTATCGCTATTGGCCTCATCGCAGCTTTTTTTGCATTGGCATTTCGCATTTTTGCGGCATGGCATTGATTTTAACGTGGTCAGTTGACGCGTTATCTGGGGAATATCGCATGGTGCCGCCGTGTTGAGAATGCTTAGTTAACATGGCGTCATTTTGCCGTGATAGACTGCGATGTTGGAAGTTGCATTAGGTTACTTTTGCGATGGGTATCACACATTCTTGAGAATATCCCCCATAGCGTTCCCACGTTTTTAGGCTAGGGTACGAGTCTATGGTTTCGAGGTCTGTGGATTATTGCTGCTGAGTCACTCTACAGCTCAAGGGTGAGGTACATTAACATGCATTCAAAATGTATTCCAAGTAGGCAGCTGCAGTGCGTCATTTGTAAAATAAGTATTGTGCCCCGAGGTTTTTGTTCTGAAGCCTTCGGCTGGCACTATCGAATTTCAGGGTGGTGAACAGCAAGCCTGCTTAGTCTTGAGTCCACCTCATGCTCTTTCATCCACACCTAGCGCACCCTATCTCTTTATTGCCGGTTCTTCTTCATCCTCCCTTTCTCACTATTTTCCATCTTTCACTTTTCCTCCTTCTTAGTTCTTCCCCCCTTGTGGGTTTTTCTCTCTTGCTCTAGGAACAAGTCTGATGTGGCAAAAAAACAAATAAATAAGTGTCGGACCCTAACAATTAGTACAACCACTGGCTCCTAATCAAGCCCTGGGCAGTTGCGATTGCTGCCCTCTCTTGCAGCCCATTGGTCTTTCGTTCAGAGGTAGCAGTTCCATCCTCTGAGCCGGGCTCATTCGTCAGCGCTACCGAGGGCCATCTGCTGGGCGCGCCGCCAACAATGAGATCGGATCCAGCAGCAAGATTGCCATCCACGGTGCGCTACAAAAGAGGATTTGCGCTTTTCTCGTGCGCGTCGGATAAGATTTGTAGCAGAGAAAAATCCATCCGACTGCTCTTAAGATTGTCAAGGGATTTAGCACCACCCTTGACCCCAGAGAATAGGAAATCTATCTAGAAGCCACCACAGTGAACAACGTGCAGGGAGTTACAGAACCCCGTAAATGAATTTACGATTCATGGCCTATTCCTTGTGCTCGTGATGCCAGAGCTAGGCTACGAACAGGTAATGATATTCCTAACATATATGACAGGCTATTTCAATTGTCACCATGTCTTGCTTATTTACTATGTAATTATTTGGGGAGACAACGTGGACAAGGTCAAACAGTACTGAATATGACAAAGAGTCCTGGAAAAGGAAAGACATTAGATCGTGGCCCAATAAAAGTGAAACCAGGAGCCGGTTAGATGTGCAATTTTAGGGCTTAATTTGAGCCGGTATCCCCCACGGGGACCTGCACATTTTTTTCCTCATCGGATGTTGTCTGACAATATAAAAGGTCAAACCACATAAAGGGGAGAGAAGGAGGAAGAGAAAGACGGAACAGTAGTCACAAAGGGAGAAAGCAGGAACCTGCACGAGTTAGATAATGGAGCAGGGAGTGACTGGGATGAGTGGGTTAAAGAGGCTTGAGGTGGATTGAGGGCTGCGCATCCGTGGTATTGGCACGTTGTCATTTAATAGCACCCGCCCTGGTCTTCTGCACAGAGCTTTGGGCACCAGCACCCTTTATTTTAGGAATGTATGATTGGTATTTCTACCCAGTTCTCCAGAGGCATGCTCATTGTAAATTGTTCTGTTTGGCAGAGGAAGGCCATGTGATATATTCCTCTCAAGGGCGCCTTTGCTGCCCCCTGCCTGTAAGTGTAAAGGTTTCCTTAGCATCGGTGGCTCTTGCCGAGAATAAGGTGTGCCCCCTGCAAACAGCACAGATGTAGGCTTCCGAAATCCAGGTCTAAATCTTGCCGTTGACAGCTTCCACACTGCCAGCCCTGTAATTTGCACCGCAGCAAGTAATGTGCCTCGTTGAATGCAGCATGTTTAATGCGCAATGCACCGCCAAGTTCAGCTCACTGTGGCGATGGTGTAAGAGGCGTGTCTAGTACCCAGAGTAGGTTTGGTCACTGCGGGTTTATTTATTCATTCATAGCAACAGATAACTATAAAATAAATGTTTTAAAACCCAGGGTGAATATCTCAAAGTAGTGCCATCATTATCATTATCGATAAAGTTGTTGAGATTTAAAAAGAAAGCTAAAAGTCTATTCACAAAGGTACCTTGAGTCGTAAACATAAGTTTAGAGAGAACACATATGCCTTTTTTACACTTACAGGAATTCATAAACGGATTCCTGGTGGGTGCAAGTGCATTCACTAGTGCTGCTTTCTGTGCCACGAGTGTGGAGAATGCCTTAGTAGTAAATCCCACTCCAGGGGTGCAAAAGGGCCATTCCTGTGTGTTAATACCTTGGATGGTTGGAATGCCAAATCACATGTTTTTTGGGGCGCATTCTCAAACTCCCCTCCGACCCCTATCTAGGATTGCAAGCGAAGTGATCACCTCCTGACCGCTGGTAGTGTGGGGAAGGGCCTTCTTTGGGAGGAGCGTCGCACCACTGCTTTAAAGCAGTGCAAAGGAAAAAAGAAAATGATAATTGTAGAGTTGGCGGGCGCTAGGCCAGCATACTCAAATAAGGAGCACACAGACACAGATAGTTAGGGTGCATAACTGGCCCAGAGCATGTGCGCTCGGCCCCTTTTAATGTCAGGGTCACCTGACTGGTGACGCCTGTAGTGAGTGGGTGTACAGTGTATGTACATCATCGGGCAAACACTAGAATGTATCCAGCCGGATACCACATCCCTCCCAAACTTTAATAAAGGTAAAAACAATGAAGTCCGAACCTGTGGGAGAGAATATACTTTGGAAACAAACATAACACAATATTAATGACTTCCACGTAGTCTCTTTCGCTGCTGGTAAACCGCCGACGAGGGTATCCTTGCAGCCGGGGCCACTAGTTCTCCTTGGCACGATGTCGGGGTGCCCTGGGGATGTAACCTCTTTTGGACACACAGCATGGAAGTGTGCACTACAGCCTCTCTCTTCCTGTTCCACATTCAGTGAAAGTGCAGATGGAATGATGGTGGATCAGTTGTGTGATACTTTACACTGTACAGTCCTGGTTGAAGTATTTTCTCCAACTGGTGAATATATCCAACGGGATTTGCAGTTGCAGGGTATCCCTCTCACAGATACCTCTCTCTCGTGGGTGTCCCCTCTCACCAGACGACCCGGAGGCCCTTTGCTGCTAGGCTTCCACTGGACTGGTGGACTTCCGCATTGTCGCTCCAACCACGTTGGAGGAATCACTACGGGTCCTCTCTCCGTGTCCGAAGCGCCACCTGAAAAGGGTGTTGTTGGCACGTGTTCCTTTGCATGCTACCTTTGTCCTCCCAGGATTTCCAGAGCGAGCTTCAACAGTCTATCTCTCGTGTTGGGACCCACTACCACCGGTGTCCCAGAGGCCTCTGCCCCCTGGATATCCACGGTCCTGTGTCCGTTCCATCAGAGAGGTAGTTGTTACCAATGGACTGGCCTGCTCGCCTCTGTCGTCACCAGGTGATCTAAGGACTCGCACGTGGATGTTTACTCCCAGTGATGCTGATGTTCTCCAGGTACTGTGTTCGGATGTTCATGCACCTTTTCACTTTCCTCTTCAGGTGTTCCACTTCTGGTGTGTGAGTTGACCTGTCACGCACACCTCTTTACTCATCTCCTCTGCTTTTCTTCCTTTGCCATGGCGTCTTGCCACTCAAGTTCTGCCTTATCTTTCCTTCCTTCGCGACGCGGTGTGGTCTTCTCTCCTGCTGGTCTGCCCTAACCAGGCCTCTCCGTGTAGGGTGCACTCCACACGTGTCTCCCTGGTCTTGTCCTCCCCTAGGACACTATCTTCACCACGATCTGTGACTGGACCTGCCATCGTGACCTTCTTTCCTTCGTTTACTTCTGACTTCTAGTTAACGTCTTTAAACTTCTCTTCTGTCATGTTCTGGTCCTCTTTGTGGACCTCTCCTCGGTCGTTAACTTCACGGACCTCTTGTCAGATCTCTTCCTTCTCTCTGACCTCTTCGCAGGTCACTTCACTCTCTGACCTCTTGTCGGTCGGCGTCGTCCTTGCAACCAACTGGTAGGTCGGCTTCTTCCTCTTTGCGACCATCTGGCGGGTCGGCTTCTTCCTCCTTGCGACCAAACTGGCAGGTCAGCTTCTTACTCCTTGTGACCATCTGGCAGGTCAGCTTCTTCCTCCTTGCGACAATCTGGCAGGATGGCTTCTTCTTCCTTGTGACCAAACTGGCAGGTCGGCTTCTTCCTCCTTGTGACCTACCTTGCAGGTCGGCTTCTTCCTCCTTGCGACCAACTGACCGGTTGGCTTCTTCCTCCTTGTGACCATCTGACAGGTCGGCTTCTTCCTCTTTGCGACCAACTGACCGGTCGGCTTCTTCCTCCTTGCGACCATCTGTCAGGTCGGCTTCTTCCTCCTTTTGCGGGTCTTCTGGTGGTCTGCACAACCACTTCTTCTTCTCTCCGCAGTCGCATTGCTTCGGCGCGCTTCTGACAGCGCCCTTCTGTCCCTTCTGATATTTGCTGCTTTTGGCTGTTGTCTTGACTTCTGCCCAGTGTCTGTGCGTAGTGCTTCACTGTCGTCTGCCGGCCAGTGTCCTGCACACTACTCGCTGGGTTGGATGCAGTATTGTTTTCAGGGTTTCTTTGCTGCGTTGGGGTATATGGCTCTCTCACTCGCTTAGCTTTGAGGCTGATGTGGTATGCAGGTAGTCTTTGTCTGCATTGCTATTTTCCCCCTCCTGTTTGATACCCCCAGGCGTCTCCAGTTGCCTTTGCTGCGTGGGGCTCACCTACTTCCTCCCCACACTGAAATGACAAAGTCTTAGCAGTCGGCCTGCCCCCTCATTCACACCCTGTTTGCTGTCCCCAATTCTTTTTTCCTTCTGGATGTGACTTGGCTGCCTCCTTAGCCAGCTGTGGCACTAGTCTCAGGCACATGTCAGTGCTTGTCCCCTTGTTGCAGGTCTGTCCTGCCTACATCGCTTTTATTCCCAAGTGCGGTAGCTAGAAGTGTCCACCAGTTGGCGCTACTGCTTCTTCCATTTCCCGGCAGTGCTCCGATCGGCCCCAGGAGCTTCACACTTGCTGCGGGCCTCGTTCCGGGGACCTAATGGTCTTACACTCACCACATGGAGGGGCGGGGTATTTCTTCTGACTGCCACCACCCGGGATACTTGCAGGCTGCCAGAGACCTTCTCCTTTACCCCCGTCAGTGTCTATGTTTTCCTTTCTCCTTTGGAGCTGCGCTGCCACATGTGCTTTGAGTGGCTGGAGAGGCACACTTGTACCAAGTCCCAACGCTTCCTCCTTTAATTGTCTCTTCTGGGCACTAGCCGCCCACAGTCACTTTGTGCACACGGCCCCTGGCAGCAGACCCTCTCACCTTCTGGGCTGTGTGGGGGCTCGTGTTGCTGCAGCTGCGGGTGGGCTCCGCGTTTAGACATTTGCACGGGCCGTGCAGGGGTGCAAAATGCACGTTTAGTGCTTGGGAGGTAGACCTCTGCCCCCTTTTGCCTACGCAGCTCACCTCTCGGCCGCGCAGAGTTTTCTTCTCCTGCTCTGCCCCTTGCCACAGATCCTCTTAAATCACGGGCTGCGCAGGGGCTACAACTCTTCCCTTGAGAGCGGTTTGGGATTCCACCCGACACTGTGCTCTCGCTGGCAGTCCTCTTCTCACCTTGAGCTGCGCAGGGGGGTGCTGGCGCCGCTCCGATCATCCCCGGGCGGCACACATTCTTCCTTCTACTCCTCCTCCCACACACAGCAGCTTCATTCAGATTGCACGCTGCGCGGGATGGGGGTCGGAGGTACAGCCTGAGCACTTTGCAGCCCTACCGGCTAATGTTCCTCTTTTGCCACCTCGCGGCAAGCTCTTAGTCCCACAGTGTGCGCGCTGGGGCTGGAGTCACCGCCAGTGACTCTCCGGGTTCTTCAGCACTGCACCCGCGCGGGCTCACCTCATGCCCCGCGGGCTTTCACATCGTTCATATGCGGGGTGGGTTCCTGCTCTGGTTCCTGGACAGGGCCGCGGCAGGTCGATGGCACCGGTCATGCCACGGCATCGCTGCTGCCTCCACTTTCGCCTACACCTGAGGCAGTCGCTACAGCCTCTTTCACTCACCAGGCTTGCCGCCTGCCTGGCGAGCCGTCGCGGCCGATGCGGGTGGGCTCCGATCAGCTTGCTCTTCTCCCCCACGACTCTTCCACGCCCTGTGGACCTCTCCGCACAGGTGGCGGATTAAAGAAGGCACATGAGGTGCGGTGTGGCTCCCGACCTCCTCACCTCCACCCGGGGCACTTCTCACGCCCCGACGGTCATCACGTCGGTGCGGGGTGGGCTCCCGGTCACTGTCTTCACATCTGGGGCTCCTCACATACCCGCAGGCGATCAGGCACTTCTCTCACCTGCTCCAGGGGGTGCCTTTGACATGGCAGCTCCCTCCCCCTTTTCCTCATCTGCTGGGCTGCTGCACGCATGGGCACGGCCCCCTCGTCGCCAATGTAGAGTTGGCGGGCGCTAGGCCCACATACTCAACTAAGGAGCACACAGACACAGATAGTTAGGGTGCATAACTGGCCCAATGCATGTGCGCTCGGCCCCTTTTAATGTCAGGGTCACCTAACTGGTGACGCCTGTTGTGGGTGGGTGTACGGTGTATGTACATGATCGGGGAAACACTAGAATGTATGCAGCCGGATACCATAATAATAACTGAACGTTATTATCAGTTTATTTTTTGTATTGTATTTACTGCCAGGTTAGGGCAGGGTGGGGCTGGGCTCCCCATGTCACAGGGAGGAGAAGTGACTGTTTGGCCAGCCGTCTTGGACAGCCAAACAGTCATGCGCTCTTAGCATGTTCTCCACCCAGGTAGCCTGGGTGGAGAATATGCCCAGGCTTTCACTCCCTCTCTGAGCTCCGAACCACGGTGCTCAGACCAATCACAACGCTGCTATCAGCAGCATTGTGATTGGCTAGGGGAGACTGGAAGCCTGGATGCTTCCTGTTCCTGGTACCTGCTGAGGAGAGGCGGCGGATGGCGACGGCGGGCAGCAGGTAAGTCTTCTTTTTTATTTCTCCGTAACCCTCCACCATCTTCCCCCCTCACCCTGGTTTCCTACCAGCCGCCACTGATCGCTGCGATGCATAGTTCTCCATGATGGAGAATCCTGCAGCTGGGGGACTGGAGTCTTTGGGAAAAGTTGCATGGCAGTTCTGAAGTATGCCTAGAAACTTGCATTTGGTGCAGCTTTCTAGGTGTACTTTTCAGAAAATGTGTTAATTCCCTAACTAACATTCAAGCTGAGATCTAAATCTCAACCTGTACTTTTCATTTTTGAAGGGAAGAGGGCACATTATTTGCAGGACTAATTGGAAAAAGAGTCCTGGGGAGAGTAGATGCTTTAGAATTTGCCAGACATGGTACTCTGCCACAAGCATGGTGGATCGTCCTGGCCATCCAACGCTTGGCAGCCCACTCAATTTAAAGGCAGGTGGATGGTCATCTTTCTGATGATGGTGCCACTGTTGGCTCTGTCATCAGAAAGCTTATTCTGATGGGCCGATGGAGTAGGGCCACCTGTCTTTTTTAGAGCATGAGATGGATATACAAGCTTTTTACACCTTTTAGTACAGTTTCATAAGACATGGCTAGCTTAGACAGCAAGATGGCGGCTGGTCAGCCGGCCGAGTGAGCTGGTCCCGGGTGCTCTCCTGGATAATCCCTCCCGTGCTCTCAGCATTTTGGAGAATGGCGTAACGTAGGGATTCCTGATTTATGGAGTCCGAGAGATCCGCATAGACACGACCGGATGATCTGGAGGCTGTTGTTTTTGTTGCAGAGGGACTCGCTGTGGATCCATCAAGCGATACGATCGAGACGCTACTGTGTGGCTGTATTTTTTAACCACCGCCGGTTCCCGAGCGGCTGAATGGTGCCGAAGCAAGCACCAAAAAATGCCAGGACCCGCGGAATTACGGCCGCTTCTAGCAGCCTAGTAAAAGAGGGGAAGGACGTGTTACCGGCAATTAGCTGCCAAAGCGACCTCAATGTAAAAATAGCGGTAAATCAGGGGAAACCGGCTGTTTGATCTATCTTTAAGCTCCAGACTGTCAAAACTAAGAAATCATTAACGGGCGGGGAGGAAGTAAAGAGAAACGAAAGTATAATAATATCCAGTACCGGCGCACCTGCAACAACAGATTCTAGTCCAGGTATGACTTTGCCATCTATCATGACTGTTGGGAGAAATATGCCAGAGGCTTTATCCGGGCTCTCAGTACCGTTGTTGAGTCTTGTAGACAGCTCAGGTGCTGTCAAAACCACACCAATACAAAGAAAAGGAATTGAAGGGGTAGAATCCAGTGTGAAGGATACATTGCCCAGCAGTGGCATTATGGGTCCTGTAGCTTCCTCAAAGACTATCCAGGATTGGGGCTTACTATAGAAAGTCTGTTATTAATCAACCTGATCTCCAAGAGGGGCATCAGAGTGACCCTGTAAAAGAAATGGAAGCCTTGGATAAGTTCTATTCATTATCTGACCCCTCTTCATCTTCTGCGGATGAAAACCTGAGCAGAGACTGGGCAGTGCAGGCTGGACGTCAGGTCGAGGGAGTCAGGAAGATATGACCCGTCTCAAATAGGAACTGTTCGGAGACCTAAAGAACAAAGAAAATATGAAGATCCGGCTTCTAACAAGGCACAGGGCTTTGCAGGCTCCATGGTCTGGGACTACTCTTTTTCAGCTCCGGTCGGTAATCTGCTACTGTCTGAAACAGGGGAAGATGCGCCTACTGTAAGCTCAACCCAAGACCCTCCTAAAGAGGTAACATTGGACATGATATATCAGACTATTGTGGCTCATCGTGCTGAGACAAGGCTTGAAAATGCCAGAACCCAGGGGGCTTGCCATTAGCTACAGAACTCCATCAGGAGGGTAGCCAAGGCATGCTCAGATATCGCAATAAGAGTGGGAGAGGCAGAGGGGCGAATTTCCATGCTTGAAGATGATCTGGCCACGCAAAAAGGGCTCACAGAGGCACTTAAAAAACAGAAGGATGATGCAATTTGGAAACTTTCTGATTTAGAGACCCGGATGCGACGGAACAACCTTCGGATTCTGGGTATCCCAAAGGGGGTAGAAGGTGGGGACATTCGCCAGTTTGTTATAGAACTGTTCACAGACGCTTTTCCAGAGTTAAAACATTGGGAATGGAAAGTTGAAATAAAACGAGCCCACCGGTTTCCTTTTAAAATTCGACAGCAAACTAGACAGTCCATTGTGCAACCTCGGGCTATTTTGATTTCCCTAAATAATTTTCTTGCTCGAGAAGCTCTATTCAATTTGGCTAGGCCAAATAGGAAAAGAGTGGGGAAGGGATATGATTTTTTTGTTAGGCCAGATTTTTGCCAGGCGACAGTTGAGCGGAGGTGGCAGCTCCGCCAATTGATCTCTCTGTTTCAAGCAAAAGGGGCACAAGCATTTTTGCTTAATCCAACAAAGTTAAAAGTGCTGTATCAGGGTCAGATAAAAAATGTTGTATCTGAAGTTCAAGCAAGAGAATTTTTGTGTTCAATCGAATGGATTAAATGGATAGCTGTATAAGTACATTTGAATTCTACAGCTCCTATTCGGGTTGCCCTCATAGGGCTTGATATAGTTTGTTCTATGCAATGAGATGGCTTTTGGCCGTGCAATGAGGTTGAGCTGTTTTTTCTTAAATTTGCTTTTCCACTTAATGGGAGGGGGGATTTCCAGGGGGGCCTCCAGCTCCTCATCGCCAGGGACCCATGGTCCCTTTGCTGTGTGAAGTGGGTGGGGGGGATGATTGGGAGGGAATGGGTGGAGAGGGTAGGGGTGGGGGAAGGGTGGTTTGGGGTGGTTGGTGGGGCTAAATAAAAAAATGTCCACAGTAACATGTTTTGCAACTAAAATGTTTTTCTTTTTTAGGTCTTAGTTAGCGAAGGCTGCGCTTGCGCAGTCTCGCTTGCGAGATTTCATGTTTTGTAGTAGTGGGGCTTGAACCCGCCCCTCTTCTCCATTGGCTGGCCTCTTAAATGCTGGTCAGCCATTGGAGAAGAGCTTTGTCTGTCGGAACAAGCCCCATCTTTTTCGGATTCGGGGCATGTTTTTTCGCTTCTTTCTCATTTTTTAAGTCCCGCCCCTTTTACACTGGTGGGCGTGTTTTTTGTTTTTTTTTTAAGATAGGAAGGGCCGGCCATTTTGTGCGCGGTCGGAACGGAGGGAGTGTAAGGGGCTCTGTAGAGAAGATTCGCTTTGTGCCACAAATAACATCTCCGCGTCACTCGGCTACACCCTTTTGTTTTCTTTTTCCAGTGCAGCTCTCGGGAGGCATAAGTCTGGCACCACAGTGCACCTGAAGAGCTCAATACAGGGAAAGTAGCAAAGCCGCCATGCTCCTTCGGCAGAGGGCGGCTTTATCCAGCAGTTCAGGATTCCGCCGCTGCTTTTTCTTCTTTCCTGAACGTAACCTTTTATCTTCTTGTACAAGGCAGCAAAGTGCCGGGAAAACAGCCTTCCACCACCCCCTCTGCAAACGCTGCCAGCGGCCTGGTCCAGTCGGCCCAGTGGCCAGAAGATGATGCTGCTCGGAGATGGGGACAGCAAGGCATACGCCAGGCTGTATGAACAATGTTATCCGCTTCGTAATCACGGCCTCATTTGCAGGCTCCGAGTGTCACCTCGGGCTGCTGCTGAGCGAAGGGGCAGAGGTGTGACCAGGTGGCAGGCCAGGCTCGGTGCCCCAAATACTGCCTGGAAGGCGTCCACGGGGTGCGTGCAGAGGGTGGCAGGGTTGTTCCGAGGGGCTCCTATATCGGAACTAAGCGCCATTTCAAGAGCCACGGAGCAGGAGGGCCACCCGCTCTGCACCTGCCGATGGCCCAGAAGGGGTTAACCCCATGCAGTGCTTCTCCAGTAGGATCAGGTGAATTTTCTGCTTCCTCAGGAGGATTTCAGAGAGCCGAGTCCCACAGGCTTCAGCATGAGGCTTAATATACACCAAGCTCCTCATTAAAATTTGCCTGCAGTAAGCAAGAACAAACCAAGAGTTGAATATTATGAAATCACACATTCACAGGGAAACCCATCCCTTGCGTTCTGCTAGCTTAGCAGTTTCATAGCAATAGATCAACATTTTCAAGCAATCCTTAACAGTTACGAGTTTACTCCTCCCTGAAGAGTTCTATACTTGTATCTGAGGACACTTGTTAAGCGACGGCTGTTACAAACAGGCAGGTCCTTGAGATCAGGCAATTGTACCTGCTAATTACCACAAGGTAGAAACGAGCGCTAGGTAACGAGATCTGTAAAGGGCTGAGGAATATCCAGTGCTTTAAATGGGCCGGTACTGTCAGGTAAGGAGTACCGGCACATTGCACAATCGCAGAAGGTGTCAGCCGCTTGGGAGGAGCTCAGTCACTTTCATTTTATTTTCCCAAGCTATCTGCGCAACACCACAATCAGTGAACTTCGGGCATATAGCTTTATTTGACGTGTAACGTGTCTGACACGCACGTAGGGGGGTTTCTCACCTATGAGTCATGAACTTATTTGCCGCTGGCACCATGTGTGATCTTGAGCAAGTTACTTTATTTTTATTAACGTGTTGATAATTCATAATTTTCTAGGGGGTGTAAAACGCTCTTCTTCTTTCACCTCTCAAATTACAGGTATTGTACAAATGCCACCTGAAGTACAAGCCTTGTCACAAATGTAACCTGACTGCTGCTCACTGGAAACATGGCTCCTTGATGGTGGAAGGTTTCAATTAATCTTGATAGAGCCTGTTGAGGGGTTTGTCAGTTGATCCAGCAAAAAGTAAATATGTGTCAAATTTTGAGGTTACGGTGTGGCTCTGTGTGTGTGGCTCTGTGTGTGTGTGGCTCTGTGTGTGTGTGGGTGGCCCTGTGTGTGTGTGGGTGGCTCTCTGTGTGTGTGGGTGGCTCTGTGTGTGTGTGGGAGGTTCTGTGTGTGTGTGTGGGAGGCTCTGTGTGTGTGTGTGGGTAGCTCTGTGTTTGTGGCTCTGTGTGTGGGTGGCTTTTTTTGTAGGTGGCTCTATGCGTGGTGGCTCTGTCTGTGTGTGGGTAACTCTGTGTGTGTGTAGGTGGCTCTGTGGGTGGCTCTATTTGTGTGTGGGTTGCTCTATGTGAGTGGCTCTGTGTGTGTGGGTGGCTCTGTGTGTGTGGGTGGCTTTGTGTGTGTGGCTCTGTGTGTGGGTGCAAATGCAATAGGTCTCGCATTTGAGAGTGATTAAGCTATTGACATTGTAAATAACAATGCCGTTTCTTTAAATGTTTTAAAAACAAAAACATAAACAAAAATAATGTCATGAGCAATGCCAATAGCTCTAACTTTAACAATGCCGGGACCATTGCATTGTAAATGCTTGTTGATTATGGCTGCGGTACAGTTCAAATGTTGATATCGATGTTTTATTCATGGCCAATTTAGGTCTGCGTATTTGCTCCTTTAATGTATGTGGGCTTGATAATTATAATAAAAGGAAAAGAGTTCAAGCTGAATTAAGGACTATCAAGCCCGATATTGTATGTCTGCAGGAGACTCATCTTCCTTGGGTTAAGCGGCAGACCTTGACTGACTTAGGGTATGTTATATTAGTAGCATCTAAGCAATCTGCATGGTCAGAGGGGTTGCCATTCTGGCTAGACCCACGGTGGTGACAACAGGGCGCCAGTTGGTAGATAATCAGGGTCATTGGGCTATTTTAGAGTGTCTAGTTGGGGATGCAAGATTTACCCTATGCACAGTTTATGGTTCGAATCTGGACGAAGCTATGGTTTTGGAATATCTGAACGGCGAACTAGCATTATGGCCCACACCATTAATTTTATGTGGGGACTTGAATTAATGTGTCTGGTAATATGTTACAATCAGGGATTCAGGATTATAAGGGCAGAAAGCCCAACGTTTTTAAAGCACTAAGTCATCTGCGTATTGACCATGGGCTAGTAGATGTCTGGGCCACTTTACATACTCAAGATCCAGGATTCACTTTTTTTTCTTCCCCCCATAATAAGTTGGTACGATTAGATTATTTTTTTACATCTCTAGCGTGGGCTTCTGATTCTATGATACAGGTTTATCTTAGGGTTACGTCTGATCATGCTCCAGTAGTAATCAGTATTCCTAAAGTGGCGTCCCTTAAGTCTTCCAAGGCTTTTACCATGGACAGGAAGCTTTTACTGGACCCTACATTTGTCAACCACATGAAGGGCTGGATAAAAGATAATTTTCAAATAAATTGACAACCTGCTTCATGGGACGCGTTTAAAGCCCGTTTTAGAGGCGAAGTGCTGAGTTATGGTCTCTTTCTACAAAAACAGGCTAAGTGTGCCATTTTGGAATTATATAGCCAACTTAACCCCTTCAGCGCGGCGTGGATTACCGCGCTGTGCTGAAGGGTTCGTGCACGGGCGGGGCCATGACGGAGCGGTTCCGTCATCCGCACAGCGCGACCGATGCGCATGACGGAACTGCTCCGTCATGCGCATCGAAAGGGTTAAACTTGCTGAAGAAAGGCTGTCCTGTGATATAGCGGCGGGTATTGATTTAACTGAGGTTCTAGATAACCTTGCCCAATGTAAATCTAATATAAATCAAACATGGTCCCAAGAAATTGCATATAAATACCAGGTCTATAAGAAACAATGCTACGAATATGGAGAAGCTACGGGCAGGTGTCTTGCCCAGAAGATTAGATCAAGAGAAGCCCAGCAAAGAATTCAAGCCATTAAAAACAGTGGAGGCTCAACGGTGCATGATCCACAAGAGATTTTGAAGGTTTTCCACGCCTTCTATTCGGATCTGTACACAGAGCAAGGGGCTGCTGATCTTCCTTTAGATTTAGGACTCCCCTCCTTGCCATGGAAACAGATGGGATGTGAGGACATTGAGATTTTAGACAGCCCTTTTACTAGTGACGAGTTGGAACAAGCCCTGGGCACCATGGTAGGTGGTAAGGCCGCTGGTCCTGACAAACTTCCCATGGAAATGTATAAAGTTTTTTTTCAGGACCTTAAGGTAGACATGCTGGCTACGTTTCAGGCAGCTCGTTTGGGTGTTGCCCCTCAAACCTAGAGGGAGGCTAATATAATTATTTTTAAGAAGAAGGACAAGCCTGCGGATCTCCCCGGGTCATACGTCCAATCCCACTGGTTAACTGTGATGGCAAGCACTATGCAAAGATGCTTGCTAATAGGCTGGCGAAGGTTGTGTCTCCCCTGATTTCGATTCGTCAACGTGGTTTTGTTCCAGGGAGGGGGACGGTTAATCATATAAGTCAAGTTGTGACCCTCCTTGACATCGCGCAGGCCGAGTCTAGGACTCTGGGACTTGTCCTGCTCGATGCCGAAAAGGAGTTTGATCGCGTGGCCTGGAAATTCCTATGGGGGGTTCTTCAACGCATGGGATTTGGCCAGGGGTTTGTCCGGGCTTTGAAGGTTCTGTATCAGTCGCCCACTGCCAAGATTTGTACAATGGGATATAGCTCTAAGGATATCTCAATATCCAGAGGTACGCGACAGGGGTGTCCGTGCTCTCTGCTCCTGTTCGCCTTATATATTGACCCTTTCATAAATATGTTAGCGCTAAGTCACCATAGTCTACCCTTTATGGTGTATCATGAGCATTTTTCTGTATTGGTTTATGCTGACGACATTGCGGTGTTAACAGCTGACCTGGATTCAGTCCTGCCTGAAATTGAATATCTAGCTGGTAAATTCGGAGCTGTGTCAGGCTATAAATTAAATACAACCAAAACCCAAATTGTCTGTACAGACCGTATTCGGGTTAAGGATAATAGAGTAGTTGAGGAAGCTACTTATTTGGGTATTAAAATCAGACCGTGCCTAAACAAATTAGTTCAAGTCAACTGGGACCTTATTCAGTGCAAGACTAAGGCAGCATTTGAGAGCTGGGAGAGCCTGCACCTTTCCTTAGTTGGGAGATCTAATCTTTTAAAAATGATGGTTTTACCTAGGGTGATGTATTTTTTTAGAGCGGTGCCCTTAGGGATACCTAAAACTCAGATTCAACACCTTCAATCACTCTGCGCCAGGTATGTCTGGGCTCCTGGGAAACCTCGGAAAGCAGCTCGATTTAGGACTCTTCCTTTGGACAGGGGTGGCTGGGCTGTACCAGATTTCTTTTTCTATCATTTAGCTTGTCTGTTGGCCAATATGCTTATTTTATTGTCTGGGGAAGAAATCCGCAACCCGGAAATTTTTAAAATTCTTGGGGCTGCTTTTGGGGTATGGAACACTGTCAGAAAACTTTTTCATATTCCTAGGGTATCTTTTTATACACCAATGTCGGTGGACCTAATACTGCCATCTATATTTTGGGATCATATTGTTTTGAAATGGAGAATGAAAGGTATTATAAGGCTGGGGGACTTTTTTTCATCAGATGGGGTGTGTGTTTCCTTTTCTAATCTAAGGGATAAATATAAAATACCGAGCACCCAGTTTTTTAAGTTCTCACAGATCCGCGATTTTCTAAGTAAGCATGCCTCAGCCCTAACCCCTTATAGAATAGTTGATGCTATCAGTCATAAGGAAAGGATAGGGTCTTTGTATCAAATACTGTTAGCAAGCAGGGCCGATGACCTTGATAAAGTTAATGTTAGGTGGAGAGATGCTTTGGGAGCCAATTTGGGTTCCATTGAAAGCTCTATTAAAATTGCCCCGAAAGTTTGTCTTGCTGTGTCACTGCGGGCGCAGCATTATAAAACGGTTTTTAACCTCTACCGTATTCCCGCTGTTATGATGAAATGGGGTAGGACAGGGAATAGTTTAAACAACGGGAAATGCTTTCTCTGTAGGACAGACACTGCTGACATTTTACATATATTCTTTGTATGTCCTAAGCTTTGTCAGTTTTTGGGTCATATCGAAAGATTTTTGTTAGTAGTCATTGGAAACCCGGTCCGAATCTCAGCCAGCATGATGTTATTAGGGATAGGGGAGGAATTAAATGATGGTAAACCCTTGTTTAAATTTCGCTATTTAATTTTTAATTTTGACAGTAGTGGCTCGACTTTGTATAGCTGCCTCTTGGCTGCAGGCTGAGGCACCCCCTTTCGAAATGTGGGGAGCTAAGTTTTACAATATCTTTAATTTGGAAGTTAGTCTATACTCTGTCATAAGACCCAGTAGGCGTAAATTTGGTCTTACCATTTGGAAAGCCATGATTGACCACATTGGAGGGTAGTATCTCTTGTGAGTTTAAGTCTCGTGTTCTTTTACTTCGTGTAACATGTAACTAATGTACCAAATCTTGTTGAATTATTATTATGTTGTTTTCCTTCTTTATTTGTATGGTTTTTTATTGATACTGTGGTTCAATAATAAAAAAATAAAAAAAGACATGACTGTATTATTTGCTGTTGGAAAAGAGCTCTTCATTGTAGCAAACAGGATTTTGCGGAGAAGTAAAACAAATATATAAATGTCGATACTTGAAATATAGAAATTGCTTCACAGGTTCCTGTAAAATAGAGGCCTCATCATCATAATGGCAGCTCCCACCCAACTCTGCAGAGCTTTACATATGACAGGGCTACTAGGATTATGGGGCAAGGGTTAACTAAATTATGCGGCATAAAAAGACAAATTCTGCAGCACATTCTATAACAATCGCATTTTTCTCAATTTGAGCAATATATTGATATATTAACTTCTACTCATGAAAATTAAACAAAACCAAACATTTCCTATTCTGATCAGTGACCACTGTTAGCTCCACCTTGAAATGAGGAGCTTCAACAATCTCTCCCTCCTACAGTGAGAATGTGAAAGGGTATCTTTCCTAAAAGTCTACATAATTAACAATGCAATTCAGGAGATCATTTAGAGTTGGACTCGAAAAGAGCCCCTGAATTACATAGTGGGACATCCATAAAAAACTAGCAGACATTATGTATACTCTGTTTGGAGGGTAAACGTAAGTATATACTCCAAATAGGGAGAGTGGGTACCTGTCAATAGTGGCAGACGTACTACATCTTCAAATCCTAGATCACCCCTGAGTATTGTTCTTCTTTTTTAATCTGCAGTATTTTACTTACTATTTTCAAAATTTACTATTTTCAATTTTCAATAAACATCTCACTGTTTGAAATAACACTATTTTGTAAAGCACCTATCCTAAATAAATAGGTAACCCCAAAAATGTAATTAGTAACATACAAATAGTCCTATATTGCCATCTTGATTTTCAGTTATATTTACAAACTGATGTCCCCAGAACCTCTCAATGATAGTACTTGACCACATTTCATGGTTACCCATACTGCCTCCGCTCTTGCTCGCTCTCCATCTGCTTGTTCTCTTTTAACTTCTTTCACTTGTTTCTGCTTGTTTATTATTTGCGACTTCCCCCCTCATTTCTACTCGATTTCTATTTGGCACTTTTGCTGATTTCTGCTTTGTGTTTCTTTGGGACTTTTGCTGTTTTCTCACTTATCCTTTGTTCACCCAACCTTCTTTGGACTTTTCCTGGCCTCTTCTCTCTCTCTACCTTCTCTCACTCCTCTTACCTCTTTTCCCATCTCCCATGCCCACCCACTTCCCACCTTCACATCTAACCCCTGCCATTCCTACTGCCCCCTGCTCTCTTCTCCCCTACCAGGATGCACTTAATGGTGGCTGCAGTGCAGATGTGCCACTGGTGCACTGAAGGCATTCCGAATGAAAGCCTGTCTGTGCCCGTTTGTGCCCTGCCCCCACCCAAAGACAGGAACCCTGGTCCCCCGCCACAACTCTGCTGCAACCTTCTGCACTCTCAACCCCAGCCACTGCTCACCGTACAGCTGTCACACCGCATCACACATTACTAAATGGACATGCTCCTGTACCACCTGCAAGTTCTCCTGTACTCTATCACACCCACCACACCCCACCCCTGCACCGACTGCATCTCCCATCCACCAATGACTGGTAGCACAGCACTCAGCACTCTTCTGCATACCCCTTAAAACCCACTTTGTCACCAAACACATCACAGAGAACTGGGACCCACTAAACAACCTTGCAGCAGACCTGCTGCACGTCAAAAAGACCTAGCTTAACCCTGCATATACCCGACATCACCAGAGCCATTCCGCCCAGCTACAAGATAGTCATACAGAACAGACTTCACAAGTCTGGTGGCAGAATCACCCTTGTCTTCAAGGGCACCATGCCATCGGACACAACCCTGATCAACATGGAACCCCTGACATTCTAGTTCCACATCATAGCCAACTTCACCATCACCTACAGGCCAATGGGACTTTGCATCAACTTCTCTGATTCCATTGCTGACTTCATTGTTCCCCTCCTTCTACACTCTAACACCTTCATCTTCCTTGGAGCCTACACGACCTGATCATGACTACACTACTTGTAATGTAATGTAATGTAATGTAATGTAAGGTAAGAGGGCCCACACAATCCACCAGATACCTTCTTGATCTAATCTTCACAATCTTCAACAACAATTTAGTCAACAATCTCATGCCAGTCACTTCAAGTGACCATGCCCTTGTCAAATTCACCATATCTGGCCAGTTTCAACACTGAACAACCACTGCAAGCCAGCCTGTTAAGACTGCAATATAATTTCACAGGGAGCCTGGGCAACCAAACTAACGGAATACCAGCCCGAACACAGCATCAACCTACTCAATGGCATCACAAATTTCAACAACCGGATCATCACCTGCGCTGACACCCTAGCTCCCTTCAAACCCATCAAAGCCACCAGATCCAGGCTGCAAGCCAGCTAGTACCCTGAGGGACTGAGGTTGGCAAAGCACCACAGCAAACAACTAGTGCACAAATGGAGAATGAACAAGGACAATGCAAACAAGAACATCTATAAACCTTCAAATTTGACACGCAACCACCAGCAGATCCTTGCTACCAAACGTTGTTTGCTCACCACCACATCAACATCAGCACCAACAGTAGCAAGGAGATCTTCACTTTCATGAAATAATTTACCTTACCAGCAGCCTGCTCCACCATCGTTCCCCCTCAGATGTCCTCTGCACCAAGCTCTCCCAGTTCTTCTGCAGCAAGATAACTAGCATATAGGACAATTTCGACCCCCAGCCGGACTCTACAAATCTTGTGTCATGACTCCCCTCTTCGCTCAAGTTAACCACACTGACCATACGGCTGTCATCTCCATGGATAAAGTTGCCTCAACCATGCAATCCATCCACTCCTGGACCCTTGCCCCTACCACATATTCGACAAAGGAAAGGAATTTAACCCATCAGTTCTGCACTCACACTGATCCTGAATCCCTCCATCCCTAAAGCCACGTTCCTGGATGTATGGAAACAGCCAAGAGTAATCCTCCTGCTCAGGAAGCCTTTAGGGGACCCAACAATGCTTACTAACTACAGACACATCTCCCTACAACCACGTCTCATCAAAGTCCTGGAGAAACTAATCAACAAATGCCTAACCAATCATCTCAACAGCCACCATCTCCTTGACATCACCTAATCCGGTATCAGACCCAAACACTTCACAGAAACAGCCCTCATGTTTCTGGACTGTTCCACAGCATTGGACATAGTATCCCACCCCAACCTCATCTGACGCTTGCACAAGATTGAAAGCCAAGGACCCACTTTCTGCTGGATATGCTACTCTATGACAGGAAGAACATAGGCAGTCAGTCTGGCCTCCTGCTGCTAGGACGCCTGCAACCTCATCTGTGGAGTACTGCAAGGATCCTCCCTTTGCCTGACCCTCTTAAACACATACATGATGGTGCTTGCTATCATCATCCGCTCACATGACTTTATATTCTTGTGATGTCATGGGCATAACAACACGTTCGCTCTTGAATTGTTGTCATGCTAAGGTGTCATAACTCTTGTAACAACTGTGAATAAAAGCGGAAATACAGTGACAAAAACATTCGATAATGTCTTGAAATGTCACAACAAACACCAATGTTTTAAAATGCGCAAGAGATATTGATTGCATGTTTAATGTCACTGTTCAGTCACTGCCATCAATCATGATTAACATGTACACATCAACATGGGGCATGTGCACATTTGCCTTTAACCTGCCCTGTGCACAAAAATAATCGTGGTGCACGAGTACACGTGTACTGCTTTGAAGCACAGTCATGTGCACAAACAGACAACTCCTCATGGCTCTCCCGTATGGCACATGTGTTATGAAACATGCTTTAATTGGAAATTAAAGGCACGCAACTGATACCCTTCCACCGCTTGCTTTTAAAGGCGTATGGCAGCATTGGTTACCTCTCTCGTCGCATCGATTCTGCTTATCTGGTGCCTCGTTGTTCCGGCTCCTTGTTCAGCGCAGCTCCTGCTTAATCATCATAGCAGGAACGAATGGCTCCCTGTGGCAACTTTGGCATCGTCGTTCCCTCGCTTCTTTGGCGTTGCCTAGAAGCGACAGTAACAACAGGACAAACAGATTAGTCTACTCAGTTTTATTTGAGAAAGGGAGATAAAAACCTTTTGATTTTGGAACTGCAGTCAGGGTGACTTTTAATCCTCAAGAACTATTCTCTGTATTCATGTTATATTTCAAGTTTATCCAGTCTACTGGGAGATTATTGTGTTCTAAGACTTGTGTGTACATAACACTAGACACATGAACATTTGTGTGATACATTTGAACATTCGTGTACTACCAATTCTTACTCATGTGATAGTGGAATCTACACCATCCTGTTAAATATTCTAGTTCACTGAAGCAAGTGTTTCTTCTGTGCTGGACACATAGCCTCAAAAAAGACATCTGATAATTAGCACATTTATGAGCATGATTAACAGCATGCAAAGAATATTTACTTGATTGTGCATTAAGTAACACTATTTATATATAACAGAACAGAGACATAAGTGCAGATGTGGTACTAGATGCACCTAGTGAAGTGATTTATCACATTGAAGTGCAGTGGCACATCGTTGAACATTGGATGCGAAAACCAGTATACTGGTGGTATGTTTGTGCGACACTAATTACTACTAACTTGATTATTATATTGACAACTACTGCATATAGTTTACGAACTAATAAGAATATTTTGTTTTGCTTAATTTTCGTGGTGCAAATACTTGAAATCAGGAGTGATCAGCAACCCCACTTGTGAAAATTGGATACTGAGGTTATACGACAAGCTGATCTTCAAGAACCTGTATTTCTTTTTCTGTTTCTCTTATTTGTTCGTTGTCCCATACCCCTTTCTCCCCAATGGAGTAATTGGGTGTCAGTGTAAGGGTCCTTGTGCCCCGGTGACACTTCATGGGAGATTGGGACATAGCATTCAGGTGACCCTTGTCCATAGGAACTTGGGAACGCAGGTGAGTGGCCTTGACATATGATACTGAGCTCATAGGGGCAGATTTATGTTGGAGTTGCGCCACTTTTACGCCGCCGTTGCATCACTTTTGTGACGCAGCGGCGGCGTAAACCCTGTGCCACGTTGCACCCTATTTACATCGTGACGCATCTATGGAGATGCGTCACGGTATAAAGCCCTGCGCCACATGAAAGCTGCGTCAGGTTACATGTGGGCGTTTCCACACAGGGGGGACGTTCCGTCGCAGGAACGCCCCTGAAAAGTGACTCAGTGAAATCTATAAGATTTCACTGAGTCACTTTCCCAACGCTGATGCGTCAAAATCCAGGCGTAAGGCTTGACGCACCATGTTAGGTATGGGGTAGGTTGGAACAGTGCTGAAGTTGCGTCGCGCTTGCGACACAACTTCAGCACTGCGCCAACCTTACACCGGCAGATACGTCACGCATCTGCTTGTCCTTGCGCCACGATGCACCACATTGTAAATACGGCGCATCTGCAGTGGCGCAAGGGCAAACTTGCGTGACGCATCTTCCCTGGCGCATCCATGCTGATTTGCAGGGATGCGCCAGGGAACATAAATCTGCCCCATAATCTCTTTCTTGGATATGTATCACAACCCCCTGGACCAAGTTCACAGCCTGTATGACCAAAGTCACCAACTGGATGAAGACCAAATGTCTCAGATGAGACAATAACAAGATAGAAGTCTTGATCTGTGGGAAGAATTCAAAACTGTGCGACTCCATCTGGGGGCCTGCCAGCCAGATCCGGGTACACTCCCGCCCCCGTCACCCATGCTAAGAGCCTCTGGATGGTTATCAACAGCCAACTCAACATGACAGCCCTAGTGAACTTTCCACACCCTGAATTTAATGGGGAAATCTTCAATAGCTTCCAGGTAGCACCTGCATACAAAGCCATCACCCATGCTCTCATCACAAGCAAGATAGACTATTGGAAACAGCAAACAACTCACCAGATGACTCCAAACAATTCAGAACTTAGAAGCAAAAGTCGCACTTAACCTACCACACCACCCCCACATCAGTCCGCAACCAAGAGAGCTCCATTGGTGTCCCATGCACAAATGAGCCCAGTTCAAACTCCTCAGACACACTTTTAAAGCCTTACACTCTGTAGGCCTAGCCTACTTCAGCATCTGACTATCTTTCCACAAACACACTAGACACCTCCACTAAACTGGACTTCTATTTGCACAGATGCCATGCATAGTCAAGACCAGTGGACATGCCTTCTCACAGTATATAACAACCTGCCTCTACACATCAGAGATGCATTTTCTGTCCTTACTAGCAACTGATGACCTGGCTCTTCTAATAGACCCACTCAAAAACCTTTAGCCAGGTTAGATTTGCACCTGCATTCAGCACCAGCATGGTAATGTACATTACAAATACCGCCAACTTAATATATTAGCTGAAAAAACACAGTTGAATTGAAGTTATTGTTAGCTTTGCCCAAGAGACTTTAATGTTTATAAACACCTCATTTTTTTTGTTTATCCTCATATGACCTCCATAGCTATAGCAGCCTCTCAGCCTGATCCACCCCTGCTGCTTATAACTTGGTGGTACCAGTCGCAGCTGATGTTCTTACGAGAACACCTCTTAAAGTCACTGAAAAACACAGAAAGAGTTAAGTTATGGCTGCAAATTAAAACAGAAAAGCCTTACATTTCCCTATGATAAATAGATTTACAACCCATAGTCTGTGCATCTGCCATTTAAACCATAACTTGCACACCAAATGCAATGCTCATGACCTCATCCTTGATGTAACAGATTACTTCACAAATGACATAAATGATTGTACATGACATAGTACCTTACTATTAATGTTATGAATGACTCAGCTATGGACATACTGCAATCTCTTTATCACTTTGTCCACATATATATATAATATAGTCACTGAAAAAAAACAAAGGTTACGCGGCTGATATAGTTAGGAAATAGGATTAAGAAAACTATAGATATTCACCAAAAAACAAAGGTTACAGGGACCTTATAGTTAGGCTCAGATTCCACACACACAAAACCAGAGAAATCAAGCAGTTATAGGTAGCCGAGCTAACTATAACTCGCTTCCTTATAGTGCACTGCTTATGACCTCACATATTACATCACTTATAACATGGTCATTGGCATCACTGATGACATTACTGATGACATCTCAAATTACATCACTGATGTCATCATCCATAGAATCTCTGACACACCCAAACACATCCCAAAATAACCTTTCATACACCTTGTCCAACTTCCACACTAGCATTATGAAAACCATTACACACCCATACTATACTTGCACACCCACTCACTGATTCATAGGGCTACACACACATCCACTCAGTCAACCATACAGCTACACATACACCAACTCACTCACTAATACAGCCACTGATATATCCACTCAAACAGCCCCTCACACACAGTCAGTCACTCATAGAGCTACTCACACAGATAGTCACTCACCTATAGAGTCAATCACACAGGCATTAACTCACCTATACAGTTATACACACAGCCATTCATTTATTCATACAGATACTAACACATTCTCACTCACCTATAAAGTCATTGACACAGCACACACTCACTCATATGGCCATTATCGCAATCACTCAGTCATACATACACTCACTCAGATACTCCAACACTCACCTATATTGCATTTTAAATATGCCGTTACTCACCCAATTACCACTGACACATCCAATTATTCACCGATACTCACCCAAATAGACCTTTATATACACACACTGACTAACCCATAGAGCCACTGACTCACCCATCCATAGAAGCAGTTACACAACACTCACCCACCCACACAGACATAGAGACACCCATACAAGTACTCAGACAACTAAACACTCACCCATACAGAAACTCATTCACTCATATACACACTGATTCACCAATACTCCTTGGTTTATATATTTAACACACATAAACATTTTAAAAACACTCATGTCACTGGATGATGTCATGAGTGAAGTCATTTGAGATTTCATCAGTGATGTCATAAGTGATGTCACTGATCATGTCATAAGTGATGTAATATTTGAGGTCATAAGCAGTGCATTGCGGAGGCACGAGTTATAGTTAGCTCAGCGAGCTATAACTACTGAATTTCTCTGGTTTTGTGCATGTGAAATCTGAGCCTAACTATAACATCCCTGTAACCTTTGTTTTTTTAGTGAATATCTAAATTCTTTTTTTTGATAAACAAGTTTTTATTGTTTTGAGCAAGATTACGCACAAAACATAGAAAAAAGAAGATCAGCAAGAGCACGAAGCACAATAACTCATGACCATTTACAGGACCATGACATCCCACAATTCCCTGCCCAGTCGGGCGTACACCAGCACAGAAGTGTAGACAAAGTGTGGCAGTCATTCCATGGTACCCAACCATTTCCCCCACACCCTACGGTATTTCCTGGGACATTCTCTTGCGACATTTAGGGTTTTTTCTTGGGTCGCGCACCAGTCCATCCCCCCACGCCATCTCCCCAGGTCAGGTGGTTCAGGGCATTTCCACGCCGCCGCGATATCACGTTTGGCTACAATCATGTCCGTGTTAAGGAAGATCTTTTCGTTCCTCGTCCCATCCAGCCCGTCTGTGATCCCCAGTAAGGAATGACGCGGGTCATGGGGAACCGTCCAGCCCAATACCTCCGTGAGCTCCTCCTCAATGGATCCCTAGAATCGCGCCAGGTGAGGGCACGACTAGACCATGTGGAAAAAATCAGCTGGAGCGTAGTCACACCTAGCACAGGACGCATTTGGACGCAGGCCCGCGCGATGGAGGCGCAAGGGCGTGAGGTAGGCGGCATGCAGATAGTAAAGCTGGATCAGCCTAAACTTGGCGGATGCTGTGATCGTCTTTGGGGCCATAAGGGCATCACGCCAATCAGCCTCGTCAAGAGGGCCCACCCACTCCACCCATTGGTCCCGCAACCTGTCCAACGAAGTGGGAGTATTATTGATGAGAGTGCGATAAATGCGGGAGATGCCCCCTCTGCCCAAGTCACCCAACATGGTTTGCGCCTCGGGAGGGCCTGGTCTCCTCAGGAAGATGCGTGTGGAGGGTGTGCCGCAGCTGCAGATATTTATCGAATTGGGATGGGTGAAGGGAGTAGCGGGTCTGGAGTTCCAGAAATGAATGCAGATGGCCATTGACCCAGACATCCCCAAGCTGCGAGACTCCGATAAGGTCCCATGAGTTAAACCCCGGCAATCCAGTAACCTCGCGGAGCCAGGTTCCCTGCCAGAGGGGTGTGCATTGGGTCAGCCTACGTGTCCAGCGAGTGTGGCGTATGGCCGCCCGCCAGGCCAGCAACACGGAACGCGTTGCGTCAGGCAACTGAGACGGAATGGTCCCCTGTACATCATGGATTGAATTTTGGGGAGGCCCAATTCACTCAACTCGAGCGAATATGCTGGGTCGGCCCAGCCTCCATTAAAACAATTGTGGATTACTAGAAGGCGCATTGCCAAAAAGTAAAGGTACAGATGTGTCATACCCATACCCCCATCAAAGGAGGGGATTCGGCAGGTGGTCAGGGCCAAACGCGCTCGCCCCCCACTCCAAAGGAATTTAGTAGCGGGGCTGTCCAGCTCCCTGAACCAGGTTCTGGGGAATCAGAAAGGGGTGTTTTGAAAGATGTAGAGGAATCTGGGGAGGATCATCATTTTTAACAGGGTGACCCTCCCCAGGGGATTCAGGGGAAGCGTCTTCCATTTTTGGAGATCCTCCTTAGCCCTCTTTACCAATGGAGCTTCATTGAGACACCAACCCAGCTCGGGAAGAAGGGTGACCCAAATCCCCAGATATTTGACCGAGTGACGCCGGAGTGGAATGGTGGATTGCCAATCGTAGGAGTCCCTGGATAAGTGTAGTGGGACCAGTACCGACTTCCAAGGGTTCAGCCGCAGACCGGATGCTTGCTCAAAGGTCTGCAAGATCCGAAGGCACCGCAGTCCGGAGACCGCAGGCTCGGCCAGAAAGACCAGGACATCATCGGAATACATGGCTATCTTGTCCGCTTCTGTGTGGGGCCATTCCCAGCCGTGGACGCAGTCGTCAGCCCGCACCCGAGAGGCTCCATCGCCAGAGCGAAGAGCAGGGGTGATAGAGGGCAGCCCTGCCTTGTCCCCCTGGCAATAGGGAAGGCCTCAGATAGCACCCCATTAACCAACACGCGCGCTCGGGGGTGGGCGTAAAGAACGCGGACCAGAGCCCTAAAGTGGGGCCCAAACCCCATCTCGACCAGCACGTCCATTAGGTATGCCCAGTCCACCGAGTCAAAGGCCTTTTGAAAGTCTATGAAAAGGAGGCCTAGGTAGGGAGTAAGGGGGTGCCGGTGGGCCAGAGACAGCTGCAGCCTCCGAAGACAGTGTCTGGTCAAGCACAGGGGCATAAAGCCACATTGGTCAGGGTGCACCAGCAGGGATACATAGGGTTTCAGTCGCTGAGCGAGTATGGCAGCGTACAACTTAATCTCCGTGTTGATAAGGGAGATGGGGCGATAGTCCTCACAGTGACGGGAGGGCGGCTGGGACTTCGGGAGGACCACGATGGTGGCGATGTCCGTCTCAGGGGGAAAGAAACCTTTCTCCAGAGCCTCGCCGAATAGGTCGGCCAAGTGGGGTACGAGAGTCTCACGATACAGTGCATAATATTCTTGCGGAAGGCCATCTGGGCCCGGGGTCTTACCCAACGAGACGAGGGAGATTGCTGCGTCAATCTCTTCTCGAGAGATGGGGCGATCTAGATCCTTCTGAGCGATGGGATTCAGCCGAGGGAGACGCACATGGCCCTGCTTGAGGAAGGCCGAGAAGGATATGCCAGGGGTCTGCATTGCATAAAGCCGCTGGTAATAACGGGCAAAGATGTGGGCCATCACCAGCGGATCGCTGTGCACTGCACCCTCATCATCTACCACCTCTGTGATGATGCGGTTGGCTCTGGGATATGAAGCCAGGCGCTCGTGCCATTTTTGTCCCCCCAGCCGTATACTCGTGCCACTGACAATCTCCAAAGGAGTTTAGCGGCATCTAGGGATAACTGCCTGATCTCGGCCCGAAGGTGAGCAAGTTGTCGGGCCTGGGTCGCGTTATCGGACAGGGAAGGGGATTGCTCTAAGCGGAGCACCTGCGCCTCCCGCAAGGTAATTTCCTGCAGCTTCGCCTGTCTCTGACTCCGAAGCTGACCCAGTGCAACACCCCAAATGGTCGTCTTCCCCGCCTCCCATAAGGTACCCGGAGAGGCCACCGACCCCTCGTTGGTGAGAAAGTACTGCTTAAGTGCCCTCCCCACCACCTTTTTTAATTCCCTGTCTTGGAGGAACCAAGCGTTCAGTCTCCACGTTTGGCGGGCAGAGGGGGGGGGAGCCCCTCTACTAAGAAGCACCGGGGAGTGATCAGAGATCCCCCTAGGAAGGATCCGGACATCTACGATCCCAGAGCAGTCAACTGAGGGGACAAAAATCGCATCTATGCGTGCCTGTGTATGGTGCGCTGCCGAGGTGTGGGTGAACTGGGTGACACGGGGGTGCCAGACACGCCACGCATCGCATAGACCCAAAGACTCGGACCAACTCCGTAGCTGCTTCGCCTGCGCCAGTCTAGTGGTGGAGGGAGGACCCGTCACATCAACAGCCGGGAAAGAGACCGCATTAAAGTCACCCCCAATGACGGTTGGGTCCCAGGGGCAAGTCATTCAGAAGAGCCGCGGTTTGTTTAAGGGTAGCTGTCAGCAGTGAGGGGGGAGAGTAGATGGACATAAGGGTGAGGGGAGAGCCGGCCAACAAGCCACAAAGCGTCATCGGTGAGCCCTGAGGATCATGAAAGACTTGTGTGAGTACAAATGGCAGAGTACGTTTGAGGAGAATGGCCACCCCTCGGGAACCCCTGGAGAAGCCGGAATGCCATACTCTATCGTACCCGTAGCGTGCCAGGAAGGGGCAACAGTTACCCATCAGGTGCGTTTCTTGGAGCAAGAGGATGCACACGTTAAGGCGCTGCGCGAAGTGCAGAACTGCCGTGGGCTTAACCCGGTCCAACAGACCATTTACATTCCACGATAAAACGTGTAGAGACGCTCTAGGAATTTTTGTGTCGGTCATGGCGGGTGGAGCTTGGGTCTGGGTCGTGCACCCCAACTAGGACGTGGGAGCACACGTGGGAGCCTGCTTCCGCATGGGTGAATACCGGCAGGAAGATCGCACCCGGCCCCTGATGGGTCGGTGCGAAGTGATCCGTGGTAGCTGAAATGAGAAAACAATACAAACAACAACAGCATAACAAAAACCCCATACCAAACATTCCCCCTTCCCCCCTCCCTACACGTCTGGAACGGAAGTATCTGTCGAGCCCCCATTGTAACAGTACCAAACAAAATCGCTCTGGTTGGTTGCATGGAGGACCCTTCCATATGGACGGATGAGCCGAGAGTCGACTAGTGAATCTAAGAGGTGAGCGTGAAACTCCGCCAATCCCACCCAAGGACCAAGAAGCAGCAGGCCTAGCACGGTATAACCTCATAGCGTGGGAGTGCGGGAGAGGTCAGAGTCAATCCCAGGGGAACCCTCCCGGGTCGGCAATAAGGACGTCCCCAGCAGCTCGGCAACGGATCGATGCCTGGTGCGGCGTGGAGAGCCTGAGTGGCTGGAGGAGTCGTGGGGTCCACGGGTTGCCGTGCCCGGGGACCCGGATTCCGCCGCCCGGGACCGGTGCCCCCTGCGAGAGTGCATGTGCCGCCAGCGCCCCGGCACCCGTGGCCCTACGGGTTGAGAGCCCACGGGGCCCGGAGAAGGGTCCTGCCTCTGGCGGAAGGGACGTTCTTCCGTCAGCCATGTCCATGCTGCCTGGGGTGTGTCAAAGAATTGGGCTTTATTTTGGAAGATGACTCGGAGGCGCGCAGGGAACTGAAGCTGGTACTGGAGGCCCAGGGCACGCAGTTTCTTTTTAACGTCCGTATAGGAACGACGGAGATCTTGCACTTCCCTGGTGTAGTCTGGGAATACCATATCGGTATGGTTCTGGAACCTGAGAGGACCGTGGGCCCGCACCGCCCGCAGAATGGTATCCCGGTCTTTAAAATTGAGGACTTTCAGTATCGTGGGGCAAGCAGGAGCACCCAGGGGCGGCCTGGGGGCGAGGGAACGGTGGGCTCTCTCAACCACGAACCAGGGGAGAGAGCGTCCCGGGGCATCCATGATGAAAACCAGGCCTCGACGAAGGCAGCCACCTTATTCGACTCGACCCCCTTGGGAAATCCCACCAGGCGGAGATTATTGCAGCGTGCGCGATTTTTAGCATCTTCGGCGCGCCGGTATAGTTCCTTGGTGTGGGTGCAGAGGCACGCCACCTGTTCCTTCAATTGCGAGATGTCGTCCTCCGCTGTGGATATGCAGGATTCAGCCTCCGTGAGTCGCCCGGTGGTGCTGCGGAGATCTTGCCAGAGGAGGGAGACGTCCACCTTGATTTCTCCAATCTTCCCCTCGACGGAGGCCTGTGAGGCACTGATGGCCTGAAGGATTGTGTTCAGGTCCTTGTCCTGGGGCGGGGAGGGAGCCCCGACTGCCTGCCCCGGGAGTGCCAACCCGGGAGTGCCGGGTCTGAGGTGGTGAACCGGTCCATTTTGTCTGGGTGGGGGTCGGCGTGGGCCTAGTCCCTCCCCATTGCCACCAGGTACTCCCACCGCTGCCAGGAGTCCGGGGAACAGGCCGGTGGACCCGGAACTCTAAATGCCCCACAGAAGGCCTAGTAATCCGCACCAGTCCGAAGGGCAAGCAAGTGGAGCCAGAGGGCAACCCGAGAGGGCACGCAGCACGAGGGGACCAGGACCAACCGCCAAGCCAAGCGCCCCGCAGCCTAGTCCGCAGGACCAAAGAGCGTGACATGCTCTCCAGGAAGGCACCGGGGGGATGCAGGGTGAAGACCCCGATGGAGGGGGAAGTGTCCAGCTGGTCAACAATCCATGGGGGGGTCTGTGCATGGGTTAGCCCAACCCCGTTTCCAAGGAACGCAAGGCAGTGAAGCGTGAGGTGTGGCGCCCCGGCACCCCCGGGTGTCTCCAAGGCAGTGGAGAAGATTATAGCAGGCAGGAGGCACCGCCGGCAGTCAGGGTATGAGCTCCATGTCCGGCGCTTTCCATAAGCTGCGCCCAGCTGTCAGTGACGGCGCTGCGGGACAGATACCTGAGGAGGAGGGGGCTCTCGTGTCTGTGGGACAGCACCTGCAAAACACCCCCGAGCCCCGCCGGGGGGAGCCGTGCAGGCCCTGGGGCACCTGGGGGGGCAAGAGGAGGAGGTTCCAGTACCAACCCCCCAGCCCGCAGCTCGATGGTGCAGCCGAACCCCCAGGCCCGCGCCCCACTCACCAGCCAGATGGATGGTCAGCCTTGAAGGACGCCACAAGTCGCCAGGCCGCAGGAGGTCCGCCCTTCCAGGGAGTCAGCGGGAGCCCGGACTAGGGCGGATGGTGGCTGGCAACTCCAGAAGAAGAAAGGCGAGGGAAGAGGTGCCCGCTGCCCAACACATGCAGCCGAAGGGACAACCTACCAGGGTGCGCTGGAAGTGGCCAACCCCCAGCAGGGCCTGAAGGCGATGGGCCCAGGGAACCAAGACACCGCCACCCGACCTGGTGGCTGCCGCTCCAAGGTCCTCCCCGTGTTGCCAATACCCCCCTGGGGTCCGAGGCAAAGGACAGCACGGAGACAGGTTGGCATCCAAGAGTGCCACACGAGACAGCTGATGCAGCCCCCAGTGCAGGTCCCGCAGCACTCAAGGACCATAGAGCCCTCACAACACAACACCAGGCGCTGGCTCGGGGCAAAGCTGCCGAGCGTGGATACGCAGCCGGGTGGGCCCACAGGTAATAGAAGATGGCTATGCCCAGGTGCTGTAGAAAGGGGGTGCCAGGCCCCCGGCCCCCCTCACGACGGCCACTCACTAGCACCAGAAGAGCGCAGGGTGCCCGGGACCACAGAGCAGGATGAGGTGTCGCAGGCAGCTCCCAAAGATCCGGCGGCAGCAAGGTGGCGCGGGCAATCCCGGCTTCAGAGGCAGCACCGGGATGCCAGAAGTGAAGTCTCAGCACCTCTCGCCGCCGCCGGCCGTCCCCTCCGGGCCGCGCCCGGGCCGGCCCTCCGTAATAGCGAGTCGCGGCACCCGCACCACTCGGAGCCAGCCGCAGGAAGCCAGGAAGCTCCGATGTGCCCGCGGCGCCCACGGCCGCACAAGTCCGCCCCCGGTACACTCAGTAGCTCTGGGGCACTAATGCAGTTCAAGGCCTGGGGCCGACGGAAGGATCACGGCCGTGCGGCCGCCATCTTGTGTGTGCGGCAGGACAGGCTCAGGGCACAGCAACGGATTCCGGCACTCAGAGGCTCCCGCTGCCACACTTGAACGGAGCTCAGGGCCCCCCGGCAGACAGAAAAGCGGGTCCAAAGGTAAGGTGGTCTCCTCCTGATGGCCGGATACGGAGCGGATGACGGAGGGGTCCAGAGCACTTCTAAAGTGCGACCGCCATCTTGACGCTCCTGGCCACGCCCTATATCTAAGTTCTTTTAATCCTATTTCTTAACCGTAACACCCGTGTAACGTTTGTTTTTTTCTTTGAATTGAGAAGATTTTTTAAATAGTGATTCCTACCTATAACGTCCCTGTAACCTGGGAGCCAAACCTATTTCTAGCTTCATTTTTCTGAAATTTAACTACTACACAACAGTTTATTACATAGTACTGAGTTGGAAATTAAATTTGCAATTACTTAAATTGTGTCGTCACTCATCAACCTTTAAAAAGAATTCTGTCTCTTTAACACCCTCCTCCTCCAATACAGTCTTTGCTCAGTGTAACTAGCAATTCATTGGAACTAGTAGGTCACAAGGGCACAGCACATTCTAGAAGGTACATGCTGTTTCCAAATAACATACAACAAGTGTGCTTTACTCCACAGATTCAAAATCATATCCCTGTCTGAATTTCATTTATTTTCCTAAAAAATAGCCAATCATAAGACTTCTTGCTAAGTCATCCAACACACTACCTAATTGTATTCACTTTCATACTGATAGCATCCAATGAAATATCTTTAAAAATAAATCCATTTTAACTGCTTTTTCTTTGGAAAACTACCTCATTGAGCTCCAGCCTTCTCCTTATTACTATTGCTCCTTCACTTCAAAATGCTTACAATATGGATTGTGGACCACAGCTATATCCATTGGGCTAAAAGGCTGCAAAAACGAGAGGTATTGACAGGGATTTGGGGTTGCCAAATGTGCACATTACACATTACTTGGTTTGGTCAGAGAGGGTTAATGTTTCATCATTGCTGGCTTTGGTTGAATCCAGTGTGGATTCCCAAGCTCCTCACCTCATGATTGTACACTGTGGTGGCAATGACCTAGGCACATTGACTGGGGTAGGGCTGGACATCCTAATGAAAGAATCCTTTGCAAAACTGATGTTGCTTTTCCCTCACACTGTCTTGCTGTACTCTAATATATGCCAAAGACAGAAAAGGAAGTGGTCGAATCAATTCTGTCCACAGATTGACAAATCCAGGAAACATGTTAATAAAACTGTTTCTGCATTCCTCAGAGACCATCGCATGGGCTGTATGTATAACAACAATCTGCGTTTTGACATGCATGGAATTTATAGAAATGTTGGAGTGCATTTTACAGATGAAAGCAACAGGGTGTTTCTAAGTGACATGAAACTATGCATCGGGTCTTATGTATAGCAGCAGTATACACACTACCAACGCAACAACTCTTGTCAGAGCCATCCTAGAATCCAAAATATTGGGAATTTCTTTTCTAAATGTTTTTTTCCCTTGTAGTTTTTGAAGATCTTTGCGACGACTTTGTGAACCCCGCGGACACGCCACGAAAACTGAGAACAAAAGCAGACATTTAATGACCACCAAAACATCCAAAAATAATATGTAAAAAAATCCATTCAGAACATTGCCCTACACATATTACTGCATACATACTTCTTTCAAAGCATATTTAAAATCTTATTTTTGTAATAAGTTTCTTTAAAATCCATGTTTCAGACCTATTTTCCGTTTTCGCGGTTATTCGGGACATGGCAATGCCATCTTTAACCGTGATGATCGCTCCTTTTTCATAAAGTGAAAATACATATATGAGCACATATTACATATATGATCACATAAAGCAGACATTCAATGGCCACCAACACATCCCAAAATAATATCTAAAAAAATCCATTCTGAACATTGCACTACACATATTACTATATACATACGTCTTTCAAAGCATGTTTAAACTCATATTTTTCTAGTAAGTTGCGTTAAAAACCATCTTTCACACCTATTTTCTGTTATCACAATTATTCGGGATGTGGCAATGATGTTGTTAACCGCGATGATCGCGCCCTTTCCATAAAGTGTAAAACACATATATCCACACATATTACAGCATTTTACCTTCTAGGGGTTTCTTACACTATTCTCTAAAGCCACGTTTTTCCTAGAGAGTTTCTATAAAAACCATCTCTAAAACCCATTTTATCTTTTCACGGTGACTCCAGAGACCGCAATGACGTCGGTAATCGTGATCACCTCGGACACGTCACAAAAACAGAAAACAAAAGCAAAAATTCAATAGCCTCCACCACATTTAAAAATGATAACTATATAATTAATTCTAACTACAGAAGTAGATAACTCACTATATAAATCACTCAAAAACATGAAAATCTCAATATCTCTATAACAATGCGTATTAATGATTCACCGATATATATTTTTTAATTTTCACCAATATTCTTGACAATGTTGATAGTTGCGATGTCTCTGTAATGACACACGGGGGCGCGCTGTTGGTCACGGCGTGGATGAGAATATCACACACGATTAAAAAAAATCAATTTTGGATATATAACTTGTGTCACTAAACCCCCATTTCTCAAACATTGGGTCAGAGTACCTTTACTCTGACCCCTTATGTAAGCTTTTTCAGATATTTTCATAAAATGTCAGCTGCAACTTTCTGTTCAGGTTGCGTCCAGCCAATCAGAGCATTCCCATTGGTGCTTGCATTCGCAATTCATCGTGAAATTACCGCAAAATATCCGCAGCCAGAGATATCACTATAATTTTAAACTTACATTTGTCGACAACTACTGAATGGATTTACACCAACTAAGCAACAGGAGCTTCATGAACTGACATCTACCTCCCTGCCAAATGTGGTGTAAGATCATTCAGCGGTTCGGGCTGTAGGTGTGGCTAAAGGTTCCTATGGAAATTAACATTACAAACGCATCCTTATTTTGCACCCCAAATTCTCGGTTCCCACTGCACGGATCACCCCCAAATGTTCCACAACAATAGAATGCAGCTTGACACTCTTTTTGGAAAATTTCATGGAGATTGGTCAAACAACGCCAATGTCATAGCCAAGTATGAAAAATGCTTTTCCTATTGAAACATGGTCCTAACTGTAACTACCTACTGGCGACAGCCAGTAGGTAATATATATATTTCGTTATAGTTAGGAACTTGTTTCCATAGGAAGAAAGTGTTTTTCCAATAACTTTGGCGCCGCTTGATGAATCTTCACAAAAGTTTTAAAACAGATTTGTTAGTTGGTGTAGCTGCTATGTTTAAAGTTTTGGGGTGATCCGTCAAGCAGGCAATGAGAACAAGCATTGGCATAGCCAATAGGTCTCGCTTTTGGGACCTTATAAGTATTTAGTTATGCAGCACAATATCCTTGGTGCAACAACATCAATTGTTGCATGGCTAAACACTTATAAGGTCCCAAAGGCGAGACCTATTGGCTATGTCAATGCTTATTTACGTATGTTATTTTGTTTGCAGTGGAGTGATCATCTAGAAAATGAGAGTTAGAACTACTGGCGTTGTAGATGTGAATATTTTTCTTAACACAATTACAAAAAAAAAATTCGGGTGGTGTTCTGACATGCTAGGCAGTTAACAAGCATCTTGTGAGGTGAAGACAAAATGCACTTGGATACATAAGAACTTGCGGTGCCATGAGCAGCGTCAGCAGCAAAGATTATTTAAATAAACTCAGCAAGTATTTTACAGTAAATATAATTTATGTGACATTTATGGACATGCCTCAATTTTGAACAAAACTCAAAAACAACTCCCTGGCTCATAAAAACGCTTCCCTGCATGTGTGAACTTCGGTACAGGCAAACAGAGGGAACCAAGCTAAATAATAATTTTGGTAATCTTATAATTTTCTAATCACTGTAAACGAAACCTCAAACGAGCGCTATTAGTTAATCACGACACTTGTGATTATTTACTTATGTTTTGCTGGTTTTTCAAGGCATGCACTGTCAGTCGTACTACAAGGAGGAAAGAGCAACATTTCCCTACATTTCACTAATTGTGCATTTTGAAACAGAAGAGGGGACACACAGGAAATCCTTTAATATTGAGCATTGGATTCCAGCAATAACCTCTATATTGCGGCGTGGGCTCAAGTTATGATGCAGTCACTCATGGTTACACAGACAAGAAGGGCAGGGGTGAAAAGAAAACGAAGACTTGTGCACAAGCAGCCTGTGCGGCCGGGCCCAGTGTTTGCTGCACTCAGAGAGTCTGAAGCCAATCAACGCTTCCCCTAGCAACTGAGGCATGTTTTTAGCATGAGGTCAAAGGGCATCACCATAGCTGAAGCCGCGAGTGCAGCATTGGCTTACGGAGAACATCAAAGCGGCCGTGCGGCTGCGAAAGTGATCGCGATCAAACATCAAAGCGGCCGCGAAAGTGAAAGTAATCGCGATCAAGCGCGAGCGCCAGCGCACATGAACTGTAGCTCAAGGCTGGCCATGGTAGCACCTTTTGGAGCCCTCACAAAAAGTCTCGCCATACCAGCGCGTGCGCTGGGTCAGGCGAGACTTAAAAAATTAGGGTCCCAATATGAGTTTTCTCCATGCATTTTCACATAGTGATTTTGAACACGTCTACAGCCCAAATAGAAATTTGTCAGAAAGCCAGATGTTGGTCCAGAAAGCATGCTTTTTGAGGTTTGGTGTAAATTCGTTCAGTAGTTTTAGAAATATTAAAGGGCCAAAAAAATAGATATATAGGGATGCAGATTCTTACAACGGACTTGCGGATCTGTGCCCCAAAGAACGATTGTGATTGTCAGGCTGCAGCTTCACAGAAAAGTTGCGGCTGCCATCTTGTCTGTTGCATTGGCTGGGGGGGGGGGGGGAAATGAGAGTGCAAAAACACATATGGGGTCAGGATACAGGTATAGTGACCCTATAGGAGGTCTGTTAGGGACTCCTTGTGGGCAAAAAATTGGCAATTTATTTTATCCTATCCGCGGATCCAAGTGTCCACCAGCGAGTCTCATCACAGCCCCCTTGGTACATTTTTTGACCAGAAAAAGGATACACGGATCCAGAAAAAAAATGAAAAAATTAAAACACACACTTCATCAAACCCCATGCTGCGCATGGCCAAAATGGCACTGGTTACGTTAACATGCATGCCAAAAAAACATAGAAATTCACTGAAAAAAAACAAAGGTTACAGGGTCATTTTAGCTATGTCTGAATGTACTCACACAAAAACATGGAAATTAGGCACTCATAGTTATATTTATTGTTAAATGAATCTGAAGATACTATAACGCATGCCATTAAGTAACTCAAGGCAGTGAGTCTTAGTTTCTTATCATACGTTTAACTAAAATATAACTATACCTGCTGAATTTCTATGGTTTTGTGTGAGTAAATTCAGGACCTAATTATAACGTCCATGTACCTTTGTTTTTTTCAGTTAATATATATATATACATATATTTTTATATACTTATATATTTATATATAAACACACAGAAAGATAAATTCTTATTTTAAAAATACATATATTAACTTCAATGGATATTATGACACTAAACTGTGTTATTTGTAATCAAAAAGAAATGTTTAAAATTGGAAATTATAAATAAAGTTTATTTTTTTACGAAATAAAAACATAAATAGCATTAACTCCAAACTAAACAACATAACCTAATTAAAACTATTTTTGTAACTTACATTATGTATTCCCACTCCAAACTTAACCACATTGGGGTAAAAGTGTTGTATTTTGAGGGACTTCGATAGGGAGATTTTACAGTTTGGAATCATATATTCTATCTATGCAGGGAAAACTTCATGGTATAGGTTAGAATGCTATGTTTTTTCTCAGTCTTCATTATGCTAATGTTGCTAAAAAAAGGCTTTATTTGGGTATAAAATACATTCCTATCATATAAGCCAACCACTGTGACAAGTGTTAAATCCTACGTTTGAGCTTGTCCAGACCAAACACTCTTAAAATGTACTACCTACTAGTACCAGTGACATGTGACTCCTACACCTAGTATTCCTCATTGCCTTTTGTACCATTTTCCATAGACTAATTTACACAGGTAAGATAAATTGGCTCTGTTTAATGATGTAAAGTAGGCCTTGACGTAAAACTCCGCTAGTGGAGTTTGCGGAGTTTGGCAACTCCACAATCTGCACAGAACGCAGAGTTTTTGATAAACTCTGCATTCTACTACAGAGCTGAGGTTTCTTTTGTTAGAGCACTCAAAATGTCCTTTCGTGTGCGCGGGACCGACTTGCAGGGCGCTCACGATCGCCCATGAGATTTCTGAGCTGTTCTGGAGTGCCACAAGATTTGCTAGATGGTTGCATGCTAATGTAAGGTTTTGCAGTCGCCAACATGTCATTCAGGCACGCCAGGAACTTCCGGTGGATGTTTTGTTATGTACTCAATCCTGAACGCACAGGATCTAACAGAGCTGCAATCTGAGGTATCTTATTCTCCCTGCGAAGCATCAAAATCCAAAATTACAATTTGGAGTAAAAAACCTCCTCAAATGGATGGTTGGCGTTGTGTGTTTTGTATGCGAGGAGTCCTTTTTTCTTTTTTACTTTTTCCACAAGGAAGGAAGTGCCCCCAAGTCTTCAGCTTCCTGTTCCTGTCCAGCAGGCTCCTCCCAGTGCTTTGTCCCACTCCTGGTCACTTTTCTTTGGGGTTTGGAGCTGGAAGGATCACTCTCCTTGTCTGCTGCTTATATACCAATGGATTTAAGGACTTTGTATTTCAGATTTCACAAGTAAGTTGAAACACTGGTGTATAAGGGTATTGTTTGTTTAATTGGGGACACGCACCTGGATTTAATTGTACTTTTTATCAATTTAAAAAATGTATTGTGGTGAGTGGCCTGCAGTTTTAGTAGGGGCCTATTTTTTCCATGTAGTTTTTCTTCTTTTATAACGGTAAAATTCACTACATTTTCTCCATGACTTTTATATTAAACTTGTAATATTGATTTAATTCAGTATGTGTCCTACTCTGCCAATGGGCCTTCCAGTCAGTGGGCCTAATGCTAGTCATGGGTGCATGAAACACCTGTTTATGTGGTGTCTTTTGAATTTAAACAGCATTTAAGCCATGGACGGCATTGAATTAAAATACAAAATGTGTTTTTCTGGGGCATTTCACCTTTTCTTTTTCCTGCAAACAGTGTATAGGTGGGGTAATGCCTTTGGCGGATGTGTATTTTTGTAAACATTTTTAGCCCTATTAATTTTCATTTTTGGCATTGTTGAATTAATGCTGTGTTCTCCATGTTACCAATGCTTCCTTTGTCTGGCTGGTGTGTGCATGTGGGTGTTTGCCACATGCCACCATTTGCCTTTGTTTCCCACACCATGTGGCCAGGGGCCATTTCGTATAGTCAGCATCCATAGACCTGGTTGTGTTCTTTGATTTCCAGGCCTCCTGCTTCTTGTTGTGACCATGTGGATGGCAGCCATTTTGCGTAGTCAGTCAGTGTGCTTTTGCCATAGGTCTACATGTGTTATTTGTTTGTGGCCATGCTTGCTTGCTGGTTTTTGTTTGGCATGTACTTTTTCTTCTTTTTTAAAGAAAGAATTTTGAGTAGTTCACTACATTATCTCTATGTTTTTAATACATTAGTAATATTGATTTAATGCTCTATGTGGCCTAGTCTGCCAATGGGCCTTCCAGCCAGTAGGCCTAGTGCTAGTAATGGGTGCATGAAACACCTTTTTATGTGGTCTCTTTTGAATTTAAACATAATTTAGGCCATGGATGGCATTTGATTATAATACAAAATGTGCTTTTTGTGACATTTCACATTTTTCTTTTTCCTGCAAAAAGTGTATAGGAGGGGCAATGCCTTTGGAGGATATGTGTTGTTGCAAATATTTTTAGCTCTGTTAATTTTCATTTTTGGCATTGCTGTATCAGTGCTGTGTTCTCTGTGTTACCAATGTCTCCTTTGTCTGTCCAGTGTGTGTGTGTGTTTCCCATAGGCCACAATTTGCCTTTGTTCCCCATGCCATGTGGCCAGGGGTCATTTTGTACAGTCAGTGTCCATAGACTTGCATGTGTTCTTTGTTTTCCAGGCCTCCTGCTTGTTGTTGTGGCTATGTTTCTGGTGGCCATTTTGCATAACCAGCCAGTGTGCTTTCCTCTTAGACCTGCATGTGTTCTTTGTTGTGGCCATGCCTTATTGCTGGTTTTTGTTGTTGTGACCATGTGGCTGGCGGCCATTTTTTATATGCAGTCAGTGTGCTTTTGCCATAGGTCTGCATGTCTTCTTTGTTAGCGCCATGCATTCTTGCTGGTTGTTGTTGTGACCATGTGGTCAGTGACCCTTTTGTGTAGCCAGACAGTGTGCTTTTGCCATAGGCCTGCATGTCTTCTCTTTGTTCCCAATGCCTTCTTGCCCAATTTTGTCATTGTTGATGGCTATGTGGAAATGCAGCCATTTTGTGCATCCAGCCAGTGTGGCCCTATGCTACAGGTTTGCATGGATGGTTGATGGTTGAGAAATGAGCTAGCAGTATAATAAATGATATATGCATGATAATAATTTTACTTTATTTGATATTTATCTTTTTTTAGTTGTACTTTTTAAAATTCTAGTTTATTTAAAAAATGTATTTAATTTTTATTTAATTTTACGTTTTAGTTCTATTTTTAAATTATTTTTTCTATTTGTTTAATTTTTATTAAAATATTGTATTTAAATTTTTTTGAATTACATTTCAAAAACCTTTTTAACCATTTTCGTAACAGCTGGCATCAATGAATCAATCCCTGGGCCCATGTCTACTATAGGTGCACACTGCACAACACCATTCATTGTCTAGGGATTATTCCATTGTTATCATTTGTCAGTTGCACCTCGCTGAGTGCCACATCCCATGGGATGCACATAAAGCAAACAGTTACATCTGTATGTTGTTGTTGCTCTTTGTTATCCTTCCTGGGTCTACACATCATTAAAGTTTATGTAGGAGTGGTTTTACGAATAGGAAGTGGATACACTGTATTGTTTATTATTTATAATAACTAAAGTAGCCAGTAACCATACTAAATGATACAGTTGGTTTGTACTACTAATTTAAATGTGACAATGCCATGTTTAACTGATGTTCTTCTTCCTTGTTTTCTTTTAGATGCATAAGAGACAACATCACCCACAGTACTGCCAGTCAGAAGGCTTGTGCATGACTTGACGCGTGACCAGATATCACGAACATCTCTTCAACTTGTGATCAGGGTCAGATTGGTAACGTGGGCACTTGGGAATTGCCCAAGGGGCCGGTAGACGAATTCCAGCTTGGGGCTGATTTTTTGAGCAGCCTGGGGGGCCGATGTGGGCGGTTTCTGCATTGTTCGGATGCTGCCAGCGGCCCAGTGGGTGCCTGAGTGGCCTATCTGGAGGCAGATGGGTGTCCATTACCTCCCTTATATCAACGGGCATAGGTGTCACTCCCTTTCTCTTGCTGGGCTGGCCCATTCATGTATACATATTGAGCGGGGGAGGGGCCTGAGCAGAAGTGGTCTTGCTTGTTTTCTGGTGTGTTTCACCAGTGTAAACAAATCAGTGCCTTTTTTTTACCCCCCCTCATCCCATTTTTTGAATAAAATGTTGCGGAAGCCGTGTTTTGCGGAAAGGCAGTATGCAAATGTGGGCCACTTTTTTTAGACTGCCCGGGACGATTTTTAATCCCAATCCAACCCTGCTTGTGATGCTAAGTGCCAATGCCAACTGAAAGCTTCAAGATGGCCCCAAAAAAAAAGGTGCTACCAAGAAAGTGGCCAGTGATAAGAAGAAGGAGCTTACCACCACTGGTATGTCAACCCACACCTTTTTCAGGAAAAAAACCTGTGCCTGCCGCACCGGCCTCCTAAGAGCAAGCTGGGAGGAGCGGTCCCGCATCAGCGGACCCACCCCAACCTAAGACCAAACCCATGTGGGGAGTGGTTGTCACCTAATGGTTAGGGCGGTTGACCTCAAATCTGGGGAACAGTGTTCAAGTCTTGCCAACGGCGCTCAACATCCTGTGATCCTGGGCAAATCACGTAATCTTCCTGTGCCTAACAAAAAAATAATAATAATGTGTTCGTCTGTAACAAAACTGGGGTTCATGTAAGGTGTTCTGCTACCCGATAACTTCGGGTCATGTTCGCGCTATATAAACTCTGAAAAAAAAAATGTTTGTCACAGAGGTAGCCAGTCTAATCACATCAACGCCGACAAGCAGTGCTATTGAAGTTGACTTTCATTTTCACAAACTAGTACCCAACTCAGATAAGTGGCCAACAACAATAGCTGAAACCACCAATAGTAGTTCCTCCCAAAGTAGGTGCAGTTCAGGAGATTGAGCTTCATGCTGAGGAAGTACAGGAAGCTGCTCTTTCAGAAAATCCATTGCATTCCAGATCTCCAGCAAGAAAAAGGAGTGTTACTGAATCATCTTCTTCTCCATGACCCCATCTGATGATCTAGAGAACACTTGGATCCTCCCTAAGTCTGAGAGTGAGACACACCACGAGAGGCTATGGAAAAGGAAGGTTCCTGAAATCCTTAGACTTATGGACATAGATGAGGAGGATGACGACGAGCCAGTCATCAGGGATGTTAGCCCAGCCCCAGTGGAGACCGACTTTACCCCATCCCAAACTGTTGTGAGGGATGTGGCACCGCATATACCACCACTGCCAGTTGCCATATTTGCAAACTCCCGGCAACGACCTACATCCACAACCACTTCAGTAGAAGTAGGTCCTGTGGAGTGTCAAACGTCAAAACACCCACCTACTGCCAGTTCATTTGACATTAGCAGTGGCACCAGCGTCAGAAAGTGAAAATCCCAAGTTTTAGACTTCTTTACGGTTAGAAAGAAGGAGGTGAACATTACCATATGCTCCATTTGAGGAGCAAGTGTTAGTCGGAGTTAGCTTGGTACAAACTATGGTACTGGAGGTCAAACAACCCATTTGAGAAAACACTACACAATTCACTGGGAGGTGCACCTCTATCCCCAAAAATCTGCAAGTGTTATTAGTGAAGGGGTGAAAGACTGAGCTGGGAATTTGATCCGATCACGGTGGGAGGTGGAGAAGAGGAAGACAGTTTTGTTACCCAAAGCAGCCTTGTCCCCAGCAGTGCAGTAGTATTGCCCACACCAGCAATATCACAATGGCACGAGACTCAGGTTGAGACACCAAGGCAAGAGAGTACAGTGACTGCCCTGCTGAAAAGCACATTGAGCCTACCACTGTCTACTCTCAAGAACTCACCTGCATTAGTGGCACCAGAAAAGAAACAAGCATTGGCATAGCCAATAGGTCTCACCTTTGGAACCTTTTAAGTATTTAGTTATGCAGTACAATATCCTTGGTGCAACAACATCAGCTGTTGCATGTCTAAACACTTATAAGGTTCCAAAGGCGAGACCTATTGGCTATGCCAATGCTTGTTTGAAAGTAGAAGTCAGCCGCCTCTGTCTCCAGCTCCCCTGGGTGTATGACAGAAAAATAGAGACCTTATCTCTCTCTTTCGCTCACTCTTTTTCTGTCAGATAAAGACAGCGAGTGAATGGAAAGAGAGGGGAAGGGAGTGTAAATGGTTTGACCATATATGCCTGGGCTGCGGTTGCTTCCCAGTCCGCCAATGCCATGGCCCAACAACAGAGGACGATGACGAGAGCACTGGATTCATCGCAGTCTAAGAGACTGCACACATTATCTCAACACACATTTCCCTTTCACTTTAACTTTCTCGGAACACAATCGAGTTCAGAGCCTAAGTGCATTTGGAAGAGGCGAGAGTTCGCTCCGTTCTCAGTTTTTTTTTTGGAAGAGTCAACAATACTGTTTTTCTATAGGAAACCCTGCTTTCCCTTCTTCCTTCCTGCAGCAGTCAATGCTAGGCAACACGCTGCATTTCAAGAGGCCAGCCCACCCTCGAGAAGTCTGTTTGGCCTCGTGCTTCTCCCGCACTGCCTGTTGCTCCCTCACACTCTGCTGAATGGGGATGTTGTGATACTGTGTGCCAGGAGTTTGACTTGCAGTGGGGCTTTCTTCAAACAACACGACCCCTGACAGCCCAGCTGCAGCCCCGGTTGGGATGGCCAGCCCCCACAGGCTCGCTCTCTTTCTTCTCTTTCATCTAGGAGGCGGGCCGGGGGCAGGGCCATGGCGCCATCAACACCTGTTTCGTGAAGCTGACACCACGCATTTATCATCATTTCTGCAAATCATACCTGACCTGAGTAGGCGAGGCTCGCAGGAACCACTTCAAAGGGCCAAAGGATTAGCACAAAACGCCACGCAAGCCGCATGGAGGAGAACTGCAGAGTTGTGACAGTGGTATGGGAGTGCGAATATCTGTTACAACGCTGCCTCTCCTATTAATCTGATTTTAAACAACCATTTGTAATTTCAATAACAGCACTTCAGCGCCTCGTCAGGGGTAGTAAGTGCTATGTAAATTCAATTTCAATTCAACCAGTAAAATGCATTATTAGTCGAATTTATTATAAATTGGAAATTGACCCCTTTAAATTCATGATAAATGAACCCGTCAGTGGACCAACCCTGAGACTGAATGGTGTATGGCCTCCATCCATGGGCATGTTGCTGTTAGCAGCCACAAGGTGGCAGCACATCCCTAGTTCTGGATGGGGAAAGCCACACACAGCGTTTCCCTTGAGAGAGCGAGTAGGAGGAGCACCATCTGTTTGAAAGTTAATTACAAACAGATGGTTTGTTAGCTCGCTCCCGCAAGGGAATCGGCAAACGTGCACGTGTTGCCATTGAAAGCAATGCAATGAGTGCACGTTTTTTGCAGAAAAACCAAATCGATTTCAAGAGGTCTCCTTCTATGCAGCACATGCGCGTTGTGTAGGTGAGACCAAAAAATCAAGGCTACTATTCTTGGCATGTTTAGGCAGGAGGGGCAGTATGAACGGAACCACCTAACGGCATATTTGTACAACGCAAAGCTGGCTAAAATGTTAGCGCTGGACTCCTTCCCTTTTTAGGTCGAGCATTCGAGGTCTCTTGTATATACTTTAGTATATACTTATATGTGTATGTACTTTGTGGGCTCTGGAGATCAGCCCTAGGACTTGTCTGCTTCCGCTTAAGGACTTTTTTCTGATCAACTGCCTCTATTTAACTGTCTTGATAGAAAACGACCAATAGAGGTCAGTAAAATACCAGAATTACTTTCTGCAGAGGGACTTTCTTTTTTTAAATTTTTCTGGCAACTACCTCTATTTAACTTTCTTTTTAGAAAACGGCCAGCAGAGGTCAGTAAATTACCAGAATCACTTTAGCATCCTCTAGATTCCAGTCCATAGAAATTGTCTTGCACGAGCACCTGTAGACAATAATATTCTTTTCAAATCTTGTATTCTCAGTGATATGACCACTGAAGGCCCTGATTTTATATTAAAAATAGAGAGTTGGACCATACCATTTCCCGCTGAAAGGCAATATTTCTCTCCATGTGTTCCCATACCTGGTGTGTCACGCAGTTTGGTGCTTACTTTCCCTCTATGTTGAAGAACAGTAAATGTTTCAGTACCCAGGCTAATTTGCTGCATAGCTAAATTTAAGATCCCAAAGGCGAGACCGATTGCATTGCAAATGCTTGGTATTTTGTGGAAGGGGTGGGTTTTCTTGAATTTGTGGCAGCCACCTGTCCGAAATGGAAGGTTCCCAAAAGGTCCAATTTTGCCAGAGTTGCTTTTTCAGCGCTACATCGCGATGTGCTGGTATTGCTTGGACAAGCTTTGTAGCAGAGTGCTGTAGAAACTATCCTCCTGACGACAAACATATGGACCAGTTGCCAAGCCACTGATTACATGTTTATCACCACACACTGGATCTCTTTTGTTAGGGTTAGAAAAAAGATATCTGCAGGTGTTGACACTGCTGAGATTTTTAATGGCACTCGGAAGCATGCAACAGTAGCCATGTTAACCATGGAGAAATCCCATATTACTGCAAACATTTTGGAAGACTTTAACAACAAGGTTTCTGAATGGTTGTGACCAAGAGGTCTTGACATTGTGTTTGTTGCCACAGGCAATGGCAGTATATAGTTAAGGCCATGGCCAATGGTGGTTATTTCAGGGTCCTGTGTTTGGAGCACTGCATCAACATCATTGTACAGGACTTTCTCAAAAACAGAAGGCCAGGTAAGCAACTTACTGTCCACCTGCAGAAGAATCTGCATTCATTTAAGCCATTTATTTAAAACCTGGAAGCAGCTGAGGGTCATTCAGCATGATAATAGAATACCTGTGAAAGCACTCATACAGGAGGTGCCAACACGTTGGAACTTGACTTCTTACATGTTGCTACATATGTTTGAGCAGTACAGACCAATCAATGAACATGTCATGCAAAGAGGGGATGCAACTGTGAAAGGCATGATCATTGAGATGGCCCAATAGGGCCTAGTCAAATGCTTGACAGAGATGCTGCTTCTTTTTGAGGTGTTCACACGGGAAGTCAGCAAGGAGGACAGTGCCATGGGCCAAGCTATCCCGTTGTTGCACATGCTACAGGAACAGCTAAAGGAGGTGTCGATAATGTACGCAGGTGTGGAGGAAAAAAAGATGCGTAGGAGTTGGTGGAGAGCTTAATCCTTCGCTTATCTGTTAATACAAGGGTGAAAAGAAACATTGTGTCACCCAAACATTAAATCTGTGCCACAATTCTTGATCCACAGTACAAACCATTAATGTCTACTTTCATTCCATTTTCAGATGAGGATGTTGCAAACTACAAAACATCGATTGCTGAGCAAGCCAGTGTACTAGAAAAAGAACGGATGGGAATTAGAGGTCCACTCCTCCAGGACACAAGTTCTGTAGTGCAGCCATCAACCTCAGAGCATGGGGGCAGTGCTGTTGCCTCATAGCAGCCCAAACCAACAAGAACACCAGCAAAAACAGGAACAGAAACATCAGTCCAAAATCTGCATATGATTGTTTTCTAACAGCAGGGCTTATAAGTCCAGTGCGGAAGCAAAGGGAAAAGAGGCCGAGCAAGGTGGAGCACCAATGACCATTGAGTGGATGGTCTAGGCCTATCTGGATGACCCAACGGAGGTCTATCTTGATCAAAACCCATTGCTCTATTTGTATGAGAAGAGGCACCAATGGGCAGCTTTCAGAAGGCAGACAATAAACTATCTGGCATTCCTGGTAGCCGGTGTCTCAGCTGAGCGTGTTTTCAGTCCAGTCTCTCGCCCCAAAAGTGGAGAAATGAACCATGATTAAAATGAATCAGCACTTTATACCACCGGATTACTCCATACCTTAAGTACGATAGGGGGAAGATGAGGGAGACTCAGGTCATGGAAGTAGTTAGCTGTACTACTTCTGGGCGAACAACTTGAGTTTACTTCCATAACTATTAGGCCTGGGTCACCAACCATAGAACTTTCTCTCTCTATCACTGATCTGCTTTGACGCCCAAAAAGAAAAGATATTGCTAGGGGAACATTATTTTTTTTAATGTATTTATGTCTAGCTGCCTAATACAGACCCACCGTCTTAAACACATTTTATTGCCGGATTGGAGTTGCACCAGTGTGCAGTGACGAAGTCCCCCCAAACTCTTTTCCCTCATGGGAATTGGAGATACATCTCTGTGCCTGCCTCCATCCCGTGCCTATCTATCCTTTCCTAGATTATTCCCCTAGTCAGACTGCCCTATATTATTTGACTTACAAAACTTGCCAATGTCTGTTTCATGAAGCAATGGATCGTCAATATACCACGGTTACATTGCCTGAATTAGAGGAACAGGTAAATGGTATGCATTACACGCTGAGTGATTGTTGTTTGTGAGTGTGTTGAGATGATTCATGTGGTGGCAGGCTGTAACACTGGGTGTCTGTTTATCTGTAACTATTAAGCTTGGTTGTGTATGTGATGATTTACAATGTTGGTGGCCGAATGGTGGCGGTTGTCATTTTTTTCCTAAAGGTGATTTTTCCCTTCCTCTTTTACACTTAGTGAGATTTGTTTGCTGGGTTCAGAGTGCTTTGTTTTCTAGTTCACAGTCCTCAAAGACATGACCAGTCCCTTTAGCTAACAACAAACACAAATCTAGGTTACACAAAAAAAACTACTCAATGTCTCTTGCTATTCATTAACAGCATTGCACTACAGGTCGATCTCTCTCATTTGAGTGAGGACTGGAGTTGAACATATAGTTATTCGGAATCAGGAGGATGATGGAAGGACTCGGGATGCGTGACTACTTCATCAACTGCCAGAAGGAGCAAATTATCATCAGCTTCACAGAAACCCAACATGGTGATGGTGAATAGAGGCCTACTCAACTCTGTGGACTGGGGAGAGTTGCATTAGTGACTTGATTTTAGGAAATGCAATGTTTCTGAGTGTGTGTGATGGCTGGCTCTAATTTGAAACTATGTGGTGGTGGTGTTTGGATGAGGAGCCTGTTGTAGGTAACTAAAGACAGACATGTGGTGATTATCACATTATGCCCTAGCTAGGATACATATATTATGATGATGATCATGACAGTTGTGAGTTTGATCAGCCCGATACATGAGGCCACTTGTCTGAGACTGTTAGTTGTTTTAATTGCTCTCCCATAATTGTTCGCACATCAGTGAATAAATGAATGATTGCAAAGGACTACTCTCTCTTGCTCTACCTCTGAGTGTTCTTGGTGAACTCTCATGAAGTTTCCCTTCTGTCCTTCCCCATGCTGAGTCTACAATATCATTTTTCTTTTACAATCTGCAGGCCTTCTCTCTCCTGCACAAAAGGCAAAAGCACCATAACACTGAAGCTTACCTTACTAGTTGGCAATACAGTATCATTTTTATTTCAATAATAATCATTTCTTAGAACTGTATGTGTTGTGTGCTTCACTCCTACATAATTTGAATTTACTATTTTCAAACCTAGATGATGGAACATTTAGACATAGTAAAACCTGGGTCTCTCTGGGGCTATCGGACTGTTTCCATTTCATTTAATTTAACTGTGTCTCATCTCATAGTCATCCCTTAATTTTCTTTTCCTCCCACAATAGATTGATGATCACTGGCTGCTCATTGCAGAGATGACTATTGTCTGTGTAGTGTTTGTCTTTGTCATACCTTTCCCCAAATCCTCTCTCCCATCCATTCATCAAACCCCTAATCCTCTTCCTCCAAGCTGTGTGATTTTTTGAGGTGTGACTTAATAACTTACACCATTATTGATCACACACTTGGTAAAGTCAACACCAACTCAGGGTCGGCAGCTCTAAGTAAAGCTCATTTTGGCCACAATTACCCACCCACGGATGAAAACAGTGTTCGATATTTTCTGAAGAACATCATTGCCAGCATCATCATTCAATGAACTACAGCAGAGGCACCCTGAATATTTCAATTATGTGAGGACGAGGTCAGGGAATAAACTGTAAAGAACAACAAAACTTCCTACACCTATCTCATTCAATATTAGGCGCTATGTCCATATGATAAGGCAAAACCCACAGTCAACAGTGTACAAAAATAGATCCATTCATTTATTTAATAATCTTTTCATTTTTTCATTTTCAGAAAGACATATACATGTATTTTTTAGACTGTATATTGATATATAATACACATTACATCACAGTAATAAGATAAAATTATAACTTATCTTCAACAACCCACACCATGATGACATAAATAAAAAACACACATACAAAATACAATACAAAAACTGAGACACTGAACATCAGAAATAGCTAAGGGAAGAAAGTGTTGTTATTAAAAACAATAAACCATAAAATTATACACAAGACCAGCGCCAACGCGCGTTTCGGAGATCCTATATAGCTTATAAAGGCTCCTTCTTCAGGGCGTGTATGATAGGTCTTTCAAAGGGCAACAACTACAAGACATAACTTCATGTCCAACGTCATACGGTGAGGGTACAAATTCAATATTGACAACCGTAGGTTTGGAAGAAGGGCTTTAAATGGAAGCACCAGACATAGGGCAACTTCACTTGATGTATTTGTTATTTGAAAAGAACCAACTAAGTTGACAGAAAGGTAAAGGCGATATAGGGGCCAGGAGTAGATACCGGCCTATAGCGCGTCTAAGTTGAGCTGTATGCTGCGGACCCCGGAGGCTGATTTTCTGGACTTTCCGTCATTCTTTGCCCTTGTAGATTCTATGAAGGATCTCTAGCTTTCAAACTCGAGTGGATGATTTACGCGTACGGACCTTACATTGGGAATTGCTCCATTATTAATCTGCCCAAACATAGAGCGTGTCACCTGCAATATTGACATTGTGACACCCGATATCTATATCCTGTCACACTTCTACGGGTCTGCACAGCTCAACTTAGACGCGCTATATGGTTTATTGTTTTTAATAACAACACTTTCTTCCCTTAGCTATTTCTGATGTACAGTGTCTCAGTTTTTGTATTGTATTTTGTATATGTGTTTTTTATTTATGTCATCATGGTGTGGGTTGTTGAAGATAAGTTATAATGTTATCTTATTACTGTGATGTAATATGTATTATATGTATCAATATACAGTCTAAAAAATACATGTATATGTCTTTCTGAAAATGAAAAAATGAAAAAAATATTAAATAAATGAATGGATCTATTTTGGTACACTGTTGACTGTGGGTTTTGCCTTATCATATGGACATAGCGCCTAATATTGAATGAGATAGGTGTAGGAAGTTTTGTTGTTCTTTACAGCATCATCATTCAGGCATTGTGTTGCGTCAAAGCTTACCCTTGTCCATTTCAGAGTTTGAGTTTGCTTCATTTTATAACTTTTACTAGCTTACCATTGTTCTGAATAATTCAATTTAGCATTGCTTATTATATTTTCTCTATTGTCTCTCTTCACGTGTAGTAGTAGTCTAATCTGGTGACTGCCTCAATTGTTTGTAAAGCTTTCATATAATAATAAATAATCCATTAGCTCTGTTTTTATTTCAATTTAGTTAGTTCCTTGCGATGAATAGTCCTTATCCTACAGTTTGAGTTCACCTAGGAGGCAGTGGGACCTCGTCTCTGATGCCTTCTCTACTATCACCACCATTGCACTTCAGCAAACCATGCAACCCTGCTTCATCTATTCAGGTAAGAGAACTGTGGAGCATTGTTGTACTGCAATATAGACAATGAAAAATCACCCCTCCCCTCCTTAGGGGTCAATATAGTTGCAGACTGCGGAGACTAGGAGGAGAGTACTAGGACAAGGGTACTACATAACTAATTTGTTATACACTATCATCGGATTTTAAAAACAGGCTGCGGCAAAGGCAGCAGTGCAAAGTAAGCCACCCCAAAAAAGATTTAAATCATAATGTAAATTTATGAAATATTTATACCCCTATCAATATAAACTAAACGCACAATTGGCCCACCCCTCTCCCCAAGCAAATCTTCCCGTCCCCAACCAATGTCCCAAAAGAAAGTTGTGTCCAAACTGAAGTAAGGCCCAAAATTAAATTGTACATAAAAAATCCAAATGACGCAACTCCCACATTCCCACCCTCTCACCCACCCAAAAAACGATTAAAAAAGGGGCAGAAGAGGGCACTAAAGACGGGTCAGGAGCTTCTTTAGGTGCCCTTCCATCAGTGCCTGCCTGGCTTCAGAGCGCACCTGCCTCTGTATAACACAGCTCTGAAATGAGTAGAAATAGTTAGGAATGGGCAGCAGGCGGCTGCCATTGGACTGTGGCACTAGAGGACTGCAGGCACTGGGATCTGGCTGGGGCGCTGTGCATCGGCAGCTGTTGCTGCCTCCTCCTCCTCCAAGATCACCAGCCGCTGGTATTGTTCCCTGATGCCTTCTGTTTCCTCTGCTGCATCTGGGCTGCTATCTCCTGCCTGTCAGGACCAGGAGAATTAGCTGCAACAAGAAAGAAAAAAGACAGATTGTAAACAATGCTCTTAGAAAAACACATACTGTAGTGGCACAGTAGCAGTACATTTGCTAGTATCCTCGGGGAATTCAATTTTGATGTGATTAGAGTTTTAGACATTATGCACTATGGAGTACCCAAGAATTCTTCTCTCTCTGGCTGTGCTAAATTAATGAATGCATGCTAGCTCAGCTGGCGCCCTAGTCATACTCGAGTTACTTTGCTACTGTCTGCAGGTGTGGCAGCTGTAATAAATCATATTTCTATGCCCATGCTCTGACCAAAATGCCTTTCAATTTTACCCTGACTACAAGGCAGATGAATACTATGAATGAGATACATCACGTGAGCTACTACAAAATCAATCATGCAGCCATCCGTCTGTCTGCCATAAGTAGACAGTGGGAAAAGTGATGCACTACAGTACAGGGAAAGGATTAAGGAACAGGATTTTGCATTTGGCACACTGATCACAGACTAATCCAGCCACAAAAGTCAAGACACTTACTCTTAGTCCCACTTTACTCCCTGGCATCACCCTCCGGCACCACAATTTGAAATTACATTTTTACAACAAAACAGATTTGCTTGGCACTAAGGAAACAAATTATTAACTTACTCTAATGAGGTGAGTTAAAGGGATTAGGTCGGGTATGTAGATATTTTACTGATCATCACGTGCCTAAGATTTGGCTAGTTGTGAGTCACTGGTTGGCAAATGTTGAAAGGGGAAAATGTGGACAGACGTAATCCGTTATGGAAGCCATAATAAAATATATCACTTGGCCAGTAGAATGTGGTGCATCTGGGGTGACGTGGGTCCCATGCTCTCCATGCCACTGGAGTCAAGCTATCCTGGCTGATGAGGGTTGAAAGCCCGAAACCGGTCCTAGGCTGGAATGGCATGGTGAGCATAAAACGATGGATTTAGCCCCAGATCTCTGTACTGGGGTAATTTATGACATTATTCTGCATTCTGTCCATCAATTGTTCTTTTTGCATTTGTCACCCCAGGTGGGACGGGTATGCCCAGACGTGGGTCCCGTGCTCTCCGTGCCACTTGAGTCAAGCTATCCTGGCTGATGAGGGCTGAAAGTCTGAAACCGGTCCTAGGGTGCTTGTTTCCAGTCCAGGAAAGACCTGGCTTGGCAGTTCGGGCTGGACTGTTCCAATTGGGCGCAGGGACAAGACTGATTTGCATATGGCTGGGTCCAAACTGAAATGGCATGGTGAGCAAAAAAACAATGGATATTTATATAGCGCGTAGCTACCCGGAGGCCTCCTAGCGCTTAAAGACGGCAATTAGAGCAAAAAAGAAAGGGTCATTGGAAAGCTGAGGGAAAAAGGTAGGTTTTAAGATGTATGCGGAAGAGACCAATGTTGGGTTCGCTACGGAGCGTGAGGGGGAGAGTGTTCCACAGATTGGACGCATTTAGAATGAAGGACCGTCCGCCCCATTTTGCTCTACGGACTTTTGGGGGCGCGGTAAGGAAGGTGTTACTGGACCGAAGGGCCCTAGTCGGTTGGTAAGGTACGATCAAGCATTGAAGAATTTGTGGGCCATGTTTCCAAAAAGCTTTGTGTGCTAGACACATGGCCTTAAACTGAATCCTAGCACGGATGGGCAGCCAGTGTAGGGACCTCAGGGCGGGTTTGGCTGACTGTCTGCGAGGGATCTGTGCCAGGTGACGTGCCGCACAGTTTTGGATCACCTGTAGTTTATTTAATGTGGATTGGGGAGCGCCAAGATAGAGTGCGTTCCCGTAGTCTAGGCGGGATAAGATTAGTGCCTGGACCATGATTCTCCCGGCTTGAAAAGGAAGTAGGGGGAGAATTTTTCTGATCAGGCGTAACAGACCGAAACATATGGCTGAGAGCTTCGTGGTCTGATAGTTGAAGCTGAGAGTATTATCAAGCCAAATGCCTAGACTTTTGATTTGGTGCTTTGGAGGTGGCAAAGGTCCCATGCAAGGGGGCCAAGAGATGGGGGAAGAGGGCGAGGGTGACTTTCCCAGGAACATGAGTTCGGATTTTTCCCCATTTAATTTGAGGTGTGAACGGTGTATTCAATGTGCGACTGCCTCTAGACAGAGGCGAAGAGTGTCCGATGAACCCTCCGGATGGTTAAGGGCCACCACTAGCTGGGTATCATCGGCATTGGTGATTATTTTGATGCCGAAGGGAAGTACTACCTCAGCTAGGGGGGCCATATAAGAGTTAAAGAGGGTGGGACTAAGAGAGGATCCCTGGGGGACCCCGCACTTAAGAGGCCATTGCTTGGAGGTGGTTGTCCCTTCAAATACCTGATAACAGCGGTCCTCTAAGAAGGATTGAAACCAGGTATGGGCATTTTTCCTGATCCCCAGGTTGGAAAGCCTATCGAGCAGAATGTTGTGGTTAACAGTGTCAAAGGCGGCACTGAGGTCGAGCAGAATGATAGCTGCTGATCCGCCCTGGTCAAGAAGTTTCCTGGCCTCTTCCGTAACAGCCAGTAGTGCAGTTTCTGTACCTAGCTGAGGACGGAAGCCTGTTTGAGAGATATGCAGTAAGTTGTTAGATTCAAGGTAATTAACTAAAATGGAATTGATGTGGCGTTCGGTCAATTTGCTCAGCCACGGAAGAAGGGAAATGGGTCGATAGTTGGCCAGGTTTGAAGGGTCCAGATTAGGTTTTTTCAAAAGCGCTCTGACCTGGGCGCATTTCCACGCGTGGGGAACTCTACCAGAGATGATAGAAGAGTTCAGTATATTCACAATGACCGGGCCAACCATGTGTAAGACCAGGGCTAATTGCTGCGGGGGGGCAGGGTCAGTAGGGGAGCCAGATGTAACACTGGAGCAAAGAGTGTCCAGAGTTTTAGTGTCAAGCAGGGGGAAATTCTCCAGGGTTTTTGACGACTTTGAACTAGGACTGGGGTCTGAAAAGTCGGACACATAGGGCGAAAATGACTGGCATATGATCTGAATTTTTTGGTTAAAAAATTCTGCCAGCTTGTTGCAGTGGAGGGAGTGGTCCTTGATTTTAAGAGGTTCAGTAGGAACAGATGAGAGGGATTTGGCAATTTTGAAAATTTCCCTGGGAGCAGAGGCGGCGGCATTAATCTTCTCCGCATAGAAGCGTGTTTGGGTGGATTTGATCTCTGATTTATAATGTTTTATTGCTTCTTTATAATCATGTTTCCTGTCAGCCTCATAGTTCTGTCTCCAGCTTCTTTCTAGGCGTCTACATGATTGCTTTAGTTTTCTCAGACTAGGGGTGTACCAGGGCGCCGATTTCTCCCTAACTTTTTTTTGTGCTGGAACCTTAGGCAGAAATGAATCTAGCGAGTTACAGATCCAAAAATTAAATTTATCATTCGCTAGCTCAGGGTTGGGGTCATAGGTAGGTTTGCTGATGGCTAATTTAGTGGACCAAGTAGTGGTCGAGAGCTTAGCCCATTGTCTCTGCAGTGTGTTTATCGGTGGCTGGGGGGGGGTGGAGTGCGCGGGCTCCCAGACCATAGGCACTAAGAAGTGGTCAGACCACGGGAGTGGGATGGGAGTAGCCACATACAGATTATGTACATTGCTAAAAACAGGGTCAAGAAGGTGGCCTTTATCATGGGTTGGACACGGACTCTTTTGAATAATTTGTAAGGCAGAGAGGCCAGTAGCCAACTCTATAGTAGTGGGGTTCGAGACATCGTCCAGATGAATGTTTAGGTCACCGAGCATGGTAAAGTTAGAGAGATTTATAGCTCGTTCTGCCACAAATGATGGGAGGGACGAGAGAAATTGACCCAAGGGGCCGGGAGGTCGGTAGATCAGAAGGCCGGAAAAGGTGCATATAGGGGAGAATTCCAAGGTGAACTGCATGCTTTCGCAGTCGGGAAGGCCGTCTGAGGGGAAGCTGCGGCAGCTTATAAATGCTTTATATATTATATCTAAGCCTCCGCCTTTGGCAGTTTTCCGGTCCAACCTGCAAATACGGTAGTCCAGAGGAAGAGTCTGGACAATATCCGGTGCAGAGTTGTCGTGGAGCCAGGTTTCAGTTAAAAATAAGACGTCAGGTTGACGATCTTCTAGAAGAAGATGAAGTTCTGTGGAGTGTCTGGGCAAGGAGCGGCAGTTTAGCAAAAGTAGCGTGAGAGGTGGGGAGGGCGTATGTAATTTTTTGAGAGGGGATAGCAGTGAAAAGTGACAAGAGGAACAGGTGTATTGCGTGGCAGGATTAATAGAGTGGGCGCACTTAACGGGTGTGGGGCCCCTAAGAGCTTTAAGACGATGTCCACTATAACGGATACTGGGGTTGCCACCGTCAAGGGTTCTGGCCCCTGGTCCCGGTCGGTCGCGGACGGGCGCAGACGGGCTTGCCTTTGGCGCGCCCGCTGTGCGCGTCTGCTGCGCGACTGTGAGTGCATCTAGATAAGTGCCGGGTCAACGCGAGCGAGGAGCGCTGATTGGCTGACTGTGGAACCGGAAGTAACCTGCCCAAGGAGTGTCTCCGGCCAGCCCTCCGCTCAATGGCACAAACCAAGTCGGACCGGGGCTTCGGAGCACTCTGTGCAGGAGGTGAGTTAAAGTGCAAGGAGCAAGGCACATGAATAACAATTTAGCAGCACAGTAAATGAAACGTATTAAAATGGTTAAAAACGGCCCATATGGGGTAGATTCTGAGTATTAAAAAAGATTAGTTACAACAGCTAGCGGCAGCACCTCTTCAGTTCAGGCTCTGCGCGCGTCCGCTGCGCGACTGTGAGTGCATCTAGATAAGTGCCGGGTCAGCGCGAGCGAGGAGCGCTGATTGGCTGACTGTGGAACCGGAAGTAACCTGCCCAAGGAGTGTCTCCGGCCGGCCCTCCGCTCAATGGCACAAGCCAAGTCGGACCGGGGCTTCGGAGCACTCTGTGCAGGAGGTGAGTTAGAGGTGCAAGGAGCAAGGCACACGAATAACAATTTAGCAGCACAGTAAATGAAACATATTAAAATGGTTAAAAACGGCCCATATGGGGTAGATTCTGAGTATTAAAAAAGATTAGTTACAACAGCTAGCGGCAGCACCTCTTCAGTTCAGGCTCTGCGCGCGTCCGCTGCGCGACTGTGAGTGCATCTAGATAAGTGCCGGGTCAGCGCGAGCGAGGAGCGCTGATTGGCTGACTGTGGAACCGGAAGTAACCTGCCCAAGGAGTGTCTCCGGCCAGCCCTCCGCTCAATGGCACAAGCCAAGTCGGACCGGGGCTTCGGAGCACTCTGTGCAGGAGGTGAGTTAAAGTGCAAGGAGCAAGGCACACGAATAACAATTTAGCAGCACAGTAAATGAAACGTATTAAAATGGTTAAAAACGGCCCATATGGGGTAGATTCTGAGTATTAAAAAAGATTAGTTACAACAGCTAGCGGCAGCACCTCTTCAGTTCAGGCTCTGCGCGCGTCCGCTGCGCGACTGTGAGTGCATCTAGATAAGTGCCGGGTCAGCGCGAGCGAGGAGCGCTGATTGGCTGACTGTGGAACCGGAAGTAACCTGCCCAAGGAGTGTCTCCGGCCAGCCCTCCGCTCAATGGCACAAGCCAAGTCGGACCGGGGCTTCGGAGCACTCTGTGCAGGAGGTGAGTTAAAGTGCAAGCAGCAAGGCACACGAATAACAATTTAGCAGCACAGTAAATGAAACGTATTAAAATGGTTAAAAACGGCCCATATGGGGTAGATTCTGAGTATTAAAAAAGATTAGTTACAACAGCTAGCGGCAGCACCTCTTCAGTTAGGGCTCTGCGCGCGTCCGCTGCGCGACTGTGAGTGCATCTAGATAAGTGCCGGGTCAGCGCGAGCGAGGAGCGCTGATTGGCTGACTGTGGAACCGGAAGTAACCTGCCCAAGGAGTGTCTCCGGCCAGCCCTCCGCTCAATGGCACAAACCAAGTCGGACCGGGGCTTCGGAGCACTCTGTGCAGGAGGTGAGTTAAAGTGCAAGGAGCAAGGCACACGAATAACAATTTAGCAGCACAGTAAATGAAACGTATTAAAATGGTTAAAAACGGCCCATATGGGGTAGATTCTGAGTATTAAAAAAGATTAGTTACAACAGCTAGCGGCAGCACCTCTTCAGTTCAGGCTCTGCGCGCGAATGCAGAATAATGTATGACATTATTCTGCATTCTGTCCATCAATTGTACTTTTTCCATCTGCTTGGCTGGCGCATTCACTGCTGGCCCCAGCACTGGTGGTCGGTGCAGATACAAAAAACATTACACATTTTTTAGAAGCCAAATACATTTCCCCCTATTATCTTTTATAGCAAAATACAACCACAATACATCACTACAATTCAGTTAAAGTATCTTCTATCAAAAATATCACGTTGGACATTTTGTTGGTGGCAATTTTTGAAAAGACAGGTAGTCAAGACAAGTAGTAACATTCTGTAATGGAGTGGCAGAGCTATTGCTGAATGTGAGTTTTTGAAAAGAAATAAAAGGGTGGAAAACTGGACCAATGGTCTTGGTTGGCAAATGCACGGTCATCATCAACTGCTGGCATACTATAATAAATAATACATACACAACATTGGGACATCCAACATGACCACGGCAACTCTCTCATTTTACTGGTTGAGCATGAGCAAGTAAAAGAAAGTCTTTTCATCTTAACAAACATGCGTAGAATACCTTACTTGAGCATGCAAACTTCAGGGCACAGTAATAGTATGTGATCAGTAGGTTCTCTGAGTCTTACAGTACCACCACTAGGCAGTCCACAAGATATATAGGGGGAGAGGGAAAGCTGACTGACAAAGCAGAAGAAAGGAAGCTACAGAGAGACTAATACAAAGACAGTTTGAAGTAAAGTACAGAAACTTGAAATATAGAAAATATTTAAATAGGATAATGCATAGATAACAAAAATTTTGAAAAAGATGGATCAAAGAGGATTTGGAATTTTTGGGGGGGATGGGCGAAATAATTCAAAATAAGGATTGGTAAAAGTTTGGGAAATAAATATTAATGTTAACAACAGGCGGACTTACTGGGGCCAGCAGAGCCATCAGCCACGGAACTTTGGGAGGCACTTCTAGCTCCCTCACCCGCCTCATCAGCGCTTTTCTTGCCCCTGAATGCTAATGTAAAACATAAAGACAAGAAAATGAAAAATAAATGGTGGCAAATAAATAAACTCTCCAAAAATAGTTTTTGGCAGGAAAAGGCAAGCGCAATAAAATTGAAGTTTTCTAAATCAGATCGACTGATAGTATTGTGGACCGTCCTATTCCAAATTTCCTAAACCTACCTAATCCTTTTACAAATTTACTAAACTAGATTTGGAATTACTAATAAGTTGCAGCAAATGATGTTTGCTTCCCATCTCATTCACAATCTCTCAACCCCCTTTGACAGGCCAATTCACTAAGTCTGAATTTTTCGTTATATAGATGGACTCATGCATACACATCACTGGGAACCTGCTTGACACTGTACGAGCTACAAAACAATACAGTCTCTAAGAAGTGAGAGAACTTGCTAACTCACTTATACTAACTACAACTATCTTAATGACAGAACAAAGGAGGCTCTGCATTACTTCTTAAATAATCAGCCCAAGCGTGCGCCAACAAGTACGATTAGGTAGCGCCGAGCACCCATCTAGAATAACAAGCACATAAGATTTGTAAACTTAACTTACCTGAGTGTGAGCAGTATGCTTGCCATTTGGGAAACATTTTTAGTAAAGAATACAGGTAATAATATTAATTACTCACTGAACCCCGTAACCTCAACACCTAGCAGGTGCAGCAGGCCCTGATCTCAGTCTACGACATCAGATCACCGATGCCTCTGCCGTTTCAGGGTGCGCTGGACTCCAGAGCAACGGTGCACTGCCCAGTGCATGTCCTCTCACCACTGCTGACACTTACAGAATCCATAACCACTACCAGGCCTGCCGCCTGCTGCCAGGGGGAGGGGTTGCGACGCTGGACATAAAACACTAGCGCTGCCACCTCCACCTCTGAAAATAGGGCATGGGCTGCACCCCTTCCTGTTGCCCATTCCGCGAGTAAAACACAAGGAGATGATGGACGGAGTGCTGAAACCTTTCATACACTCCCCCCTCCAGTCAAAGATCTGGGTTGAATCCATCATCGTGCTCTAGCTCACTTTGCCACCTCAGTTCAGACACAGCTATATACAAATCAGTCTTGACCCTGTTCCCATTCTGCAAGGAAGAAGGCTGCTTCCCGCCTAATTTTGGCACCCTGCTCTGCCATTGCACTGGGGGGTAAGAGAGAAATAAGAGAAACTGGAAAAAGAAGAAAGGAAGGGAAAAAAAACGGAAGCAAAGCAAAAAAAAGTACAAAACACATTTTTATTTGAAAACACATAAAAAAAACACACACAAAGACAAAAGGTAAGATAATAAATAGAAATGCGGGAAAATAAGTGTTAGAAGGGAATAATTAAACAACTTCAGAAAGGATTGAAAAAGTAGGCCCCAGCGCCATAAATGGACTGAAAATAAGATGCCCTCCCCATGCGAACTGCATGGTGCAGTTCGTGCGAGATTTCTGTGTGTGAACGCAGTTCACATTGACCTATACGTAAATGTCACACGGATGGGGAACTCACATCGGGTGCCACCAGCGCTGAAACCAGCCTTGCTCTAAACTCTTTAACTTGCTAAAATGGGCCAAAAAATTGGTGTTTCTCGCCACAAATATGTAAGTAATAAACAAATTTATATGAAGAGTGCGGCATTCTCACACATGCACACCCTTCAAGTGGTCCTTTACAATATCCAAACCTGGATGAAGGAATTTTCCTCAAGTTCTTCTCTACTAAGCAAACAAAATACGACAAAGTTAACCTGCTGAGACATCTAAATATTGCAGAATATTCTCCCGCTCTTTCACCTACTCTCACCCCTTGGAATCACATTGGAGTCCTTCCTACAATACCTCATGTAACCAAATACCTAAAATGTTAAATTTTCACCTACAGGTTCTGAAAAAAATATATAAACACTCTTGAAAACTAACGTCCTGTAAACTGCAGCTCTCACTCAAATTCTTTGAAGTCTGGACTTCATTAATATCATTCTGGCAACCCCCTAAACCCCATCTCCACCTGTCCTCACACCTCTCAAATCTGTCTTTTGTGCCATAGCCAGATTTCTATCCTTGAAATTTGTCCACATCCCTCCAAAACAAATTGAGCTACCAGCGGTTCTAATCGAGGTCAGAATCAAATTTAAACTGGGCCTATTGAGATCAAAATCAAATTTTAACAGGGCATTGTATACAGAGCAGTCCAGTCAAGATCCCCACCTTTCCTTGCCAATCCACTAAATATGTATGGTGGTACGTGAAACCTCAGTAGCAATGACAGCATTCTTGTGAAAATCCCCGTATACAGCAACTACCATGTCTTGCATCAGTCATTCTCCAGAACTTCCTCTCTCCTGAGCGCTTGACCTGCCTAAATGAGGATCTTCACTACTTCTTCCATCTTCTAAAGTCTCATCTTTTTAGACTGTAACTGACTCATTGATTCTGTTGTAATGTAGTTTTGGATGTATTTAACTTCCCTTACTCTATCTTACTCTTAAAATGTTCATTTGGATAGTTGGGTTCTCTCTCCGCACCTACTACTAAACTTCCACCACAGCCTTCTCATCTTCCTATTCTCTTTTAAAAAAAATATTTTTATTTAGTGCATGATTACAATGTTGCAAATAGCGCATCAACATTCAATCAGTTTAGGAGTACAAAGCATATGTCACACATGCTGGTAGCATATACCAACTATTCAAACAACCTGTTATAAAAATAATTAATAAAAAATCAGCAACTTTTCATCATGCACACATTTTTCAAGTTTCCTACCCCATCTCCCACCCCTCCCACCCCGGGGTTAGGCACACACTTGAATATAATTGATGTCAGAAAAGTTAAGCCAGAGATTGCTTTGAGCCCAATACTACCTCTCGAGCCATCTTGTCAAAGGTTCCCAAATCTTTAAACCTTTCGAGCGGGACCGTGTACCACTTTTTTCATAGATGGCTTTTTTAAAGTTATAGTTTGCCACTAATCGTGTTAGCCATTGGTGATAACCGGGGGGGGTGGATCAAGCCAGTATGAGGCTAGGCAAAGTCGGTATATCGCCATGCCTATGAAAACCAAATACTCTCCCGGCTTGCCTTAGATCTCCTGATCTACCCCAAGGCAAATCAGGGAGGAAGAAAGAAGAACATGCTTCTCTAATACTTCTTTTAAAAAAATTGCGATCTCAAGTTTTAAGTTCCTTAATATGTCTCAAGAGGCAAACATGTGATTAAGATCCGCCTGATACAAAGAGCATCAGGGACAAAAAGTCCCTCTCCCCGTCCCCCATTTCGCAATCCTTTTTCGGAGTATAATACAGCGAAAAGCAGGATTTATAATACTGGGCTTGCAGCCACGCCGGAATTAACAGACTTTGTGCTAGCTCAGTTGAGTGGAAGAATAGAACTTTGGAGATATCAATTTCCTCTTTCCACTTCCTGGCCCGTGTTGCCAAATCATCCGGCATTAATAAGTTAAAAAATTATACACGGTTGCAATAGATGGATGCTTCTTTCTCAAATTGTCTATAATAGAATTATTAATAAATCCTGATGGGCCGCCACATTTTCTCCTTCAAAAATCACGTATTTGCAGGTATTTATAAAAATCTTTACAATCCAAATCGTATCTTTTTTAAAGATTTTTGAAAGAACTATATCAGATAAAGAGTATAGATCGCCGAGTTTAGACAGACCCTTATTTTGCCACTTTTCAATTAATGAGTCTTTAAAGATTTCGGGCAGGTTTGGGTTGTTATGAATCGGTGTATAATGATTCAAGCGACCCAATCCTAACATTTTGCTGACCACTTTCATAATTTTAAACCCAGCAGCCAGCATCTTAAAACGTACCTTTTTATAGTGGGAGTCATTTAGGAACCTCCAGATCCATCCCCATGCACCTTTACCCATTATGAGTTCTATAGGTGTGGGTATATCTTTCAAAATGTTATCTCTTGGCTTATCTGATAAAAGGGTGAGGTTGTGCAAAAGAGTGGTAGCCCAATAATAAAGTCTTATGTTTGGAAGCGCCAGCCCACCCCTTTCCTTTGGTAGAGAAAGATACTTATAAGCTCTTCTAGGTTTAACATAAGCCCATATAAATCGCGAGAACAGGTCTTCGATCCTTTTCAGACACATATTACTAAACTCTAACGGGATGGCTCTTATAAGGTACAAAGATTTAGGAAAATAGAGCATTTTAATTATATTGCATCTACCAATTATAGAAAGATGCAAGTTGGGTTTAATTTTATCAATCAAGGGGTCAATTTTACTCTCAACTATCTTTTCAACGCTGGCCATAGCAACTACACCAAGATACGTAGCCTTTTCTACCTGTCTAGTGTTGACACCCTTATTAACATTCTTGCAAATTATCTGGGTTTTGGATCTGTTAAGGGAGTATCCAGATAAGCATCCAAGCCTCTGCTTCAACCTCAGCCATAGATATTCTAGGATTAGCAGTCACCAAGGCAATGTCGTCGGCATAGGCCTGTACTTTCGTTTCCCAACCATGTGAAATAATAGGACTTATTTTTCGATTGTCTTCCAAATACGTAAAAAGGGGTCTATATACAGTGCAAAAAAGAGAGGTGAGCTCGGACATCCCTGGCGGGTACCTATAGTTATTTTAAAAGTATCGGTTAATGTGCCATTTAAAAATAATTTTGCGGTGGGTTGATAATATAGCATCTTAAATGCCTGTATAAATCCCTGGCTTATTCCAACCCTTGACAGTAGAATAAGTGCCATTGGATCTCTAGAAATGTGGGCGGCATCGAACAATGAAATAGTCCGCCTAATATGATCTATTGTACCACGTCCAGGTATAAATCCATGTTGCCTAGGAGATATTACTTTATGTATTACCCCTGCTAATCGAACCGCTAATATTTTGGAATACATGTTACTGTCCGCATTTATCAGAGTTATAGGGCGATAAGAGGCAGGGTCTAGCACCGATTTATGCTTTTTTTTTTAAATAATGAAATTCTTTTGGTTCCCACTGTATACTGTAGGCCTGTGACATAAGCGTCAGAGAGATGAGTTGAAGTTTTTTTTTTTTTTTTTATGGCTCTCTAATGCAGTTTTATCCATATGACTAAGGATCGTCTGATATATTGTAGTTAGCGTAATCTTATCTGACACATCTTCCACGCCGTTTGGTACATGCACATCACTCAAACTTCTAACGGTTACAGGACTCTCTTCCTCCATAAAGTCAGTTGGCTCATTCTCATCATAGTCGCTCTCTGCCTCCTCTAAGCTGAGCTGTTTAGAGTATTGTGTGACTAAATCCTCACACGAAGAAGCTGAGTTTTCTGAAACAGAAAAAAAATCCACAGATTCAGCCTCTGCAGCCGCCACAGACATTGAGCTACCAGGCACTAAAGGGGAAGATTTCTCCGTTATAGTAACACCAGCCAAATTCAACGTGGAGCCTTCTTTCTCTACAGTATTACGCAGTGCTGCTGAATTCACATCATCACTATAAATCCTTGTGTCAGACTGTTTAACATTCTGCTGCTGCGGGTCTGCCATTAAATCTTCCCGGTGAGATTCTTGCTGAGCTTTTAAAGCTTTCGAAGCCTGACCCCTTTGTTTTTGCTCTGAGGCCGTGAATAATGCAGTAATCGTCTGCTTCGCTTTAACCGGAGTCCCCTTTACATTCTTCTTAGTACCGTTTATAGCTTTCTCACCTTGATCGATATGAGTAGTTGGCACCTCGCAGTCTGTAACAGCCTCCTGTCCACGCTGCTTTCGAGTAGTTTTAGGAGCCCTCGTGCATCTCAGCAGGTTCTCTAGCCGGGCGCTGTCGAAATCCTGCTGCTGCTTGCTTCGTAACAGCCCAGCTACACCTGTGTAAGTAACCGCCCACCAGGCTCGACGAAGTTTCAGCAGCGCTCTAACTGCCTCCAACATGCGGGTATTTTTTCCTTTCCTCTTCACCGTAATCACTAAGTTTCGGCGTCCTAGGCAGGTTTTTCCAAAAAGTCTCGCTCCTTATTTACTCAAATAGAAGCTCCAAGCTTCAAAAAGAACAGCCAGCTGCTAAGCGGAATCATCCGCTAGTGCAATCCTTTGATGTCAGCGAGGGAGGCTTCAGCTCACACGTCCAGCACAATCGGCGGCCCGTGCGCCATCTTGCCACTGCATTAGAGAGCCATAAAATTCAAAATTCATGCCGGAAGTTACAGGGCTCAATTCGGAAGTTAGCTAAGGCACAGGCAGATTTCGGGGAGAGATTCACAGAGGTGGAGACTAGAATTTCCAACATCGAGGACGAGCTGGTTAAGCAAAAAGCGATAACAGAAACCTTAAGTGCCAATAAGGAGGATTTATTATGGAAAATGGCTGATTTTGAAAACCGTGCTCGTCGCAACAATTTACGATTAATGCAGATTCCTGAAGGGAAAGAAGGCCAAGATCCGCGCAAATATATAGTGGAACTTTTTCAACTGGCTTTTCCGACTTTGAATAAATGGAACTGGGAGCATGAAATTGATCGAGCTCATAGGTTTCCTTTTCATCTTCGACCTGATCAGAATCCTACTAAGACTAAACCAAGACCTTTCATTGTAGCTTTTAACAGCTTTCGCGCTAGAGAAGATGTATACATGAGTACTCAACCTAATAGGAAATCTATGACGGAGGGTTTTTCTTTTTTTGCCACACCTGATTACTCCAAATATACAATGGATAGTCGATGGCAATTGCGACAGCTGGTCCATTTATATAAAAAAAAGGGCGCTCAAGCCTATATTATGAACCCAGCAAAACTTAAGGTGGTTTATAAGGAAAAAACTTGCTTCTTTACAAATGTTGAGACAGCCAACGAATATTTACACTCTTTGAAGGATTCTTAATTTTTTCTTTCTTAGATTTTTGAAAATCAGGAAATTTCTTTGTGTATTCTTTTTTGGAGTCACTAGAGCTAGCAGTACTAATTAAGGCATTACTGATTTATAACTTTTTTGAGTTATGTATCCTGATATGTAATTTGGATAATCCTTGTTTTTTTTTTCCTTTGGTGAAGGTAGGGGGGGGTAATTAGCTCGGAACCATCGATAGGACCATCAGTCCTGAAGCCTCATTAAGGGGGGGTAGGTTGGAGTTGTTAATTGAGGGAGGGGTAGAGGAGGGGTTTGGGGAGGGAAGGAGAAGGTGGTGGGCACTAGGGGTAGTAAGGGTTAAAAGGGGAAAAACCATGGTAAATTATGATGGCGACGGTCAAGCGGAATTATATAGTGGCTGGAACATTAGCTTATGTAGTATAACAAACTCTTTATTTATTATGAGTGGTTATGATTTGAGCATTTTACAAGTTACCCTGTATGGCGCGTAATACTAAAATATGCTCATTTAATGTATCTGGGCTTAATCAATTTAATAAAAGAAGGAGAATTGCAGCTGAAATTCGCTTTATTCAACCTGACATTTTGTGTTTGCAAGAAACTCATCTAGCATGGAATAATAGGAAACTTGTTGCTGATTTAGGATATGTTTTAATTTCTGCGACACAACAAACTAATAATACCAGAGGTGTAATGATCCTATCAAAACCAGGCTACTGTGAGGCAATTCGTAGCTTGACGGATAAATGGGGTAGATGGGCGATCTCAGAACTAAAAGTGGGAAATGGATTTTTCACCTTATGTTCAGTTTATGGATCTAATACTGATGAAGCTGAGGTTTTGGAAAAATTGAATATAGAACTAGCAAAATGGTGATCTCCCTTAATTATTTGTGGCGACCTTAATATCAATTTAAGTAATGTCGAACTCGCTGCTGGTTTAGATAATTATAGAGGTCGTAAGCCACGAGTTTTTAAAGCCTTATATGACTTGGTTACCGATCATGGATTGCTGGATATATGGAGTAAAAAACACCCGATATCCCCAGGCTATACTCACTATTCTGCTCCTCATAAGAAATTTGTCCGCTTGGATTACTTTTTTATGTCTACATCTATTCATAGCGGGACTAAGATTCAGATATTTCCCAGAGTCACTTCTGATCACTCCCCGATATTAATTGAGGTCTCAATCTCGGAAGAGATATATAGAGTAAGAAATTTTTCATATGACAGGAAACTGTGTTTGGATGAACAATATAAAACTTATATGAATAATTGGATATTAGACTTCTTTAATATTAATATTGGGTCCGCTAACATTTTAAGTGTATGGGATACTTTCAAGGCTTGCTTCAGAGGGGAGACGATAAGCTATGGGTTATATAATCAAAATAAAATACGATCTGATATGCTAGAACAATATAATAAATTAAGAACTGCGGAGATGGAGCTAATTAATGAAATAGGGAAGGAGATTAATCTATCTAGTATACTTGAGGCAGAGGCTAAAATTGCACGGTGTCGCATGAGTATAACCGAAATTTGGACTCAAGAGATTGCAAAAAAATATTTAGTTCATAAACGTCATATTTATGAATACGGAGAAACCATCGGCCGGTCTTTGGCTTTGCGCCTAAAAATGAATTCCACCTCGCGTTCTATCCCTAAAATACAAGATCAGAAAGGGGTGATGTATGAAGAACCGGGGGAAATATTAAATATATTCCAACAATTTTATACTGACTTATATACTCATCAACCCAATTTGGTTGAAAATCATGATTGGGAAGAGGGGATATTTAACAAGTTAAGTAATACTGACTCGCTATTTTTGGATACCCCATTCTCTATGGAAGAATTAGAGGAAGCTGTCAAAGGTACACCTTCTGGAAAAGCGGCAGGTCCTGATTTTATCCCAGGAGAAGTATATAAATGTTTTTTTAATTCATTAAAGACAGTTATGTTGGATATCTTTAGAATGGCGCAAAAAGGAACAGCTCCAAATACATGGAATGAGGCCTTAATTGTGGTATTTAGTAAGAAAGGAAAACCACCAGAGCTACCCGGGTCGTATCGACCAATATCGTTGCTCAACTGTGACAGCAAGATCTACTCGAAGATGATTGCAAATCGTATATCTAAGATTATAACCCCGCTAGTATCAATAAACCAACATGGTTTTATCCCGAAAAGAGGCACAGTAACTCATATAAACAGGGTCATCACTCTATTTGATATTGCAGAGGGGGAGAACAGGGACTTAGCGTTAATATTACTTGACGCTGAGAAAGCGCTTGACCGGGTGGAGTGGTCATATTTATGGTTAATTATGTCAAGGATGGGTTTTGGAAAAGGTATTTTAACTTCAATTCAAGCTCTATACAAAACCCCAAATGCTAGGACAACCACAATGGGTCTAAAATCTGAAAAGATTATTATTACAAGAGGGACACGGCAAGGATGTCCGTGTTCTCCTCTGTTGTTTGCGTTGTTTATAAATCCTTTCATCATTAGTCTTCAGAAATCGTCCCATATTAAACCATTTATAGTTAAGGAGATAGCTTATTCAGTTTTTGCGTATGCGGATGACATCGCAGTAGTAACAACTCACCCAGAAGAGGTCATTACCGAGATTGAACATTTAGCTAGAGATTTTGGTGGAAAGTCAGGGTATAAATTAAATTCGGAAAAAACTCAAATATTATGTACACAAAATATTCAGTTTAAGGATCCACGAGTTACTAATGTAGTTACATATTTAGGTATAAAAATTACACCCCGCATGCAAGAGATCGTAGATATTAATTGGCAAGAAACAATATTACAAATTAAGCAGTCGCTGGCTAGATGGAGACGACTTCAAATATCAATAATTGGTAAAGGAAATATTATTAAGATGAAGGTTCTTCCCAAAATATTGTATTTATTTCGGAGTATTCCACTTCAGTTTTCTTCCAAAAATATATCACAATTTCAGATTGTTTGTGGAGAATTTTTCTGGGCCCCAGGAAAAGTACGTCGAGCTATGAAATGGCTGACGTTACCTGAAGAAAGGGGTGGACGTGGGCTACCGGATTTTTTACTTTATTACTATGTATGTTTTTTACAAAGAATGAGATATTTGTTGACAGGTGAATCTACGGAGGATGAAGCGGAAGCTCCTTCGATATTTTTTCTGTTATTGGGTGAGCAAGCAAAAGGATGTTTATTAAAAGAACTGGAGGGTAATTATTACAAGCATACTCGATTTAAGGTTTTGATTTCTGCTTATCAAGTTTGGAGGAGTGTTAGGCATTTAATACATTTTGGCAAAATCACCTTTTATACCCCTTTCACTGCGGATAAAATTCTTCCTTCCGTATTTTGGGATAATGTTGCTAAGAATTGGATTAGAAAGGGCTTATTTAGAATTGGAGACTTATATAATGGAAGCGGTATATTTGCTACATTTATAGAATTAGTAGCTAAATATCATTTACCTCAAAACTCCTTTTTTAAATATCTCCAAGTTAGAAATTTTTGTTTAAAAAAAAAAAAACAATTTGAGCCCTTGCCTAATAATTTGGTGGAGGGAATTCGGAGGAGATCAAGGATTGGCTCAGTTTATTTGATTTTGATGCAGGCCAGAGAGGATGATATAAAAAAATATAATACTTATTGGCAAAACCTGCTTGAAGTCCCGGAAGTGGATATTCAGGATACTTTATCCATTTCTAAGGAGATATGCTTAGCTGCAAACTTGAAGGCTCAAGTGTATAAAACAGTTTTTAGATTATATTATACCCCTAAAAGGATGGCAAGCTGGGGTAGTAAATATGACGGGAAATGTTTTAGATGCGGGGATTTAGATGCTGATATGCTACATATATTTTTTCAATGCAATAAATTATTACCTTTTTTGACTAATTTTGAAAAATTTATGTCAGTGGTATTAAATTATCCGTTTAGGATATCTTCGGTGCTGCTGCTATTGGGAGTGGAACCAAATTTAAATGGTTCTCCTGGCTCAAGGGAGCATAAATACTTTATGTTTTTTAGCTATGACTGTGATCCGTTTATGTATTGCAACTGATTGGCTTTCCCCTGACACTCCGAAATTTGAATTCTGGAGAAACAAATTGTACAGCATTTATGAATTAGAATGGAGTCTATATGCATTGAAGGGGATTAGAAAAAAAAACGTATTGGAGTATTAACTTGGGGTGTTTTGTCAGATTACCTTTCATCATGAAACATTGTATGGATTTACCACTAATGTATTAATATGTCTCAAATCTAAATTGGTAGAGCCTGATTATAATACTCTGTATAATATCCAGCCTCGTCATGTATGTATATAAATTGTAACCCTGCCAGAATTTACTATGGAAATAAAGATATTAAAAAAAAAAAAAGAGATGAGTTGAAGGCATGCTTAGAATGTTTAGTTCTGAATTACACACATCAAGAAGAAAATGTGTAAAACTACTCTCCATGTGTGGAATACTTATTGGCGAGTGCCTAGGCTGGCAGGACGCTAAAACTGGTGTCCAGATAGGGGATCTGAAGCCCGCACAGAGTAAGCATTTTTCCAGAGAGTTTGCTGTTGTCCAGCAAACTGCTCATGTGTGCCACATGTGCTGCAGTCGAAGTGCTCAATCAACACTGGCACAGGTGGTGTCTCAGCACAACGCTAGACTCCATAAAATGCTTGGACATAAAGAAAGCAACATGGAAAGTCTATATGTGGGTGTCTAGGAACTGAATGAATCAAATGCAAATAAAGGTACTGTGCCATTTCAAATTAATGTCATATGCTATACAGAGTAAAGAACACTAAAGGCGGATGCAACCATATTACAAAAGTAGCACACAATGATATTTCAGTACAAATTAAATTGAAATTGACATGCTATGAAGAAGATATTAATCAGGTGGCTGTGAGAAAACATTTAAGCAGAAAGCCGACTAAAAATCATTATGTTATCTACTTTCATGAACTAGAAGAATTCAAGGCTTATTCAATTACCAAAACCATTAATCAATTGCCGTGCTTCAATGGGCTGTGGAGTAGTCCCCAGATAAAGGACCCCACCACCAAAACTGCAGCTCAGGGGCCCAGAACAACTTCCCAGATAGCCATCAAGTAAAGAGCTCCAATGGAGATCAAGGGCAAGATACAAGTTGAAAAAGTTGGTACGGCTGACTCTGCAGCTAGTATGTCACAAGGCTTTAGACGCTCTGCCTGATCAAGTGGGGCAGCAAGCGCTTGACAGACCACTATTGTCCACCAATATATAAAAGGCTGATTCAGTCTTAAAACCACCAACTGCCTTTGATACTACCAAAAAACACAATTTTAGCAATAGGTGGACTGAATGGAAAGAGATTTTTGAAGATTTCATTGATGCAATAGATAAAAAGATTATAAAGTATCTGAGTAAAATGGCTGGTGAAGGAGTGAAAGAAGCCATGAAAGAAATATCACAAGAAGGTGAAGTGACATATGAACAAATCGAAAACAGCCTTGAATGTTAATTTTAATCCAGTGCTAAATGTGAATTATGAAAGATGCATAATCAGTCAAGAATGTCAGACACAACATGAAACCATCAATGAATTTGTTAGGAGACTGGATGTTCTAGTCAAGCACTGTAGATTCAATGAGTTTAACGAGTAATCAAAGGATATCTGTCCGTTTCGTTTCAATGATGAATGCTGAAGTAAACTTTGAGCTTAGAACTTAAGTCTGGTTGCGCTGAAGAGTGTGTTGATCGTCAAACGACTGACATGGAGGCCGAAGGTGCCCAAAGTGTATCAGTCGTGAGCATGAAAAGTAGGTGCAAGGTTGAGGGACACAAGTCGATGTCTCCACAGAAAATGTGAATGTGTTACCGAAGTGGATTGTCATTTCACATAAAGGTAAATGCCCCACCATTGGACAATCATGCCTCATCTGTGGTAAAGCTATCCATTTCATGATTACTTGACAGGCGAAGCAAAAATTAAGTGTGTCACATTGTGAAGACAAAATGACTGATAGAACGCTTCCTCAGTGAGTTTTGATTTGCTCCCACAAGGCCAAGCAGTAACACCAACTGAGGTAAATCGACACCAAACAAAGTTAATCGTCGCCTAAATCATCAACAAAGCATTCCTCTGTCTCAGTTTCCAGTGAAAGTGACAATGATAATTGTGCAATGTCAATCTTTACCTCAGAAAGGCATGCACATGTGGGACTTGTCAAATGTGAGAAAGACTTATAGTAAAGAAAAATCAACATGAAAAAGCACCAAACACATTCAAACAATGTCTGAAGATCACTCTAAAAATAAATAGGTGTTCTATACCATTCTTAAAAAGTATCAAGAACTGTCTCTGTTTCCACAACTTACTAACTCAAAGACAGAAGTATACTCATGGACTACTTTTGTGTACTTAAAAAGTCAAGGATCCTTTGTAGCCACGATGAAATACAAGAAAAATGTGGAACAAGCACCTATTCATGTACTTAAAGGAATAGCTTCAAGTGCCTGTTTACTGTGTTTTAATACTGCAGCTGATATGGGACAGATATCATTGAACTACAATATGAATGCTCATCATGAAATTGCAAGTCCATTTCCTTCATTATTTCAAGGGCTAGGAAAACTCAATGTAAAGTAACACATAAATGAGAATGTTTTTCCTGATGCCCAAAAACCCAGACGAGTTACATTTCACAAACAAGATGCTGTTGAAAAGGAAATTCATTTGTTACTCAAACATGACATAATAGAATGCTCCACTGGTCCAACACCATGGGTTTCTCTCATTGTAGTAGTGCCCAAAAGAGACAATGAAGGAGCTGTACGCATATGCATAGACAAGTGTCAGGTCAACATGGCGATTTAGAGAGACATCCTGGTCCGTACATTGCTGATATGGTAACTCAACTGAATAGAGCAAAGGTCTTCTCTTGACTTGACATAAATACAATATATCACCAATTGGAGTTAGAAGAATATTCCAGGTACACTACACCCTTTTCTACGTATATTGGTCTGTTTCACTATAAGCGATAGAGTTTTCGTGTATGATCTATTGCAAAACTTTTGCAAGACGTCATTTGACGTATCATACAGCCTGTAGTAAATGCATTTAACTATAGTGATGACATAATAGTTTTTGGTGCCACACAGAAAGAACATGACAAGGCTCTCATGCAAGTATGTTGTTTGTTGCTCAATGCAGCCTTAACTCTTAAAGCCAACAAATGTGAATTCCACAAGAAAAGTTTGAAATTCTTTGGCAATGTCATATCTGAAGAGAGTATGAAATATGATCCAGCAAAAGTGTAAGCATTATCTACTGCAAATCACCCTCAAAGCATCTCTCTGTTAAAATCCTTTCTTCGACTGGCCAGTTACTGTTTAGATACATATAAGACTTTGCTACAGTTAGTGCACCACTACAAGAACTAACGAAAATAACATATCTTTTCATTGGTCACAAGAGTGTGAGAAGAGCTTCCAACATATCAAGCAAGCCATTGAGAGTGCCATTGAAATTGCCTACTTTGAACCCAAGCTACATACAGAGTTTATAATTGACGCTAGCCCCGTCCGGTTAGCGCAGTCCTTTCACAGGTAGCGGACAGCAAATTCCAGGGCACATAAAATGGCATACTCCAGCAAGAGCCACAAACAGAACGTACTTACTCGCAACCTGAGAAAGAAAGTTTGGCAGTGGTTTGGGCTTGTGAATACTTCCATGTTTACTTGTACAGAAATATGAAACAACATTGGGGAGGTAGAGGAGATAAATACAGAGGCTCGTCCTCCAAAATGTCGTGCTGCAAACCAAAGAGAGTCACTCCATCCTTAGCAACTTCTTTTTTACCCCACAGATGTTCTGGGAGGAAGAAAATGTCTTTAAATAACCTCACCCACCAGGCTTTCCCCTTTGTGGCATGCTTCATAATTGGGTTCTTCCAGTTCCACTGCAGAACGGGGCGTGCTGCGACCTATGAGTACGTGGAAGCACTGATGGCATTGGACTAATCCAGATGAAAAAATAGGAGTGGGGGTGGGGTTTCTAAGCAGAATTAAAAATACCTAGCTAGTAGGTAAAATACCATTTATTCGCACCTCTATCCGTTATGGTTAAAAAGTGGGGGGAAAAAGGAAACTCAATGGGATAATGTCCCTGGGATTCACTGGTCAACATGTTTCAAGCCCTACCCCAAGACTTTTCTTCAGAACCAAGGATGTCTACTCCCTGATACCACTCTTGTTATCTTGAAGTTCACTGCATGCTGATCAAAATATATATATAAAATTTAAATATCAAAACATGCAGCTCCTAATTGCTGTTATTTCTTGATAATATGTTACAAGCCTTGATAAAGCATCATGAGTCCAAAACAGAGGGAGAGGGATGCCTGTAGTCACACTTCCAGAACACGCCGCTCGGAGCCATGGGCTCCATTTCAGAAGCTCAACCTCAAAGCTGTTTTAAACATTACTCTTCGAGCTTACTGTTCAACCCCTCACTCAATGACATGGGGAAAGCCCTACTACTCTAATGTTTGGACGAGCCATGACGTCCAAGCTGCCCCAGTGGACCAAACTCAGATCTAAGAATGAGAAGGCATTCACACTAAGGACTACGGTCCCAAACAGAAGATGAAAATATATACTGACTGACGATATCATGCAAAGGAAATTTTACAAGAGGAGATCGAGTGCTAGTTAGACAATAGAGAAGAAGGAAACTTGGTGCTCCTTTTGAAGTTGAACCCTTCATCATCACCAACACCAAAGAACACATGGTGACTGCCCAGTGTCCTTAGAAATCCCTTACGAGAGATTCCTCTCATTTTCAACGTGTGGCCCATCACTCACATCAATGTCAATGTAGAGACTGGTCATAAACAGACTGTTGGTGACTCTGTATCTGATAACAATTCCACCTCACCTGTGCAGATCACTAACACTTCAACTGCCAATTCCCGGTTTCCAGTGACTCGATCAGGGCGTGAGATTCAGGTACCACAACACTTAATTGAAGAATTGTAATTGCTTGTATATCTATGTTTTTTATTTTATGTATTTATTCATATATTTATTTATGTATTTATTTATTTAACTGTTTTAAAAAGTTGTGACTCCTTATTCAACAAAGCGGGAAATGTACTGTCTTGTAATAAAAGAACGCCGAAACTCTTCTGGTTCCCACTGTATACCGTAGGCCTGTGACATAAGCATTAGAGGGATGAGTTGAAGGCAGACTTAAAATGTTGAATTCTGACATACACACTGCGGAATAATGGCATGTAAAACTACTCTCTGTGTTTGGCGTACTTATTGGCAAGTGCCTAGGTTGGTAGGAAGCTACAGGGTGCTTCTTCCTTAATTTCTTGACCTTCCCTCACCTGCCATTCCCTCCTCTACACTCTTCCTCATCTAGCTCCTTCCTTATTTGGCTCCCATCAACCACACTTTCCCGTTCTGCATCTTGCTTCCCACTTTGCTCCTCTACAGCCTTCCTCTTTTCTCTCCTCTTCACCGTCTGTCTCCTCTTTCCACTTCCTCCCTGACCTTTATTCTCCTCTATAACAACTACCTTTTCTTCTTCCCTCCTTGATTGCTCCTGTGCCCTCCCCTTCTTTCCATTTATTCCATCGCAGACCCACCCACACTCCTTTTCCTCTAGCTTCTCAATCCTCCTTTTGTTTCTTCCTCACCTCCTTACTACACACTTCTCTCCTTCCATGCATTCCTCAATTTGCCGACCTTAACTACTGTGCCATTACCTCCTGTATGCTCTTCCTTCCTGTATGCTGTGCCCTTCCTCATCTGGCTTGTTTCAGGTTAATTTCACTCTGCTGCATCACTGTTCAACATCTGCTTCTCTATCTCCCCTTTTCTTGTTTGCTCGTCTTCATCCTTGATCTCCTCCTTCCTCTTTCTTTGTGACCTTTCTTCTCCTCATTCATTACTCTGCTCTACTCCCTCATATTGCCCTCTCTCCTTCCACTGCTGCTCCGTGGTCCTATCATTCCTTCCATCTCTTCCCCATTCCTCCTTCATTCCACTCTATCTCTCCAGTCATCCCTACCTTTGATGCCCTTTTTCTCCCTCCTTGCCTTCTTTCGTGCCCCTCCCTTCCCCTTCCCTTCCCTCCCCTCCTACCCATGTGGCCCCTCCTTCCCCCGCTCTTTCCTCCCAACTCTTCCACTCTTCATCTCCTTCCATGCCATCATTTTCATTGCACCCACATATCTCAAAGTCTTCTTGATGACACTCCATAGCTCTACCCCACCACTCATCTACTGTACTTCCACTCTTTCCCTCACTTCCCTCTCATTTGTCCCTCTTTAGGGGCATATTTACGAGCCCCTTTCTGTCGCTCTTGCACGCACAATGTGGTGCAAAAGTGACGAAACTAAAAAATGAGATTTATAAAGCCACACAAGGCTGTCTTGCTTGACCCTGAGTGGCTTCTCGAATCTCGAGTAATGCAACGCAGCACAAATCCCTGCATTACTCCACGCCAAGGAGGCGTTGACATGGGTGTTGTTTGGATGTTCCCATGCAACTTCCATGGATTCTGATGCATTCCCAGATTTACCAGAAATGGTAAACCTGGAAATGTGCAAAAGGCCTCAGGAGATTGTTTCAAAAAGCAATCTTCCTTACAATGCAGGCACCGCTGCACCGTGTTGCAATGATGTTTGCATTGTCGCAAGCCGCCAAAAGGGCACCAGCACTGCGGAAAGGCTAGGAATGCCTCGTATTGACTTAAATACGGTCTATTCCTGCCCTTTCCCTGTCACGCACTGCAGCACAGCAAGGTGACTTGTTGCACTGCATGACTTGGCCATAAATATGGCCGTCAGTTCATTGTAAGACCTTGCTTCATAGTTACTGTTACTACGTAAAGCACACCTGTACCTTTCCATGGTCATGTGCTAGTGTGGCGTAGGAACACCACTGCCACACCAGTGATGACGATGATGAGGATAATTTATAGTGTATGTGTCTGCTTCCAACGAAACTTCCGAGCGCCATGGAGGATGGCCATCCACGATTCATCTTTCCTACTTACACTGTTGGTCTTCTTTCACCCCCCTGAGGCAGCTCCCAGTATCTCATTACGAATGACCTCAACTGGAGTTGGCCTAAGAGTAATGGTGATTAAGTGGGAAGTAATCAAAGCATAATCACTTCGGTCCTCATTTATGGGGATTTGGGGTGGGCAGCGCAGCAAGCCACCTTGCTGGCTGCCCTATGTCAAAGACAAAGGGCAGGAATGCACCGTATTGATCTAATACGGTGCATTGCTGTCCTTTCCCCAGCATTTTTGCAGTTTTGGCAGCCAAGCGCTAACACAGGAACCCTTGCCTCATGGTTTAAGACTGCCTGTATTGTCGACAGGATTGTTTTTTTTTTTTTTTTTTTTTATGTTTGAAAGCTTTATTAAAAAATTGATGACAAGAAAGAGACATCAGCACAGATTGCAATACAAAAACCATTGAGAAACTTAACACTGCTAATATCAGTATTAGAAACCACAAAGCATTTTAGGAGGATTTTAAACATTGAGGGGGATAATGGGAGGGGAGGAAGGGAGGGGGGAGGGGGAGAGGGAGAGGAGGATATAAAGATAATAAAATAACCATACAATATCTAAAAAATACGACACATATCCAAATTGTAAGAGTCGTAAAAAGTCAGCGATGCACAATTACCATCATAAAACAAGTAAGGATATTAAACAAAATAGTGAATAGGAAAGGAGAGAGTTCGAGACGTTCAAGGAGGTTTAAAATTTTCTGCATTGAGACATATAGGTTTCTTTAGGGCCAAGCAGTCCAAATATGTGGTGAGAGGCAACCAGAAAAAATCAACATTACGAGCGGGTTTACAAGAGGAGGCAAAGGAAACGTCCAATCTATGAAAGTGGCATAATGAATTCCACCAACCTTGCAAGGAGATGGAAGCTAAAGATTTCCAGTTGGTGGAAATATGTTGGAAGGCAAGCGCAAGCGTGAGGTCAAAGAGACCGTGTAAATGATCAGGGAGATTCAAGGAATCAGAGAAGCTACCCAAGAAGAGAAATGAGTGTGTAAAAGAGGAAGGGAGAGGGAAGATACGGGAGAGGCATGACCACACTTTCCCCCAAAAGGTAGAGACAACAGGGCAAAGAAAAAGCATGTGGAAAAGGTCAGCATCAGAAGAGGAACAGGTCCAGCATTTAGAGTCGGAGGAGGGAGAAAAACGGGATAAAGAAAGAGGAGAAAGGTAAAGCCTGTGATACAAATAAAATAAGGATTGAGTAAGAGAAGCAGAGCGGGAGATTTTTAGAGATCTGGACCACAGCTTATCCCAAAGAGTAGTTGACCAATTACAAGAAAAATCAGTTTCCCAAGCGAGCTCCACTTTAGATTTGACACGATTGGGACTAGAAGATACAAGAGATTTATAGATGAGAGATGCTTTAGGGAGCATGGCAAGAATATTAAGAAGAGGAGAAGGAGACGACGAGGATGATGATGAGGAGGGAAGAGAGTAGAAACAATCAAGAATAATTGCCATGAGGGTTGTGAATTTCCGCAAAAAGGAGCGAGGGCATCGAAATAAAAGTTGAAATTGGGGAAAAGAGCAAGGGGATACACCGTCAAAAAGTTGGTTGACCCATATTATGCCCTTTACCCTCCATGCTTTCCAGAAAATAGGTCTATTTCTTAAAAGGATAAGAGAATTATACCAGATAGTGGAGTTTAAGAAGGATGTACGTGTGACCTCGGAGGGAAGAACCAGAGGGTTTAAAAGAGAAGAGGTATGTTTGAATAGGGGGCAAAGAGAAAAGGGATTCCTGGAAGAGAATCGCATCACCTCGGCAAAAGAGAAGGGCAGTAGTAAAGACTGCTCAATGAGGAGCCAGAGGGGGGTGAAAGGAGAGAGAGTAGATGAGATCCATCTCGAGGCCTGACGTAAAGAGAAGGATCTATGATAAAGACGGAAATCAGGGAAGTTAACCCCACCATTGGATTTAGGCTTACGAAGGGAGGCAATGGAAATTCTGGATTTCTTACCTTTCCAGAGAAAGCGAGAAAGAAGAGAATCAATTTTTTTAAAGTAAGATGCGGGGATGTGAACCGGTAGCATAGAGAGGGTGTAAATTAAAATAGGGGCGATCATCATTTTGATTGAGTCCAAGCGACCCCACCAGGATAAAAATAAGGGATTCCAGGCTGAGAGTGACTGATCAATCCTGGAAATAACTGCCGAGAGATTCAATTTAACCGAGGATGAGATGGAGTTAGAAAACAGAATACCAAGGTATTTAATCTTGGAGCTACTCCATGCAAAACCAGTATCAGAGAAAAGATGGGGAAGACAAGATGAGGTGAGAGGGAGTATTTCGGTTTTGTCCGAGTTGATCTTATAACCGGAAACCAAAGAAAAGGAGTGAAACTCGGATAATAAGGGGGGGACGGAAGATTCAGGGTCAGAAATAAATAGCAAGATGTCATCCGCATAGGCAGAAAGTTTCAATTGATGAGAGCCATACGGGAAACCAGAAATGGAAGTGTTATTGCGAATGGAGGATAAAAAGGGCTCGAGAGATAAAACAAAAAGAAGCGGGGAAAGAGGGCAACCTTGGCGAACACCTCTCTGAAGAGTAAAAGAGGGAGAGAGTTGTCCATTCACAAGCACCGAGGCCTTGGGGGCAGAATATAGGAGAGAGACAAGAGATATAAATTTGGGACCAAAACCATGCCAACGCAATGAAGCGAACAAAAAAGACCAGTCAACCCTGTCAAAGGCCTTTTCTGCGTCGACAGAGATAGCAGCAAGAGGGGTTGAAAGTGAGGGGGCTTTATTTAGAACGTTAAGAAGAAGGCGAGAGTTGTCTGAAGTAAGCCTGCCCTTAACGAATCCGCATTGCTCTTTGCCAATGAGATGAGGCATAAGGGGGTCTAAGCGCATTGCAAGTAATTTGGCAAAGATTTTGTAGTCTACATTAACTAACGAAATCGGTCGGTAATTTTTACAAAATTGGTGGTCGCGGCCTTCTTTGGGGATCAAACAGATGGAGGCATCTTGAAAGGTGCCTTCAGCCTTGCCAGAAGAGGAAAATGATTGAAAGAGGGCTAAAAGTTTAGGTAGTAGGATGTCTGAGAAATGCAAATAAAATTCCACAGGAAAGCCATCAGGGCCAGGGGTCTTCCCTTTAGTAAGGGCCGACAAGGCTGTGGAGAGTTCCTGAAGAGAGAGATCGAGATCAAGATCCGGAAAATTCAGGTGAGAGTTAGATGGTACAGGGAGCTTCTCAAAATAACTCTGAATAAGGGAAGGAGTGGGAGGACACTCTGGGGTGTAAAGATTCTGATAGAACAATTGGAATTGCTCAAGGATTTCTTTGTCTTTGTGGAGAAGAGTGCCAGCAGGGGAATATATTGAGTCTATAAGAGTGCGTTCCTTACGGGATTTGAGATAGTTGGCCAAGAGCTTACCAGATTTATTGCGACCTCCGTAATACCGTGCACTACTGCGAAGGAGAATAGAAGAAGCATTATCTGTAGTTAATTTGTTGAACTCTAGTTTAGCTCGCAGGAGATCCGGTGACATAATTTTATCAGAAGAGGTGTAAAACTGGTGTTCTAGGGTTTTAATATGAGCCAGGGAGGATTTCCGCTTTTGAATAAACTGTTTCTTCTTCCGAGAGACGAAGTCAATAATGAAACCCCTCGCGGAGGCTTTAAAAGAGTCCCACAGAGTGTGAAGAGAAGTACTAGGGTCTGAATTGAGAGAGAAAAATTCTTCAACGAAAGAGCGAAAAGAAGAGGAAAAATTGGGATCAGTGAGGAGTGCACTGTTAAAGCGCCAACTGGAAGGTTTAGGCTGTGGTGGGAGAAGATCAAAAACTGTAACGATGGGAGCGTGGTCCGAGATGACAATAGGTTCAATAGAAGAAGACAGAACGTTCTGAGATAAAGAATTAGAAAGGAAAATATAGTCAAGACGAGAGAAGGATGAGTGAGGAGGAGAGAAAAAGGAATAGTCCAACGTGTCAGGGTGTGAAAGGCGCCAAGAGTCAATAAGATGTGATTGTGAGATAGTATTAAGAAATTGTTTGTGGGGTTTGTGTGGTGTAAAACGGACTGTGGATTTGCGGTCAAGGAACGGGTCAACAATCTGGTTGCAATCACCTCCAAAAACAAATGAAACATCTTTATATTGAATACATTTCTCTGTAATCAAAGGCCAAAAAGAACAGTCTGCTTGTACAGGTCCATAAACATTAAGCACAGTCAAAGGAATCGAGTTTATCAATAATTTAGCCAGCACCCAACGACCTTCAGAGTCCGTCTCCTGGGACAGAACCGTACATTTAAGCCTCTTGTGACAGAGGATAGCAATTCCATTCTTTTTGTTGTCAGAGGGTGAAAATAAGACTGTACCTACCCAACTTCTTTTTAACTTCAGGGATTCAGCATCATTAAGGTGGGTTTCTTGCAAGAGAGCAATATCTGGGTTGTAGGAGGCCAAATGGGACAGAACTCTCTGCCGCTTGATAGGGTTAATAAAACCTTTTACATTCCATGTAATAACTTTGAATTAACAAATAACGTAGAATCAAGTAGGACAGAAGAAATAAAGAAGAAGAGGCATACGCAAATGACAAGTCGAAAAAGAGAAAACTTTAAGAAATACCGATGAAATAGGTTAAGAAGAGAGGAAAAGAGGTAAACGGAAACAAAGGGACATCGGAATTGATCAACCAGTACAGGGAAGAGAAAAGGATAAAGGAGAAGGGAAAGGAAAATAAGTACAAGGAGAGACAGCACATATCCCAAAGGGACGACTGAGGAGAACATACCTGAGGGGAGTACGAAATAGGACAACGGGGAAGTGGCGACACTCAACGAGACAGATCCCCCGAACGGGAGACCAGGCCGGATCGCACCGGAGCAAAAGGAACATAACCGAAGAGCCAGGATGAGGGGGAGACGGTCCATCTAGATAAATGAATAAAGAAAGAGTAACATTTGAGAACATGAAGACATACTATGACGAACCAAGGATGAGAATACAAGTGTTGAGGGACAAAACTGGACACAAAGCTTAGAAAAGATATGAGGAAGTCTAAGGTTAAAAACATGTGAGTAAGAAAAACACATTATAACCTAATACGAAGAATTAATAAACGAAGACAGAGGCAGGAACAGAAATGGATGACCTGTAAGGGAAGCAAAAGTTAGACATATCAAGTAATCAAAAGATGCAAAACAGTTAAACAATCAGCCACAAGAAGAGGAGGAGGTCTCCATGGCAGAATTAGAACGGGTATGAATGAATTTTTTGAGTTCAGCAGGATCCTGAAAGGTCCAAGTCTGATTCTGTAACGTAACTTTGAAAGTGCATGGGTGAAATAAACCAAATCTAGCACCAAGGGACCTCAGCGGAGCTCGCAGGGACAAAAATTCCTTCCGACGGGAGGCAGTGGCATTTGAAACATCTTGGGAAAGGTATACTCTCTGACCCAACCAGGAGATCTGATGCTTGGCTCTGGACGCTGAAAGGACAGAGAGAAGATCTGTGAATTTGAGAAAGAGGATAATGACACCCCCTGGCCTGGTTGAGGTGGATGAACGAGGACCAAGTCTATGCGCTCTCTGAATATTAAGGGAGGTGGTGGATGGCATGTCCAAAAGCTTCGGGAGAAAGGAGGAGAAAAAGAGCACAGGGTCGTCCCCTTCTAAAGCTTCCGGCAAACCATAAATACGGAGGTTGTTCCTCCTATTCCTATTCTCCAACTCCTCCGTGTGCTGCTGAAGCGCCAGAACAGATTTTTCTAAGGAGGAGACTCTCTGAGATGTAGAGTGAAGGTCTGAAATCTGTTGCTCCACGACCGTAACTCTGTTGTCGATAGATGACCATTTCTCCTCAAGAAACTGCATTTTACTATTAGTCTCCTCAACAAAAGGCCGAAGGGCACAAATCTCCTCAAAAAGCATCTCCATGGAAATAGGGGATGATGGCTTCTCTGATGAAGAGGCATCCTGCTTGAGGCGTTTAGAAGATGAAGCAGATGGAGGTGAAGATTTGTTTGAAGGAGGCTGTGTTGAGGAGGAGCGAGGGAGGGTTACTCCCGCCATTGGTGCTCCCTTGATAGGAGAGTCCGTCGGTAAATGAGGTGAGGAGGTTACCACAGGAGAGTTCCCCGAAGGGGTGAAGACAAACTTTGGATTACGTAGTTTGCCCATAGAAGCCAGTCAGGAGTTGACAAGCAGTAAACAAGCAGTAAACAAGAGGGCGACTGTGAGGAAAGATGAAGGGATTCAGTCGCATAGAGGTGGAATAATAATCCAAGGAGAGCTTGTGGAGTGAGTAAGGAAATGTTCCAGAGCGAGCAGAGACAAGCCAGTGCCCAACTAGGCAAAAATGAAGAGTGCAGGGTCAGAAACCCACCAGGTCAAAGACGTCCTCCGTCAGAGGCAGTGAGTGCAATCAAAAAAGGAAGACAGGAACATCACAAAGAGAAAGTCATTTATCAGGAACTACCTCATTCCATCCATGTGGAGCAGCACAGGCTAGAAGATATCCATGTGGCATTGCAGCGCCCAGAATGGATGACACCGCAGTCAGGAGGCGTGAAACTCCAAAAAGGGCAATGTAGAACAAATGCAGTCAAGCCGGCAGAAAAACGGACATCACGCCACAGACAAAATGGCGGCCGCTCTCTGAGGAGAGAACGACTGCGGCGAAAAAAGGGGCACCCCGGCCCTAAAAATGCGTCAAAAAGCGCTCACCAGAAGCGCGCTGCATTCCGACGTCTAAATCTTGTGTCTGCGGTGAGAAAGGGCTCTCCGGAGGAAAAACGGGAAGATTGAGAAGCTCCGTTGCGTCGGAGGTCCCGCGTCAGGCGGCCATCTTGGTCGGCGTCGTGGCCACGCCCCCCGTCGACAGGATTGTTTTTGTGCAATAAGGAGCACCTTCCTGCACAAAAAAACCCTGGGAGGCTTTTTCCTCTTTCCACATGTGCTGCAGAATGCAGTGCACATGAAAAGAGGAAATAAATATGAGAAATAAAGTTATTTCTCCTTGTGTCTTCCTTGGGGAGGCGTAAGGTGTTGGCACATCCCCAGGTTTACTTGGTTTTGTAAATATGGGGGAGCTTTGAAATCCACTGCAACGCATCCCTAACGCAGAGTAAGGCAACGCAGTGATTTGCGCTGCCTTGCCTTACTCCTTATCTATCGTGCCATTCAAAATCACACAAAGTGGATTTGCGTGACCTCATAAATATGATTTTGAGATTTGTGCCGCCAGATCATCACAAAAAGTAGCTATAACCAGAAATCTCCGCTCCACCCAGGCCTTTCTAGCCTCAATACCCAAAGTAAAAAGAGCGAGAGCTGGTGGCAGGATGTTCGCACTAAATGCTGCCAAGTTGTGGAACTCTCTCCCTCTTCAACTTCGGTCCAATCCCAATCTGCTGTCATTCCGGAAACAATTAAAAACCTTCCTGTTCACTACCCCCCTTTAATTCTTCTGGCTGATCCCTCCTTAGTGCTCAGTTACCACTAGTCTACACTAGCCCTTCGACGCCCCTGGGCAGCAATTCGCGCTTTATAAATTCACTTTTCATTTCATTTCATTTCATTTCATATGCCCCTTATGGTATAGTAGAATGTGGCAACCTCAGTGTTGTATGCAGCACAATCTGCATGGATGTCCATTTGCAAACATAGATTTCCGATACTTGACAACACCCATCTGCCATCTTTGACAACAGCTTGCCTTGACACTTTCCCCTCGACTTCATGGGTGCACGCATTCATACGGAGACGCATAAAGACAACCATCAGTTTGTTAGGCCTTCCAACAAATCAATCTATTCATGCCGAGGCTGTGCGCGTGCACCCGACCGACAGCAGGATGCGCTCTTCGGCTGACCTGCTTCTGGATAGGCAGCACGTCCATGCACGGCTTGATTTTTTTTCCCCTTAGATTCATTTAGAAAAAGCTATTAAAATTAATAAGTCTGGTTTTCTAGTTTCAGTTATCGACATTTTTGAAGACTTTCTATTTTTCTATTACCTCTTTCAAGAAAGCACAACTTCCTGCGTTGTAATTAAAAGGCACCGAAGTCTCAGAGGAGAAAGATGGTTTAAAACTTCCTTTACTTTTTTTCTGAGAAATAAATTGCATGCATAAACTCTAGGAGTTTGCATTATTGGAGTAATTTTGAAATGCGATTGGCAAAAATAAAAATTATCTAACTGACAGAACATAGAATTCTGCGTCGTGATGCCCCAGCCTGTGTTTTCCATTTGTATGCCAAGCTACTCGAGGGAAGAACAGAGGATCATTTTGTAGTAAAGTCAGTGCATATTGATTTGCTGAATTTGGACGAAGCAATTTTCACAAACGTAATTCATCGGTTTGTGTATTTTAATTCAGTAATGCTGCTATGATGTTTCGGTGTGCATAATTTAGCCAGTGGGGTAACACAATATGATGCCCCCCCCATGCGGAATGGGATGAGGGACCCCAGAGCCACCCAGGTAACACATATTCATTGGTCTTGGGTTCCATGATGGCCCCCTGAGGGGCTGGTGGTCCCCTATGGGGTTGGAGTCCCCCTGCGTCATAGGGGCTGCAAGGCAAGGTGGGCAATCACCTTTGGCCAATGGGCCTGTGGCTGAGGCCAGTTGGTGGGCCATGTTTTGGGTTTTCTAAGTGGTCCAACCTGCTTGGGCCATCTCACATTCCACTTGCATTCACATATCATGAGGCTGACCTGATGCACCTGAATTCAGGCCGGCTAGCTAATTGTCAGAGTCAGAATGACAGAATGGTACACCCCATGCTGTCACAGCATGAGGTGTACCCGCTGCCTGGGACAGAGGCCACAAGGAGCTGCCCATGGGTAGCCATCAGCATTTGCTTTGCAGAGGCCTTCACATGAGAGAGGACTGGAGAGTCTGGGTGGTTCGCGGGGGGGGGGGGGGTGTTAGTGAATGCCGCGGAGGGAACTCCTCAGTTAATGTTGGTCCCCTTGCCCTCCATGGAACAGGCAAAGATCAATCAGTTTGTGCTTTTCTCCTTTGGCTGTCAAGTATCAATCCCTGCAGACAACACGGAGCGGCTTTGGCATGAGCTGACTTTGTCCTGTTTCCTAGATGATAATAATCAACACATCTACAGCAAATATAGGAATACAAAAAAGCAATTAAGAGTTAATTCCTAGTATTTTCGATAATTTTGAGTTTCTAAGGTATATTTTTTTATTGAATTCCTTTCCAGTTTAAGTCCCTCTGACACATATGTTTCTTTAACAATCTTTTTGTGAACATCGGAATATTCTGAATTAAAGTATATTTTTAATTCATTTTTCTGGAAATGAAATAACTGTTATTGACAGCGATACAATGATCCAAAGTCTAAAGTGGAGGGCAAAGATTTACTGACAGGAAGATACCTCTGCAAAAGTCCTTAGGGATAGAAGAGACCCACTTACATATCAGCAATATATACTTGGCATCCACCATCCATGCCAGATTTTTTTACACCCCATTTGAAAAAAAAAAATCTTTATGCATTTTATGCTCAAAAACAACATACAGCTGTAAATACGGCATAGTAAAATACATATTGCAGTACATCTCCATTTGCAATATTGTGCCCAATAGGTGTGTGGGGGGGGGGGGTGAATCGCCATATCCATCATTACAGGTAATCAATAGCGACATTAATTCACTTCAGAGGTTGTCAACAAATGTTGCTGTACAAAGCTGTCTCAAAACATGATATCAAAAATAAACATAATACCAGCGAACTAGTGTGGATGTCCTATGATCATCGTAAATATATTACCGCTAAATGTGCCACTTATGTGGAGCGCAAACTACCAGGGTCCTGCTGTGATAGATGCTAATGGTAGTAGAATAGGAAGGAGTTATACAGTGCAGATGCTGTGTTATGTGTAGGTGCTATCGGGCCAGGACGAAAGTGTGAGACAGCTGTGTCTTTTTGCCATGCCCGCGTGTGTGTAGCCCATTGCTCCGCTCATGTGTGTGCATTAGTGTAGGTGTTCGGAGTATCTTGGATGTAACATCCGGTTGATAGACCCCATTTCGCCAAATGTTCTTTAAAATCAATATTTTGGGGCCCAAGATGGCCAAGTGATGGAGCACATAAGATAGCTGAGTTGTGAGAAGCTGGGTCAATATATGGTGCTCACTTATGTAAGTGTAGTACCCTGCACTAACCCGGGCGACCCTTATGGTGATTTTAGGGGTTAAGACAACCATAGAAAGCTCTCTAAGTGGTAGCTGTGGAGAGCAGCCTTCAGGTTTAATCTAAGAAGACTGCAGAGCGGCTCGGGTTACCAGTATCTAATCGTTTAGTGTAGGCTAAATGTAAAAGAACCACACAGTGTACTTACTACAATCACTCACTAACACATTACGGTATCTCCTACCTGAAGATATTCACAATGCACACAATACTTTGGACGTAGAACAGCAGTTAGCGCTAATACACAGTGGTCTCCTGACGTAGAAGAGTCAGGTACCAGAGGACCCACCCCATGTGAGAGTCCAGGAACCCCCCAATGGTCGGATGAGAATAAGATACCCAAACATATACTCAATACGGATCAGCTGATACGTCACGGTTACGGTTGCAGTCTTACCACAGAAGGACGAAAGCGTCTTTTGGAACTCAGAAGTGAGTTTGAGTCAAAGTGTACCAGAAAGCAGAGGGGACAGAGTCTATGCCACACTGGAACGTCCAGGAGTCACGGAAGACGATGGCCACTCAAGTTCAAGTAAAACCAGTAAAGTGAAGAGGCTTCTAGCTTGGGTACACCGAAGTGGTAGCTCTGCCCGAGCCACCAGGTTGCTGAAGATAACAGTCGGTCTGTCCAACCAACCGCGTTGGCACGGGTCAGTTATAGTGTGGACAGACTCATCAACAGAACCTCTCGATGCGTCCGACTCTGTTGCGATGAGCCGTTTGTGGTAACAGTTGTGGTCACCCAGTAATTGAAGCGATGCAGTGACACAGTGCACAGGGGTTTGGTTCCAAGCGTTCTACGAGGGATGCTGTCCTCAACTTGACGAGAGGACAGCTCAGGCCTCGAGGGAACGCAGAACCACCACCTCTGTTGCAGACCCTTGTGGAGTCTGGGGGAGCCCAGGTTCGGCAAACCAGTCCATCTTGTTGCAGTGCCTGTGGATGTAGAGGAGTGACTCCTTAACTCCAAGGAACATTCCTTTGGATGTCTTTAGATGTCCACAGGGCCAGAACAGAACCAGTAGGGAACACGGACACTGAGGTTGCATGGAGCGTGCAGGACGACAAGGTCAGGAGTCGACAGAGTCTTCTCTGTTGCAGTCTTAGTCTGGAAGCAAAAGGACGATGCGAACAGTACGGCACAGTCAGCACGACTCGACCAAGATGTCCAGACGGTCTAAGAGGAAGTGGAGTTGGATCTCAATCAAATCCCATGATTAATCTAGGGACCCACCCACAGCTAAGTCCTTAAGTACCCTAAGGTGAGGGTTGGGAGAATTCAGGGGTCCCTTCCCAGATGAGGGGTCAGCAGTGTGGAGGATACTCCCATGCCCTTTGTCCAGTTTTGCACCAGAGCCAACGGCTCCCCGATCTGGTTTAAACCAGACTATGCAAGGAGGGCACCAAATGTGCCCATCCAGCTGACTATATGGTGCTTGCAAGCACCCCCACCCCAGCCCAATACCCCAGCCCAATACACTAAGTCCTGTCTGGGAGGTGGTCAAACCTCCGGAAACCTATTGTCCTACCTTCCCCTGCTTGGACTTGGCCCAGCAGCAAGAGGGCAGAATCGTATCTGTGGTCAGCAGCAGCCCTAGTTGCTGTCAGGCTCAGTAAGATCAGTCCCGGGAGCATGGAGGGCCTCCTGGAGGGGCCCTACCATGGATGGAATCATACCTTCAACACCAGATATGGTGTATGATTCCAACATGTTTGATTCCAAACATGCCCAGGTTCGTTTCAGCCAGTTTAGAGATGGTGTTCGCGTGATGACACCTGGCCTCTAAATATATCATAATGGCTGATGCACCTACTACCCGGGAAAGTGGAATACGAAGGTTGTGGGGGTGTCCTGCTCATGCAGGGGCACCCTCACACTTAGACCGAGCACCCTGCCTTCAAGGACTGAAAGGCCTGCTAGAGGGGTGATTTATAGGTCCCAAGTGTAGTGAGTGTTAGATATAAGAAAACTTTTATCTTCTGCAGTGGCAGGCCTGTAGTGGTAGTTTGGAGGTTCCTTCATGGGTGGCATAATGCATTCTACAGACCATAGGGGACCCAGGGATACCCATGCCCTAGGTACCTTAGTATCATTTCCTAGGGACTTACCCGGGTGCCCCAGTAGCCAAATAGGAAGATACCATAACCAATTTTGGGAGGAAGCACAGTGTCTGGGGTCCTGAGTAGCGGGATCCCACTCAGAGTAGTCAGTAAACAGTTAAACACCAGCAAAAATTAGGGGAGACCACGAAAGCATATCCTACTTTCCTACATGAGTGCCCTGGTCAGACTCCTTTTTTACAGAGCCACCAAAGCCACTTTAGGTCTGACAGCAGGCAGGGAAGGCTCTCCCCGAGTTGTGCTAGAGGATTCCACATTGTGAGGTTTTCCTCCCCATACTTGCTGGAAACAGAAGTGCAACCTCTGTGAAACTGCTGACATCAAAATAGTGGTACCCACAGTCCTTGGGTCTCCCGGTGAGAATGCTGGCCCAGAGTGGGTATAGGAGAGGGCCTCCATTGTGGCCCTGCTAATTTAAGAATTAAGAGGGACAGGAGGTATACCAGAAACGCACACCAGCACCTCTCAGTGTCTGCACAGCACTGTGGCTCAATACTGAAGGAGTGGGAGAGGCCATAGGAGTTAGCAGCATCCCAGGGGGAGAGTGAATGAGGGAAACAGTCAGAACAACGCAGGCAAAGCCATGCATGCTCCAACTTCACAAATGGTATCACCTTAACCACGCATATGCCTTAACCACACATATGCATGGTTAAGGCAGTGTGTGGTGTAGCTGGTTGCTGATGGGAGTAGGAAGAAGGAAAGATCAAGAGAGGACGCAACGCAGTGAGGTAAGTGGGGCTGGAACTGGGTTTTGTGGGTAGTTTGTATGGTTTTGGGGGGTCGGGTAGTTTTCAGTGTTTGGGGTGGTCACGCTAGTTTGCAGGGCTGGAGGAGTTTCAGGGTAGTTTTCATGGCAGGGAAGTTCGGGTTAGTTTTCAGAGCTGCGGGCTCAGGGTAGATTTCGAAGCTCGGGAGTCAGTTGTTTTCAGGGCTGGAAGGGGTAGTTTTTAGAGCTTGGGAGGGGGTTGTTGTAGGTATCGGGCAGAGGCTTGGGGGCATTTTAGGACTCAGGGCAGGGATTGTAATACTTTTTAGGGCTTAGGGGGCAGCATAGTGTTCAGGGCTCAGAGGTAGGTCAGTATAATTTTCATGACATAGGGGAGGGTGTTGTAGTTTTTAGGACTGGTTGTTTTTCAGGGGATAGTTTTAGGACTCAGGGTGGGTGCAGGGGTCAGGGGGTTAGGACTTTCCTGTCAAGTCTTAATCAAGGATATGTTTTTACCATACATGCCTTAACAACCCACAATTCGTTGTATAGGCATGCGTGGTGTTGCAGGGAGTCTGCACATACACAGAACTATGTGCAGGAAAACAGGATCTCGATGTTTAGGGGCTGAACCTTCCTACCACCGTAGTACCCAAAATCCCAAAACCGACTAGCTATAGTGTCTCATTCATTCTCCTACATAATCATGAAGCTACATATGATTAGACAACTCAAAACAAAACACTCCCGACTCTCTCAGGAATCGCGGTAGCAAGACATTCACTTTTGCTCACTAACTTGTACTTGTCCCCAATAAAAATGATCAGAGTCACTGTTATAGTTCAAGATGTTTATTTTTACTTTTGTGCTCGTTAATGCAGTATATAAGCCACTACCAGCAGCAAAATGCATAAACCTAGAACAGGTCGCATTGTTACAATCCATAGAATATAAAGGGGAATGTCATCAGATACAGACAGTGGAAAAAGGACTATAAGTGCAAACCACCCTCCCCCTGGTAAGGTGAAGTTTATTATATAAAGCAAGATCTCTGGGCTTTGTCAGAAGACCCCATACCTTAGTGCCTAGATGGAAGTTTTACATCAAAGGAACAGCATAGCTCTTCTCCTTGTAAAGGTCCATCTCCAAGTGTGTGTTTTGAACAACATGCATCCCCGTAATATCAAAGCACAAGTTTCCAGCAGCGCAGCTGTGTTAGCATGTTTTGTCTAGGTGCTAGGAACTGACCCGAACAGAATAAGAAGGGGCATTGTTTATCGACCTTGCACATTGTTTTCAGACTAAACTTCAGGAACAGGCAGAGAACGCAGAGAGCAGACAGTTCTCATGTGAAAGGCACAAACAGAGTCATGCAAAATAAAGTCATGTAGTAACGTGCGCAGAAGCAGCATAATGGCAGCAGAGCTCATGCTAACTTAGCAATGTCGACAATGACACTAATGGCCATATAACACCCTCCCCATGGTAAGGTCATAGTAAATAGACAAAAGACTAAAACAGAGTTCAAAAGTAAGTAGTGTTCAGAAGCGCTTGAAAAAGCCAAACAGGAAAAATTTAAAAATATATATTATTGGTGCACGGAAAATGTGATTGGAGGTGGCAAGTCCATCAAAGTACGTGAACTTAAGAATGCAATTTGTTCCGGAATGTCATCACTATCTTTAGTATGAAAAAGGGATGCCATCCAATCAAGTAGGCCAAAGGAACAGACATGCTCCTCTTAATCCGATGCTTCCAAGAGCATGTCCGGGCAACTTGTGTGATATTCGATGAAACTTCATCGTAGGAGGTTCTGCGCAGCCGCACATATATTCCACTCAGCCAAGACTCCAAGTGCAGCTGCACGTGCCATAGGGCCATTCCCAGAACAGGCCTGCTCATGGGCCACTAAGGGACCCATTAACTGGTCATAATCGGGTCTGAACATGACGTATTGAAGAGGCATAAATCCACAGCCCAATAGAAGGGGCACCGCTAACAGTAGAACACAGGTTGGATGCAAGTGAAGTAGGCAAAGTGAAAACTTATTCCTTAACTCACGTTAAGCGTTGCTAATGGCAAGCATCCAAAATGTTTCTGCATTCGGTCACGGTACAGTTGCAATTGGCCTGGTCTATTACCACAAGATGAGCAGTCATTTCGTAGCAGGAGCAGAAAAATCAGGATTCCACCAGCTGTGCCCGTAATAATGGGAACCCTCCGAAGACGCAAGAAAAAATAGAATGAATAGATGCCGGTATTACTCCTAATATCGTCTGAAAAGATATCACAAGGCTGGATCCGAAAAGCTTAAAAAAATGAGCAAGGCCTTTGGTGTCAGACGCATTCAATATTTCATGTATAGGCTCCCCAAAGTGAAGTTGGAGGTTCGTGTTCAGAAGCGACTGAACCTTGCGAGATGTTCTAGCCACCTGCAATTCGAAGGTCTCTCGAGCCGAAGTGAGAGGCACTTCTTGTTGAAACAAGAGCGCTTTGAGTCTGCTTAATTTGTTGAAATCTGTTTTCAAAGTTGGAATGGAAGGCCAAATGTAACTATCTACTTTCCCATCCGGGGGTGGAAAAAGCACATTGCTACAAGTAACACGTTGTGAAACTGTTACTATACACCGGATTCCTGGCCGTAAACCACAGCCGTCGTTGTGATTCAAAATAAGATAACTGCTGTTAGTAAGCAATGTAAAAGCGGAATTATTGCAGTGACGGAGTTCCCTTAAAAAAACAAGCAAGATTAAGCGCAGATACATTACATGCGCCATTTAACCTAACGTGTTTATAAACTTGGGAATGTCCTGCTGTGGAATCACAGTCCTTCCCTGTTAGGAAAACTTCCTTATCTTCCCATTGACATCTATATGTGAAAGGTAGGGACCATAATTCATTGAGATACACACTACCCAGGTGTTCAAAGCGGCCAATTGAAAAATGTTTCATGCAAGATTTAAACTGAAACAGCCAAAATGGGATAGAGATAACCCCATGAATTAACCATACAGCTGAATCTGTCTCCGACACAGAGAATGGCAAGTGTTCTAATCGTTCAATGTGTAATAGCGTGTATGTAGCATCTTTCATGGACATAAATCTATGTTTATCAATTAGATTAAATGGTAAAAACAAAGCAGAAGCATTCAAATAATCCAAAGGGACTTTTCCCATTTTGAGAGTCTGTAACGTCCATGCAAACTGCATCACTGATCGTAAGTGATTTTTGACCATGATATAGCACAGATAAATCGTTCTGAACAATATCAATAACAGATGAAACAATATTATCCAAGGTATAAATGCTTGAAGACAGTGTATTAATGCTATTGTCGTCCACTGCAAGGACTTTTTCTAAATTCGCTTTGTCAATTTGGTGCAGACGAAGCGCTGCCTCAATCTGCAAAAGTTTCCATACTTTATTGTAAGCTGCATAGATAAACCTCTTTGTTCTAAGGAATTCTAGGACCTAAGATAAAATCAGCCAAATTGATGTCGCTCGGCAAAAGTGACAAGTGTTGTTTTACTGACAACAAAGTGGAGTGTTCCAACAATTGTTGGCACAATTTACCCACCGACTATGTGGTGACCGAATGTGAATGTGGAAAACGAGGATCTAGTCTAGTCCGTGTGAAACCAGGCATTGCATTATAAAAACTCAGTTGTCATGCATTTGAATTGGTTTGCCACACCAACCATCTGGACAAGTCAACATCAGAGACATTGAAAGTGTCACTTCGAAGCAAAGCTTGTAATACATTGATCGTATAATTTGTTTGTGTACGCCAATTTTCATATTCCGCTAAAGACAAAGTGGATGGGATATTTAAATTTTTGGCAGTTGCCAGGCCAAAGAAAGTAGTTTGGTGCTCTGTATCATTTAAAAATAATATTTGAGTCAGGATTAAGCAGGCACGATGCAACACTTCAGTTCCCTGAACCTGCCAAGCCTTAGTGCCCCAAATTGATTTCAAATCAATGGTATCCCTCCAGTGATCATAACCCTGTGTGGCCAGTTCAGTTCTAAAGGCATTGGAATAGAATAATTTAGTGTGGATGAGAATACATTTGGAGATGACAATTGCTATTTAAAGAAATAGGATTCTGGATTGGACATGTTATAATCTGTGAAAAAGGTGAACTTATCCCTAAGGGTTTTAGAACTCCCCTGTATGGGAGTTGGACAACGTTCCCATTGCGTGTGATTAAAAAAAGGTCTTAATGTGTTTGTTTTGTGTAAGAAATTATGCCCATAGTGTTGATAACGGAATAAATCAGCATAAGTGGCAGAAATTAAATATAAATCTTCAGCATCAAAAGCAGCATAATACTTTAAATCAGAAAACAATGAATGTACTGCTTGTACATCCCAATCATTGGAATGTATGTCCCGGGTTACCACATCTCCTAAAGAAACACAAAACATGTATAGTATTTTGAGGACTTCCGTCGGGCCGTGAATTCAGTTTTGAATGCTACTTTATCCCAAACAATGCCATCTGCAACCGGGAAAGCTTAAATGTTCACAAGAGTTTGATCGTGTTTCATGCTATGGGACGATGTATGAGGGGCCAGAATTCCATCAACCAAGTTCACAGCAAAGTGTTTTGGCAAATAATGACCATTGATGAGCAAGTCACAAATCCAATCAACATGAAGAGGAAAATCAGGATACATACCCACCAGATGTAGGTCCAGGGTGGGACCAGGTAAGTCTTTTTTAACCAAATTTGAAAATACTTGTTTTTGTTGGTGGAAGTGCCAACATGGAAGATGAGGAGGAAGAGTCATAAGAGAAGCTCATACTGTTCCCAAAAACACAGGTTGCACCCATGTTCATTGAAGATGGTAGGGCAGAATCAGCTTGATGTTGTCGAGGACTGTTCGGCACCTCACTGTGGGACTCATCCTCAGGGTAAGTATACTTGACTTCTGCGTTGAAAGAGGATGGAAGCAGAACAGGCAAAAGGTGACTAGTGGTTTCCATCTCACCCTCAGTTATAGAGGGATTAGTTGAAGAGGTTGAATGCATCGGATTCAAGGAGGTAGTGTTGCATGAAACTGTAGGAGTTACACTATTCAGAATCGGCCGGTGTAGTTTGACATTGCCCACTGAAATGTATTTGTTGTCTTTGCGACCAGGCAAAGGTGGTAGAATTACTGTACGAGTACCATTCAATCCAAGTACTAGGACTGGTGTACGATAAGAGGGACCAAATTTGTTTTTGTTCTCCAGCGTTTCTCGTACCATATCTCCAATCTTAGCAAGCCAGCTGGCGACTGGAATCAGCAGTGCTGTAGTATTGGAAGAGGGCAAATGTTGAGTTGCGTAGCCGTCACGGGTCTTTTGTAGGTCCTGTAACATAGTGGAATGATTACCTAAGTCACACGTTGTGGCAGTCGCCACAACATCCAGACCATCAAGGTCTGGCACAAACATTTTAATGCCAAATAGCATTTTGTATGTGGTCCGCCCACCCAGAGATTATCTAGGGAGATTATTGAGTGCACATTGAGCATACAAATGGGCCAGCCAGTTGCTGCCAGTACCTAAGACCCTAGCTGTCACAGATTGCTTTAAGTCACGGTTCATTTTCTCCACTATAGAATTGCCCTCAGGCCTTTATGGAGACAAAACTGCACCAGTACCCCCATCAACTTCATCACGTCCTTGTACGCCTTAGAGGCGAACCCTGGGCCTTGGTCTGAATGGAAGGTGCCACAAGCAAATATCCAGACAAAGACACGCAAATCTCTAATGACATTTCGAGCATCAGCACTACGTTGTGGCCAAACCCAAAGGAATCTAGTGCCTGAATCAACTACAAAGAAAACGTATTTATATGCAGTATCAGAAGACAATGGACTGCAGTGATCAAGATATACACAGCCAAATGGCTGATTAGAAATGCACAGCTGTGTTTGTGGTGGTCGTGAGACCGTAGACGGTTTGATTTGTTGACAAATGTCACAAGAAAGTACATAATTACTGGTTTGTTTATATAAACCACGCCACCAATAACGTTGCTGTAACATAGAGACAGTCGCAGACACCCCAGAATGCGCAGAAGCCATGCCTTTGTGTGCGGCAATGATCAAAGCAAGTCTGCAGTCTATGTTGGGAATCAACCGATCCCCGACTGACAGAATTTTAGCATAAGGAACTTGTTCGGGAGATAAATGATAAGAATACTTCAAATGGAAACCCTGCGGATAAGCACTTCCATCCTTCGTAGTAGCAACAGCTGCCAAAATGTAATTATCTATCTTAGTCATGGATCTTGTCACTGCTACAATGGAACACGTGGCTACTGCAGATTTGGCTGCCTTTTCAGCCAAAAAATTACCAACATGATATGCTCCCACATGCTGATGGCCAAGAGTATGTTTAAACTGTGTGAGTGGCAGACGATTTGTAAGTTCCGGCTTTCAACACCCAAAGCATTTTATGCTTCATTGCACTGCCTTTAGAGTCTCGATAGCCATTTTCAGACCAAAAGAATAAGTTGTCATTAAAAGACTGAACACAGTAGTAAGAATTGCATACAATAAGAACATTCACATTAGGATCAGCAAACTCAAGAACTAGAACAAGACCACACAGCTCTGTCAATTGCGCTGTACACCCACTAAGTGCCTGTGTATGCACTATGGTAATTCTCCATTTACAATTGAACCAGTCACAATAGAGCAAGCCGCTGAATAAGCGTATTTGGAACCGACAGCAGGTTGGGCCGAGCCATCGGTATAAATGATATATTTGTACTCATCCAAAGGAAGCAATGACAACGGAGGAGGATGAACATGTTCATACTGTAAAAACTCTTGTGTCTGAAGAGCAGCATCCAGGATAAACGTGAAATCAGCTGATGTCAAAGATGTAGCCTATTGTATCCAATGGGGATGTAGTGCCTTAGAGTTGGGTACACTTGCCTTAGTCACTGCTTCTAAAGCAGGGAGAGGCGTGACCACAAGAATGAGTTTTCCTTGCGCCAGCGAGTGTTTTTTCAGAATCGCCATTTGGACCGCTGTTGAAACTTTTTCAGCATTTGAAAATCGTATTTCAGCCGCAGTGTACAAATGTGATTTCTATGCAATAGGTACTCTGTCTCCCTCAGTGAAGGTCAAGTAAGTGAAACCCACCATCCCCGGTACTATACATATTACCAGGTCCGTGGTATTATCACGCATCAACAGGGAGTTAGACGCAAGCAGATCTGATTGCAAAGATTGCAGTATAGTGGTATGTTCCGGTAGCCAGCTGGCAGAAGAATATGTTGGTTGTATCAACGCATAGAGAGGTTTGACATGCTGGGCATAATTGTGGATGTAAGTCCCCCCGAAATTCAAAAATCCCAGCAAAGACTGAAGTTTCTTCAGTGTAGACGGAGGTTACAATTGTGCACATTTCTCCAGAAAGTAATGGGCTAACCCCCTACCTTCGTTGTTGAGCTTGCAGCCCAAAAAGGGCACCACAAAACAAGCGATGTGTGATTTTGCAAAATTGAATTTGTATCCATAGTCGTCAAACGACAGAATAACTCAGACAAGATGCAACATCAGTTCATCGTCCATCAGAAAAATATCATCCACATACAAGAACACATCTGGATTAATGCTGTGCATCAAGGACACAACAGGTTCAATGAAAGCCCATGGGCTATTCTTATACCCCATAGGCAAGCGTGTAAACCTTTCTGATTTCCGACAGCGGTAAATGCTGTCAAGTCACAACTCCCAGGAGCCAAGTTATGACTGTAGAAACCATTGGATATATCCAGTGTAGTTTTTATTTTTTACGAATGTCTGTTCACTAGCGAAGAGCTGTGTGTGTTCTGTGTGTGTTCGGTATCACAAATGTACGACAATGACTATCAAGATTTCGATAATCTGATACAATGCATTATGTACCGTCAGGTTTTGATACCGGAAAAAGAAGAATATTCATCTGTGATATACAGAATTTAATCACTCAATGATACTCCAACTGTTTTAGAATGTCACAAACGGGAGCCTTGGCCTCTCGTCTGATTGGATATTGAAGTTGTGGCTGTGGCATAGACCGTAATGGTATCTCATGTACCAGAGAATCCCTATCCTAGCCCATCTGATTATGGAACACTGCTGGGGCAAGGGCCAAAGCCCACTCAGATACGTAAGCCTTTGCATGTTCCTCAGGGACGTAGCGTGAAAAACTCTGAAGCATCACGTCCTCCCCTCTTGAAACGGCTAGCTCAAATGGTGGAGGCCAATCTGCCTCTGCCAACAAAATGTTGTATGAGGAGGTGAGATTTTCCCAGAAAACTGCCGTGATTGTACGCTGCAATATCACCTTCAATTTGGAAGACAATTTCATAGAGTTTCTCCGGGGGGGGGGGGGGGGTGAAACTTGTGGATCTGCTGTTTCCACTGTACTAAATGTATCAGTAGCTCGGGCCTCCAAACAAGGACTACGGTAACCTCAGCTGTCGAGTAGAGTCACCGCCCATTCCAATCTAGAAGCCACGTTCTCACCGTCTGAGGCATACATCACTGTTAAAGCGACAACTTTTTTCCTCTGATGTGGGGGTCTAAAATGAGGCAACTCCTCTTGTTTGGCCTTAACGTCAAACTGTCAAGTTTGATCCCTTCCCTGCTGTGTGGTCGGACCTTTGCGCTGATCCTTACGTTCCACACCACCGACTTGAGAGTCCGATGTGGCCTGTAAAGAGCAAGGAGAGTGCTGATCAGGGACTTGAAATCTATCAGGAGTCTTAATTTTCAGGCGGTCACACAAGTCATAAGAAGACTCAGGTGTCGGTGAACCAGCATGCAAACCCTGCTTCTGTTGTTGCTGGCCCTGTCTTTTATTTCTCCAGTTCCTTTTAGGGAAGAACGGGCACCCATCCTTATCAGTCTGGGCTTTTTGTTGAATTTGAGCTTGAGTTTGCATTTGAGTAAAAGGCTTAATTCCCAGACTATTGCGCCCTAAGGTTTTATACGCTTTAGCAATCATCTTTGGCAATTTGCCCTGTTTGTCTGTGTCTGCCACAGCCTCCAAACGTTACGTCACCTGCAAGATTACTGCATTACCCTTAACATTAGCAAGGATCATATCGCAAACAATATCAAAAACTCCCACCAGTCTCATTCCCAACTCCAGGTCTGCCTCTGCCCCATATTCATCCTGAACACATTTTATCACGGAAGGGAGTACGGTAATTGACGGGGTGCTGAAACACATCGAATAAACCGCTGTAAACACCCTACTCCAAGTGTTACAGTCAGCTAATTTGGGAATTAGGCCTCTCAGTAAACTTATGGTCAGGATCCTGTGTTTCTCCACAGGATTGATATTAGGAAAAACAGCTTCGCGTTGTCCAAATTTTTCAGCAAGCCAATAAGGAAGTTTGTCTTTATTTTGTGGACACTTGCCCATTACTGAATTAATCATGACGGGACTGATGATTACACCACCAGGTCCCGGCCGTTGCGCAGCAACGCCAGGTGGTCCCACCTAGAAGTTGGGTGACGTGAACTGAAAACCAGCTCTTTGTACACAAATTAACGAAGTATGCAATACGCGTAGCTCTGCGACTGTAGCATTTAGATAATTTGGGTGCGGAAGATACCCCGCCAAAATGGGCCACGTGGCCCCATCTATCAATAAGGGGCCTAAACAGACCGGTGTCATTGGGTGTGGAAGGGCGTCATTGAACCATATTGCATGTTGCCAAGCCGTTAGCGGAACTTCAAGAGATCTATGAGGCCAATAATTCTGAGGAAGGGCCATGGCAGTATATTCGTGAAACAAATGATCTGTCCCATCGACTGCCAGAAAGGTGACCCAAGAATAAAACACTTTGAAGTGGTAAGCTGCATCCGCTTCCACAACAAAAATAAGTGCAACACCATCATCAGGATCGCCATATTGAGTCAAATAAGCAGTGATAGGTGCGCG